>NC_141689.1:1228813468-1229413468 GCF_964263255.1 Lissotriton vulgaris | reverse complement strand
TTTTGGCGGATTCTTAGTATTCCTTAATTGCGATGAGCAAATTGCGAATCGCAATTAAGGAATACTTTCCCATTCATTTCTATGGGCCAGGAGGCCCATAGGAATGAATGGGAAGTTATTCTCAATTTGCGATTCGCAATTTGAGAATCGCAAATTGAGAATAATTTCAAGGGTGCAGGGGTGTCCAAAGGACACCCTGTTGCACCCCTGAAATAAGCATGGGTGCACATGTGTCGTGTGCGTCACAAGGCACTTTGAAAAATGCAAAAATGTGCATTTTTCAAGGAATTCGCAACTTACCACCAACTTGAAGTTGGTGGTAATTCGCGATTCCTTAAGGACAATTTGCAAATTTTTTTTGCTTCATACATTGCATTTAAGGAATCGCAAAATGTGGGATTCCTTAAATGCAATTGCAAAATAAGGAATCCCAAATTTTGCGATTCCTTATTTTGCACCAGATTTCTGTGAATTTCGGCGTTTGCGAATGCGAATTTGCTTGATACATATGGCCCTCTCTCACAGTGTTCACATATCACTGCATTTAAAATCAGCATTTATCAGTTGATTGCCAAATTATTGGGAACTATTAACTTAAAGTAAAATTCTGAAACCCAGTGCCATACTCCAGCTACCTCATCTGTTGAAACCAGTGGTGCATCTGGAGAAAAGCTCATATTACTGTGAGATCCCATAGACCCCTGACAGGGACAGTTTTGTCTCTGGAATCAAACAGTTATAAGAACAAGATTCCAGCAGAACAGGTTGTGCTGTTTTTGTATTCGCCCTACAGTATGGAAAATGGTTATGGCTTTTATTTTAATTATTGCAGTTGCACTGCAGCCGGGTTGTCACTGTGGGGCAGGGCCAGGCTCCCCTTATGTCGAGGGAGGAGGAGTGGTGACTGCACCTTAAGTGCACATGACGGTTTGGCCAAACTGTCATGCGCACTTTGCATGTTCTCCACAGGCTGTATTGTACAGCCTGGCTGGAGAACATGCACCCCCTCCCAGTCCCTCTCTGAGTGCCGAAGCACGGCGCTCAGACCAATCACAATGCTGCTGTAAGGCAGCATTGTGATTGGTCAGGGATTCTGGGAATCTGTATGCTTCCTGGTTCCTGCTGGAGGAGTGGTGGCGCCTGGTGACGGCAATCATCAGGTACGTTTTCTTTTCTTGTTTTTTACGTGGCCCCCCCACACAGTTTCCTACCAGCGACCACTACTAGGATGCTTGTTTCTGGTCCAGGGAAGGCTTGGCAGTTCAGGCTGGACTGTTCCCATGAGGGGCAGGGGCAAGACTGATTTTCACATGGCTGGGTCCAAACTGGGGCGGCGTGGTAAACAAATCAACTATGGATTTACCCAGATCTGTGACTTGAGGAATGTTTGATTTGATCAGCATTACGTCCATCATCTGTTAGTTTTAATTTAAGAAAGTTGGCATTTTTCTGCCCTTACCACCTTGTGACTGCAGCCTGCCCTGGGTCACATGACTGGGTGTAGCTGACAGACTTTATGAATTCCTCCTAGACAGTCCCACAATGGAGGTAATAGGTGTGCCTGAATGGGCCATCTGCTGGCAGGTTAGGGGGTGGAGCTGAGCACAGCCCCACCTACACCTGAATATCCTGTACTCTGCCTTCACACAAAGGGCTTAATGACTCTGTCTTGTCACTGCAGCCAGCTTGGAGCCAGGGCAGGAGAGTCGTCAGGGCATTCCATGTACTTCAAAGAACCTTTCCAGAAGCTTCCCCACCTTCCATAAGAAGGCCTCAGGGTATAAAAACAGGACCTTTAAACCCAATCTTTAATACACTTCTGGACTGCTGCGTTCCTGGAAGAAGGGATGCTATGCTACTACATGGACTGCCCTCTACTACTGCCCTCTACTACTGCTACTGCTACTACTGGACTACTGTGTGGAGAAGTGTGGTTCAGGGGTTAGAGGCGGCAGACCCGGAAGCTGAGATCGGTCCTGGACCAGGGTTCAATTCCCCGCCTCGGCGGGTCTTGGGCTAAAAATTCCACGGACTCGATAATTCTCGCTCCGGTGCCTTCTCGACTCACGGGTTCACACTCTGCGACTCTGGGCAATAGCTTGCTTAATCTCCACAACGGCCCCTCGCGGCGGGATGCCTGACTTTCACCTTGTGGATACCTGCTGGGGCTATCACACAGGGGAATATCAGGACGGGTTCCCTAAGCAAGCGCCGGGACACCCACTGCGGGTAGCTGTGCGCTATATAAGCTCAACTACATACATACTGCTCTAAATGAACTGCCGCCCTTCTGCACTGACCTGCTGCCTGCAGCCCTCTTGCCTGGGGTAGAAGAACTGGACCTCCAACTTCATCTTGAATCCAGAGTGACTCAAAGGGCGATTCTGCTGGCCTCCTGATCTGAGCCTCAGGTACATAACAGACTCCCCAACAGCTCCTGGATGTGTCTGACCCCCAGATGGTGTCTCTCAGGTCCTGGACCCTTGGTGTGGTTCACAAGCTTTTGCAATCAAGCTTTTGGGCTCTTTGTGACTACGAAAGGGCTTGTTCACACTTGAACAGCGCTGCACACACTGAAAATCCGCTTGAGCCACCACCAGCCCGTCTCTTCGCACAGCAGCATTGACAGCCTGCAGGGGACAGCCAACACGAAGCTCCAGCCTGCCCCGTCCACAACTCTTGGCCTGTTCTTTGAACCACACTGATTGCCACCTGCAACGCTCTCCTTCCTACTTACGACCCTCTACAATGCGAACAGGACTCTTGGCTCACAGCTTGAGAAGTGAAAACTTCAACAGGACTAATATGGGACTGTCTCCGACCTGCGCTCCATCGCGGTTGGTCTGAACTTTTGAGGCACTATTTCTCATTTTTTTCTTCAAGAACTCATAACTCTGGTGGTACTGATTGGATTTTTGCCATTTTGGTGTCAAATCATTTATTAAAATAGACTCTATTTTTCTAAACTGGTTAGGGATTTTTCTTGTGTTGTGTTTTCACTTTATTACTGTTTATGTGCTGCATAAACACTTTACAAGTTGCCCCAAGTAGGCCTGATTGCTTTTTGTTCCAAACTACTCAAGATTAAGCACAGGTTAATTTGGTGACTTTTTGTGGTTTACCCTACAAGGGACTGTGGATATTGCTTGACCAGGGCTCACACCCCACCAACCAAAAGCCCAATTTCTCACAGTTATGTTTAACTGACATTTCATCCTAACTATAACATCACTTTAACCTTCTCTTTTTTTTAATTAATTCCTGTGTTTTTTAATGTAATGTAAGATGCCCATTGCATGTGTGGCATAGGGTTGGGTGTAGGGTCTTGCCTGTGGCCACTCTGCACCTTAGGTTTTTTTAGTGAATTTATATGTGTTTTTAACATAAAGTAAAATATTGCTAACATATCTATCTGTACATCTGTACTTAATAGGCTCTTCATTATGTGAGGAAGCTTAAGTATGTGGAAGGAGTGAGCTTTCCGTGAAGAACTGCACAGAGAGGCCAACCTCACTGTAATAGCAGCTCGCTCACCTAATTGGGCTTGGGTGTTTACAGCGAATGGGCTCTCCATGAAAAGCAGCTAAGAGAGCGCAGGTATGTGCATAGTATGAACTCGCCCTCCTGAAGGGGCCTGGGTGCCTAAAGGGGGTTGGCTCTACACACAGTATGCACATGAAGTGCAAACTGTGCTTAGTAGGGGTTTCCCCACCTAGTGGGCTTGGATCTCTGGAGGCAGTGGGCCCTATGTACAATCTGCACACTGAGCGCAGACTGTGCGTGGTAGGAGCTTGCCCACGTAATGGGGCTTACGTCTCTTAAGAGAGTGGGCTCTAAGCAAATTGTGTGGATTGAGCACAGTCTGTGATGGTGGGAGCTTGCCGACCAAAGAAGGCTTAGATCTCTGGAGGGAATGTGGCCTAGACACAGTCTGCGTACCCAGTGCTGACTGTGTGTAGTGGGTGCTTGTTCATTTAATAGCTCTTGGATGTCAGGAGGGAGAAGGCTCTATTCACAGTCTGCATACTGAGTGCTGACCTTGTGTAGTAGGGCCTTGCTCACCTAATGGGACTTTGGTCTCCGGAAGAAGTGGTCTCTGCGCACAATCTCTGCACTGAGCACGGACTATACATAGTAATGTCTTTCCCACCTAATGAGGCGAGCGGGTCAAGAGTGAGTGAGCTCTATCTACAGTCTGCATACTGAGAACAGACTGTGCATAGTAGGGGCTTTCCCAACTAATGGGACTTGCATCTCTGAAGGCTGGCTATGCGCGGGACGAGATTGCCCATCTAATGGGGATTGCATGCCTTGGGGATTGGGCTATATCCACAGTCTGCGCACTCAGCCAAGAGTGCGTGTAATAAGGGCTTGCCAACCATATGGAGCTTGGGTCTCTGTAGGGAATGGGCTGTATGCACAGTCTGCACTCTGAGCACAGTGTGTGCATAGTAGGTGCTTGCCCAAGGAATGGAGCTCATGTTTCTTGAGGCAGTGAGCTCTCAGCACAGGCTGCAAACTCAGTGCTGACTATGCATAGTAGGGGTTCCATGTCTGGAACTCTTTGTGCTTATGTCTCTGCGGAGATGTGCTGTACACACTGTCTCGACACTGAGAGCTGACTATGCTTAGTACGGGCTTACCCATCTAATGGGACTTATGTGTCTGGAAGGAGTGAGCTCTACACACAGTCTGCACACTGAGCGCAGACTGTGCACAGCAGTGGTTTGCCCCCCCCCCAGTAGGGCGTGCGTCTCTTGTGCAAGTGGGCTATATGCACAGTCTGCACACCGACCTCTAACTGTCGATAGTTGCGACTCGCCCACCTAATAGCATTTGCATGTCTGAAGGGAGTGGGCTCTAAGCACAGCCTGTACACTGAGTGCACCCTGTGCATAGTAGGGGCTTGCCCACCTAATGAAGTGTAGGTCCCAGAGGGTGTGAGCTCTGGGCACAGTCTGTCCTTAGTAGGGGGGTTGCCACATAATCGGGCTCCACAGTGTATTGGGAGTGCAATCTCCATAAAGAGCTTTGCACAGCCCAAAAGCTGCAGTTTTTGGGGGGTCGCTCTCAGTCCCATGGGAGTCTATTGGACTCCTGCAGGACCACACGAGGTCCTCACTGAGTCCTACAGGAGTCAAGCGGGACTATGAAAACATAACATGTTGTTCTCATAACCCTTTGCGTGCTCGTGGCTGAACCGTTCCGTCACGAGCCTCGGTCGGGCTGTGCTGGTGACGGAACGGTTCCGTCATGGCCCGCTCGCCGCGCCTGCGCGGTGCGAATTCCGCGCCTGCGCTGAAGTTCTAAAGAGCGGGCGGGGCCGTGACGGAGCCGTTCCGTCACAAGCTCAGCCCACCCAAGGGTCGTGACGGAGCGGTTCCGTCATGAGTACAGGAGCGCAGTGCGGCCCCGCCTGCCCCTTAGCGCTGCGGCGGAATAGCCTCCGCAGCTAAGGGGTTAAAGCTCGGTGCCAATAGGGGGGTAGTACTCCCCCCCTGCCCCCAATGGCTAGGAGGTCACAGTATCCTATCCCTGACCCCGTATGTCCTTTTTAGTATTTTTCAGGACTCAGGGACCAAGTCCCTGTATCCTTCATGGTGGCCGCAACATTTTTCTTCATGCTTTGGCCAGCCAATGAGTTTTCGTGTTTTTTCACAACGAGAGTCCCGCTGCAACAGATATCTATAAATGTTGAACCTTAAATTCTCTAAAATGGCTGAACAGGTTTACACTAAATCATGTAAAGCAACCTTTCTGGGTGAAATATCTAGCTTTCTGCCAAATTTGGTTTAATTATGTTCAACCGTTTTTTTTCTTTATTGCTGTCTAATTTTCTCTATGGAAATTGCACAGGGAAAATGCGTTTTTGGAATTCCCATTTTTCTTGGCCCCCACCAATGTCAAACCTACAGGCTTTGAAAATGATCGTTTTCCAAAGCGCACATCACAGCACCCCTGCAGTTCGAATCACTGTACACAGCTGCACCCAGCTGAATGTGGCACTCATTTCAATGACCTTGGGGGAGGAAGGGGTTTACTCAGCTTGCCAGGGGCTGAACCCCTGACCTGTAAATTGCACGCAGGCATCTACAGCAGACATAATAATGCATCGAACTGTTTTACCAGCACGAAAATCTAGAGAGCTGCTCAACACTCTAGATATTCCCCTGCCTCTTTGTCGAAGTCTATCGAAACTATAAAGCCAGGGATGAGGGGAAAGTCCAGATGCTGACAATGTGCCAGTTGGCGCTTGCTGCAGTACTTGGGAGTTCACAGCTTTCCAGGGAGTCCATAACCCCCCAACCCCAGGCCCCCCTCACCTTTCCTGCACAGACCTGTCTCCTAAAGATCAAAGAGGCCTCTGTCTTCCCAGCTGCAGGCTTCACTTGCAAATGTTAGCTTAAGTATGCTGCAAGGAAAGCTGCCTAAAACTCACACCCAGCCCTCTCTGGATTCTGTTTTCATTGCCTGACGGAAAAGATTCCTTTTGCCCACTTATTAGCTCGGATATCAAAACGGTTAGCTCTACTGCATTGCACATTTACAGGTGTGGGAGATAACACATCTTTTATTCCAAAAATCTTGCTGTTGTGCGGTGTAGTGCTCTGCGACTGTTAAATGTGAGAAGAATTGACAGCCCGTTAGTCAAATGTTCTAAGAAAATACCAAGGTTTTAATACCGACTTTCACTTACTTTGACTACACAATATTGAGAACCAACATATCCTCAAGGTACGTAGATGTCGAGCTAAGACATCTATACTTCTTGATATGGGGTCTCTAGTTGGCAGTGATTTGTGCCGTGTAAAAGTAGGAACCCTCACTCTGGTCAGGTCAAGTAAGTTACACCCTCAGAATAACCTGTGCTCACCCCCTTGGTAGCTTGGCGAGAGCAGTCAGGCTTATCCCCAGGGGTGATGTGTAAATTATTTGTACACAAGCACAGTAAGACAGTGAAAACACCACAAAAGGACTCCACACCAGTTTAGAAAAATAGCCAATATGTCTCTGAATAAAACAAGCCCAAAACAACAAAGATCCAACATGCAGAACTCAAGATATGAATTTTCAAATTTAAATAAAGCTAAAGTTCTTTAGGAATCAATGGTTAAGCTTGACCAGAACAAAATACTTTAAATGCATTAAAATCGAAGACGATCCGTGACATAGGGGAGGTGACGCTTCAAAAAGGCATGTGATGCGTTGGTTTCTTACTGCTATGCAGGTAAGTGGCATGTTGGTGCTCGGGGACAGTGTGTTGGGCAGAGGAAGTAATGCGCCACTCTGTGATGCATCGATTCCTTAAGGCGGCGCAGAGTCTTTGAAACCCTAATGCCAGGTGACGATTCTTGGAGCTGGGGAGGTGAAGCAGCATTTGTGGGCAAGATACCTCGGTTCCTTACAGCGTTGCTGTGTTATTGATAAAACTGGTGCCCAGAGATGATGTGTTGGTCATGCATCAAAGTTCAAGTTGCACTGCGTTGATTCCACAGTGGAGAAGCAGGATGTGTTGGATTCAGAACGGTGCACAACGGATTTTGGTTATGCTGTGCTCGAGACTCACGCAGCGTTGTTTCTTCAGAGGTGCTGCTATGAAAAGGCAGGTGCCTGCGTTTGAAGCTGAGGTTGTTGTGACGAGCGGGGACTACGCTTCGGTGCTGGCAGCGCCGAGTTTTGCAATGATGCTCCAGTTCCTAATCATGATGGGAGTCGATGCTTTGATTTCTCTCCTTGTTGCACCAGAACTCACTTCCAAGGGCCCATGAACTGGGTTTGACACCACTTGGTATCTCAGGGCTCTCAGTAGTGCTGGCAGATTAAGTCTTTGATGGACCTGAGACTTTTTAGCAAGTCCTTGGAGAGCCTCAGAAAGCAGGATATAGAAAGTAAAGTCCAGTCCTTTCACTCTCAGGACAGAAGCAGCAAGCCAGCACAACAAACCAAACAGCAAAATTACAGTCCCTCCTGAAGCAACACAGCTCTTCTTCCTTGTAGAATGTCACCAATCCAGAAATGTTTTGAGTATATGGTGTCAGAGGTCCAGTGCTTATACCCATTTTAGCCTTTGAAGTTCGCACACTTCAAAGAAAAGTCTTTGAGGTGCACAAGACCCTGCCATTGCTGGTCCTGGCTCCTGACACACTACAAGGAGGCTAGAGACATCCTTGTGAGGGACAGGCACAGCCCTATCCAGGTGCAAGTGTCAACTCCTTCCACCACTCTAGCTCATGCAGACCCATCACCCTGGTGATGGACCATCAGGATATGCAGGGCAAACTTCAGCTCAGTTTGTGTGTGACTGTCTAGAGTCAATTCACAAAACCCAACTGTCATCCAACCCAGACGTGTATTCCACGGAGAGGCACAGAATTGTTAAGCGCGAAAATGGCAACTTTCTAAAAGACCTGAATATTAAACTCCAACTTCACAGAAAGATGTATTTTTAAAGTGTGATTCCAAAGACCCAAAACTCCAATTTTCTATCAGCTCCCAATTGGAAGAAACATCTGTAAGGTGTTACAAGGTAGCTCCAAAGCTAACCTGTGGGAGAGATAGGCTTTGCTGCAGTGAAAAACAAAATTAGCCATATTCCACTATCAGGAATTGTAGACCATTACAGTACGTGTCCTATGTTTTAAGTACACTGCACCCTTGCAATGAGGAAACACTTTGGCTCTGTGCCCATGCGTTTATGCACAGTCAGTGTGCCACCCGAGGACGACCTTTCTAAGGCACGAAAGGGGTTCAATTGATACCCGATGCCCCCTTGTTGGCATATGCGGTCATTCACTGCGCCCACCTCCAGGGGGATATCCGCCCCTTGAAATTTAAACAATATCGAGAGGCAACAAAACAAAGTGTATACAAGGAAAGTCAATGCACGAAGCAAATAGGACAAGAGTGATGGATCCGTTTTATGTTTGTCTTTTATTTGTGTTCTTCTTCAGAATGCATATCACAGGCTTCCTCAAGGCTGCATGTTAAGAAACACAAATGTAAAAAATGTGCATGCCCAATAAAAGGCACAGACCCTCTGATACATGTAACAACAGATCCAATATTGTAAACACACACATCATATAAGCCAATCATTATACAAACAGAATACACCTAATCCCACAACAACATACCAAATTTGGATCCATCGGACATACACACGTTGCGCTAGAGATTTATACAACACAACATTACGGCATGCCAATCTCTATCCCAAACCTTATAAATATGTGCAAGCATACAGAAATATTAAACATATAGTAAATGAAAATCAGCAAGCATAAATGAGAGCACAAATGTAAACAAGAATATTGCAAGACACAAATACAAAAAACATAGTGTACACATTATTGAGTTAAGGGGATACACAAAATAAGTGGGAACACGTGAAAAAATTAAAAGAAATTGTGAATAAGTACAACAGGAACATAAATTAGAGATTAAAAGTTAAAAAACGTTCCAAAATGTTTAAAAGAGTCCAATAAATACCTACTGCTGTGGCTGTAGATTTTCACTTTAGGTGTGCAATGGCCACAACCAAGAATGCCAGTGAAATAGTTAAATATGTTTAAATATTGCACTTTACAATTCAGGTTAAGGGTAGCAATATACACAAAGCAACCAAACCCTTGGCACCCATCACCACAGCACCCATTAACTCGATACCACCCTTTTCACAAAACACTTCTCTGATGAGTGCAATGACAACCACCACACTGATAACCATCACTTTGACAACCAAACGTTGGTCGACAACCACACAGACATCCACCTCCCTAACACTCGCCACACAAAGAGCCAACACACTAACACCCATCACAACAATCTCATCACTTCAACGCTCATCAATTGGACATCCACCAACTGACAAACATATCTTTGGTAAAAACAAAAATCAATATCCTAACCTTTGACACCTCTCTATTCAAAACCCACCACAATGACAAGCAGCAAACTGACTATCACTACATTGAAACCCACCACATCAACACCCACAGCCTCAGTGCTGCCACATCCACCAATATGATACCCATCAAGTCAAAAACCACCTAATCAACCATCAAAAACCTGACAACCACCATTTTAAACCCTCCAAATTAACACTTGCAGCTTTAACACCTATTGCCTTAATACCCATCGCCTCACCACCAGCATATGCAGTACTGCCACTTCAATGCTCATCAGATCTGAAATCTACCACTGCCATACCCACCTCTTTGACACCAGTGGCGTAACATAGGCCCCTGTAGCCCCTGCGGAGTGGGGGGCCCCCAAACTCTAGGGGCCCCCAAACTCTAGGAGCCCCCTCGGCACAGTACCCTGACCAGAGAGCTCCTGATTAAGTTTGGAGGAGGGCCCTCCATGTACCTTGCAGGGGATCATTTCAACTTTTGTTACACCACCGTTTGACGCAACCACCAATATACACTTCAGTGACCGTTTTGACATCCCCAATCTCCACACCCAACACTACAACCGCCCATTTGTTAAAAGTTCTCACGCCTATCTTCCCTACTTCAACACAAAAAGTCAAAAAATCACCACTTCATCAGCGACCACTGTGACACACAAAACCTTAAGGTCCACAGTGTCTATACCCACCGTTACAACTCATATAGACTGGGTGATCATTGCTCAAAAGCCCTAATTCCAACTTGGAAAAGTAAGCAGCAAGAAAAGACATGCCGCCTTTGTGGGTACCACACAGAAAGTTTGTACCATCTAATGTGCACGTGCGAGACAGTAAAAAAACGAAAGAAGATATTTGTTGAAATCAGTTCTAAACGTTTTCAGAATTTGCACCTGCAGGCAGGCGGTCACTAGCTGGTTGGGTGCATCATCGAACATCCTTATATGCCGAGGAGTAAAATTCATGACTCTGGTAGAGACTTTACTCTCGAAAAGCAAAACAGATTAAACTCGGGTGATCTTCTTTTAGGAATTGTAAATTTTAAGAACACGAATTTTATCTTGTTTTTATACCGATGGTCATTTTTACATATGTATACTTTAAGGTTGTGACAAACCAAATAAAGTTAATTTTTGACTGACTGACTTGACACCGTTACAACTCCCATTTTTACAACTACCACGTGTGTCGTCCTCTCCCACTTCTGAGGATTTCAAGCATCCATTACGTCACCAGCCACCTGCCTCAAAATCAGACTCCATTGCCTGGGCTGTGCGAACAAAGACAAACTAAGAAATCCAAAGAAGTGCAGGGAGCTGGGAGTCAGATGTGTCTGTTTCTATGGTCCAACCAGGCAACGAACACGACCAACAGAAGCCATAGACCAGTAGCACGTGATTGAGCCAGAGTGGAGGGCCCCCATGCCCGAACACACTTCATTCTGTATAAATAACCAAACGCAACCGGCTACACACCACCTGGGGGCTCGGCCTGGCTGACTGCCAGGTCCCACCAGACTCTGGGTCTCTGGCAATGTCTTATAATCGCACAGTAACTTCCCAGATCTCCTTCTGCCTGGTTTCCAGAATGTCATGTCTTGGAAGGTGTTTGTTTAGAGCTGATAGCCGGCCCCTAGCATCTTCAAGGCGCTTCCCGAAACAAGAAAGGAGAAGAGGGAACAGGAAACATTGAAGCAATAATTTGATGCGTTGGTGGTGTGGACAGGCAACACAGGAACATTGTGTGTTTGTAATGTCATGCCAGACGTCTGTTTAGTGTTTAACCACGCCATTAGAGAGGCCAACGGGGAATCTTCCAGTCGCCATTGCCGGACGGCCCTGTTGACCAGTCCCTTCTGTATGGTGTGGGCCGTCACTGTCCCACCACAGATGTGTTGGTTGCCAGAGAGGGCCACCTTGCTCACCAGGCGCATGCAGCGTCGTTGGTTGGTTCACTGACACCGCCCAATACCACCAGCTGGAGCACTCGGAGGTTCTTGAGGGACACTTATGGAGGAGGGGTGGGGAGGTGTTAAAGTAAGCAATGACCTCTCAGCTCCCACGGCAGCTCGCTGACCAGCACGCACTGCGCGCCGGAGTGAGTGAGCCCGGGGGGAAGGATTCCTGCTTGGGGAAGTGTGTGGCAGGGGCGGGGACGGGAGCAGGTGATCCTTAGACGGCGGCTTCTGAGCGGTGCTCGCGGTGTGGTCTGCACGCCATGTTTACACTCAGAGTCCCCGGGCTCCGAGTGATGGATGGCTTTGTGAGGGCCTGTACTGTACTCGGCGAGAGGTATGAGGGCGCTGACCAGAGATCCTCCTCTCTCTCCTTCCCGCCAAAAGCACTCATCCATGAGTCTCCACATGTACTCGCAGCCCTAGTACCCATGGGTGTTGTGCAATCAGTGGTGCAACAGATGCAGTGGCACCGAAGCCAACCGGCCCGCCTACCACCCCCCCCCCCCCCATGCACCCTGATTTCGGCTGCCTGCCTTTGAGATAAGGGGGTCCGTTTCCTCCCTTGCATGAGGTCCCACTGACGCTTTCTACGCCGCTGCCACCTCTACTGAACCGGTCAAACCCAGGGCGGGAGCCAGTGGGTGCCAACAAACGCCAGGGGGAGGGACAGATCTTATACGATATTTGGGGGAAGGCAGCAACCTCTTAACAACTCAGACCCCCACTCATTCTCAAGTGCCGAGGTGTTAATCCCCTGCTGCACGAAATCCCCTTCATGCGCCCAGAGGCGCTTGCCAACCCTCTCTAGGCGGCTGAGCGCCGGTGGTTCAAATAACAGGCTGGGCAGACACCTGTTCAGAGAGAAATAGAGGCACGCAAGGTGCGGGGTCTCGGGAATGTAAGGAGTGGAACCATGTGGGAGGGGAGGGGGTCGACCACCGCGCCCTCCTCTTGACACGGGAACATCTGGACCAAGAATCACGCAGTTTTTTTTACGACAGAAGGCACTTCATGAAAAATCATTAGTCGCAACTGGAACACGCAGGCAAACATTAACCTGGCCACGCATAACACACTCATACAGGCAGACACACAGATACATAGATGCACACAGCCCTGACACAAATACTTCCATACAGAGTCCGAAAACTCCCACCCAAACTTAAATACTCGCGCGCACTCAAAGGCATATAGATAGGACCACGCACACTTATATACATGCAAAAGACATGCACACACTCATGCACTCTAATACAGACCCACAAGCAGGTGCACTTTATGAAGCACACGGAAATACAGACACACATTCACGCACAGTCGTTCTCATACATGCACACACTCACAGACCCAAGGCATGCAGACAGACAAAAACATGCGGACAGATATACATTCACGAGTCACCGAAACACCACTCGCCGAACACAAAGATTCGTCACGCACACAGACTTACAAACCCACACAGGTACACCCCCAAACACACAGACAAAAAAAGAGATAGATAAACGCCCAGAGCAATGACAAAAGACATGTACACAAACAGGCAAGCAACACTCGGACGCCTTTTCCTGGAAGCCTGCACTGGGTGCTAAGATCTCGCGCACCACCAAAGTCGTTACAACGATTGGCACAACTTTGTACATTCCCACCCTTGAATATGCATACCTACTAGAAAACCTCAGCCACTGTAACTGTGCAGTAGATTCGATTTCCTAATTCATAAACTTCTCAGCTATCTCTCCTACTACCCCACTAGAGAAACATTCCTGGTCCCTTGGGACATAGAGGCAACCGGAGATAAAGCCACTTGCTCAAGATCACGCAACTTGCCGCAGAGTGAAAGAAGCTGGGATTCGAACCTATTAAACGACTGCAAAATATCCAACAGTTTTAAATCTCGGCTTCTTTCACACTTGAGCATTGCAAGTGTGTCTCTGATCCAACAGGTGGGAGATCAGAGGTCTGCAAATATATGTAATCTCTAGGATCACAGGGGACCTGAAACCGCCCTCTCTTGGCCCCAGCTCACCCTGTCAAGTTACTGCCCCCTCCCCCATGCCCCGTGTCCCCTCCTCCGCACAGGTGCTTGAGAGTACTTACCGCGGGCGGGCAGGGCTCGGAAGCTGCGCACCGTGTTGCCGTCCTGGAGCTGTCGCCGGAGCCCCCCTGGGCCCTGCTGCTGGCGCCCCCCGCTGTAGCGCTCGTAGAGTCGCAGCATGTGCTCGGACACCGTGTCCCCGGGGGGCAGCCCTCGCCCGGCCCGCCCCAGCGGGAGGCCCAGGCACCCGAGGAAGAGCCAGAACCAGGGCAGCGCCATCCCGGCAGCCGACAGGTGAAAGTCCCGGGACAGGGGCACAGCAAGTCCTGATCTGCAGCTGCGTTTGGTGGCTTCTCACCGAAGGATGCACGCTATCCGCCTCAGCTTAAAGTCTGACACTTTCTGAAAGTTTGCTAAAGTTCGGCACCTAGCGGTGGCGGCGCGCCTGTGGCCCACGGTGGGTGCTGCCGCCCGAGCTCCTGGCCGCCGAGTATCCCTGGTCCCTGCGCCGCTCCCTCTCGCCGTCTGCGGCCGGGCAGCGCCGGGATAGTGCTGGGGGCGGCCGTGGGAGCGGCGGAGGCTGCACCTCCGCGGCAGCCAATGGCAGCGCCGCCCGCTCCGGGCCCGGCTCCCCCTGACGCCCCTCCCCGCGCCGGTGCCCCCGAGGCACCTGTGGCGCTTCCCTCTCATTAGACCAGGACGTGGCCGTGCGACAGGATGTGTCCCTTGGGCTCTTAGGGCAGGCCACAGGGGCTGGGGCATCTACGTGTTGATGGCTAGGTATTGGGAGACTGGTAGGGACTTTATTCAAGATCGGTTGATTGCCAGCTTTAAAAGATGCTTCGTTATTAGATTAGAGAGTTTCCTTATGTATCACACTGGTACACCAAGGGTTATTCTATGTGTTGTCGGTGCTTTAAATGGACAGGGGCTGTCGGGTACTGAGCACCTGCACTTCTTTAATTTCACAACGAGATCACCAGCACTTTTCAGATCTACTGCAATATATTTATTGGGAGAGTACACATTTCTCAGGAGCAAATAGGTGCTCTAAACAGAGAGTTCCTGCATTTCTGTATTTCAGTTTAAAGCAGTGAGGACCAGATGCAGGTAGGCGATCGTTGGCAATTACCAAAGAGCGAATTTTTGCAATTTGGTAATCACAAAACACCCATGTACAAATGTGTGGTTTACATATGTAGCACTTCCAAGTGGGGTGCAAATAGACCTACCTCATGAATATTAATGAGGTAGGGCTCTGTTTGCAACCCATTGGTAATGGCAAAAATCACACAGATGGTGGCCTGCTGGGGTCTTCAGACCGCACTGTCTGTGATTGCTTTTAAATAAACACTAAACAGTGGTTAATTTGTGAAAAAATAAGTGCTGGGGAACTCGTCAGGAGGAAGCTTGCACCATCCCATAACAGACCCAACTACTAACCATGAATCCTTACAAGTGGGGAGAGGTTGTGGCGTAATGGCCAGAGCTGCTGACTTTGGAGCTGGGGAACCAGGTCCCAGCCTCGGCATATGGTCAACATCCTATTATTGTGACCAAATCACTTAATCTCCCTGTGCCTATCTAAAATGTATGTATCCTTAACTGGTGCTCATGAAGCTAAAAGACCTTTGGGTCGAGTTTGCGCTATAAGTGCCGGTATTGATGACTAAGTGCTGGTGCTGAGGGATGGAAACCACAGGCTCAAATTAAGCACTGCAAATAAAGCAAACTTTTTGTTAAAATGCAACCTGTTTTCCTTAAAAAAAGACAAATTAGGTAAAGCCTATGGGCAGCGCACTCGCGCTACTCGCTCTGTCAGGCATGCTGTATTAAGATATGCACTGGTAGCCCCTCCCACTCTCCGCCCACATTTGTTATTGACTTGTGTCATCGTCCTTCATAAATTCTGGCTTTTGATTCGTAAGTAGGCTTGTTAGTCCCTCCTTGGTGATGACATGAAAATGTTTTGCTATTTTGTTTGTGCTTTGTTCTCCTGTTGATAAATGCAAAAACAACAGTTGATGGACAGAATGCAGAACAATTTCATACATTCACCCCAGTACAGAGATCTGGGCCTAAATCCATCGTTTTTTGCTCACCATGCCTTTCCAGTTTGAACCCAGCCATATGCAAATCAGTCTTGACCCTGTGCCCCATGCGAACAGTCCAGCCCGAACTGCCAAGCCAAGTCCTCCCTGGATTGTAAACAAGCATTCTAGGACCGGTTTCAGGCTTTCAGCCCTCATCAGCCAGGATAGCTTGATTCCAGTGGCATGGAGAGCACAGGACTCACGCCTGAGCATACCCGTCCCACTCGGGTTGATGAATGCAAAAACAATAGTTGATGGACAGAATGCAGAACAATGTCATACATTCACCCCAGTACAGAGATCTGGGCCTAAATCCATCGTTTTTTTGCTCACTATGCCATTCCAGTTTGAACCCAGCCATATGCAAATCAGTCTTGACCCTGTGCCTCATGGGAACAATACAGCCCGAACTGCCAAGCCAGGGCCTCCCTGGATTGGAAAGAAGCATAATAGGACCGGTTTCGAGCTTTCAGCCCTCATCAGCCAGGATAGCTTGATTCCAGTAGCATGGAGAGCACAGGACTCACGTCTAAGCATACCCGTCCTGTTGTGAACCATTTTAGGACACTATTGTAATTTTCCCGATTCATGCCCTTAAATAGGTATAAACCACCATATCCTTATATAGGCATAGAAATCATAACCATATTTAGGCATAGCTCATGCAGTCCAAATACGGCAGGACT
This sequence comes from Lissotriton vulgaris, assembly GCF_964263255.1. Classification (NCBI taxonomy): domain Eukaryota; kingdom Metazoa; phylum Chordata; class Amphibia; order Caudata; family Salamandridae; genus Lissotriton; species Lissotriton vulgaris. The sequence goes on along the minus strand of NC_141689.1, from coordinate 1,229,396,787 downwards.
GCTTCCACTAGTTCCGAAAATCTACAACGATTTCTTGGAAAACTCGGCTTCAGCAGCTAGGGACTTTCCCTTGCTCGAGAACTGACTTGTCCAAGTACTCATGGAGTTTTCAAATAACCGAGAGTCTTTAATGACGTTATTATGTCCACCTTTACGTCAAACGCGGCACCTTCATGGGATAAATATGCCCACACTCGCCCAAGCAAACACACAGTGGTTTGGAGCAGTTCGTCTATCTACTTTGCCCGACGCGCCCTGCTACAGCAAGTGCCGAAGGAAGCCAACCCTCCAGCAGACGCACTGAGAGAGACGCTGTCTTTTCTCTTGCCGAGAAATCCAGCTCCAGTGTTTCCAAGCTACCCTTGTGGGTTGTTGGGAAATCGAGTCCCAAAACTGACCTTCTTCATTCTAAACTAAGGTACGGAGCTGATTAGACCCTTAGAGAAATCTTGGGCAGATTCTTGGCAAAAGAATACTACATTTATGCTACACCTCACTTACTTCTTCCCTTGTTCTAAGCTTAGGTTAGGTACATCGGGGTAGGCGTATTTTAGAAGCACCAGTTGAGTACTTTTTAGCTTTGTTATTTATGTATGTATTTATCTATGGTTTAGGAACCATACAATTCTCTTACAGTATTATTTTATTCTGCTCTTTATACTGTTTGCATTATATTTTACAACCAGTTTTACAATTGTAGCAGTTCATTTCCTATGCTTGAGAAAGAAGACTGTTCAATAAAACCTTTTTATTGAAAACGCCTGTCTCTCTATTTCTCTGCACCTCTGGTGAAACGAAGCCTGCACGATTGACTGAGTGAAATATCTATCTATTGTTTCCACGACTCTGAAGATACGTTTTATCTTGGGGAAACAAAGTTGTCATGTTTATGCGGTTGTCAGAGACTAATACCTTCTTGTGAATTCGAGAAAGTTTCTAGTGACCTCTGAGCTAGCTGGCACACACAGTTAAGTCTAGTATATTCGAAAGAGACCCAGTCGACCTCAGTCCTACGTCTAATCTATAGAATATACTATTTCAATGCGCAGAGCCTATTGGGAATATAGGAACTACACTACATGGCACCCAACGTTTGGTAAGGCACTAATTTAATGCTAGATACTAGAGTAACTCAGTCGTGCTTTTCACAGAGACCCCTTTATCCCGTTAAAAACTCCAATAGACGTCTGGAGTTGGTTAAAGGTTAAAATATCCGCCATAACTGAGTAGGACGAAAATCCTATGTATTAGTTTTTGGTTTGTTCAACGTTGAAGGAGACAGTGTTCCAAAATATTGTGCACCTTATCTTTATTTCCTTGAAACTTGCTCTGCAAAACTTCTTAACAAAATGTCCGACGAGGATAATCCCGGTGGTAGTGGAGCTGCAAGGACTGCAGCCCAACCGGTTTTTGACGTTACAAGGTTCCAACAAAATGACCCAGATGCTATAATCATCTCGGAAAAAGTGAGGAAAACCATAGCTATAAAGCTTATAGAAAATGGCCTATCAGAAAGAGGTGGTAGAGTCATATTTGTCATAGAGGCACATGAATATCGGCAGACAGAGTTATTCTATTCATGGATTGTCTTTCCACAGGCAAATCCAACAACACATGTGTTCCACTACTATAAGATAGAGGAACCTCCAGCGGAATACGTTCCTTTCGAGGACATTGAAATTCCACTAACTTACCAAGTGCATCAGCTCTGGTTTAAAGGCGCCCTACAACATCAAAATCACATTACCAGGCTCGGTCCACTAGGTAGACCAGGAGCAACATGGCCGGTACTAGCCAGCTATACACCACATCCTGACATTGAACAAATGACAGGACCAGAACTGTTAGCTCAGCTAAAACAATGAATTAAAATACATAGACAATTGGTACAATATGTCATGCGGACTTTAACAGTCCAACCTGCTATAAGAATTCCACAGCACACCCCTCATCAGGGGAACACAAACAAAATGACACCACAGACTATACAGTCAGTCATCGGTAAGTTGCCTGCAAAAAGAGAACAAATTCCATTCTGGTTAGTTCAGAAAATTACTCAATTAGAGGAAGTATTTCCCAATAGTACACCTCATGAGAAACACAGTATTCTAACCATCGGTTTACCAATGGGGATTGCACCACACGTGGAGGACTGTGACACTTGGGGTACAGTCTTTGTTTCAATTTACACAAAAACACATGGTGTCCTGTCTATGGCGGTAATACCAGACGTTCTGAGACAGATTCAAAATGAGTATGGTCCAGAACCTGCCTTGAATCTAGGTATGAAATTACTGAAAGATTTCAAACAGGTTTCAGCTATCTTATTAGCTAACATTAAAGGTGAAGCAGCATCAGTGGCAATCCGCCAAAAATTAAAAGAACTTGATATTACTGAGCAATGGTATGAACTTGCCATAATTATTAAAAAATCATATGAAGAACTAGGAAGAGATAGTTTGGGAGGGAAACATGTAAAGCCTGAACTAACAGAAAATCCTGAAAAAGTTTTTATCAAAAACAATCTAACTACTCCTAAAAAGAAATGGGAAAATAGTAGAAAGTCCCTACCTAAAGAGAAGCGCTCTTAGTCCAGAGGTAGATCTCCTCAAAAGGAGCACTCTGAAAAGAGATATAATCTTAGAAATAGGGATAATATAAAAAAAACTGATAGATATCAAGATACTGATACACGATCCCCTCGTACCTTTCAGACTTCCTCGCAGAAATCCGAAAGAAGAGGACGATCAGAACACAAGGAAGAACGCGTGAAGTCCAAAGACAATCAGTACGTTCAGAAAAATAAGAAAAGCCAATTCTCCAAAAAGAAGGTAACACGTCTAAAAATCAGTCAATGCTGGACAGCGCAGCAGAGGTCACCATAGCTCACAGGATCCTGAAAGGCCATCTGGAGAAAGTGGATCTGAATGAATACATTCAGGTTGAAACTGCAGACACCAGGGTTAGTGTACTTCATGAATTATATGAAGTAACACTACGAATAGTGGGGGATATAACTAGGAAGATAAAAGCACTCTTTTGGGAAAAATTATCTAAAGGTTATGACATCCTTCTAGCTGAAAAAGACTGGCCACCTGAATTTGTCAGGGAGTGCCCACATGGCGAAGAGATCATTAAGCCAGCCTTCTCTAGCCATATTCCTATTCATAAAAAATACACCTATGTCAGAAAATGGGCTGTTGCCCAGGCTTCAGCATTATATAAAATCATGTGGGATGGGATGAGGACTCTCCTCACCATAAAATTCAGTTAAAAAATCAACCAACTGCTCAGAGACAGTGTCCAGTTAAGCAGGAAGCTAAAAAACAAGCCAGGGAGATCTTAGATCAACTTGAATACCAAGGGGTGATTGAAACATGCAAAAGACAAAGAGAAAGGGAAATACCTGCCAATAATGCTCAAATATAGGCCTAAAAAAGGTCCTTACATAATTATACTAACCCCTGAACCACAATGAATAACCTACGAACATGATTACAAAAATATAGAAATTTTATTACATCAAGGAAAAAACTTTCTCAATACATAATTATTGCATCACATAAAAAATTATTTAATATAAAAATAAAAAAGTCACATCATTACAAAAGTCCCACATGAAAAACACCACTTTCATACCAGCATACATACCAATATACATACAGCTCATATCGCACACAGCACACAAATCCACAGATATATAACAACCAAGAGCTGATCTGATAATGGTACATGGAATACAATAAACAAAGGATGAACCCCAGATCAGTCAGGTAGTCCCCAGATGGATAAGCTGCCGACGCGCGTTTCGGTGTACAGCCCTGGACGGAGCTACACCTTCATCAGGGCAGGGGTATACAATTGCATGGTGGGGCAGGATATCGATTTTGAAATCGAGGCACACCAGGTTTCAAATACGTACACTGGCCTCAAAGGGCCAGACTATTTGCAGGATCCCGACGAAGCAAACTTCAATTTCAACTCATGGAGCTTCATGATGGAAAGAATTCCTATCCGTTGGGGGTGGGCGTTCAGGGTCGATATACGAAACCCAATGCGTTTGAAGGTACTTTCCACGGTCAAAGGCAATCGAAAGTAAGCCCTTCAATAATCGGAAACAAGTCGGGCATTCATGGCCTCTCCATTCAGACGGGCATGACGAATACGCAATAAGTCCCTGACAAATCAGGAATTCCTGATTTGTCAGGGACTTATTGCTATTGTATACCCCCGCTGTGATGAAGGTGTAGCTCCGTCCGGGGCTGTACACCGAAACGCGCGTCGGCGTCTTATCCATCTGGGGACTACCTGACTGATCTGAGGTTCATCCTTTGTTGATTGTATTCCATCTACCATTATCAGATCAGCTCTTGGTTGTTATATATCTGTGGATTTGTGTGCTGTGTGCGATATGAGCTGTATGTATATTGGTATGTATGCTGGTATGAAAGTGGTGTTTTGCATGTGGGACTTTTGTGATGATGTGACTGGTTTATTTTTATATTAAATAATTTTTTATGTGATGCAATAATTATGTATTGAGAACGTTTTTTCCTTGATGTAATAACATTTCTATATTTTTGTAATCATGTTCGTAGGTTATTCATTGTGGTTCAGGGGTTAGTATAATTATGTAAGGATCTTTTCTAGGCCTATATTTGAGCATATTTGGCAGGTATTTCCCTTTCTCTTTTTCTTTTGCATTTCCCCCGCTTACCTGCCCTGAATTGACCAGGAGTCCCCCTTCTATTTAGTGATTGAAACATGCACCTCGTCAATGAACAATCCTTTGCTTCCTGTCTCCAAACCAGACAAAACATATCCTCTAGTTTTGGATTACAGACATTTAATCTCTTGTTGCAAAACTTTTGCAGTACAAAATTCTCACAGTGCAGCACTAATGAATAATATTGTTCGAAGGAAATATAAGACTACTTTAGATATTTCAAACGGTTTCTTCTGTCAAAACATTGCACCAGAAAGCAGGTACTTGACCGCTTTCTCAATAATGGGGATACAATGACACTTCTGTCGTCTCCCCCAGGGATTTAAGAACAGTCCTGGATTATTCGAGTGACTGTTTAAATATTCTGTGAACTCTAATTTTGAATTCTAATGCTCGTTTTGATATTTTTATATTTCATTGTTTTCCAACAGTTTGGTCACGCATAATTTGGTCTGCTAATTATTTCATGAACACTGCTCATGTTTATATTCTGTTTTCGGGTAGATACAATCGGGTTGTGAGACATGGTAAGGGAGGTGTATTGTGGGAGTTTGAGGAGTCAGAATTCTCGAAGGGGTTGGGCTTTATTTCTTATTATGTCACTTCATAGGGAACACGTGCAAGTGTAGTATTTAAGCACGGCTTGTGCAGGTGATCAAATGGTGAAGACTTTCGAACGTTTGCTTGAGGCATTAAGAGGTTTAGAATGCCGGCTACAGCTCGCACAAGGCAAACGAAAGGGGAGGTTTTATGTTTGAATCTCTACTGTTCAGTATACGTTTTTGTAAAAATGGGCGGGGTATTATTATTTCTTTAGAGTTACTTTTTTAGAGTTCTATTTCTCGAGTGATTGGTTAAAGCTGTTGTTTTTTAATCTTTCGCAGTGACCCCTGACGAAGAACCTACGGGTTCGAAATGCATTGGGTTTTGAATCAGCGTTAGCTATGAAATGTGGATTACTGCACGTGCCAATGTAAAAGCCTGGATTGGCGACAAAAGGCACTTGAAAATGCGAAAATAAAACATTTTTGTCCAAATTGACGTCTCCGGAATGGTTCAATAAACAAACGAAGAATATGAGTAAAAGTGTCATTAACAAATTTGAGCATTCAAGATAACTTGGTTTACTTGGGATAACTTGATCTATAATGGAACAATTCCTATTCGCAGCAGTGCAACAGCAGGGAACGCAAACAGCAGTACCAATTTGAGCATACTGGATTATTTTCAGCCAGAGTAACAGAGCTACTAAAAACGTATGATGATGAGGCATTATCTTATGTCGTTGACATCTACCTTACAGATGATGATTTGGACAGGCACTTGAACAGGGTGAACACCATAATACTTGGGTTTGCCTCAGAAGGGTATAAATGCAACTTTAAAAAATCAAGAATTGCCCACCTCAACGTCCTATTCTTAGGATACGAACTTTCAAGTGAAGGCAAAAGCCTGGCAGCAAACTTTTTAGAAAAATGTGTGGTTCCGTAGTTTATGGGTCCGTGGTTCGTAGATTCTGAACCCGTGCAATAAAGGTCGTCGGATATAGACGATTTTGGTTTCAGCGGACCGCAAATCACGAGTGCGGTGTGTACGAGTGTTTTCGTCGTAACCGATCAATGAGAACACTACGTATTCAGGGATTTCGTTTGAACCCTCGGGTTCCATTTTGTGTGCGGCAGCCATTTTGTGTGGTTGCCCTCACATAGGCCGATGACTATGGCCGAACGAGTCCTTGAGATACGTACACCCTAGCTGACTCTTGTGTGACCTGGCCGAACTGACTCCCTTGCCCGAGGCTGATCTCGCTGAGCCAGTTCCTTGTTAAGCAGCTGGTCAGATAAAGATCAAAGAGCAGGACATTGCTGAGTTTATGGTACACTGCACCCACCCTTCTATCTTGCTTCTCATCTGTTTTTGTTCCTTCCTTTAAGGCTTAATCACAGATTTGGGTTGAGGTTTTATGATGGGTTTGTCCGGCCTGATCGAACAGGATATTGGAATGTGCTTGGTCATTTCTGGTGGGCTGGACAACGGAAAGTGGGATTGTCGTCATGTCATGTGCTACTTTTAAAATGTCATGCTCCCATTGGTCAGTTTGTACGTAATTGATGCTAGCCTGGAATGTGATTTTTGGCATAAAAGACCATGCTCCGCTCATTGAATTTGTGCAGTCTCTAGCGAACCACCCGTGTTGTGCTTCGTAGACCTCTGTTCCTGGTTGCAGCCAATAAACTTTGGTCTTTGACGTCATCAAGAAGTGTCCTGTGTCTCTGTTTGCCGAGGCAGGGGAAATCGAAGACATCGGGCGTTATCCCTGGCGCCGCTCGGTTCTAAAACCCAGTTCTTCAGTTGGCACCCAACGTCGGGCGACTTCAGCGGTACCGGTCCAAGCCAGAAGATCGTGAGGAGCTTCGTGTGGAAATTTTGGAGGAAGGTCTGCCACTTCATCGACCCCCAGTATGTCGTTGTGGTCCGAAAGTCTTTGCTGCGAGGTTTCGCGCTTTCCGACGGCTACGAAGGACTGCTGCCCTGACTGTCGCCCTGTCTTGGAGCCATTAGACGATTTGTAGAGTGAGACAATAGACGGGTCTTCTGGTGACGCCATCGACATTTCAGTTAAGTATGAGTGGAGCGTCTCCCAGTCCTTAGTTTTGTTTGGGTATCCTTCGGGATCGCTTTGATTTGGTACCTGCAGGCCCCAAAGCCGAGGGACTCGTGTTTTCACAAGGCTATCGTTTTCAGATTTCCCTTGAAGTTTGAAGCTAGACTAGTGAGCGAAGATGCCTGGTCTTAGCAGATTTGGAAAGATATTTGGTTTTGGTTGTACTAGGGATTCCCGATTGGAGGATTCGTGTCCGGTACCTCCGATTGGAACTCTGACCTATGAGCTCTACGTAAAACATGGAGTGGGCCCCATCGCGTATAATGAAATATGGGTGAAATACACTAGGAAAGACGGTGTCCTAGAGTGGCCCCGTTATGGTAGCTTTGAAACAGAGATTTTAGACATTCTCGAAGTTAAACTGTTCAAGAAGAAAGCCCCGCCGGCGATGTTTGACTCTTTCCGCTTATGGCGAAAGGAAGCCAAACAGAAAGAAGTTAAGTTAGCGAAGAAAAATAAACGAGACCGAGGTATGTCAATGGTGCAAGCTGCTATACAGTTTAGGGATAATGAGGAAGAGCAAGAAAGCGAACAGATGCTTAGGGTCCGTAAATTAGCGGTAGATAAGTGCTACCCAGCTTTGCCGCCTAAACAGCAAGACGAGAAGAAAGATCTTGTGAAAGATCCTTTAATGTCGCATCTATTGAGTTCGCCACCCCCTTATGCGCAAAATGCTACGGCACCTCCGCCACAAGTTGTAGTTGCGCAACCTCCGGTTGCTTTGCCACCTGCGATTCCTCAACAGCCAGCTCCTCTTCCGTTGGCTACTCTTCCTCTGGTGCAGCCTTCTCAAGGGCCGCCGACTTTGCTACTTCCTTTGTCTGCTACTCCTACGCCTGTTCTGTATACTTCTTCTGTTCCGACTTTGGCTTCTTCTCATACTGTTCCGTCTCTTCTTCTTTTGTCACCTTCTCCTTCTGCTCGACAGGGAATGACTGATGCGGTTGCTAGTATCTTTTCTCCTTTGATGGGTTCCTTGGGTATGTCTCCTGTTGTCAAGCATAGACAATCGCGTTGTCAATTGCCTAATATTGATGAAAGGACAGTGTTGGATCAAATGGATTACGTATCCTACGCAGTATGACCTTGAGGGTGTTATGGATGTTTTCCAGCAATGGGAAGCACCGAAACAACGGTACGTTTTCAATATGATGTGTTCGTTCCTTCGTGAACAATGGGAAGATAATGAAGTAGGTCAAACTCCACCTGAGTTGTACCGTATACGTTCTGAGTTTGCGAAAGGGACTGTTGTGGGTCTTGAGGTTGAGAAAGCAGTTGCGACGTTGTTGTCATTACGGAATGTATCTCCTTCTGACCGATTGTTTGAGCCTGATTCGTCGGTTAGGAGAAAGGCGCGTCAATATCCGATGCATGCGGTTCCTCCAGTTTGGAGACCTGCTGATGTAACTGTTAATCCACCTATTGCTGCACACTTTCAGCGTGTTTGGGTACATGTTCCTTGGAAGCGTGTTGAAGTTTTAGCTAATAAGCAGTCTTTGCCTGATCCGTGCAAAAATCCAGCAGGGTACTATAAGGAGCTAACTCAGACTGTGAGTTCATGTATCATGAATCTGGCTGACACAGATATGTTGTTTGGGAATGTTGTTCCACAGCCTATTTGGGGTAAGATTCGTCATACGGATCATGCGCAAGAATTGGGTGATACATGGAATAATCTTAGCGATGCAGATAATAGACAAGTAGGTGGTGCTAAGCCTGAGGATTTGATTACTGACCTTCCTGTTAGGATTATTAATTATATGAAGACTTTAATGCCTGAAGTGCGTGTTAACTGGGACAAGTTGTCTGCGTGCAAGCAGAAGAAAGACGAAACTGTGTCCGACTTTTTCACGCGGTTCGAAGAGACCTTTGTAGACCACAGTGGTCAGGACATGGCTACTGAGGGTGGTCAGAGATTGTTCGTCGACAAATTTGTTCATAATTTGCTTCCCGAATTGTGCAATAGGTTGAAGGATTCCGAGAGTGCTTGGGCCGTTTCTACGTCAGCGCAGATTTTAGCTACTGCCCAGTACTATGAAAATAGGAATAAGGATGAGATAGAGAAAGCGGATAGGAAGACTAAGGAATTGAAGACTAAAGTTCTTCTACAGCAAGCTTATTCGCCCCGTAATAATCAGCGCGATTATCAGCAGAATCAGCAATATTCGAGAAACTCGCAAAGGTACGAGTTTTCTCAACCACGTGTTCCCGTTGGTCCTAATCAGTGTGCGTATTGCAAAGAAGAGGGTAATTTCAAGAGTAGTTGTCCGGTTCTGTTACAGCGCACGAATGGTGTTTCTGGTGTGAGAGGTCGAGGTGCTCAACAAGCGCCTAGAGGTAGAGGTCGTGGTCAGAATACGCGTTCTTTGCCTCCACAGAATTCTATGAATAGCTTTGATCAACAGAATGGTGCGTCTGGTAGGACGCCACAGTACTATGCGGATGATTACTACGTCGAAGGTGAGGAAGTGAATGGTAATGATTGCTAGGACAGCCATGGACAAAGAGAGGGAGTTGTTTCAGTTCTAGTAGATCAGAGTGGACCCTATGTTGAAGTGATTGCATCAGGTGTGTCAGAACCTTTTGTGTTGGATACTGGTGCTGGGTAGAGTTCTATTATGCACTCTAAACTCCCTGGCGCACCTTTGTCTGGCTTAAAGAATGTTTCAGTAGGTTTTTCTGGTGCCCCGGTTACGAATCCGATTTCTAGTCCGTTGTCTATTTCTGTTGGACCTTGTGAATTCAAAGCACCCCTCATTCTGACGACTGGTTTTGGTGAGAACTTGTTGGGATTGGACTTGTTAAAGAGATTGTATGCGACGCTATATTGTTCTCCTTCAGGAGTACAGCTTACATTGGGTCAGAGAGTGATCTCTCCGATGTATTTGTCTAAAGATCGACTTCCACCTGAATTGTCTTCTCTCCCTGATTCTCTTTGGGCTACTGGTCCGAACGATGTAGGCCTTTTAGAGATTCCGCCATATGTTGTGACGTTGAAAGCGAATGCTAGGTTACCATACATTCCACAGTATCGTATCTCGAGTGATGGTGAGAGAGCACTTTTGGCAATCATTTATGATCTGATTGAGAAAGGTGTGATTGAGGAAACGAGAGGTAATGTGTGCAATAGTCCGGTTTTGCCTGTCCTGAAGAGAACTGATTCTTCACAACCTCCTGTATATAGGTTTGTGATCGATCTTCGCGAGGTGAATAAGATTGTTGTTCCGCAATTTCCTGTTGTGCCTGATATCACAGCTTTACTGACTTAGATCCCGGCTACAGCTACATGGTTTTCGGTGATTGACTTGAAGAATGCTTTCTTCAGCATCCCGATTGCCGTGGAAAGTAGAGATATCTTTGGATTCTCTTTAGGAGGACGAAGTTTCCGCTTTAAGCGTGCTCCTCAAGGCTATTGCGAGAGTCCATCGATCTATAGCCAAGCTTTGAAGACGCAACTTGATCTGTTGGTGTTACCTGATGGTGCTGCTCTTATCCAGTATGTTGACGACTTGTTAGTTGCCGCCGACAATGCAGAGATTTGTAGAGAGGCTACCTTGTCGTTGTTATGCCACTTGTCTGATTTCCATCATAAAGTTTCTCTTTCGAAGTTGCAATATTGTCGACAAGAAGTTACCTACTTAGGTCACCTCTTATCGAAGGAGGGAAGGAAACTGACCCCAGAAAGAATTCAAGCTATTGCGAAAATGAGTGTGCCTATGACACAGAGAGAAGTACGTGCGTTTTTGGGTATTACGTCGTACTGTAGACAGTGGATCCCTAATTTCTCGTTGTTAGCAAAGCCTTTGATAGCTCTTACTGTTAAGGATACTCCTAATCCTATTCCTTGGACTGACGAATGTCAGAAGAGCTTTTCAGAATTACGCAATGCATTGTGTTCGGCTCCTGTGTTGGGTACCCCCGACTACAGCAAGCCTTTCACATTGTATGTCCACGAGAGAGAGGGATGTGTATTGTCAGTCTTGACTCAACAGTTTGGCGATAAGCAGCGGCCATGTGCTTATTTTTCGTCGACCTTGGATCCGGTAGCTAGAGCATTGCTGAGTTGTTTGAGAGCTACAGCAGCAGCGGCTGTTTCGATTCGACAGTCTGCTGGTTTGGTTATGGACAATACACTGATTGTGATGGTTCCACATGCAGTGGATACCTTGTTGAATCGTACCAAGACACAGCACTTAAATAGTGCTCGGTTGTCGGGTTACGAATTGACCTTGTTAGCGAGTCATGTGCATATTAAGAGATGCAACACGTTGAATCCAGCCACGTTGTTGCCGATTTCAATTGAGTCAGATGACACAGAACAGCATGATTGTTTTCTTAGGACTGAGGAAGAAACGAAAGGGAGGATAGGCCTTAGGGATACTCCTCTTTCAGAGTGTGATGGTACTTTGTGGGTTGATGGTTCGTGCTTCAAGCTTCCGAATGGTGATACGACTTTGCATATGCTGTTACGACTTTGCATATGGTTGTTGAAGCTGCACGTATCCCACATAATTCAGCGCAAGCAGAAGAGTTGATTGCATTAACGAGAGCATGTGTGTTGGCGAAAGGTAAACGAGTGACTGTGTATACTGACAGGTTAAAATAGGAGAGGTACCCCTTAACGAGAGTCAAGGGAAATACGGTTCACCAACCAGTATAAAAAAGCAATTCCCTTGAACAAAGTCATATACATAAACACTATAAATGAGAATTTTTTTTTTAGGGAACTATGACAATTAGATCTGGAGTAACAATGGAATACACTCTCTCTTGTACATTACTATGTAATTTACCCATCAGGGACAATTACAAAGACAAAGCCCGAATGTTGCTCTAAGACACTCTCGGCCCAATCAACCACGCCACCATAGAGGAAGATCATTCTAACCATACAGATCGGTCTCTCATACCAAAGAGGTAAAATCCTAAGCAAATTCTAGTTTTTGGCATATGAAAGTTATCCCTCTGCATCATCGTTAAACAAATAGAAATTAATGTGCCTATGATGCTTTAAACAGTGTATCTAAGCAATTAGATCTAGGTAACAATCACCTTTTGAGATATAGTCGATTTATTCAATATGGAACAACAAATTCTGATTACCAGATGGGCTAAGTCAAGAGATAGGCAATAAACAGCACTATAGATTAGATTCTAGTAGCTTTCCCTGTCCCTTTGGACCCTGAGAAACTGGCCCTAGATGTGCATGTAACAGCTATTCCTTCACCACATAGGCAAGATACCCTTATGTGCCAATACAGGATATATGTGAATTAATAGCTGTGTTGGATAAGAACTTGCTTAATCCACTCTGAAACTCAGTACCCAGAGCAACACTGTGCATATGATATGATATGTGTGTTAAATCTGAATAAGCACAATGTGTTAAAATTGTTTAGCCCCGTATGACATTATGAAATTCTGTACCTAGACATGTACTGTATGTATCTTTAGTTAAATAACATGAATAACAGTTTCTATGTAAACGTAAACAAGTTAAACTCAACAACAAGTACACTGCTATGTAATTAATTGCACTGTGTATCCATTTTTTAGGACCATATGTACACCACGACAGAAATTGATTTTTTGTCTTGATAAAGGTGGATAGAATTCCAAAAGACCACCGAAACGCGTTGACGCCTTAATACAGTGTGATTCGTGGCTCAAACATCGTTGTTGATACAGTATTACCACATATGTACATTACGTTGTCCCAAAAGAGCATCAGAACACACGCCTTGTATTGTACAAATCATATGTCTTACTGTTTTTCTGTCTGTTTCTAGCAATATTGCGGGTCAATATTGTTTATGTACTGTTTTTTTTATAATTCCTATTTTAACCTGTGTTAAGCAGTTTATTATATTTTCTGCTTTTTTAACTTTACTGTATACAATAAATTTTGCTACATTTTTTACTCCAGATCTACTTGTCATAGTTCCTTAAATTTTTTTTTCTCATTTATAGTGTTTATGTATATGACTTTGTTCAAGGGAATTGCTTTTTTATACTGTGTATACTGACAGCCAGTGTGCATTTGGTGTGGCTCATAGTTTTGGACGTTTGTGGAGAGAGCGTGGGTTCCTGACTTCGCATGGGATGAAAATCCAGCATGGACAGTTGGTGAATGAACTCCTTGAATCACTTACTTTGCCATTGCAAGTAGCGATTGTGAAATGCAGTGCGCATAAGAAAGTTACGGATGATGTTGGTCGCGGAAATGCGTTTGCAGATGAAGTCGCGAAAGAAATTGCGAGAAATGTGATGAGCCGAATGTATGTTGCAGGTCCAGCGAGATGGGTTCCAGATAGAAGTATGTGTGAAGATACGATTGAGAGTGTGAAATCCATCCAAGCTGAAGCTACAGAGAAAGAGTTGAATGAATGGAGAGAGAGTAAGGGTAGACTGGATGCGAATGGTTGTTGGATTGATTTGTCAGAGCATCAGAGATGGTTGTTACCTGATGCGTATTTGCTTCCAGTGGTTACAATGGCTCATGGAATGGCACATATTAGCGTGAAAAGGGATTTGCAAGTTGTTGGCTCCGGTTTGGCAGAATGCTGGAATTCCTAAATGTGCAGAGAATCTGGTTAAGATCTGTATGGTGTGTTTGATGTACAATCCTGGTAAGGGAATTCCAACTCCAGCTGGTCATTTTGCTCCTCCAACGTATCCGTTTGAGGCTTTTCAGCTAGATTTCATCCACATGGAGAGGTGCAACAACCTGAAGTATGTGTTAGTGGTTGTTTGCTCTTTTTCTAGATGGGTGGAAGCTTACCCTTTGAAGGACAATACTGCCTTGTCCACAGCGAAAGCCCTTATCAAAGAGTTTTTCCCTAGGTTTAGTTTGCCGAGAATGATCTGGAGTGACAATGGGAGTGAATTTGTGGGTCAAGTGATGAAGAGAGTGTGTGATGGGTTAGGAATTAGGCAGAAGTTCCACGCTGCAAATCACCCCCAATCAGCTGGTTTAGTCGAGTGCTATAATGGCACCCTTAAATTAAAGTTATCCAAAATCCAAGCGAGCTCTGGTTTACAATGGCCAGATGCTTTGCCTCTAGCCCTTTTGTCCACTAGAATGACTGTGCATTCGCGAATGGGTTTGAGTCCGTATGAGGTCGTGTTTGGCCGCCCGGCGAACATTTGGGGTGTGCCAAGACCGACAAAATTTAGTGACATTGAACATCCTGTGTTGCTCGACTACTTGTATGAATTGACGGCTAAATTGCGTGTTTTACATCAACAGGTTCACGCTGCCCTACCACAGCCTTCTGAAGATCCAGGTCACGCCATCGAACATGGTAGCTGGGTCCTTATCAAAAATTTTCAGCGGAGGAAGAATGAGCAGCCCCGCTGGACAGGACCCCACCTCGTTTTGTTGTCGACTCGTTCCGCAGTACGAGTGCACTGTAAAAAGAATTGGATCCGCGGCGTACACTGCAAAAGGGCTCCTTTGCCCCTGCCGTACGACCGGTGGGTCCAGAAGGGACTTCCAGATTCTGAGACTGAGACCGTGCCTCGTTTACCGCCATTCAGCGATGCCCATTTGATTGGAACAAACACTTAGAAAGAAAGTGACGATCTTCTTCAAGAAGCTGTGCCTCCATTGAACCGTTTGAACACTACTGAACCTGAACTCTTGTTCCGTGAACAAACATTGCCTGGCAAAGACTGTTATAATTTGCGACCGAGAGTTGCGGGACCAATAAAGAAATAAAGTTTTTTTTAATGATTTTTTGTTTGCAGGTTAACTCTCCTCCGAGGAACTACTTTGATTTTTGTTTTTCGAACCGCCATCCGGGTTCAGCTGTAGGGTCGGGGTCGACAAGTCTTTGGAGTGCAAGCCTGAGACACTAGGTTGACGGTTCTGGTTGGCCTAAGGGAGTTGCCCTGGGCTGACAGAGGCATTCCTTAGCATAGAACACCCTACCACCGCGAGCAGCATATTAGTGAGGATGGAGTTTTTCGAGATGGAGAGACCTGTTGAGACAATAAGCTTTAAGAGCAAAATTTGCAAACTGAGGACTCGTAAACGATTTTTAATACTGTGTTTATTTATGTTGCTGAGCTTAATGATATTTTTAATTGGTTATGTGACATTCTCTTTTAAAGTGACGCTCATGCCCACTGTGCAACCTACACCTCCTCCTACTATTTCTTCTCATTCTTTTCACCCTCTGCCCGAACATGAAATAGTTAGAAGATTGGAATTTGCTAACAATTCCTTTATTCAACTTTTGCACCAACACCAGCTAGTTATGAACACGACAAATTGTTGGATTTGTGGCCTAATGCCCCATACGACCGATAAAGGTATTCCGTACTTGGATTTGCCTTTCAGCCTTAATGGTTCTATTTGGGCATATAGAACAATGTTCATTTATGCCCATAGTGTCTATCCCCAACATTCTGCGAAAGATAATCCGAAGAATAGTGCTCTGGCCAAGGGTATAGTCGATATGATTAAAGGAACTAGTTTGTATGAGACTATTCCCAGAGATGAGAGACAACCATACATTGGTTGGAACGTTACTGGATATGGAGTTAGTCTGAGTGTTAACCAGCGAGCGAAAAGTTCTCCACCGATTTGGATAGTGCCCCATCCGGGTCGCTAATGTCTGCAAGGTAATGTCAAAAATCCGAGAGCTCAGTTAGGGAAGAGTGTCTGCACTGAGACTTATGTATTTGCGTCTCAGACTTCCCCAGCGTTTCTAGCAGCTAGGGGTACCTATTTCATCTGCTACGACAAAGCGTATACATGGTTGCCCCCTGACTACTCGGGCACATGTTTTGTTTCTTTCCTGTTGCCTCCCACTTTTTCAGCTGCGGCAGATTACCATAAGACGAGAGTTGCTAGAGGTGTCTTCAGCAAGGAAGATACCGCAGGGCAAGAGTTGGAAGATTTCTTTAAGGGTTTTCTGCCATTCTGAGGACCGATGGCTAACAGCAGGAACATTCGCCAGTTGACGAGAGTGGTTGAATCCACCATAGTCGAAACTGCCGGTGCCCTTAGTAACTTGACTGCTGAGCTCCAGTCGGATCGACTTATGACACTTCAGAATAGAGTTGCTCTTGATATGACTGTTGTATTGCTCTATTTCTTGAAAACGTATTTGTTTCATTTGTGCCTGTATTTGCATTATTAGCGCGATTTGCCCCGGCGCCCTGCTCTGCTCCCCCCTCCATTTTGTCTCCGGTGTTGTTGTTGTCCTACTCCCTGAGCCCGCCCCGCCTCCCAGCTGAGACGCCCTCCCACTACCTATTTCAGCGCCCCCTGACCTCGAAGCGCTGTGACTCCTCGTCGCTCCTGCCCGAGTGGTCGCTCCCTGGTCTGCCTGTCTGCTGTAACGCAGTATTGGTGATCAGCGCTGCATAGCATATGACTGTTGTATTGCTCTATTTCTTGAAAACGTATTTGTTTCATTTGTGCCTGTATTTGCATTATTAGCGCGATTTGCCCCGGCGCCCTGCTCTGCTCCCCCCTCCATTTTGTCTCCGGTGTTGTTGTTGTCCTACTCCCTGAGCCCGCCCCGCCTCCCAGCTGAGACGCCCTCCCACTACCTATTTCAGCGCCCCCTGACCTCGAAGCGCTGTGACTCCTCGTCGCTCCTGCCCGAGTGGTCGCTCCCTGGTCTGCCTGTCTGCTGTAACGCGGTATTGGTGATCAGCGCTGCATAGCATATGACTGTTGTATTGCTCTATTTCTTGAAAACGTATTTGTTTCATTTGTGCCTGTATTTGCATTATTAGCGCGATTTGCCCCGGCGCCCTGCTCTGCTCCCCCCTCCATTTTGTCTCCGGTGTTGTTGTTGTCCTACTCCCTGAGCCCGCCCCGCCTCCCAGCTGAGACGCCCTCCCACTACCTATTTCAGCGCCCCCTGACCTCGAAGCGCTGTGACTCCTCGTCGCTCCTGCCCGAGTGGTCGCTCCCTGGTCTGCCTGTCTGCTGTAACGCGGTATTGGTGATCAGCGCTGCATAGCATATGACTGTTGTATTGCTCTATTTCTTGAAAACGTATTTGTTTCATTTGTGCCTGTATTTGCATTATTAGCGCGATTTGCCCCGGCGCCCTGCTCTGCTCCCCCCTCCATTTTGTCTCCGGTGTTGTTGTTGTCCTACTCCCTGAGCCCGCCCCGCCTCCCAGCTGAGACGCCCTCGCCCCTCCCCCCCCAACATCCATTTATGGCCAATGTCCCCACGCGCAGCGTCCACGCGCTTCGGACACGCCGAAGGTGCGCCAAAGGTAAGCCCGTCTACGCCCGTCCGCGCCTGGACCGCGCCCAGCGCCAGACCCCCTGCCCCTCGCGCCACCCAGCCCCCCCGCATTACCTACGATGCCGCCACCCTCCTAGCCCTTAACCCCGGCCGCTCCCCCAACTGCGTCCAAGCCGCCCCTGGACAAACCCATGGACCTTTCTCCTGCGTCACCTGCAAATTCTGCGGCACCGACAACATCTCCGCTACGACCACACCACAGATTCCCTACCCCAACCACCTACAATGCATCCTTCTCAACACCCGATCGGTCCACAGACACGCCATTGACCTATGGAACCTACTAGACACCATCTCTCCAGACGTCGCCTTCCTTACGGAAACATGGATGAACGCTTCCTCCGCACCAGACATCACCATTGCCATCCCTGAAGACTATAAGATCACTCGAAAAGACCGTACCAGCCACACAGGAGGAGGAATCGCTATCGTCCATAAGAAATCAATCCGCATCTCAACCAGCTCCGACGCCAACCTCGCCAACTCCGAACACCTTCACTTCCAGATCCACATCGACCCCAAAACCACACTCAGAGGCACCCTCCTCTACAGGCCACCAGGACCTCGCGCAAAATTCAGTGAAGACATCACGGACTTCATCACCCCACACGCACTCCCCTCCAAAGACTACATCCTTCTGGGAGACCTCAACTTTCACCTTGAAAAGATCAACGACCGCAACACCACCACCCTCTTGGACAACCTCGCCAACCTCGGACTTAAACAACTGGTCACTTCCCCCACCCACATCGCAGGTCACACACTCGACCCCATCTTCACATCCAGCAACCATGTCTCCTTCAGCCACACCACAGACCTCCTCTGGACCGACCACAGCTGCATTCACTTCACCTACAACAAACCAAAACCCAGCATCCACCTCCAACCTACCCTGCAAAGAAACTGGAACAAAATCACCACGGACCAAATCTCCGCATCGCTCCTTCAAAACACCCCAGCCCTCTCGTCCAACGCTAACGAAGCCGCCGCCAACCTCACCATTTGGTTATCCAAAACCGCTGACACCTTAGCGCCACTGAAAAAACGTCACAACAAACCCGGCAGCAAGAAGGCCTCATGGTTCAACGATGATCTCAAGAAGTCCAAGAAACTCTGCCGCTCCCTTGAAAAGGCCTGGAAAAAAGACCCAACCACCAGCACCAAGGACGCCTTCAAAAACGCCACCCGCATTCACCACCAACTAATCCGAAAAGCCAGGAAAACAGCATTCAAAGATCGACTTGACAACAACGCTCACAACAGCAAGGAACTTTTCAACATCGTCAAGGAATTTTCCAATCCCTCGGCCAACTCCAACGACATCACCCCCTCTCAAACCCTCTGCGACTCCCTAGCCTCATTTTTCCACAACAAGATTGCAGACATCCACAACAGCTTTGACAACCAACCCGGAAACCAACCCACCCTACCAGTTGCTGATCATCCTCCCCCCGCGAACACCCTTAACGACTGGAACCCAATCTCCACTGAGGACACCATCCGCCTGATGAACTCCATCCACTCAGGATCTCCCACAGACCCATGTCCTCACCACATCTTCAACAAAGCAGACTCCGTCATAGCACCGCACCTCCGAGACGTCATCAACTGCTCCTTCAACTCCGCCACCTTCCCGGAAGACTGGAAACACGCTGAACTCACCGCCCTTCTGAAAAAACCCACAGCGGACCCCACCGAACTCAAAAATTACCGCCCCATCTCGCTTCTTCCATTCCCGGCCAAAGTCATCGAGAAAGCTGTCAACAACCAGCTCGCCGCCTTCCTCGAAGCCAACAAATCCCTCGACCCCTCACAATCCGGATTCCGAGCAAAACACAGCACTGAGACCGCCCTCATCGCAGCTACAGACGACATTCGAACTCTACTGGACAATGGAGACACAGTCGCCCTCATCCTCCTTGACCTCTCTGCAGCATTCGACACAGTCTGCCACAAAACCCTTTTACAACGCCTCAATAACATCGGAATCCAAGGAAAAGCACTTGAATGGATCACCTCGTTCCTCGCCGGAAGAACCCAGAGAGTCCGTCTTCCACCATTCACGTCAGAGGCCTCTGAAGTCATCTGCGGCGTACTACAAGGATCCTCACTCAGTCCCACCCTCTTCAACGTATACATGAGCCCCCTCGCGGCCATCGCACGCCAACACAACCTCAACATCATCTCTTACGCGGATGACACGTAACTGATCCTTTCTCTCACCAATGACCCCAGCACCGCCAAAACTAACCTACATGAAGGAATGAAAGAAGTTGCCGAATGGATGAAACAAAGCCGTTTGAAACTGAACTCAGACAAAACAGAAGTCCTCATCCTAGGTACATCCCCATCTGCATGGGACGACTCTTGGTGGCCGGAAGCCCTCGGAAAAGCACCCATCCCGACAGACCACGCACGGAACCTAGGCGTCATCCTGGATTCTTCACTTTCAATGAACAGACAAGTCAGCGCCGTATCCTCTTCCTGCTTCAACATTCTTCGCATGCTCAAAAAAACATTTCGCTGGATCCCCTCCGACACAAGGAAAACAGTCACTAACGCTCTGGTCACGAGCCGACTGGACTACGGAAACACCCTCTACGCAGGTACTACCGCAAAACTCCAGAAGAAACTCCAACGAATCCAAAACGCCTCAGCCAGACTCATATTAGACATCCCACGCAACGAACACATCTCTGGTCACCTTAAAGACCTCCACTGGCTACCCGTCAATAAGAGGATCACTTTCCGACTGCTTACCCACGCACACAAATCACTCTACGACATCGGTCCAGAATGCCTCAACTCACGACTGTCCTTCTACACCCCCTCCCGCCAACTACGTTCTTCCAGCCAAGCCCTCGCCATTGTACCTCGCATCAACAAGACCACCATGGGAGGCAGATCCTTTTCATACCTGGCTGCTAAAACATGGAACTCACTCCCCGCTTACCTTCGCCTTACCCAGAACCACCTAGCCTTCAGAAAGCAACTTAAAACTTGGATATTTGACTAGTAATCCTCCCCCCTTCCTAAGCGCCTTGAAACCCTCTGGGTATGTAGTGCGCTATACAAATTCTCTGACTTGACTTGACTTGACTTGATGTCATACTAGCAGATAGAGGTGGAGTGTGTAAACTGATTCAATCGAGCTGCTGCGTTTTCATTCCAGACAACGCTCCGACAGTCTTTCAGGCCATTTCCAAGCTACATAAGATCTCCGAGTCTGTACATATAGACAAGGGAGATTGGTCGTTGATGGGATGGTTTTGGGGATTGATATCCACATGGGGATGGAAGATTCTGATGGTCATTGGGATGATCTTAGCTATCCTTTTCCTGTTCTGCCTCTGTGTACAGTGTGCTCCTGCTATATGTGGCCTCTGTGCTACTTCGTGTGCGAGGAGACCTGTCCAGAGAGAGTTGCTAAGTACTAGGATGATGCTACAGCAACATCTTGATGATCTGATGAATATAGACCTAGATTCAGACTGACATGGGTTTGGGTTTGTTGCCTATGTAAGGGCAAAAGGAGGGTCTGTGGTTCCGTAGTTTATGGGTCCGTGGTACGTAGATTCCGAACCCGTGCAATAAAGGTCGTCGGATATAGACGATTTTGGTATCAGTGGACCGCAAATCACGAGTGCGGTGTGTACGAGTGTTTTCGTCCTAACCGATCAATGAGAACACTACGTATTCAGGGATTTCGTTTGAACCCTCGGGTTCCATTTTGTGTGCTGCAGCCATTTTGTGTGGTTGCCCTCACATAGGCCGATGACTATGGCCGAACGAGTCCTTGGGACACGTACACCTTAGCTGACTCTTGTGTGACCTGGCCGAACTGACTCCCTTGCCCGAGGCTGACCTCGCTGAGCCAGTTCCTTGTTAAGCAGCTGGTCAGATAAAGATCAAAGAGCAGGACATTTCTGAGTTTATGGTACACTGCACCCACCCTTCTATCTTGCTTCTCATCTGTTTTTGTTCCTTCCTTTATGGCTTAATCACAGATTTGGGTTGAGGTTTTATGATGGGTTTGTCCGGCTTGATCGAACAGGATATTGGAATGTGCTTGGTCATTTCTGGTGGCCTGGACAACGGAAAGTGGGATTGTCGTCATGTGCTACTTTTAAAATGTCATGCTCCCATTGGTCAGTTTGTACGTAATTGATGCTAGCCTGGAATGTGATTTTTGGCATAAAAGACCATGCTCCGCTCATTGAATTTGTGCAATCTCTAGTGAACCACCCGTGTTGTGCTTCGTAGACCTCTGTTCCTGGTTGCAGCCAATAAACTTTGGTCTTTGACGTCATCAAGAAGTGTCCCGTGTCTCTGTTTGCCGAGGCAGGGGAATCCGAAGACATCAGGCATTATCCCTGGTGCCGCTGGGTTCTAAAACCCGGTTCTTCTAATGTGCGCTGCTCCAAACTCCAAAAACGCTGAAAAACTTACAGTCAATTCTAGGATTCCTAAACTTCGGAGGAACTTACATCCTGAATTATGCAGAAAGGGTTAAACCTCTCTACGAACTAATCAAACCTGATTTCAAACAAACTAATTGGACTCAAAATCACATAGAAATTTTGCGTTCAGTACAAACAGACATGTTGGCAACAACACACTTACAAACACGCGACAATGTACGCAACCTTGTAATCCGAATCATCCCAGGGAGATCCGGATTCACATGCCTAACCTTTAAGGAAGGTGAAAAGGTACCAATAGCTTACAAATCACACTTGCACACACAAGCTGAAAGGAAATTCACTTCAACCGAAAAAATCCTGACAGCGGTTCAGACTGCTGTAGCAAAGGAGAGAGCCCTTGCCCAGGGTAAACTCATAAAAGTAGTTACACCTGTACCTGCCTTAGAGGCAGTGACAAAGGCTAGCATTCTAAATGCAAAAGCTCTACATCTAAGATGGATACAATGGGTTAATTCTCTTGCTGCAATAGACGTTGAATAAGTTTTTGACCCTTACTTGAAGACTCAAGAATTTCTCCAATACGAACAAGAATGTCCTCTGCCTACTGAAATTCTACCTCTAGAACATTACGGCTGTATAATACATACAGACGGATCAGCACAGCCCGCAATTGGGGGGAAACAAGCTTATAGTGCAGCGTGCGTGATTGTTAAAGGTCGCTGGCGCGATGGTAAATTCCGACCTATGGTCACAAAAACGCAATCTCTAGGAGACTGTACAGCTAAGTGAGCTGAACTACAGGCTTTCAAGATGGCGCTTGAAAATACCGATTCAGAAAAGGGGGTGGTGATGAACAGAGTGTCTGAATTAAGCAGACCACTCTTACCCAGTCCAAAGATCAGGGCTTGATCCATCACCGTTATTTATCTCACTGCCCCATCCCAGCTCAGAACCTGGCTATATGCAAATCAGTCTGTCCCTAGCCCAGTGCATCATGGGAACAGGGCAGACTAAACTACCAAGCCAATTCTTCACCAGAAAGGAGACAAGCTACCGGGGACCGGTTTCTGGCATTTCAGCCGTCTTCGGCCCGGCTTGCTTGAATCCTGATGGAGCAGTGAGAAAGGGACTCATGTCTGAGTATACCCTGCCACACCTATAGTGGCCAAAAACGATTCAGAAAAGGGGGTGGTGATGAACAGAGTGTCTGAATTAAGCAGACCACTCTTACCCAGTCCAAAGATCAGGGATTGATCCATCACCGTTATTTATCTCACTGCCCCATCCCAGCTCAGAACCTGGCTATATGCAAATCAGTCTGTCCCTGCCCAGTGCATCATGGGAACAGGGCAGACTAAACTACCAAGCCAAATCTTCACCAGAAAGGAGACAAGCTACCGGGGACCGGTTTCTGGCATTTCAGCCGTCTTCGGCCCGGCTTGCTTGAATCCTGATGGAGCAGTGAGAAAGGGACTCATGTCTGAGTATACCCTGCCACACCTATAGTGGCCAAAAACGATTCAGAAAAGGGGGTGGTGATGAACAGGGTGTCTGAATTAAGCAGACCACTCTTACCCAGTCCAAAGATCAGGGCTTGATCCATCACCGTTATTTATCTCACTGCCCCATCCCAGCTCAGAACCTGGCTATATGCAAATCAGTCTGTCCCTGGCCCTGTGCATCATGGGAACAGGGCAGACTAAACTACCAAGCCAATTCTTCACCAGAAAGGAGACAAGCTACCGGGGACCGGTTTCTGGCATTTCAGCCGTCTTCGGCCCGGCTTGCTTGAATCCTGATGGTGCAATGAGCTAGGGACTCACATCTGAGTATACCCTTCCACGCTTACGGTGGACAAAAATTATTTCAGGATTCAAGCAAGCCGGGCCGAAGACGGCTGAAATGCCAGAAACCGGTCCCCGGTAGCTTGTTTCCTCCCCAGTGTAAGAATTGGCTTTTGTAGTTTGGTTTGCCCTGTTCCCATCATGCACTGGGACAGGAACAGACTAATTTGCATACAGCCAGGTTCTGAAACTGGGATGGTGCAGTGAGCTAAAAAACGGTGTTGGATCTAGCCCTGATCTCTTGACTGGGTGAGAGTATTCTGCTTAATTCAGAGACTCTGTCCTTCACCACCCCTTGTTGTAAATATTTTTGTCCACCCTAAGCGTGGAAGGGTATACTCAGATGTGAGTCCCTTGCTCATTGCACCATCAGGATTCAAGCAAGCCGGGCCGAAGACGGCTGAAATGCCAGAAACCGGTCCCCGGTAGCTTGTTTCCTTCCCAGTGTAAGAATTGGCTTTTGTAGTTTGGTTTGCCCTGTTCCCATCATGCACTGGGACAGGAACAGACTAATTTGCATACAGCCAGGTTCTGAAACTGGGATGGTGCAGTGAGCTAAAAAACGGTGTTGGATCTAGCCCTGATCTCTTGACTGGGTGAGAGTATTCTGCTTAATTCAGAGACTCTGTCCCTCACCACCCCTTGTTGTAAATATTTTTGTCCACCCTAAGCGTGGAAGGGTATACTCAGATGTGAGTCCCTTGCTCATTGCACCATCAGGATTCAAGCAAGCCGGGCCGAAGACGGCTGAAATGCCAGAAACCGGTCCCCGGTAGCTTGTTTCCTTCCCAGTGTAAGAATTGGCTTTTGTAGTTTGGTTTGCCCTGTTCCCATCATGCACTGGGACAGGAACAGACTAATTTGCATACAGCCAGGTTCTGAAACTGGGATGGTGCAGTGAGCTAAAAAACGGTGTTGGATCTAGCCCTGATCTCTTGACTGGGTGAGAGTATTCTGCTTAATTCAGAGACTCTGTCCCTCACCACCCCTTGTTGTAAATATTTTTGTCCACCCTAAGCGTGGAAGGGTATACTCAGATGTGAGTCCCTTGCTCATTGCACCATCAGGATTCAAGCAAGCCGGGCCGAAGACGGCTGAAATGCCAGAAACCGGTCCCCGGTAGCTTGTTTCCTTCCCAGTGTAAGAATTGGCTTTTGTAGTTTGGTTTGCCCTGTTCCCATCATGCACTGGGACAGGAACAGACTAATTTGCATACAGCCAGGTTCTGAAACTGGGATGGTGCAGTGAGCTAAAAAACGGTGTTGGATCTAGCCCTGATCTCTTGACTGGGTGAGAGTATTCTGCTTAATTCAGAGACTCTGTCCCTCACCACCCCTTGTTGTAAATATTTTTATCCACCCTAAGCGTGGAAGGGTATACTCAGATGTGAGTCCCTTGCTCATTGCACCATCAGGATTCAAGCAAGCCGGGCCGAAGACGGCTGAAATGCCAGAAACCGGTCCCCGGTAGCTTGTTTCCTTCCCAGTGTAAGAATTGGCTTTTGTAGTTTGGTTTGCCCTGTTCCCATCATGCACTGGGACAGGAACAGACTAATTTGCATACAGCCAGGTTCTGAAACTGGGATGGTGCAGTGAGCTAAAAAACGGTGTTGGATCTAGCCCTGATCTCTTGACTGGGTGAGAGTATTCTGCTTAATTCAGAGACTCTGTCCCTCACCACCCCTTGTTGTAAATATTTTTGTCCACCCTAAGCGTGGAAGGGTATACTCAGATGTGAGTCCCTTGCTCATTGCACCATCAGGATTCAAGCAAGCCGGGTCGAAGACGGCTGAAATGCCAGAAACCGGTCCCCGGTAGCTTGTTTCCTTCCCAGTGTAAGAATTGGCTTTTGTAGTTTGGTTTGCCCTGTTCCCATCATGCACTGGGACAGGAACAGACTAATTTGCATACAGCCAGGTTCTGAAACTGGGATGGTGCAGTGAGCTAAAAAACGGTGTTGGATCTAGCCCTGATCTCTTGACTGGGTGAGAGTATTCTGCTTAATTCAGAGACTCTGTCCCTCACCACCCCTTGTTGTAAATATTTTTGTCCACCCTAAGCGTGGAAGGGTATACTCAGATGTGAGTCCCTTGCTCATTGCACCATCAGGATTCAAGCAAGCCGGGCCGAAGACGGCTGAAATGCCAGAAACCGGTCCCCGGTAGCTTGTTTCCTTCCCAGTGTAAGAATTGGCTTTTGTAGTTTGGTTTGCCCTGTTCCCATCATGCACTGGGACAGGAACAGACTAATTTGCATACAGCCAGGTTCTGAAACTGGGATGGTGCAGTGAGCTAAAAAACGGTGTTGGATCTAACCCTGATCTCTTGACTCGGTGAGAGTATTCTGCTTAATTCAGAGACTCTGTCCCTCACCACCCCTTGTTGTAAATATTTTTGTCCACCCTAAGCGTGGAAGGGTATACTCAGATGTGAGTCCCTTGCTCATTGCACCATCAGGATTCAAGCAAGCCGGGCCGAAGACGGCTGAAATGCCAGAAACCGGTCCCCGGTAGCTTGTTTCCTTCCCAGTGTAAGAATTGGCTTTTGTAGTTTGGTTTGCCCTGTTCCCATCATGCACTGGGACAGGAACAGACTAATTTGCATACAGCCAGGTTCTGAAACTGGGATGGTGCAGTGAGCTAAAAAACGGTGTTGGATCTAGCCCTGATCTCTTGACTGGGTGAGAGTATTCTGCTTAATTCAGAGACTCTGTCCCTCACCACCCCTTGTTGTAAATATTTTTGTCCACCCTAAGCGTGGAAGGGTATACTCAGATGTGAGTCCCTTGCTCATTGCACCATCAGGATTCAAGCAAGCCGGGCCGAAGACGGCTGAAATGCCAGAAACCGGTCCCCGGTAGCTTGTTTCCTTCCCAGTGTAAGAATTGGCTTTTGTAGTTTGGTTTGCCCTGTTCCCATCATGCACTGGGACAGGAACAGACTAATTTGCATACAGCCAGGTTCTGAAACTGGGATGGTGCAGTGAGCTAAAAAACGGTGTTGGATCTAGCCCTGATCTCTTGACTGGGTGAGAGTATTCTGCTTAATTCAGAGACTCTGTCCCTCACCACCCCTTGTTGTAAATATTTTTGTCCACCCTAAGCGTGGAAGGGTATACTCAGATGTGAGTCCCTTGCTCATTGCACCATCAGGATTCAAGCAAGCCGGGCCGAAGACGGCTGAAATGCCAGAAACCGGTCCCCGGTAGCTTGTTTCCTTCCCAGTGTAAGAATTGGCTTTTGTAGTTTGGTTTGCCCTGTTCCCATCATGCACTGGGACAGGAACAGACTAATTTGCATACAGCTAGGTTCTGAAACTGGGATGGTGCAGTGAGCTAAAAAACGGTGTTGGATCTAGCCCTGATCTCTTGACTGGGTGAGAGTATTCTGCTTAATTCAGAGACTCTGTCCCTCACCACCCCTTGTTGTAAATATTTTTGTCCACCCTAAGCGTGGAAGGGTATACTCAGATGTGAGTCCCTTGCTCATT
This sequence comes from Lissotriton vulgaris, assembly GCF_964263255.1. Classification (NCBI taxonomy): domain Eukaryota; kingdom Metazoa; phylum Chordata; class Amphibia; order Caudata; family Salamandridae; genus Lissotriton; species Lissotriton vulgaris. The sequence continues at coordinate 1,229,369,363 of NC_141689.1, read as the reverse complement.
GCACCATCAGGATTCAAGCAAGCCGGGCTGAAGACGGCTGAAATGCCAGAAACCGGTCCCCGGTACCTTGTTTCCTTCCCAGTGTAAGAATTGGCTTTTGTAGTTTGGTTTGCCCTGTTCCCATCATGCACTGGGACAGGAACAGACTAATTTGCATACAGCCAGGTTCTGAAACTGGGATGGTGCAGTGAGCTAAAAAACGGTGTTGGATCTAGCCCTGATCTCTTGACTGGGTGAGAGTATTCTGCTTAATTCAGAGACTCTGTCCCTCACCACCCCTTGTTGTAAATATTTTTGTCCACCCTAAGCGTGGAAGGGTATACTCAGATGTGAATCCCTTGCTCATTGCACCATCAGGATTCAAGCAAGCCGGGCCGAAGACGGCTGAAATGCCAGAAACCGGTCCCCGGTAGCTTGTTTCCTTCCCAGTGTAAGAATTGGCTTTTGTAGTTTGGTTTGCCCTGTTCCCATCATGCACCGGGACAGGAACAGACTAATTTGCATACAGCCAGGTTCTGAAACTGGGATGGTGCAGTGAGCTAAAAAACGGTGTTGGATCTAGCCCTGATCTCTTGACTGGGTGAGAGTATTCTGCTTAATTCAGAGACTCTGTCCCTCACCACCCCTTGTTGTAAATATTTTTGTCCACCCTAAGCGTGGAAGGGTATACTCAGATGTGAGTCCCTTGCTCATTGCACCATCAGGATTCAAGCAAGCCGGGCCGAAGACGGCTGAAATGCCAGAAACCGGTCCCCGGTAGCTTGTTTCCTTCCCAGTGTAAGAATTGGCTTTTGTAGTTTGGTTTGCCCTGTTCCCATCATGCACTGGGACAGGAACAGACTAATTTGCATACAGCCAGGTTCTGAAACTGGGATGGTGCAGTGAGCTAAAAAACGGTGTTGGATCTAGCCCTGATCTCTTGACTGGGTGAGAGTATTCTGCTTAATTCAGAGACTCTGTCCCTCACCACCCCTTGTTGTAAATATTTTTGTCCACCCTAAGCGTGGAAGGGTATACTCAGATGTGAGTCCCTTGCTCATTGCACCATCAGGATTCAAGCAAGCCGGGCCGAAGACGGCTGAAATGCCAGAAACCGGTCCCCGGTAGCTTGTTTCCTTCCCAGTGTAAGAATTGGCTTTTGTAGTTTGGTTTGCCCTGTTCCCATCATGCACTGGGACAGGAACAGACTAATTTGCATACAGCCAGGTTCTGAAACTGGGATGGTGCAGTGAGCTAAAAAACGGTGTTGGATCTAGCCCTGATCTCTTGACTGGGTGAGAGTATTCTGCTTAATTCAGAGACTCTGTCCCTCACCACCCCTTGTTGTAAATATTTTTGTCCACCCTAACCGTGGAAGGGTATACTCAGATGTGAGTCCCTTGCTCATTGCACCATCAGGATTCAAGCAAGCCGGGCCGAAGACGGCTGAAATGCCAGAAACCGGTCCCCGGTAGATTGTTTCCTTCCCAGTGTAAGAATTGGCTTTTGTAGTTTGGTTTGCCCTGTTCCCATCATGCACTGGGACAGGAACAGACTAATTTGCATACAGCCAGGTTCTGAAACTGGGATGGTGCAGTGAGCTAAAAAACGGTGTTGGATCTAGCCCTGATCTCTTGACTGGGTGAGAGTATTCTGCTTAATTCAGAGACTCTGTCCCTCACCACCCCTTGTTGTAAATATTTTTATCCACCCTAAGCGTGGAAGGGTATACTCAGATGTGAGTCCCTTGCTCATTGCACCATCAGGATTCAAGCAAGCCGGGCCGAAGACGGCTGAAATGCCTGAAACCGGTCCCCGGTAGCTTGTTTCCTTCCCAGTGTAAGAATTGGCTTTTGTAGTTTGGTTTGCCCTGTTCCCATCATGCACTGGGACAGGAACAGACTAATTTGCATACAGCCAGGTTCTGAAACTGGGATGGTGCAGTGAGCTAAAAAACGGTGTTGGATCTAGCCCTGATCTCTTGACTGGGTGAGAGTATTCTGCTTAATTCAGAGACTCTGTCCCTCACCACCCCTTGTTGTAAATATTTTTGTCCACCCTAAGCGTGGAAGGGTATACTCAGATGTGAGTCCCTTGCTCATTGCACCATCAGGATTCAAGCAAGCCGGGTCGAAGACGGCTGAAATGCCAGAAACCGGTCCCCGGTTCCGGTAGCTTGTTTCCTTCCCAGTGTAAGAATTGGCTTTTGTAGTTTGGTTTGCCCTGTTCCCATCATGCACTGGGACAGGAACAGACTAATTTGCATACAGCCAGGTTCTGAAACTGGGATGGTGCAGTGAGCTAAAAAACGGTGTTGGATCTAGCCCTGATCTCTTGACTGGGTGAGAGTATTCTGCTTAATTCAGAGACTCTGTCCCTCACCACCCCTTGTTGTAAATATTTTTGTCCACCCTAAGCGTGGAAGGGTATACTCAGATGTGAGTCCCTTGCTCATTGCACCATCAGGATTCAAGCAAGCCGGGCCGAAGACGGCTGAAATGCCAGAAACCAGTCCCCGGTAGCTTGTTTCCTTCCCAGTGTAAGAATTGGCTTTTGTAGTTTGGTTTGCCCTGTTCCCATCATGCACTGGGACAGGAACAGACTAATTTGCATACAGCCAGGTTCTGAAACTGGGATGGTGCAGTGAGCTAAAAAACGGTGTTGGATCTAGCCCTGATCTCTTGACTGGGTGAGAGTATTCTGCTTAATTCAGAGACTCTGTCCCTCACCACCCCTTGTTGTAAATATTTTTGTCCACCCTAAGCGTGGAAGGGTATACTCAGATGTGAGTCCCTTGCTCATTGCACCATCAGGATTCAAGCAAGCCGGGCCGAAGACGGCTGAAATGCCAGAAACCGGTCCCCGGTAGCTTGTTTCCTTCCCAGTGTAAGAATTGGCTTTTGTAGTTTGGTTTGCCCTGTTCCCATCATGCACTGGGACAGGAACAGACTAATTTGCATACAGCCAGGTTCTGAAACTGGGATGGTGCAGTGAGCTAAAAAACGGTGTTGGATCTAGCCCTGATCTCTTGACTGGGTGAGAGTATTCTGCTTAATTCAGAGACTTTGTCCCTCACCACCCCTTGTTGTAAATATTTTTGTCCACCCTAAGCGTGGAAGGGTATACTCAGATGTGAGTCCCTTGCTCATTGCACCATCAGGATTCAAGCAAGCCGGGCCGAAGACGGCTGAAATGCCAGAAACCGGTCCCCGGTAGCTTGTTTTCTTCCCAGTGTAAGAATTGGCTTTTGTAGTTTGGTTTGCCCTGTTCCCATCATGCACTGGGACAGGAACAGACTAATTTGCATACAGCCAGGTTCTGAAACTGGGATGGTGCAGTGAGCTAAAAAACGGTGTTGGATCTAGCCCTGATCTCTTGACTGGGTGAGAGTATTCTGCTTAATTCAGAGACTCTGTCCTTCACCACCCCTTGTTGTAAATATTTTTATCCACCCTAAGCGTGGAAGGGTATACTCAGATGTGAGTCCCTTGCTCATTGCACCATCAGGATTCAAGCAAGCCGGGCCGAAGACGGCTGAAATGCCAGAAACCGGTCCCCGGTAGCTTGTTTCCTTCCCAGTGTAAGAATTGGCTTTTGTAGTTTGGTTTGCCCTGTTCCCATCATGCACTGGGACAGGAACAGACTAATTTGCATACAGCCAGGTTCTGAAACTGGGATGGTGCAGTGAGCTAAAAAACGGTGTTGGATCTAGCCCTGATCTCTTGACTGGGTGAGAGTATTCTGCTTAATTCAGAGACTCTGTCCCTCACCACCCCTTGTTGTAAATATTTTTGTCCACCCTAAGCGTGGAAGGGTATACTCAGATGTGAGTCCCTTGCTCATTGCACCATCAGGATTCAAGCAAGCCGGGCCGAAGACGGCTGAAATGCCAGAAACCGGTCCCCGGTAGCTTGTTTCCTTCCCAGTGTAAGAATTGGCTTTTGTAGTTTGGTTTGCCCTGTTCCCATCATGCACTGGGACAGGAACAGACTAATTTGCATACAGCCAGGTTCTGAAACTGGGATGGTGCAGTGAGCTAAAAAACGGTGTTGGATCTAGCCCTGATCTCTTGACTGGGTGAGAGTATTCTGCTTAATTCAGAGACTCTGTCCCTCACCACCCCTTGTTGTAAATATTTTTGTCCACCCTAAGCGTGGAAGGGTATACTCAGATGTGAGTCCCTTGCTCATTGCACCATCAGGATTCAAGCAAGCCGGGCCGAAGACGGCTGAAATGCCAGAAACCGGTCCCCGGTAGCTTGTTTCCTTCCCAGTGTAAGAATTGGCTTTTGTAGTTTGGTTTGCCCTGTTCCCATCATGCACTGGGACAGGAACAGACTAATTTGCATACAGCCAGGTTCTGAAACTGGGATGGTGCAGTGAGCTAAAAAACGGTGTTGGATCTAGCCCTGATCTCTTGACTGGGTGAGAGTATTCTGCTTAATTCAGAGACTCTGTCCCTCACCACCCCTTGTTGTAAATATTTTTATCCACCCTAAGCGTGGAAGGGTATACTCAGATGTGAGTCCCTTGCTCATTGCACCATCAGGATTCAAGCAAGCCGGGCCGAAGACGGCTGAAATGCCAGAAACCGGTCCCCGGTAGCTTGTTTCCTTCCCAGTGTATGAATTGGCTTTTGTAGTTTGGTTTGCCCTGTTCCCATCATGCACTGGGACAGGAACAGACTAATTTGCATACAGCCAGGTTCTGAAACTGGGATGGTGCAGTGAGCTAAAAAACGGTGTTGGATCTAGCCCTGATCTCTTGACTGGGTGAGAGTATTCTGCTTAATTCAGAGACTCTGTCCCTCACCACCCCTTGTTGTAAATATTTTTGTCCACCCTAAGCGTGGAAGGGTATACTCAGATGTGAGTCCCTTGCTCATTGCACCATCAGGATTCAAGCAAGCCGGGTCGAAGACGGCTGAAATGCCAGAAACCGGTCCCCGGTAGCTTGTTTCCTTCCCAGTGTAAGAATTGGCTTTTGTAGTTTGGTTTGCCCTGTTCCCATCATGCACTGGGACAGGAACAGACTAATTTGCATACAGCCAGGTTCTGAAACTGGGATGGTGCAGTGAGCTAAAAAACGGTGTTGGATCTAGCCCTGATCTCTTGACTGGGTGAGAGTATTCTGCTTAATTCAGAGACTCTGTCCCTCACCACCCCTTGTTGTAAATATTTTTGTCCACCCTAAGCGTGGAAGGGTATACTCAGATGTGAGTCCCTTGCTCATTGCACCATCAGGATTCAAGCAAGCCGGGCCGAAGACGGCTGAAATGCCAGAAACCGGTCCCCGGTAGCTTGTTTCCTTCCCAGTGTAAGAATTGGCTTTTGTAGTTTGGTTTGCCCTGTTCCCATCATGCACTGGGACAGGAACAGACTAATTTGCATACAGCCAGGTTCTGAAACTGGGATGGTGCAGTGAGCTAAAAAACGGTGTTGGATCTAGCCCTGATCTCTTGACTGGGTGAGAGTATTCTGCTTAATTCAGAGACTCTGTCCCTCACCACCCCTTGTTGTAAATATTTTTGTCCACCCTAAGCGTGGAAGGGTATACTCAGATGTGAGTCCCTTGCTCATTGCACCATCAGGATTCAAGCAAGCCGGGTCGAAGACGGCTGAAATGCCAGAAACCGGTCCCCGGTAGCTTGTTTCCTTCCCAGTGTAAGAATTGGCTTTTGTAGTTTGGTTTGCCCTGTTCCCATCATGCACTGGGACAGGAACAGACTAATTTGCATACAGCCAGGTTCTGAAACTGGGATGGTGCAGTGAGCTAAAAAACGGTGTTGGATCTAGCCCTGATCTCTTGACTGGGTGAGAGTATTCTGCTTAATTCAGAGACTCTGTCCCTCACCACCCCTTGTTGTAAATATTTTTGTCCACCCTAAGCGTGGAAGGGTATACTCAGATGTGAGTCCCTTGCTCATTGCACCATCAGGATTCAAGCAAGCCGGGCCGAAGACGGCTGAAATGCCAGAAACCGGTCCCCGGTAGCTTGTTTCCTTCCCAGTGTAAGAATTGGCTTTTGTAGTTTGGTTTGCCCTGTTCCCATCATGCACTGGGACAGGAACAGACTAATTTGCATACAGCCAGGTTCTGAAACTGGGATGGTGCAGTGAGCTAAAAAACGGTGTTGGATCTAGCCCTGATCTCTTGACTCGGTGAGAGTATTCTGCTTAATTCAGAGACTCTGTCCCTCACCACCCCTTGTTGTAAATATTTTTGTCCACCCTAAGCGTGGAAGGGTATACTCAGATGTGAGTCCCTTGCTCATTGCACCATCAGGATTCAAGCAAGCCGGGCCGAAGACGGCTGAAATGCCAGAAACCGGTCCCCGGTAGCTTGTTTCCTTCCTTGTAAGAATTGGCTTTTGTAGTTTGGTTTGCCCTGTTCCCATCATGCACTGGGACAGGAACAGACTAATTTGCATACAGCCAGGTTCTGAAACTGGGATGGTGCAGTGAGCTAAAAAACGGTGTTGGATCTAGCCCTGATCTCTTGACTGGGTGAGAGTATTCTGCTTAATTCAGAGACTCTGTCCCTCACCACCCCTTGTTGTAAATATTTTTGTCCACCCTAAGCGTGGAAGGGTATACTCAGATGTGAGTCCCTTGCTCATTGCACCATCAGGATTCAAGCAAGCCGGGCCGAAGACGGCTGAAATGCCAGAAACCGGTCCCCGGTAGCTTGTTTCCTTCCCAGTATAAGAATTGGCTTTTGTAGTTTGGTTTCCCCTGTTCCCATCATGCACTGGGACAGGAACAGACTAATTTGCATACAGCCAGGTTCTGAAACTGGGATGGTGCAGTGAGCTAAAAAACGGTGTTGGATCTAGCCCTGATCTCTTGACTGGGTGAGAGTATTCTGCTTAATTCAGAGACTCTGTCCCTCACCACCCCTTGTTGTAAATATTTTTGTCCACCCTAAGCGTGGAAGGGTATACTCAGATGTGAGTCCCTTGCTCATTGCACCATCAGGATTCAAGCAAGCCGGGCCGAAGACGGCTGAAATGCCAGAAACCGGTCCCCGGTAGCTTGTTTCCTTCCCAGTGTAAGAATTGGCTTTAGTAGTTTGGTTTGCCCTGTTCCCATCATGCACTGGGACAGGAACAGACTAATTTGCATACAGCCAGGTTCTGAAACTGGGATGGTGCAGTGAGCTAAAAAACGGTGTTGGATCTAGCCCTGATCTCTTGACTGGGTGAGAGTATTCTGCTTAATTCAGAGACTCTGTCCCTCACCACCCCTTGTTGTAAATATTTTTGTCCACCCTAAGCGTGGAAGGGTATACTCAGATGTGAGTCCCTTGCTCATTGCACCATCAGGATTCAAGCAAGCCGGGCCGAAGACGGCTGAAATGCCAGAAACCGGTCCCCGGTAGCTTGTTTCCTTCCCAGTGTAAGAATTGGCTTTTGTAGTTTGGTTTGCCCTGTTCCCATCATGCACTGGGACAGGAACAGACTAATTTGCATACAGCCAGGTTCTGAAACTGGGATGGTGCAGTGAGCTAAAAAACGGTGTTGGATCTAGCCCTGATCTCTTGACTGGGTGAGAGTATTCTGCTTAATTCAGAGACTCTGTCCCTCACCACCCCTTGTTGTAAATATTTTTATCCACCCTAAGCGTGGAAGGGTATACTCAGATGTGAGTCCCTTGCTCATTGCACCATCAGGATTCAAGCAAGCCGGGCCGAAGACGGCTGAAATGCCAGAAACCGGTCCCCGGTAGCTTGTTTCCTTCCCAGTGTATGAATTGGCTTTTGTAGTTTGGTTTGCCCTGTTCCCATCATGCACTGGGACAGGAACAGACTAATTTGCATACAGCCAGGTTCTGAAACTGGGATGGTGCAGTGAGCTAAAAAACGGTGTTGGATCTAGCCCTGATCTCTTGACTGGGTGAGAGTATTCTGCTTAATTCAGAGACTCTGTCCCTCACCACCCCTTGTTGTAAATATTTTTGTCCACCCTAAGCGTGGAAGGGTATACTCAGATGTGAGTCCCTTGCTCATTGCACCATCAGGATTCAAGCAAGCCGGGTCGAAGACGGCTGAAATGCCAGAAACCGGTCCCCGGTAGCTTGTTTCCTTCCCAGTGTAAGAATTGGCTTTTGTAGTTTGGTTTGCCCTGTTCCCATCATGCACTGGGACAGGAACAGACTAATTTGCATACAGCCAGGTTCTGAAACTGGGATGGTGCAGTGAGCTAAAAAACGGTGTTGGATCTAGCCCTGATCTCTTGACTGGGTGAGAGTATTCTGCTTAATTCAGAGACTCTGTCCCTCACCACCCCTTGTTGTAAATATTTTTGTCCACCCTAAGCGTGGAAGGGTATACTCAGATGTGAGTCCCTTGCTCATTGCACCATCAGGATTCAAGCAAGCCGGGCCGAAGACGGCTGAAATGCCAGAAACCGGTCCCCGGTAGCTTGTTTCCTTCCCAGTGTAAGAATTGGCTTTTGTAGTTTGGTTTGCCCTGTTCCCATCATGCACTGGGACAGGAACAGACTAATTTGCATACAGCCAGGTTCTGAAACTGGGATGGTGCAGTGAGCTAAAAAACGGTGTTGGATCTAGCCCTGATCTCTTGACTCGGTGAGAGTATTCTGCTTAATTCAGAGACTCTGTCCCTCACCACCCCTTGTTGTAAATATTTTTGTCCACCCTAAGCGTGGAAGGGTATACTCAGATGTGAGTCCCTTGCTCATTGCACCATCAGGATTCAAGCAAGCCGGGCCGAAGACGGCTGAAATGCCAGAAACCGGTCCCCGGTAGCTTGTTTCCTTCCCAGTGTAAGAATTGGCTTTTGTAGTTTGGTTTGCCCTGTTCCCATCATGCACTGGGACAGGAACAGACTAATTTGCATACAGCCAGGTTCTGAAACTGGGATGGTGCAGTGAGCTAAAAAACGGTGTTGGATCTAGCCCTGATCTCTTGACTGGGTGAGAGTATTCTGCTTAATTCAGAGACTCTGTCCCTCACCACCCCTTGTTGAAAATATTTTTGTCCACCCTAAGCGTGGAAGGGTATACTCAGATGTGAGTCCCTTGCTCATTGCACCATCAGGATTCAAGCAAGCCGGGCCGAAGACGGCTGAAATGCCAGAAACCGGTCCCCGGTAGCTTGTTTCCTTCCCAGTATAAGAATTGGCTTTTGTAGTTTGGTTTGCCCTGTTCCCATCATGCACTGGGACAGGAACAGACTAATTTGCATACAGCCAGGTTCTGAAACTGGGATGGTGCAGTGAGCTAAAAAACGGTGTTGGATCTAGCCCTGATCTCTTGACTGGGTGAGAGTATTCTGCTTAATTCAGAGACTCTGTCCCTCACCACCCCTTGTTGTAAATATTTTTGTCCACCCTAAGCGTGGAAGGGTATACTCAGATGTGAGTCCCTTGCTCATTGCACCATCAGGATTCAAGCAAGCCGGGCCGAAGACGGCTGAAATGCCAGAAACCGGTCCCCGGTAGCTTGTTTCCTTCCCAGTGTAAGAATTGGCTTTTGTAGTTTGGTTTGCCCTGTTCCCATCATGCACTGGGACAGGAACAGACTAATTTGCATACAGCCAGGTTCTGAAACTGGGATGGTGCAGTGAGCTAAAAAACGGTGTTGGATCTAGCCCTAATCTCTTGACTGGGTGAGAGTATTCTGCTTAATTCAGAGACTCTGTCCCTCACCACCCCTTGTTGTAAATTTTTTTGTCCACCCTAAGCGTGGAAGGTTATACTCAGATGTGAGTCCCTTGCTCATTGCACCATCAGGATTCAAGCAAGCCGGGCCGAAGACGGCTGAAATGCCAGAAACCGGTCCCCGGTAGCTTGTTTCCTTCCCAGTGTAAGAATTGGCTTTTGTAGTTTGGTTTGCCCTCTTCCCATCATGCACTGGGACAGGAACAGACTAATTTGCATACAGCCAGGTTCTGAAACTGGGATGGTGCAGTGAGCTAAAAAACGGTGTTGGATCTAGCCCTGATCTCTTGACTGGGTGAGAGTATTCTGCTTAATTCAGAGACTCTGTCCCTCACCACCCCTTGTTGTAAATATTTTTGTCCACCCTAAGCGTGGAAGGGTATACTCAGATGTGAGTCCCTTGCTCCTTGCACCATCAGGATTCAAGCAAGCCGGGCCGAAGACGGCTGAAATGCCAGAAACCGGTCCCCGGTAGCTTGTTTCCTTCCCAGTGTAAGAATTGGCTTTTGTAGTTTGGTTTGCCCTGTTCCCATCATGCACTGGGACAGGAACAGACTAATTTGCATACAGCCAGGTTCTGAAACTGGGATGGTGCAGTGAGCTAAAAAACGGTGTTGGATCTAGCCCTGATCTCTTGACTGGGTGAGAGTATTCTGCTTAATTCAGAGACTCTGTCCCTCACCACCCCTTGTTGTAAATATTTTCGTCCACCCTAAGCGTGGAAGGGTATACTCAGATGTGAGTCCCTTGCTCATTGCACCATCAGGATTCAAGCAAGCCGGGCCGAAGACGGCTGAGATGCCAGAAACCGGTCCCCGGTAGCTTGTTTCCTTCCCAGTGTAAGAATTGGCTTTTGTAGTTTGGTTTGCCCTGTTCCCATCATGCACTGGGACAGGAACAGACTAATTTGCATACAGCCAGGTTCTGAAACTGGGATGGTGCAGTGAGCTAAAAAACGGTGTTGGATCTAGCCCTGATCTCTTGACTGGGTGAGAGTATTCTGCTTAATTCAGAGACTCTGTCCCTCACCACCCCTTGTTGTAAATATTTTTGTCCACCCTAAGCGTGGAAGGGTATACTCAGATGTGAGTCCCTTGCTCATTGCACCATCAGGATTCAAGCAAGCCGGGCCGAAGACGGCTGAAATGCCAGAAACCGGTCCCCGGTAGCTTGTTTCCTTCCCAGTGTAAGAATTGGCTTTTGTAGTTTGGTTTGCCCTGTTCCCATCATGCACTGGGACAGGAACAGACTAATTTGCATACAGCCAGGTTCTGAAACTGGGATGGTGCAGTGAGCTAAAAAACGGTGTTGGATCTAGCCCTGATCTCTTGACTGGGTGAGAGTATTCTGCTTAATTCAGAGACTCTGTCCCTCACCACCCCTTGTTGTAAATATTTTTGTCCACCCTAAGCGTGGAAGGGTATACTCAGATGTGAGTCCCTTGCTCATTGCACCATCAGGATTCAAGCAAGCCGGGCCGAAGACGGCTGAAATGCCAGAAACCGGTCCCCGGTAGCTTGTTTCCTTCCCAGTGTAAGAATTGGCTTTTGTAGTTTGGTTTGCCCTGTTCCCATCATGCACTGGGACAGGAACAGACTAATTTGCATACAGCCAGGTTCTGAAACTGGGATGGTGCAGTGAGCTAAAAAACGGTGTTGGATCTAGCCCTGATCTCTTGACTGGGTGAGAGTATTCTGCTTAATTCAGAGACTCTGTCCCTCACCACCCCTTGTTGTAAATATTTTTTTCCACCCTAAGCGTGGAAGGGTATACTCAGATGTGAGTCCCTTGCTCATTGCACCATCAGGATTCAAGCAAGCCGGGCCGAAGACGGCTGAAATGCCAGAAACCGGTCCCCGGTAGCTTGTTTCCTTCCCAGTGTAAGAATTGGCTTTTGTAGTTTGGTTTGCCCTGTTCCCATCATGCACTGGGACAGGAACAGACTAATTTGCATACAGCCAGGTTCTGAAACTGGGATGGTGCAGTGAGCTAAAAAACGGTGTTGGATCTAGCCCTGATCTCTTGACTGGGTGAGAGTATTCTGCTTAATTCAGAGACTCTGTCCCTCACCACCCCTTGTTGTAAATATTTTTGTCCACCCTAAGCGTGGAAGGGTATACTCAGATGTGAGTCCCTTGCTCATTGCACCATCAGGATTCAAGCAAGCCGGGCCGAAGACGGCTGAGATGCCAGAAACCGGTCCCCGGTAGCTTGTTTCCTTCCCAGTGTAAGAATTGGCTTTTGTAGTTTGGTTTGCCCTGTTCCCATCATGCACTGGGACAGGAACAGACTAATTTGCATACAGCCAGGTTCTGAAACTGGGATGGTGCAGTGAGCTAAAAAACGGTGTTGGATCTAGCCCTGATCTCTTGACTGGGTGAGAGTATTCTGCTTAATTCAGAGACTCTGTCCCTCACCACCCCTTGTTGTAAATATTTTTGTCCACCCTAAGCGTGGAAGGGTATACTCAGATGTGAGTCCCTTGCTCATTGCACCATCAGGATTCAAGCAAGCCGGGCCGAAGACGGCTGAAATGCCAGAAACCGGTCCCCGGTAGCTTGTTTCCTTCCCAGTGTAAGAATTGGCTTTTGTAGTTTGGTTTGCCCTGTTCCCATCATGCACTGGGACAGGAACAGACTAATTTGCATACAGCCAGGTTCTGAAACTGGGATGGTGCAGTGAGCTAAAAAACGGTGTTGGATCTAGCCCTGATCTCTTGACTGGGTGAGAGTATTCTGCTTAATTCAGAGACTCTGTCCCTCACCACCCCTTGTTGTAAATATTTTTGTCCACCCTAAGCGTGGAAGGGTATACTCAGATGTGAGTCCCTTGCTCATTGCACCATCAGGATTCAAGCAAGCCGGGCCGAAGACGGCTGAGATGCCAGAAACCGGTCCCCGGTAGCTTGTTTCCTTCCCAGTGTAAGAATTGGCTTTTGTAGTTTGGTTTGCCCTGTTCCCATCATGCACTGGGACAGGAACAGACTAATTTGCATACAGCCAGGTTCTGAAACTGGGATGGTGCAGTGAGCTAAAAAACGGTGTTGGATCTAGCCCTGATCTCTTGACTGGGTGAGAGTATTCTGCTTAATTCAGAGACTCTGTCCCTCACCACCCCTTGTTGTAAATATTTTTGTCCACCCTAAGCGTGGAAGGGTATACTCAGATGTGAGTCCCTTGCTCATTGCACCATCAGGATTCAAGCAAGCCGGGCCGAAGACGGCTGAAATGCCAGAAACCGGTCCCCGGTAGCTTGTTTCCTTCCCAGTGTAAGAATTGGCTTTTGTAGTTTGGTTTGCCCTGTTCCCATCATGCACTGGGACAGGAACAGACTAATTTGCATACAGCCAGGTTCTGAAACTGGGATGGTGCAGTGAGCTAAAAAACGGTGTTGGATCTAGCCCTGATCTCTTGACTGGGTGAGAGTATTCTGCTTAATTCAGAGACTCTGTCCCTCACCACCCCTTGTTGTAAATATTTTTGTCCACCCTAAGCGTGGAAGGGTATACTCAGATGTGAGTCCCTTGCTCATTGCACCATCAGGATTCAAGCAAGCCGGGCCGAAGACGGCTGAAATGCCAGAAACCGGTCCCCGGTAGCTTGTTTCCTTCCCAGTGTAAGAATTGGCTTTTGTAGTTTGGTTTGCCCTGTTCCCATCATGCACTGGGACAGGAACAGACTAATTTGCATACAGCCAGGTTCTGAAACTGGGATGGTGCAGTGAGCTAAAAAACGGTGTTGGATCTAGCCCTGATCTCTTGACTGGGTGAGAGTATTCTGCTTAATTCAGAGACTCTGTCCCTCACCACCCCTTGTTGTAAATATTTTTGTCCACCCTAAGCGTGGAAGGGTATACTCAGATGTGAGTCCCTTGCTCATTGCACCATCAGGATTCAAGCAAGCCGGGCCGAAGACGGCTGAAATGCCAGAAACCGGTCCCCGGTAGCTTGTTTCCTTCCCAGTGTAAGAATTGGCTTTTGTAGTTTGGTTTGCCCTGTTCCCATCATGCACTGGGACAGGAACAGACTAATTTGCATACAGCCAGGTTCTGAAACTGGGATGGTGCAGTGAGCTAAAAAACGGTGTTGGATCTAGCCCTGATCTCTTGACTGGGTGAGAGTATTCTGCTTAATTCAGAGACTCTGTCCCTCACCACCCCTTGTTGTAAATATTTTTGTCCACCCTAAGCGTGGAAGGGTATACTCAGATGTGAGTCCCTTGCTCATTGCACCATCAGGATTCAAGCAAGCCGGGCCGAAGACGGCTGAGATGCCAGAAACCGGTCCCCGGTAGCTTGTTTCCTTCCCAGTGTAAGAATTGGCTTTTGTAGTTTGGTTTGCCCTGTTCCCATCATGCACTGGGACAGGAACAGACTAATTTGCATACAGCCAGGTTCTGAAACTGGGATGGTGCAGTGAGCTAAAAAACGGTGTTGGATCTAGCCCTGATCTCTTGACTGGGTGAGAGTATTCTGCTTAATTCAGAGACTCTGTCCCTCACCACCCCTTGTTGTAAATATTTTTGTCCACCCTAAGCGTGGAAGGGTATACTCAGATGTGAGTCCCTTGCTCATTGCACCATCAGGATTCAAGCAAGCCGGGCCGAAGACGGCTGAAATGCCAGAAACCGGTCCCCGGTAGCTTGTTTCCTTCCCAGTGTAAGAATTGGCTTTTGTAGTTTGGTTTGCCCTGTTCCCATCATGCACTGGGACAGGAACAGACTAATTTGCATACAGCCAGGTTCTGAAACTGGGATGGTGCAGTGAGCTAAAAAACGGTGTTGGATCTAGCCCTGATCTCTTGACTGGGTGAGAGTATTCTGCTTAATTCAGAGACTCTGTCCCTCACCACCCCTTGTTGTAAATATTTTTGTCCACCCTAAGCGTGGAAGGGTATACTCAGATGTGAGTCCCTTGCTCATTGCACCATCAGGATTCAAGCAAGCCGGGCCGAAGACGGCTGAAATGCCAGAAACCGGTCCCCGGTAGCTTGTTTCCTTCCCAGTGTAAGAATTGGCTTTTGTAGTTTGGTTTGCCCTGTTCCCATCATGCACTGGGACAGGAACAGACTAATTTGCATACAGCCAGGTTCTGAAACTGGGATGGTGCAGTGAGCTAAAAAACGGTGTTGGATCTAGCCCTGATCTCTTGACTGGGTGAGAGTATTCTGCTTAATTCAGAGACTCTGTCCCTCACCACCCCTTGTTGTAAATATTTTTGTCCACCCTAAGCGTGGAAGGGTATACTCAGATGTGAGTCCCTTGCTCATTGCACCATCAGGATTCAAGCAAGCCGGGCCGAAGACGGCTGAAATGCCAGAAACCGGTCCCCGGTAGCTTGTTTCCTTCCCAGTGTAAGAATTGGCTTTTGTAGTTTGGTTTGCCCTGTTCCCATCATGCACTGGGACAGGAATAGAAAAATTTGCATACAGCCAGGTTCTGAAACTGGGATGGTGCAGTGAGCTAAAAAACGGTGTTGGATCTAGCCCTGATCTCTTGACTGGGTGAGAGTATTCTGCTTAATTCAGAGACTCTGTCCCTCACCACCCCTTGTTGTAAATATTTTTGTCCACCCTAAGCGTGGAAGGGTATACTCAGATGTGAGTCCCTTGCTCATTGCACCATCAGGATTCAAGCAAGCCGGGCCGAAGACGGCTGAAATGCCAGAAACCGGTCCCCGGTAGCTTGTTTCCTTCCCAGTGTAAGAATTGGCTTTTGTAGTTTGGTTTGCCCTGTTCCCATCATGCACTGGGACAGGAACAGAAAAATTTGCATACAGCCAGGTTCTGAAACTGGGATGGTGCAGTGAGCTAAAAAACGGTGTTGGATCTAGCCCTGATCTCTTGACTGGGTGAGAGTATTCTGCTTAATTCAGAGACTCTGTCCCTCACCACTCCTTGTTGTAAATATTTTTGTCCACCCTAAGCGTGGAAGGGTATACTCAGATGTGAGTCCCTTGCTCATTGCACCATCAGGATTCAAGCAAGCCGGGCCGAAGACGGCTGAAATGCCAGAAACCGGTCCCCGGTAGCTTGTTTCCTTCCCAGTGTAAGAATTGGCTTTTGTAGTTTAGTTTGCCCTGTTCCCATCATGCACTGGGACAGGAACAGACTAATTTGCATACAGCCAGGTTCTGAAACTGGGATGGTGCAGTGAGCTAAAAAACGGTGTTGGATCTAGCCCTGATCTCTTGACTGGGTGAGAGTATTCTGCTTAATTCAGAGACTCTGTCCCTCACCACCCCTTGTTGTAAATATTTTTGTCCACCCTAAGCGTGGAAGGGTACACTCAGATGTGAGTCCCTTGCTCATTGCACCATCAGGATTCAAGCAAGCCGGGCCGAAGACGGCTGAAATGCCAGAAACCGGTCCCCGGTAGCTTGTTTCCTTCCCAGTGTAAGAATTGGCTTTTGTAGTTTGGTTTGCCCTGTTCCCATCATGCACTGGGACAGGAACAGACTAATTTGCATACAGCCAGGTTCTGAAACTGGGATGGTGCAGTGAGCTAAAAAACGGTGTTGGATCTAGCCCTGATCTCTTGACTGGGTGAGAGTATTCTGCTTAATTCAGAGACTCTGTCCCTCACCACCCCTTGTTGTAAATATTTTTGTCCACCCTAAGCGTGGAAGGGTATACTCAGATGTGAGTCCCTTGCTCATTGCACCATCAGGATTCAAGCAAGCCGGGCCGAAGACGGCTGAAATGCCAGAAACCGGTCCCCGGTAGCTTGTTTCCTTCCCAGTGTAAGAATTGGCTTTTGTAGTTTGGTTTGCCCTGTTCCCATCATGCACTGGGACAGGAACAGAATATTTTGCATACAGCCAGGTTCTGAAACTGGGATGGTGCAGTGAGCTAAAAAACGGTGTTGGATCTAGCCCTGATCTCTTGACTGGGTGAGAATATTCTGCTTAATTCAGAGACTCTGTCCCTCACCACCCCTTGTTGTAAATATTTTTGTCCACCCTAAGCGTGGAAGGGTATACTCAGATGTGAGTCCCTTGCTCATTGCACCATCAGGATTCAAGCAAGCCGGGCCGAAGACGGCTGAAATGCCAGAAACCGGTCCCCGGTAGCTTGTTTCCTTCCCAGTGTAAAAATTGGCTTTTGTAGTTTGGTTTGCCCTGTTCCCATCATGCACTGGGACAGGAACAGACTAATTTGCATACAGCCAGGTTCTGAAACTGGGATGGTGCAGTGAGCTAAAAAACGGTGTTGGATCTAGCCCTGATCTCTTGACTGGGTGAGAGTATTCTGCTTAATTCAGAGACTCTGTTCCTCACCACCCCTTGTTGTAAATATTTTTGTCCACCCTAAGCGTGGAAGGGTATACTCAGATGTGAGTCCCTTGCTCATTGCACCATCAGGATTCAAGCAAGCCGGGCCGAAGACGGCTGAAATGCCAGAAACCGGTCCCCAGTAGCTTGTTTCCTTCCCAGTGTAAGAATTGGCTTTTGTAGTTTAGTTTGCCCTGTTCCCATCATGCACTGGGACAGGAACAGACTAATTTGCATACAGCCAGGTTCTGAAACTGGGATGGTGCAGTGAGCTAAAAAACGGTGTTGGATCTAGCCCTGATCTCTTGACTGGGTGAGAGTATTCTGCTTAATTCAGAGACTCTGTCCCTCACCACCCCTTGTTGTAAATATTTTTGTCCACCCTAAGCGTGGAAGGGTATACTCAGATGTGAGTCCCTTGCTCATTGCACCATCAGGATTCAAGCAAGCCGGGCCGAAGACGGCTGAAATGCCAGAAACCGGTCCCCGGTAGCTTGTTTCCTTCCCAGTGTAAGAATTGGCTTTTGTAGTTTGGTTTGCCCTGTTCCCATCATGCACTGGGACAGGAACAGACTAATTTGCATACAGCCAGGTTCTGAAACTGGGATGGTGCAGTGAGCTAAAAAACGTTGTTGGATCTAGCCCTGATCTCTTGACTGGGTGAGAGTATTCTGCTTAATTCAGAGACTCTGTCCCTCACCACCCCTTGTTGTAAATATTTTTGTCCACCCTAAGCGTGGAAGGGTATACTCAGATGTGAGTCCCTTGCTCATTGCACCATCAGGATTCAAGCAAGCCGGGCCGAAGACGGCTGAAATGCCAGAAACCGGTCCCCAGTAGCTTGTTTCCTTCCCAGTGTAAGAATTGGCTTTTGTAGTTTGGTTTGCCCTGTTCCCATCATGCACTGGGACAGGAACAGAATAATTTGCATACAGCCAGGTTCTGAAACTGGGATGGTGCAGTGAGCTAAAAAACGGTGTTGGATCTAGCCCTGATCTCTTGACTGGGTGAGAGTATTCTGCTTAATTCAGAGACTCTGTCCCTCACCACCCCTTGTTGTAAATATTTTTGTCCACCCTAAGCGTGGAAGGGTATACTCAGATGTGAGTCCCTTGCTCATTGCACCATCAGGATTCAAGCAAGCCGGGCCGAAGACGGCTGAAATGCCAGAAACCGGTCCCCGGTAGCTTGTTTCCTTCCCAGTGTAAGAATTGGCTTTTGTAGTTTGGTTTGCCCTGTTCCCATCATGCACTGGGACAGGAACAGACTAATTTGCATACAGCCAGGTTCTGAAACTGGGATGGTGCAGTGAGCTAAAAAACGGTGTTGGATCTAGCCCTGATCTCTTGACTGGGTGAGAGTATTCTGCTTAATTCAGAGACTCTGTCCCTCACCACCCCTTGTTGTAAATATGCTTGAAAATACCGATTGCGAATTCCCCACACTCATAGTGTGCAATTTGTATTACTGAGTCCAGTCTTACAATTAATATTTACAGAACTAGGTTCAAAACTGTTTCAAAAACGCAAATGGTGGCACAATCAAGCATAAACTGCTTTGGGAACAAGTAGTTCTTTTACAAAAAGAACTACAAAAGACTCACGTGATCCATACACTGAGTCATCAGCGTGATGGCGTTCACGTTGCAGGGAATTCATTGGCTGATGAAGCCGCAAAGGCATCTGTGCAAACGGCTTCCGTAGCTGCAATCACTAGTTCGAAAACGAAAATAGACAGCGAAATAATGCAAGCTGTCACTGCTTCAATAAAAGATAATGGTAAAACATTACCAAAAGGCTTTCCACTCAAGTACTCATATATAACTGATGCGAATAATGTTCCTTTTGCTCGAATCCCTGGAGTGGGCTATAGAGTGATCCCCAACATGGAACACATGTTAGGACTAATCTTAGCAGCACACAAAGGTCTTGCCTCTGCACACGCAGGGGTTTCTGCCACAGTTTCATTATTAAAACAACGATACTGGTGGCCGCGCATGAGGAAACAAACCAGAAACTATGTTTTGGAATGTGAAATCTGCCAGAAAATGAAAGTTTCAACAGTGAAACGCCCGGCGCAGACGCCCCTTCTAATTTCAGATAAACCATTAGCATGTGTTTACCTGGACCACTGTGGTCCCTTACAAAGGGATGGCAACTATAAATATATCATGGTCGCAGTGGATTCATGCTCAAGATTCATTTGGATGTGGCCTCAGCGCTCAGCTGACGCCCAAACTGTTATAAAATATTTGCGAGTCTTTATCGGCACTTACGCAATGGGCACGCTACATTCTGACCAGGGTCCTGCGTTTAGCTCTAGGGCTTACAAGGAGGCCATGGCCAGTTTGGGCATTGCATTGCGATTTTCGAGTACATTCCATCCTGAGGGAAATTCGGTTGTGGAGAGAAAAAAACGTGACATAAAGCAATCTATAACAGCTAGTGTATTAGGTTTGGGTGATGGTTGGGTCAAACATCTTATAAATGTCCAACATCGTCTTAATAACCTGCCAAGAAATTCTCTGGGTGGAATCACTCCATATAAAATCCTTTTTGGTACTAGAATGTTGGTTGAAGACCTCGATTGTCACACTTCAGTGGTGGAACAAAAACCCTTTGATATCAAAGATCGTTTGGCTGTTTTACAGGACTTAAATGAAACAAGAAGAAGTCTAAGCAACACCAGCGTAAAGCCAACGACCACTGAAGAAAAACCACCTGTCCCAGCAAGACCTGTCTGGATTCCAAAGATTGGGGATCTAGTCAGGGAGAAAATAGAGGACAAGAAGGAATTTGGGCCTTCTTACAGAAAACCAGTACCTGTACTAGCAATCCACGGATCAAGAACAGTACTACTGCCGCCCCTTGCTGGAAAAAAAGGAGAACCGGTCTGTGTCAATTGACCTGGTAAAAAACCACACCATGTGGCCGACAATAAGTAGTTGGCCCAGTGGGCTCCCAAGATGTAGCAGATGACCAAATCTTGCTACCATCCAAGAGGTTCAAACTGAAAGACTCATCACCTTTGAAGATTCTAAAGTGAGAAAAGAAGGACTATGCAATAAAGCCATGGAACTTGTGCCTCTTGAAACCCAAATAACAGTTCGTCAACAAACGTCTGTCTACAATGATGTAGCATCTGACTATACAAACATGTCAAGGGAACAAGCAACTCCAGCGATTTCAAAGAATCCGGATGCAATACCAACTATTGACAGAACTGCCTCTGGCTATTTCATCAACTTTGATAACTTCTCTGAGGATCCCAGTGAACCTGAAACTATGCCCGCAAATAAAACTTTCAAGGAAAAAGGAAAGGAACTTGGTCAAGAGCTTATAAATACATATCTGGTTTCACCTTGGGTTGAACTTTGGATTGTGTTAGTTGTACTTTTTCTCCTACTATGGCTCATTCTTGTTTTAAGTTTGGGAAAGCTGATAGATGGAAAATATAGTAAAATGGACACAGCAAGTAAGAACATCCACTTGCTCCTGAAGCCACACAAATATTCTCATTGTGAACAAACGAGACCTGTCATCAGTGAACATCACAGAGGTCCTCTACCTGGTGGAATAGCTTGGGATACAACTGATTATAACATGTATGGCCCTGTCGAGCTGCTGAAAATTCCACACCAATTTAAAGTTTCCTTGAGTGATTTTGTTTCACCCAGCACATTTTCTGATGATTGGGACTTTGAGACTGTTAATAACATGATGGCAGACTTAGAAATTTCAGCAAAATTTACAAAACATAAATACTTAGAAGGTTCAGCAAATTATGAAGAAATTTATTGTTTTAATCATTTTGGCCATCATTACTTGCATAAATCTGCAAACCTTAGAAATGTTTTAACTAATAATCAATGGGAACATTGTCCAACTCCACCAAAAGGTAGCTCTAAAACGTTTCATAGAGAATTTCCATATTTTAAAGGTTTTAATGTTACAAACCCAGAAAGTATTTACTTCAAAAATATGAATAAGACAGGAATGAAAAGTATGTTGAGAAACACTAAACAAATTTATTCTGTGACCTTTTATGCTCAATTGTCCACCTTAGGCTTTGACTTTTGGAAAGACAACATTGAGACAAAAACTGTTTGGGGCACAAAAGACTGGCAGGTACAAGGTTTAGAAGCATTGTTCAGAGCCTGCATCATCTCAGAACAAATGATGTTCCTAAATGACACTGTTCAACAGACATCTTGTCTTGGCATTGCTAAGATAAAAGATTTAAACAAACCATCCATACCTAAGCCCACACCTGATAGTAATTTAACTTCAGCAGAGGAGGTACATGTAAATTATATTTTGCAACAGAAGAGAACAAAGCATGAATGCAAAAAATGGTTAATCTGGCCCACACACGAATAACTGTCAAGATAGATTCCTGAACTAGACACCACGGTTCACAGTAACTCAGCCAGATCCAAGATATATCCAAAGACAACATCCAGGGATAATAACAACTTATAGTGTAGGAAAACTATGCTGTGAGTGGCTACAGAGATCCACACTTCCAGACATAAAACAACACTTATCTTTGCTTAAAGATGGCGTTGATTTACGCAAATTCTTACTGGGATCTCATAATCCACGTCATAAACGTTTCATATTTGCCGGTATATAGGCTGCATACCATGAAGCATGGAAAGTCACACAAATTGAAACAGCTGAAAGAATACGAGAAATTGATCGTATTAATCTAGAGAAATCACTCTCTGTAGTTGACAATGGTTTAACAACTCTGTCGTCCAGAATATATTCTTTGGACAGCATTGTATCCTCTGCCATAGATATAATGGAACAAAACTTGCTAATGTTACAACATGGCCAGTCTCAATTACGTTCTATAGTACTGTTAGGCTGGATGTTACAAAACCTTCGTTCTGGCTACGTGCCCTGGCGTTTAATCAACACTACGTCATTGTTTACTGTATTTACCCTTACAGATAAACAAATCTCATTGGCACAGAGGGGAGCAGACTATACGGTGCTGAGCATAGAAAAACTATAGAGATTACCATTGACCGTTTCTGAGAAACCATCAGTTGAATGGATAATACATGGCACCATCACAATACCAGTGACGACTTTCCAGTTTCAGTATTGCTTAAAACACATACCAGCAGGCTTGTATGAAAGGTTGAGTAAAAAATACATTACGTCGACCTGGGATTTACCATACACAATTACAAATATTGGAGTGGGGAAAAGGAGGTATTTCTTAGTGGTAAAAATTGTGAAAACTCACTAAGCGGTACACTATTGTGTCAAGGTATTAATTTACACGGAGCCTGCAAGGGTTCTTCCAATAACCTTTCTTGCCACCTGCAAGGTTCGCCCACAGCGGTGATAGATCCAATTTTCAGGCAGCTTTCCAATGGTAGCTACATTATGTTAAATGATCACAGCTGTTGTGGAATGATGCCAG
Organism: Lissotriton vulgaris; assembly: GCF_964263255.1. Taxonomy (NCBI): domain Eukaryota; kingdom Metazoa; phylum Chordata; class Amphibia; order Caudata; family Salamandridae; genus Lissotriton; species Lissotriton vulgaris. The sequence goes on along the minus strand of NC_141689.1, from coordinate 1,229,346,997 downwards.
GAATAGCCTATCTCGTTAGTGTGTCAGCCAGGGTCACTTGTTGTATGCAAGTATTGTTTCCTAAAACCAAGACAGACGGAGAGTCACCGCTTTGGCCTTCACTGAACATCTCTTCCATATGAATTGATACTTTAAGCAGAATGAAAGCCATTCTTTAGCAAAAAACTGTGCCACTGACCTCGTCCAAAGAGACGTATGATCTGCAAGTTGCAAGGACTTCTGCAGAGATACATGCATTATTATCAACAAACTGCCCAGTACATTTCGCAGAGATGTTAGGTCGTATCTTTAACATGTCTGATACCAGCGGTATTGCACATGTATTTAAGACAATTTTTTCGGGACTGTTAGCACCCTTTGAAGCAGTCCTGGGCATTTTTCCTAACTTCGTCCACTCTGTGTTCGGCAGCCTGCCTCTCATTTTGAGATTCATAGCAGGGATCTTATTTTTATTCCTCCTGCTCCGTTATAGCACATCTGGCCACCAGCGATACCCAAGCCAGCATGGAAAATGCGTTGCAGGCTATGAGGTACCGTGACAGAATAACACAGATCCTTTGCTTGGCTTGTTTGAGAGATCTGAATACCACATGGTTCCTGTCATTCAGACCAATCTGGCAAGATTGCATCTTACCTGTTCTACGATGCCTGCTTTGTGGAGAGGAATGCGTGTTAGATGTCTGTCTAACACTACCATTGGTTATGCCAACGGATGCTGACGCATTACTGGGTCCGGTAACGGCTCATGTGTTGTGTTGCCCCCAGCGGCAACCAATCCTGATGACGGCATTCATTGAGATCTCACCGTCAAATACAACTGGAGGTGAGATACGCGGACCAACAGGCACACAGGTACCATCTGCTATGAACATTGTTTTTTTTATTTTTATTTTTATTAGGAAACCTCAGGATTACATCATGTGCAAAGCAAGGAAGGGCCAAAAGGCCATCATACAATAACATCAGATGTCAAAATATCTTGCAACAAAGGATAACCACACTGTGTTCTCAAGCCAGGCTGGCAGTATGAAATCAGGATTAGCGACCAAAATTATCCACAGTGTTACAGGATGTGTGAGGATTCCAATTTATAATAAAGTTGAAGGATCAAACGAAAGGCAATATTACGATACCAGTTACAGAGCTATTTACGTGACAGGATATTAGCCTTCAATTGAACGTACCAGTGGGAGAACAATAGGAAAATATAAATCCAAGAACATACCCACCGAACCACAGTGACCCACTCATGAGGCAAGCAATGTTAACAGGATTTCGTAGCGTAAAGGGACACAAACAATGATCCTCCCAAGGAACCCAAACCCCGGACTCCAACTATAAGAAGATAGAAAAAGGAAGATTATACCATAAAGGAACAAGAAGGAAGAAAGAAAAAGCGGGCCATAGAGACAAAGAAGAAACAAAAAGCACGTCCCAACCCCACCCCCCACCCTGCATGCAGCGGAAGGCCACAGCCCACCCTCCCCCATAGGCATGCCTGTCGCCCCAGGAAACCCCAAAGAAGGGAAAATAGGAGGAGGGCCCAAGCTCCGGCCCCTGACACGCCCCCCCCACCCATCCTGAAAAAAACCAAGTAAGCCCACCATAATGGAGGGCAAGCAGCAATGCACAATCATCCCAATCACCCCTAGTCACCATCATAAGCCATGTCACAAACCGGCACCAAAAACATCCATTATACACGTAAGTCCGAGTTCAGCCCTGGCCGGTACGAGCTAAGGCAGCAATGCGTCGCACATCGAGAGGAAGCAGGGTCAATGAGTCCACAGTCCCTTTTGGAGCCAATGCAACAGCAAGACAGAGCAAAAAAGTCAACGCAATAGTGCGACTCAATAGCACCCTAGCCATCGAGGAAAACGGGCAATGCAAATCGGGAGCGGTGGTAGCCAGCTGGAAGGTGTAAAAGTCAGCAAACACAGTAGATCGGCCACACGTCCCACCAAGTCCGTTGTCCAGTTGCACACACTTTAGAGAGTCCCCATTGTTGACAAACCGGGAAAGGTCGGGCTCTGGCACGACATCTTGGCCATCCGCCTTTGTACAACTCGCCGTCGCCTGCGAGGAAGCGACAATCATCCAGCGACTGCTCAAAGCGGAGTGCAGGTCTTTAAGGGCCAGTAGGACGTCTCGCGTTGTGGGTTCCATCGCCACTTCACCAATCTATGTGGCGCACCTCTCTCCCAAGGAACCCCAAGGCAGGCAAGGAAACAAACCCCTCCGAGAGTTGGAAAGTCAATGGCTGCCAGCAGCACAACAATGGGTCTTATCAGGCACACTCAAAATCGAGATCACCCACCGTGCTGCAAGGCGCTCACCAGGCGTGCCCGAATTCTCCCTTAAATCAGCATCGCGAGGAGATCCGTCGGCCGCCGGCAGTATCCGGGGTAGGTCGGGGCTGGAACGTTCGGCAAGAAGTATCGCCGAGTAAACAATCAGAAACAGGCTCCGGCGAAGACCTTTGTTGGGCTGCTCGAGGGGCGCGAGCGCCAATCTTCGATCGGCAGTATCCGGCCGCGTCCAATCACAATCCCGATCTGGATCACCGGGCGAAGATGTCCGGTCAGAGCCGATGTTATTCAGTCACGCGCCGGCTGCTGCGCCACTCGAGGTCCCGGCTCACGCAGTGCAAGGGCCGGGAAGTTTGGGACGACGGATCTCGGCCATGGGAGACAGATTTCGGGCCGTAGTAACACAGGCGTGCTCCGTAGGCAGTCCTCTGTGCATGGCCGCAATCGGGACGCAGGATTGATGCCAGGATGGTGCGGGAGGTAAGGGCGAGCGGCGGAGCCGGGCTTCTATGCGGCCATTTTGGCTATGAACATTGTTAACGTAGCTGATGCTGACGGCGATGCTTCACACCTGTGCACAATTGACCGTCTTAATGAAGTGGTCAAACTTTCACCTACTATATGGTAGACGATTTCTTTGCCAGCCTTGATGACTTAATGTTTTCTCCTGACACCGACAATAACTTTTGAAATGATCACACAGCGTTCTTTGGGAACTCTGAAATTCGACCTTCACTTTTTTCAAGATAAAAGCTTCCAAGTTTGGAACTCTATTTCACTACAATTTAATTTGATTTTTTCCAAAACAGACTGAACTTTGGCACAAAGTAATCTGCATAAAGCAGAACTATTCTTAGAGAACAAGAATTCCTTGAACACTTCCTAGAAACATTATTGACCAAATACACAAATCAAACTAGCTTGTATATTCTGCTATGGGATGGTCTCGAATTTCTCTTCTGTATCTAGAGCCATTTCATAAATGTAAATTTCTTGATTTATTTGGTTAGCATTGCTAAATATCATATGTTTACAATGAAATCATTGCTTTTAGATGCATACTGTACTAATGCTCATTTTGTGTACGACCATTTTTTAAAATGCATTTCATGTATTGTTTTGGGTGGGATTGTACAAACACATACTCTGGATTCTATGTTTTAGTATTTACTCTTAGATGAACATAATAGCGTGGAGTGGGTGCTGTGAACCATTTTGGAAACTATTTTAATTTTCCAGATTCATGCCCATATATAGGTATAATTCACCACATCCTTATATAGGCATAGAAATCATAACCGTATTTAGGCATAGCTCATGCAGTCCAAATACGGCAGGGCTACTTCCACTAGTTCCGAAAATCTACAACGATTTCTTGGAAAACTCGGCTTCAGCAGCTAGGGACTTTCCCTTGCTCGAGAACTGACTTGTCCAAGAACTCATGGAGTTTTCAAAGAACCAAGAGTCTTTAATGACGTTATTATGTCTACCGTCACGGTATAAATATGCCCACACTCGCCCAAGCAAACACACGGTGGTTTGGAGCAGTTCTACTATCTACTTGACCGACGTGCCTGCTACAGCAAGTGCCGAAGGAAGCCAACCCTCCAGCAGACCCACTGAGAGAGACGCTGTCTTTTCTCCTGCCGAGAAATCCAGCTCCAGTGTTTCCAAGCTACCCTTGCGGTTGTTGGGAAATCGAGTCCGACCTTCTTCATTCTAAACTAAGGTACGGAGCTGATTAGACCCTTAGAGAAATCTTGGGCAGATTCTTGGCAAAAGAATACTACATTTATGCTACACCTCACTTACTTTTTCCCTCGTACTAAGCTTAGGTTAGGTACATCAGGGTAGGCGTATTTTAGAAGCACCAGTTGAGTATTTTTTTGCTTTGTTATTTATGTATGTATTTATCTATAGTTAAGGAACCATACAATGCTCTTACAGTATTATTTTATTCTACTCTTTATACTGTATTATATTTTACAACCAGTTTTACGATTGTAGCAGTTCATATCTTATGCTTGAGAAAGAAGACTGTTCAATAAAACCCTTTTATTGAAAACACCCGTGTTTCTATTTCTCTGCACCTCTGGTGAAACGAAGCATGCACGATTGACTGAGTGAAATATCTATCTATTGTTTCCACGACTCTGAAGATACGTTTTATCTTGGGGAAACAAAGTTGTCATGTTTATGCGGTTGTTAGAGACTAATCCCTTCTTGTGAATTCGAGAAAGTTTCTAGTGACCTCTGAGCTAGCTGGCACACACAATTAAGTCTAGTATATTCGATAGAGACCTAGTCGACCTCAGTCTTACGTCTAATCTATAGGATATACTATTCCAATGCGCAGAGCCTATTGGGAATATAGGAACTACACTACAGTCCCACTCTGTGTGATAAATGCAAAAACAACAGTTGATGGACAGAATGCAGAACAATGTCATACATTCATCCCAGTACAGAGATCTGGGCCTAAATACATCCTTTTTTTGCTCACCATGCCATTCCAGTTTGAACCCAGCCATATGCAAATCAGTCTTGACCCGGTGCCCCATGGGAACAGTCCAGCCCGAACTGCAAAGCCAGGTGTTAAGCTAGCATTCACCACACCATTTTATGTTCAGCTGCCATTTTGAATCATGTTGTCAGCTACATATTCTCTGACTCTAGAAGCAGGCTGCGGAAATGTTAATTTCTCCAAGGTTAGGCCTTGCTCTGCTAATGAATACAATGTTCTTATTAACGCATTCCTTTTCCATAGATGGAGGCTTTCTCTCAACAGGCCTGGCGATAAACACGAACAGAACGACCTTGGCATAAAGATAATGTGCGGCTGGTTCTCAGAGTCAAAACTCATCTTTCTGTGCTTCTTTGTTTTAGCTGCACCTGCTAGTAGATTTCCATTATGGGCGGGACATTCTTGGTTCAGAAACATACAAATTGTATTTCTATGTTTACTGAAGTTAGCCCCCTCTGCAGCAATCCCAGGAGGCTGGTCAGACTGGACTCCGCTCGAGTGTGACTGAATAAAATATACTTGGTTTGTAATCTCTACTGTCTGACCAACTTTTCATTTGTATGGAAGGCTGAGAGGTGGTCACGAGTGATCCGGCTGGCCCTAATCGGGTCACTTTCTTCAGTTGGTGCCGAACAGAGATTCCATTGAGTGACCCATCTTCGCCCTCGAATGGGTGTGGAGGTCTGTGCCATCGTCAGGTCAGATGGGCGGACCAGGGATCCCTGCACGAGAGAGTCCTGAACTCGCAGCTGTCCCGTCTGTCTGACCGGGCGGTGCCTCGTCCAGCGGTCATCCCGACTGGGGTCCTGAACGGCAAAACCCTTGGTCAGTATTATCGACAGGCGGTCACCCATTTAGGTCACCTACTGTCGAAGGAGGGTAGGAGATTGACCCCTGAGCGCATCAGTACCATTGTCAAAATATCTGTCCCGAAAACTCAGAAAGACGTGCATGCATTCATAGGTATCACTTCCTATTGCAGGCAATTGATACCTGGCTACTCATGGCTTATTAAGCCCCTCCTTGCGCTAACACTAAAGGATGTGCATGAGCCCATGCCTTTGACACCAGAGTGTCAGCAGTCTTTTGAGCAATTAAAAACTGCAATTTTCTCAGCTCCAGTGCTTGGTACCCCTAATTGCGCTAAATGCTTTGTATTGTACGTCCATGAGCTGGGTGGTTGTGCGCTTTCTGTTTTAACACAAAAATTTGGAGATGAGCCCTCCAGAGCTGTCTAAGGGCAGTTGCGGCTGTTGATATCTCAATAAGACAGTCGGCGGGACTCGTACTTGATACTGACCTCACAGTTATGGTACCTCATGCTGTGGATACGCTTTTGAATAAGACAAGGACACAGCACCTCACCAGTGCACGTCTGACAGGTTACGAGCTAACGCTCTTTCAAAAGCACATTACGATCAAGAGCTGTGCTAATCTGAATCCAGCCACGTTACTACCCCTCCCTTCTAAGAATGAGGGAATTGACATACGTGATTGTATCTTCCGGACTGAAGAAGAGACGAAAGAATGGGTAGACCTGACTGATGTTCCCTTATCTGATCCTCAAGGGGAACTATATGTCAATGGCTCTTGCTTTAAATTACCAGATGGCACCACCACCAGGGGCGGTGGGTGACATTTGCTAGTGGTGGGGCGCAAAGGGATTTGCATACAGGCCTGTAGCGAGCGAGCGTAGCGAGCGAGCCCGAACCCCAAAAAGGGTTTCTTTGGACGGGTTACCTCCCCCAAGAAAATTTTGAAAAAAAAGAAGAAAAATCGTGCATTTTTAAGCAAATTTGAGAAAGCAGGAAGGTTAATAAAGCAATTGTGAAAGTGCAGTTATTACATTAATAGATGGCATAACATAGGTAGCTGCCTATTCAGTATAACCACAGAGCTTCATACATTCTGTCCTATTACGCTCAGGTGCGGAATTCAGACTATAAGACTTTCATGAAAATCTCAGCTCTAAGGCCATATATAGGCCAACAACTGATTTTTCTATTTTTTGTTTTAAATAGCGACCAGAGACGTCGGATGTCAGAGCGCTTTACATGAGCACCAGTTTCGTTACATATAAAATGTCCTAAATAAAACATATAAAGCAATCAACACCCAAAAAAATTATCATTAAAAAAGTCACAACTTATTATCTAAGGAGTCATGATATTGTTAGAACAAGGTTGAACGGCCTGTGAAAACACTGAAATATTTTGCCGCACAAATGAAATGGTCCATGTTAATTTCTTCTCCAGCTTTGGCAACCGCCTCTGACTAAGTCTCTTGATCCTATCTAAATGCCACACTTCAGACGTTCACTCCTAAGGACCATTTCATGAGAATGATTATGTGCTTTAGGCATGATGGTTCACAAGAAATAGAACTGATGACATGTCTTCCACCTTGATTAAGGCAACCGCAAAACCTGTCCTCTTTCACAGCTATTATTTCTTTTAGCTATCGACCAACGTCTACAATACATCAATAACCACCCAGATATTACTGCCTTTAACTATAAATCACACACTCTCAAAGTGACAGCATATGTGGATGATATTTTATTTTGTTGTGCCTATGAAGAAAAATCTATTCTAGTCCTTCTAGACATTATCCAAGAACAGTTACTCTCTGAACAGAGATAAAACAGACATTTTTCCACTTAACATGTTATGTCTCCAAGGCTTCATAAATAAGGTGTGCATCCACTAGCAACCTAAATTCATTAAGTGCTTGCGCATTTGGTTCTCCAGTGGCCTACTTAAGTCAGTAAGGCAGAAAGAGAAGATCCTATCCAATATTGAAGACCACTTGAAGTACTGGTCTCCAAAGTATATATCTCGGTGGGGGAGAATGGAAACTGAAAATTATAATCACACCAACTGTACTTTTCCTCTCCAAAATGATGCCGAACAGACATCTAATTTCTTTCCCAATCTGGATAAAAAGTGCTGTTCCTTTCTTTGGCATGGGAATAGAACAAGAATCTCAATAAAAAGCTCTGCTCAGGGTAGAAGTCTAGAGGATAAAGACTACCCAACTGGGACAACTGTAAGCCACCTTTACTGATAAGGTGGGTCTCTCTACGGTTTTCTGAACCCTCAACTACCCACCCTATTTGGGTAGATATCAAGATGGACTTGATACTCCCGACTCCCATCATCCTCACTCTTAAAATGAGACCGCTCAGATCAGTTCAGACAATTCACATCCTACTTGATACAGCTACTGCTCTACTCGATACAGCTACTGCTCTACTCCAAACCGACAAAAAAAATACCATTAACAAATCAAGCTTACAAGCATTCTTGCACAATAAGAGAATTAAAAATAACAAAATCATTTTATGGCCTTTCTGAATATAGAATGGCATTAGGTTCATGAAAGATCTAGAAGTTTCAAAACACATCTCACCTTTGCAGAACTCCAAGCCAAAACATGCTCTCTCCAACATAGAATTCAACAACTTCCTGCCACTCAAAGAAATAATTCACCAGACAATTTGCTATGCAATAGGTCTCGCATTTACACAAGTTTAAGCTATTGGCATTGTAAATGGCAATGCTTTTTATTTATATTTTAAAAACCAAAACATAAATAAAAGGCATTGTCATTTACAATGCCAATAGCTCAAACTCGCATAAATGCAAGACCTAGTGCATTGCAAATGCTTGTGCTAAGTGCACTCACCCTTTGTGCATACTGCTCCTCCCGCTGTTTTACTAGGCCCATTTTGTTTACCCAGGATTCTTACGTCGGGTGGGGGAGTAGATTTCTATCCTTTCAGCGTTAATAACTTAGCAACCAACAATCCAATAAATAAGTAGTGTTGTTGTCTTCATGTTAAAATGATGGTTGTTGGTTGACATTTTGAAAATAATGCCACTTGTAGGTCAGGCTCAATTTGGACTTTTAGTTTTGCGCTGATTGAGGTGAAGATCTTGTCCCAGAAAGTACGAAGTATGTGGCACAAGAGCATGACAGGCCAGTCCCCTCGTTGATGCCCACATCAAAATCATAGAGCTGATGTTGCTGGAAACATTCGATGCAAGCCGTGCAGGGTATAACAAGGTCCAATTGGAACAAAATGCCATTCTTTTAAAGTTCGCTCCTCGGATAGCTTTACGGGCCATAAGATTAGAACAACCCACAACAGCCTACGGTGAAATTAGAGGCAGTGCTGTAGCGTGATGCAAATAAAGATAAAGTACCTGGTACCAGCTGCCCAAACATAAGCTAAAGTCGAAATAATGTGATAATTTTGCCTTCTCGATGCATAAGCATTCTCTTCACTCTTATTCAACGTGATCCCAGGAGAGGCGCGCAGGCTACCGTTTCACCTGCTCACAGCCTCTACCCAAACAAGAAGAGGTCATACGACACGGGGTTAAAAATCAAGGAATATTGCTTCCCTTCACATGTACCTTGCATATCCTACCCGCCCCAGGAAACAGCGCAGCCTTTGAAGCCACATAGCGGTTTGCAAGACAATTAAACTCAACCACATACAGAAACGTTTCCGTCATAACAAGGAACAGTTGGTCTGGGGAGAGAACGGTTCTCGACCCACCTTTACTTCATTTAAGTTTTGCTGTTTACCTTCCGGCCTCCACCTCCATGCGTAAATAAATGGTTTACTCTGCCTCACGCTGGGAGCACCCACAATGTAAACCAGCGTGAGTGGCCCTAACCGTGAGCAGCCTGAAGATTCCTGGGAGCAGCACCCGCCCTGCAGGGATAGCTTAGACCAGTGCTTAATTTGTGCCGGTGCTTTCCAGTGCTCAGCACCGGCACTTAATTTTCAGGGCCGGGTCTACATGCGATATTGGCTGCACACCGGTGAAGAGCTGATATTGCATCACAGCAGCCCGCCTTATGAAGGCACACGCTTAGAAACTGCCAGGGTCCCTGCCTTATCATAAATCACACACTACCAATGATGACCCCTTAGTTGCAAACTATACATTTAGCCCGCCCCGTCCCCACTTGACAAATCATCAAGTGTGTGTCCTGAGTTGGACCAATGGGATCACTGTGCTCGCTGCAGCCCGCCCAGGCATACTGCGCAGCTGCAGCCATTTTCAATGGATGTCATGAAGCGAGCAGCGTGTTGCGCAGCAGGCCTCTGATGAAATAAAACTAAAAGGCTGTCCCAGTAAGTAGTGATTTAACATGATGCTGCTGGTAGTAGTGTGTGACCAGGACCTCCGGGTGTGAGCTGTTGATGAGCCAGGATACTGCCCTATTCTACACGGGTAGCCACTCCTGCCCCCCTCTCCCTCGTGGCATAAACATTTCGCTTTAAGTTTAACACGTCCATGAGACATCTTTGGGCCCCGTTACGAGATCAGGAGCAGTTCATAAGGAGCAGCTGAAAGCAGCAAAATGTTCAGATGAAAGTAATGGAAGAAAGTAGTAAATCAGGTGCTGAAATCTCGCCCCCCCCCCCTTGTAATTCCTCATTTCAGCGAGGTACGTACACCCCTGCTATCAGCAACTTTGGTAGGAGTGGGGCACGGGGAGGGAATAGCATTCCTGGTAACTGGGCACCATATATGCATAAGTGGCGTATTCTGTAGGAGCTCCGTTTTAAACCTCACTCCAGTTTTAGTTTATGTATTCTATAAAGTGGGTGAACATAGACTAATGTTACGTATTTATCTGATAGCACGAGACAGGCGCAAGAGTGACTCTAATTTCACTTACACTTTGAGGCCTCACACATTTCATGCCTGCCAAACTTCGATCAGTTCCAGATACACACTGAAGTGTTTACTGTGGCTGGAAGTCAACAAGATCCCCACAAGGCGCGTGAATTCCTGGTTTCATCTCTTGCTAACCTGCAGTCTAGTGACATTTGAGTGAAATCAGTACCATCGCCACAAGTTAAAACTCAAATCGTGAAACAAGCAAAACTTGTATTGTATTCCGAACATCGAGCTGAGCTAAAACAAAAAAAAACAGAAAAAAAGAGGAAGCACATGTGGATGATGCTCAGTATGTAGAATAACGTAGCACAAACATATCTCATCTTCCTCTTAGCCTCGAATGAATGCGCAAATCAATTAGGAATAATGTTAAGTCTGTTTCCTTCTGCTATGTTCGACCTCCTGGTTGTGCTTAATATGAGCTGGCTGAACAACAGCACCTAATCATTCATTTTTGGTGAGCACAGGTTGATTAAGTGATTCGCCCAGAATCACAGGATGTTGAGTCCAGGCCGAGGCTCGAACCTGATTCCCCAGCCCAAAATTCGGCAACTCTGGCCATAACGTCACTTCCCCCATCCGACTTGTAGGGTTTGTTGGCAATGTGTTAGGCAGTGCTGATAGGAGAAATTTTCCGGTCGAAACTGCCTTCTGATGAGAACCACTGGCTTAGACTAGAGTCCGAGTCCCCGCTGCAGCCTTTGCGACCTCCGAGTGTTTGCACAACCACGTTCGCTGCTTTGCACTGCTACCTCACGCTCCTACTGCTAGATGGTTAAGGTGCAGGTCGGCGAGCTGTACATTTTTAAAAGTAGTCAACTCGCCACTACACCACATGTTGTCCCCTCACTCTACACCTGCGCGCTTACCTCAATTTACGTCAGGGCATTTTCCTCTCCCTCAGGTGCGAGTGTTACCGCGTCTTGACTCTGTTGCCTGTGGACAGTGGACCGTCGGACGTCTGCTGACTGCTGCTGCGACGACGACTCGAGCCGGCCGCTGCCCTACACTACGAAGAAACAGAAACTACTAGTAGTGAATGACTCAAACTAAAGAACGTCACAGCGCGCGTCCCGAATGGCCAATCACTGCATGGCTTCATGCTGCAGTCACACAGTGATTTGCCATGATATGCAGCTAGCCAATCCTGGCGCTGCATGCAGCGCCAGGATTGGCTAGGGGGGCATACTGAGTACTCGCCCTGGTGCCCTATGTAAACCCCGGGCCCGGCTGAAGCAGCACCCCCGGTCCTCCCTCAGTTGCGGACCTTCACTGGTGTTTGGCGCGCATGCTTGGGCAAGTCACAGCCCTAACTTCCTCATGCGCACAGTGCTGCTGGTCTGCTGCAGACTGTCACTCAAGCTGCAGCAGACCAGCATCTCCGCCCCCTGCACTCCGCATTCCATCATGATCATCGCCGTGTCAGGATTGAAGCGCTGCGGCGCTTTATTATTGTTTGGGAATTTCTTCTGTCTCAGTGTGCTTGCCACGGTGCGTCCAGGCTTAGTGGGGCTACGCCCCTACGCCCCAATGGACGCACCGCGGCTGACCACCACTGCAGCATATGCAATTACTATGCTGCGTATGGTAGTTGAGACATCACGAGTTCCCTACCAGTCCACCCAGGCAGCTGAGATAGTCGCCCTTATTTGAGCCTGAGAGCTGAGTGAGGGACTGGTTGTTAATATTTATACTGACTGTCAGTATGCCTTCAGAGTCGCCCATAACTTCGGGTGGCTCTGGGCAAAGAGAAGGTTCCTTACTTCCCATGGGACCCACATTCAGCATTGTACTCCTATATATAGGCTTCTGTCCGCTTTGACACTCCCTAAAAAATTGTCCATAGTGAAGTGCAGTGCCCATTAGAAAGTTACTGATGATGTGGGAAGGGGAATGCTTTTGCAGATCAGACAGCTAAGGAAACAGCCCGAACCAAGAAAAAAAGAATGTTTGTAGCAGGTCCCGCCAGGTGGGTGCCCGAGTTCTCCATGTTTGGGGATACACTTGAAAATGTGAAGGAGATATAGAGTGAGGCCAGGGTGGAGAAATTAGTAGTGTGGCATGAAAGTACAGCAAATTTGAATGATGAGGGATGTTGGATTGACAAGTCAGGGAAGCAGAGATGGATGTTGCCAGATGCATATGTTCTTCCTGTAGTCACTATGGCTTACGGGCCAGCTCATATCAGTGCTAAGGGTATTTGCAAGTTGTTAGACCCCGTATGGCAAAACAACAACGTCTCCAAGACAGCTGCACATTAAGTAAAATACCTCATGGTGTGCATGATGCACAATTCTGGCAAGGGTACCCCTACACCACCCGGTAATTTTGCACCTCCCACTTTCCCTTTTGAGGTCCTTCAAATGGACTTTATTGAAATGGACAGGGTCAATAATTTGAAGTATGTGTTGGTGGTTGTTTGTGCGTTCAGTAAATGGGCTGAGGCTTACACCACTAAATAAAATATAGCCATTGGGCCATCAGCTTGCCCCGTTTATTCTGGAGTGATAACAGAAGTCATTTCAATGCCAAGGTTATTCAGTTGGTTTGTGAAGGACTTCACATCAGACAGAAGGTTCATGCTGTGAATCACCCTCAGTCAGCAGATTTGGTTGAGAAGTACAACAGTACTCTCAAACTGAAATTGGCAAAAATTTAGGAGACAACTGGGTTGCAGTGGCTAGATGCTTTACCATTAGCTCTTTTGTCCACAAGAACAACAGCACATTCTAGGACAGGAATGTCACCCAAGAGGTTGTGTTCAGACGCCCGGTAAATGTCTGGGGTGTCCCGCACCCATGTAGGTATTCAGAGATTGAGTACCCTTTATTGACCGATTACCTATACCAGTTAACTGAAAGTTTATGTTCTATTCACCAACAGATAAAGGAATTGCTTCCGCCTGTATCAGAGGGGCCTGGTCATAAAATTCAGCCGGGGGACTGGGTGATACTTCGCAACTTTCAGCGGAAGAAGTGCTTGGAGCCCTGTTGGAAGGGGTCCGAGCAAGTGCTCCTCACCACCAGAACTGCCGTAATAGTCGCTTGCCGAAAGAATTGGATACATTCTAACAACTGCGCTGAGTACCATTGCCCTTACCCTATGACCAATGGGTGAGGGATGGTATTGGGGATGCTCAGGGAGTGAAGATACCTCAGTTCATCCCCTTCAGTAACGTCCAGCTTATATGGACCCGAAATGATGCTGAGAACGACAACGTGTTAAATGCTGCGGTCCCTCCTGAGATCAAAGCCATTAAAGAGCCCCTTTTCATTGACCCCTCTGTGCCTGGAGTCATCAGGTACAATTTGCGTCCTCGGGTGAAGGACAGGGCACCAAAGGAGAAGTCAGACTACTTAGGGATGGACTGTGCAAGTTAGGGTGTACTTTGTCAATAGTACCTATGGTGTTAATTTAGGGAAAGGCGAGATTGGCGCATTGTTTTGACATTGGACAGGATAGATTGAACGTACTCCCTCAGAGGGGGTACATTATTCTGTGCGACGTGGGATTCTTCAAGAGCAAGGACTGAGCAGCTACACCGTCGGTTCTCAAGAGCGTCAACGTTGATGAACAATAGGAGCCTGTACCAGTGAGGCTCAGACGGACACTCAGAACAATGTCCCCGTTATTACTTTTTACTGCATTCCCCTTTTTGCTACATAATGTATCAGTTTGGTCGGCCTATTACTGAGAAGGAACATCCATCTGCACACCGCGTCCAGAATGGGATTAGTCCACAAAGAGTAAAATGGTTTTGCATTAATAGTTGGGATTGCCCTAGTAGCAATACTTGGAATATCTTGGTTTCTAGAGGAGAAGTATCCTGTACATTCCTTGGTTGGTACAACACCCATTCCCCCTGAACACATGTTTGTTACTTTGACCCCTCAGAAAGGAGAGCACTGCAAGTTTATATGGATAACGTATTTGTACAAATGTTGCATCAGGTTCATGAGATGTCTAATACGGCTAATTGCTGGATTTGTGGATTGCTTCCCTCAGTGACTCATAAAAGTGATATTTTTTTGTCCATGCCACTGTCATACATCAGTAATTGCAAGGGTTGGTTTGAATTGCTCAGTTTGGTGCAGCCCCATCCCCACTCCTATACTCTAGATAGGACACATGCTGACTCTTGCACTGTGGTACAGAACGTACATTTCCATCACAGGGTTGGCGCCGTAGGTCTGACGGGACAAGAGGCATTTTTGTTTTTTTTTTGTTTTTTAATATTTCTTTTTTTATTAAACAATAAAATCAACATTAGAAGGTGCATTGTCATGTTGTGCTAAGTTTCCTTGGCCCAATATACTGGTTTCAGATACATATACGTTTTTACATATCATTAGTTACATGTTCTCATGGCAGTACTGGATCATCTTGAGCTGGTTGCGTCGGTGGGGTACAGATGTCACCTCTATATACATTGAATCTATGTGTGTCTAGTTGACTCTATGTGTACTCCAGGTGAGTTAGTAGAGCACACAACAGGATATCGCTCTATTTGAGAAGATATCCATCAGTTACTCTTCCTTTGCC
The DNA here is from genome assembly GCF_964263255.1 of Lissotriton vulgaris. NCBI lineage: Eukaryota > Metazoa > Chordata > Amphibia > Caudata > Salamandridae > Lissotriton > Lissotriton vulgaris. The sequence goes on along the minus strand of NC_141689.1, from coordinate 1,229,331,917 downwards.
GCCCTTTCATCATTTGGACCACTTCCCAAAGTGGAGAGTCTTTGTTGTTGCCACCTCACTTAATGTTGAATGGAAATGGCTAGTTCTGTTGGTTAAAGGACACAAAGAACTAGTGGCTGGTATGTATTAGAAACTGAAAGCAGTGCATGGAAAAGATGTGAAAAAGGAAAAGTGCTCTATTAAAATTGGAGAGTGAGCGCAAAAAATATATTTTATTCTGGTGCCGTCCACTTCCAAAGGGATAAAAACAATTCAGTGCAAAAGGCCAGTAGGTTCAGCAAATAGCTACTGACTGGATATGTTGGTCGACATGTTTCTGCGGTTATTTAAAGATCCAAAAGGTATCTACCGCTTCTTCAGGACCTATGTGTTTGCTACTGCTTTAAACTAAAAATAGAGAAAAAATTGATACAGATATCACCTGTTCAATCCTGGTAGTCCTCCTATGTGTGAAGGAGATGTCCCAGTGCGCAAGTCATCAAGACACAGACAACATGGATAAAAAGACACATACTAAAATAGAATAACAGTACTAGAGTTAGTATAAGTCATCTAATATCATAAATTTTATGCGAAACAATTACTCGTTGTGTGGGTTCTATTCGGCCCCGTTTCCAACATATCCTCTAGCTCACCTCGGATTCAAGAGGAACGTGCTTCTCCTCACCTGGCGATTCAGAAAAGGGGGTGGTGATGAACAGAGTGTCTGAATTAAGCAGACCACTCTTACCCAGTCCAAAGATCAGGGCTTGATCCATCACCGTTATTTATCTCGCTGCACCATCCCAGCTCACAACCTGGCTATATGCAAATCAGTCTGTCCCTGGCCCAGTGCATCATGGGAACAGGGCAGACTAAACTACCAAGCCAATTCTTCACCAGAAAGGAGACAAGCTACCGGGGACCGGTTTCTGGCATTTCAGCCGTCTTCGGCCCGGCTTGCTTGAATCCTGATGGTGCAGTGAGAAAGGGACTCATGTCTGAGTATACCCTGCCACACCTATAGTGGCCAAAAACGATTCAGAAAAGTGGGTGGTGATGAACAGAGTGTCTGAATTAAGCAGACCACTCTTACCCAGTCCAAAGATCAGGGCTTGATCCATCACCGTTATTTATCTTGCTGCACCATCCCAGCTCAGAACCTGGCTATATGCAAATCAGTCTGTCCCTGGCCCAGTGCATCATGGGAACAGGGCAGACTAAACTACCGAGCCAATTCTTCACCAGAAAGGAGACAAGCTACCGGGGACCGGTTTCTGGCATGTCAGCCGTCTTCGGCCCGGCTTGCTTGAATCCTGATGGTGCAGTGAGAAAGGGACTCATGTCTGAGTATACCTTGCCACACCTATAGTGGCCAAAAACGATTCAGAAAAGGGGGTGGTGATGAACAGAGTGTCTGAATTAAGCAGACCACTCTTACCCAGTCCAAAGATCAGGGCTTGATCCATCACCGTTATTTATCTCGCTGCACCATCCCAGCTCAGAACCCGATCTTTGGACTGGGTAAGAGTGGTCTGCTTAATTCAGACACTCTGTTCATCACCACCCCCTTTTCTGAATAATTTTTGTCCACCGTAAGCGTGGAAGGGTATACTCAGATGTGAGTCCCTAGCTCATTGCACCATCAGGATTCAAGCAAGCCGGGCCGAAGACTGCTGAAATGCCAGAAACCGGTCCCCGGTAGCTTGTTTCCTTCCCAGTATAAGAATTGGCTTGGTAGTTTGGTCTGCCCTGTTCCCATGATGCACTGGGCCAGGGTCAGACTAATTTGCATATAGCCAAGTTCTGAGCTGGGATGGTGCAGTGAGCTGAAAAACGGTGATGGATGAAGCCCCGATCTTTGGACTGGGTAAGAGTGGTCTGCTTAATTCAGACACTCTGTTCATCACCACCCCCTTTTCTGAATAATTTTTGTCCACCGTAAGCGTGGAAGGGTATACTCAGATGTGAGTCCCTAGCTCATTGCACCATCAGGATTCAAGCAAGCCGGGCCGAAGACGGCTGAAATGCCAGAAACCGGTCCCCGGTAGCTTGTTTCCTTCCCAGTATAAGAATTGGCTTGGTAGTTTGGTCTGCCCTGTTCCCATGATGCACTGGGCCAGGGTCAGACTAATTTGCATATAGCCAAGTTCTGAGCTGGGATGGTGCAGTGAGCTGAAAAACGGTGATGGATCAAGCCCCGATCTTTGGACTGGGTAAGAGTGGTCTGCTTAATTCAGACACTCTGTTCATCACCACCCCCTTTTCTGAATAATCTCCTCACCTGGCAACAGCTCATGAAGATAGTGCACCGCTCTATGATATAGAGAAATAAGTATGTAGAGTCATAACAAAAACCTTCTAAAGTGCTCATTTTGGTAAATACAATGAAAAGACTCTTTTCCTTCCAAAAGGATTTCTTACGGTAAGTTGTATACTTTCCTACTAGTTATCCCACAATCACACGTAGCCTCAGCGTATTTAGTAAGAGACTTCGTCATCTCTGCAGTCTCATGATTTATCGTGAAATGCTCTCTTTCCCCTTTATGAATCTATGTGGAAAAAGACTGGGACCTTGCATATATTCCAGTCTCTTCTATTGCTCATTAAAATGTATGCCATATCTCATGTTTTGGTTCTTTTTCATAGCACCCAAGCACTGTAAACGCTGTGGAGCATGGGTGGTGCATATCTGTGTTAGCCTCTGATATCTACTTATCTACACAGTTTGTGTATTAAGACACTTAATGGGGGTGTAAGAACCCCAGTAGCCCACTGAGTTTTTTAATGGAGTTTCCCAGATTATAAAGGCTTATAAGAACCTGGAGATCATGCGAGTGAAAGTCCCTCGCTGTATTGTGGTTGGACACGTCACTCTGCAGGCTCCGTGTTAAGTCCCTGATCTATTAGGCGGAGACCCATGGTGCGACTTATGCCAACCTATCTGCAAGACACCAAACAGGCTACTCCCTGAGATTGACTTTGATGCCTCGGTAGACCTACTCGTGTCATTTGACATTGAGTCATTGATACACTGTGCCTATTCTTGCTCTACTTCGAACTAATTCAATTAAAATAACATTTTCAAATATTGTGGGAGTATCGTAATGGTATTTATAAATGAAACTTCTTATCTGGAGATATTTAAAAAAATTGTGAATATTTAAGTGGAACTTCTTCCTTAAAAAGGAGAGGGAAGCTATTTGCCCACCCAAACACAGGTCACATATATCCTTCAGGCCCAACAGCTGCCATCTGGAAATAACCTGATCCTGAAAAGTAGATGGCAAGATTCCAGCAGCCGTAAAGGGCGTGTAGATATTAATATTTGGAATTGCCCACTTGTGGCAAATTTTCCGCCAAATCAAAAACACAGCCCCAATTACTTTAAACCTTGCTTTTTTAAATAGCTTGGTTCAAGTATCCACATTAGTATACCCTTAGCCGCCTCTACCAGACCTATTTCATAAATAGTCGGTCTATTAGCTAACGGAACCCCTGCCCTATCTCCTACCAGCAATACTCCAAAATGTTGCAGCTTTGCTGACCAATAATACAATAAGATATTAGGGACCGCCCAACCCCCACGGTCTCTAGGGAGACACATCCACTTATCCGCCCTACATGACCGACGATATCCCCATAAAAATCTATAACAGATCCTCTTGACCCTACCCAGACTCACTTGCGAAAACTCTAATGGGATGGTTCTGAACAAATACAGAAATTTTGAGTGGACCAGCATTTTGAGTACGTTGCAACGGCCATACAGCGAAAGATGCAGATGATCTAATCTTTCTAACTTAGTGTTAATAGATTCGACCACTGGCAAGATATTCAAATCAGGGATGTTGGCCACTGAGGCTGTGATTTTGAGCCCCAGATATATTGCTTCAGAGACAATGGGGACATCAGAGGGACACACAGAAGCTGAGTGTAAGATCTGAGTTTTGTCAACATTCAGCTTATAGCTTGATGGTAAGCCAAATTGATTTGCAAGAATCATTAAAGCTGCGGAGGCAGGACCAACATCTCCAGTTAAGACTACAATATCGTCCGCATAGGCCAGCGTCTTCTACTCTATACCATTGACCCTAATCGCCAAGATGTTTTGATCCCCTTCGATTTTACTAAGAAAAGGGTCAATGTACAGAGCAAAGAGCGAGGGTGAGCACGGACAACCTTGCCTGGTACCCCTGCCAATATTAAAAAACCCTGTCTCCTGCCCTGGGATACGGATTGTTGCAACTGGAGATATATACAGTGCCTGTAATGCCTGCACAAATTCAATACTGGACCCCTTCCAACAGAGCACTGCCCATTAGAACCCACAGGAGGCCTTCTCGGCGTCCAACAGGATCACCCAAAGGGGAGACCCCATGACCTACGCCCAATCCAACACGGCAATGACCCGTCTAACATGGTCGGCCGTATCCCTTCTGGGGATAAACCCATGCTGCTGTCTGGACACTAATGGAGTAATGACCTCCGCAAATTTAGTGGCTAAAATTTTTGAGTATATTTTGCCATCTGTATTAATTAATGAGATAGGCCGATAAGATGAGGGGTTTAGCTCGGTCTTGTCTTTTTTCTTGAAAAGGACTATCGTAGTTTGCCGACAAGATTCAGGTATGACACCCCTCTGTGCTGCCCTAAAAACAGACAAAACATCATGACGGATTTCTTGGGAAAAAACCCTATAAAACTCTAGCGGAACAGCATCTGGGCCAGCGGCCTTTCCATTAGCCAAGGATTTTAAGGCCAGCTCAACCTCATCCCAAGTGATTGAAGCAGAGAGAGCCTCATTCTGATCTATTGTGACTTTAGGAGTATCAATATCCTGCAAAAATCCCTCCACCAAAGACTCATTCGGTAGTCTAGTCCTCACTTCCTTATACAGCAGAGTGTAGAACTTTTCAAACACTTCCATGACCCCCTCCTGCGTGTCCAGAGCACAACCTTGCTGAACTCTAGTAATTTGATTTGCCAAACTTCTCTGTTGTAACCGTTTAGCAAGAACTCTGCCTGAATTTTCCCCGAATTTGTACATCATCGTACAATATTGAACATACTTTGCAGCCAAATCTTCCCCAAAGAATTCCAACAATTTAGACTTGATTATAGCCACCGCCTGTTGACTCTGGTCAATATTGAGGCCAACCTTAATTTTCTGCGTTAACTCCATCTCTGCAAGCTGTAGCTCTTCAACGCGCCTCTTATGATGCAATGTATTCCCCTAACATTGAGACAACAACAAAGGAATACAAATTACATTTTAGTATATATAACTAAAAACATGTTTCTGCATCATCAGATAAGTTAAAGAAAAAAGAACATTATTATTTGTCCTGAAGAAGATGGTCTCATAATTTCTTTACCACCGAAACGCTTTGACGCAGTGGTCTTGTTTGTTGTATGACAGCATCCATTAAGACAGGAAAGTCACTGACCCTGATGTTTGTTGTTGAGACTACACACCAATTAACGATTGTGAAGATCAAAGGGTGTATGTCTTGTGCATATTTTTTCTTTTTAATGGATTTCTGTTATTGTATGAATTTGGATTCATTGAATTTTTAGCATTGTTTTATTGATTCGTATATTTGTCATGGTGTAATTTAATTGTAATTGTTTTTTAAAGTATTATCAAATTTTGTCATGAGAATTATTAAACTTAAGCATAAGTGCTTTTAAATCATAAGTAGAGCGTTTTTATTATGTATGTGTTCCTGTGAGCCTGATTTGTATGACTGACTGGAGTCAATAGAGCTACAGTAGCCCCAAGAGACAATACGCAGTCACTCCAAAGGGAATTTTTTTTTAACTTTCGTTATTAGGTGCCCTGCCCCTTTGAATCTTGTAGAGGCCCTTTCCTTGTTTCATGTTAAATAGATTAGAGTTGGACCAGTGTGCAGTGAAGAATCCTCCCCATTCCCTTTAAGGACATTGGAGAAATTGCCTGCCTCCCTCTGATGCCTATCCTTTGTTTTTCATCCCCTAGCTGGGCTGCTCCAGTAAACATCATTTGATTTGCAAGACTGACAAATTCAAATGTGTTTCTTTCATCAAAGAAGATATACAGTTGCGTACCTACCACGGTGCTTAGACTGGAACAAGTAGCTAACTATTGCACTAATGAGTGATATATTATTAAGTGATTGTGAGTGATGATTGATGATTCGTGTGGTGGCAGACAGTGAGGGAGGGTGCTCACGTAATAATTTGTAAACTATGTTTGGGGATTGATAGGTGAGCATTTTTCCTGAAGGTGATTGGCCCTTTCACACTGTGGACTGGCGGGAGGTGCGTTGATTTGGTAAATGCTGCTGATTGTTTGCTCTGTCTCAAATGAGAAACTCCTCTTATGTGGTTTTGGTTGGGGAGGGCCTGTTGCTTGTAACTGGAAACAGACTTGTGTAGCCACATCTTCATCATCATTATCACAGGATGCACACACATGGCAAAATGCTATGATGACAGTTGTAACATTGATCAGCCCAGTACATACAGCTATGTGTCTGTGATTGGTTGTAAAATTGCTCTCAATACTTAGTTAATTGATCTACCATGAGTGATAAAAATGAATGATTGCAGCAGCCTATTGTCTTGCTCTACTGCTAAGTCTTGGTAGTTGGTACACTCCTCATGAAGCTTACCTTTTGTCTTTTTCCTTGACTCTACAATAGCATTTCTTTTTTACAGTCTTCAGGCCCCTTCTTCTCCTGCACGAAAGGCAAACTTTCCATAACGCTCCCGTTTACCTTACTGGACTGGTTCGGCCAGGCAACTAAGTCGAACATTCCGAGAACAATGTCAATGCACTGCCCAATTTGGCAATACAGTATCACTTCTCTTTTAACAATCATCATTTTTAGAATTGTATGGTGTGGAAGGGGAGCGGCACTCACCTCAACCGGGCGGCGACCGAGTGGGGATACCATGACCACTAACCCTCCTGTGTCTCTGACGACCAGGACACCACCTCTCTTTTTCTCCCTACAGGAACCCGACCAAACGGCAGGACAGAGCCCCAACCCGGATACGGATGGCCCCGAACACCGAGAACCCGGAAGTGCAGAACCGGAAGCAACCTGCCGGGAACCCGGAAGTCCTGCCCCCTACCACAGGCCGAGAAGCAGAAAAGCCGGCGATGAAGAGAGGAGAGCGTTCCAGGTAGCCGACACGTGGCAGGAGACAGCACGTAGTGGACCAGTGAAGGAGAGCGGACGGTGTGAGAGGAGTGAAGTCGAGGACTTGGAGGACGTCTGGACCGAGGAGTGGTGGAGTCCTCTGGAGGTGGCTGGAGAGCGGCCGTGACTCGCTGGAGAGTTGCGGCGGGGCACGTGAGTACTTTGTTACCGTCTCCGTGTCCCCTTGTAAATAATTGTAAATACTTGTATAGTAGTAGAACGCACTGATAGATCACCCTTGTGTGGTAAATAAATTACCTGGACTATTTTTCCGTATAATTATCATTACAAGACAGCTCATTCAAATGAGAGGCAGAGTCCGTGGTATCTGAGTCTTACGGGGTTTATTGGGAAAAACCTCGAGGCTGGAGATCATGTTCCGTCACCACTAGGGTTCGGGAAGGGACAGTCAACGTTTTATTAACATTACACATTATATATAGTAAAGTAGCATCATTGAATCCAATACAGTAGGCGTAACAGGTGAAAAGGAGAAGATAAGAACACATGTGCGTAATAGGAGGCGTGAAAATAGGCGTACACGAAGGCGTGCACTGTACATGTCAGAGAGACGTCACTAGAATCGTCACATGTGGGTGGGTGCATAGAGAAGGTTGCAGAATCAGCAGAAAGTGTGGATGCGCGCGCAGCTAGCATGACGTGACATAGATGTGGTAACTGGGGAGAACTTTAACACTAGTAGAGGAGACAGAAGTCTGGGATGTCAGAACGACCTGGACCTATAACATATCTGGTATCTTATGTTTGGAGGATGTATTATCTGGAGTAAAAGGTCTCTCGGGCAGAGGCTATTCTATACTGAATGCTAGTGCGTGCATATGTGTCTACGTGTCTACGTGCAGGGCCATGGGCCTACTATGGCAACGGGAACTGTAGATTACTTGCATGGAGGCAGGAAGGCTTGCTCTTTGCTCTGCAGCCGGGGAGATGTTTACCTAAATCACTAGACAGGAATGTATTTTCGAGGAGGCTGAACAGATAACTCGAAAGCAAAATACGGCAGGCAGGCCAAGTTGAGCCAGGCACCGCTTCGTTTGGCAGGAAGTGAGGCAGAGGTCAGGGATACGGGTCCATGCTGCAGCTTTCAGAGGCAGAAGGCAGAAAGGGCTCGGAGACAGAAATCAGGGCCTAGCTCGGCAGAGCCAGGAAAAAACGAAAAAGTGTACCATGTAAAGACGTTGGCATGGCATGGTTAGGAACTGAATTATCGATCCATTCATGGTGGATCTGGAAGAGGACATGTTAACGTTGGACGCAAATGTATTTGCGTCTTCATATTCGGTCATGGAGGGAAATTACATGCACTTTAAGCGCGTACATGGAGACGTTGGGGTACACGTTAGGGGACATACTTGACCATAAAAATTTCAATTACCTCATTCCCTCCTTGTCCCCTACGGACCCTTCATGATATATCTATTTTCATGAGTCCATCTATCTGTTCATATAACATCATTTGCTCCACATTTTTCATTCGGGCACGAGAACGTGAACTTGGACGGGGAATACATGATGTGGCGCACAGGCCGCAAATCGCTGGCCCACATTGTAGACATAGGCAACAACTAAATACTATGAGTAGGGCTATTCCAAGGAAGGATAGGACTTTCCATCCCCAGGCTGATAACACACTCCAGAGCCAACCGGACCATGTCCAGGTGCCTGGATTCTGGTGTATCTGACTTGCAATCTTGTGGAGCCGAGTTATGGCTCTGTATACTGACGGTGCATTATTTGGAATGAAAACACAACAACTGGATCCGATGACTCTACAAGCCCCGCCCCTATCTGCCAGGATGACGTCAAGGACGAGACGATTTTGAAGAACGACAAGTCTCATAGCAGACTGCTCTTCTGTTAAGTTGCCTAGGGCAAAAGTAGTTTCGTTCACTACTGCTTCAAGGGTTCTGGTCAATTTGCGTATCAGTTTACTGTTGGAGACAGTTCCTAAATAAGGAAAGAATCCTTTATTGAAATCTGTATATTGTTCCCATGTAGTTTCAGTGTAATCGACAATTGGGAGATCTCTCTTGGGTCTGACATGAACGAGATGAGAATTTCTATGGTAAACAGGTGGGGCTAGAAAAACAGGTGGCAATAGGAATGCGATGTAACAAGTACCATCCCAGTCTGGAGGTAAACATATGTAAGCTGTATGGCCACAGATGAAATAGGAATGTCGGGAAGCTTTGAATGTGGACTTGCCATTATCACTGAATTCAATAACTGTATTACAATCGCTGTGTCCTAGATGTACTGAACCTTTCTTTCTAACGCATAGGTCACCCTTCACTGGCAAAACTGTAATTGAAGGTGAGTTCGTACTAGTTTCAGACTGGACATTTAAAATCATGAGGTTAAGTGTAAAATTACCTAATCCATATACTTCGTTTTCTAGATCGGTACCTGTCATTTGGGGAAGACCCTCCTTGTCAGGGAAACATGCCTTATTCATAACTGTATTCAGGTCTCCCCATATCCAATTACCTTGGGAAACTTTGGACTTGCTATCTAACGAGGACATTAATGTAAACCATGCACCACATGAGCCGTTATGTGTGAACGGGTAAGGAAAAAGAGGCAGGGCTCCCATCATTTTCTGGTAAGGAGGGAGTCGGCCACATACCCAGCAATTAGTGGCATTGCTGGTCTGATGAGAATGATGTAACATACGGATGAAAGAATTGTTACGCAGTGCAAGTCGGTAAGAAAGTTCGTGCGGGGGCAGATCACTAAAGGTGTGGTCTGCAGTGTCATTGAAAGAAGAGTGTGCTTGTATAGGAAAGTATACATGTAACATATAGCTTAGGCATATAATCGTAAGACTCAGAAAGAACATGATAAGTAAAGTAATGATACATCTGCTTCGCAGATTCTTGCAATATTTCTGTTTCTTGATCTCCTGTCTATCTCTCTCATTATGGGGGTCTAGCTTGTACATGTCAGGAACCCGTCTAACCGCTTCACCCAGGGGGGGACTTAAACAATTAAACTGTCTGACTTACTAGACCTCAACTTTAATTTGTACTCCTGGGACGGAGTTTTCTCTACCAGGGGGAGTTTAGTATCAGTCTCTGGAATGCAAAAGTCCTGGGAATCAGTCTTTGGCGGAAGTCCATGAAAGCGCTTGACGTGGCTGGAATGGACCCAGCCTTTCCTCCCCTCTAGTTTTACTGCAGTCCTGGTTGTTAACAAAACGATCTTTGGCTCCTTCCAACGGGGCTCCAGAGGGCTTGATCGATCGAAATTCCGGATTACGACGACATCTCCTGGAACCAGTTCATGTGGTTTCACCTCGGTGTTGTCTGGGAAGGCTGCCGCAACCTGTGAACGACATGATTGTAGTGCAGACATCAAGGAAGCAAGGTAATCTGTCAGCATATTACTGTCAACATCAGTTATTTTACGAGGCAGAGGCGTCCCCCACATATTCGGTGGCCGGCCAAAAACCACCTCATACGGGGATAGCCCTGTCCTAGAATGGGCAACCATTCGCATATAGAAGAGGGCAACTGGAAGGGCTACTATCCAGTCTACTCCTTTTTCTTTACATACTTTGGCGAGACGTGTTTTCAGAGTCTGATTGTGTCTTTCAACTAAACCAGCTGCTTCGGGATGCCGAACACAGTGGAACTTCCATTGATAACCTAATAGAAGTGAAACCTGCTTCATGAGCTCGGACGAGAATGGCTGTCCGTTATCTGAATACACGACACGAGGCAAACCAAACCTCGGGAAGAATTCACGAACCAACTGCTTGGCAGTGGTCACGGCAGTGTAATCTGGGACTGGATATGCTTCTGTCCATCGGGAAAGTGCACATACAACTACGAGGACATACTTGAATCCTCGGCATCTTTCCATCTGAATATAATCCATCTGGAGGACTTCAAAAGGATGATCAGGAGGATGAAATCCACCTTGCTCTACGGGAATGCCTTTACCTGGGTTGAACTGACAACAGATCATGCAAGTAGGCACTTTCTGTTTTGCTGCTGCTCGTAAATGCTTATTGAACCAAAGGTTTTGAATACTGTCTAACATAGCTTTTTCTCCTAAATGTGCAGGACTATGTGCTGTGTTAATGATAACTTGAACCATAGAGTCGGGGAGAAACCAAGTGGCTTTTCCCTTCGTCATCCATCCTTGTTCTGTCTGGACCCCTCCTAGTTCTGTCCATTTCTTGATTTCGTCTGGGGTAGCATGTGTCTGTATGTCAATTACATCTAGTGCGGGATCCCTAACTGTCATGCAATGTGTTGGAACCACTGTTTTTGTCATATCAGTCGTATGAGTATGAGTCTGTGCTGTATGTTTGGCTGTTCAATCTGCCAGGTCGTTACCCTGGGAAATGGTATCTGTGACTTTCGTATGTGCCTTACACTTCATGATGGCTATGGCTGTCGGCAAATGTATTGCTTCTAACAGGACTTGAATGAGGGGACCGTGCTGTATCTTGGCACCGTGGGAAGTTAAAAAACCTCTCTCTTGCCAAAGGACTCCGAAGTCGTGTACAACTCCAAATGCATAACGGGAATCTGTGTATATGTTAACTTTCTTGTCCTTGGCTCGAATACAGGCTTGGGTTAGAGCGATGAGCTCTGCTGCCTGGGCAGACAGGGTGTCAATACGATGTGTTTCTATGACTTCGGTTTCGGTGGTCACTGCATATGCGGCCACCAACTCTCCTGTACTTGTTCTCATACATGAACCATCCACATAAATTGTCAGGTCTGGATCTGGTAATGCGATGTCTGTCAGATCTTGTCTAGGTTTCGTCATAACATTAATGACTTCTACACAGTCATGTGAAAAAGGGTCTGTTGTACTTAACGGTAAAAGTGTAGCAGGATTCAGCGTATTGCAGCGTCTGATTTCTATGTGTGGCTGAAATAACGTCAATTCATAACCTGTCAGTCGTGCTATAGTCAAGTGCTGAGTCTGCGTTCTGTTTAAAAGAACTTCCACGGAATGTGGAACCTGTACTGTCAATTGGTGTCCTAATACTATGGAATCACTTTGTCTGATTGCTAGAGCTGTTGCTGCTACAGATTTCAAGCACGCAGGCAGGGCCTGAGCTACTGGATCTAATGTACTGGAAAAGTAAGCACATGGTTTGTGTGAACCTGCTTGATCTTGGGTGAGGACTGATAATGCAGTACCTTCGCGCTCTGTGACAAAAAGTGAAAAAGGCTTGCTGTAACATGGTGTCGCTAAAACAGGTGCTTGACATAGGGCTTTCTTCAAATCGTCAAAAGCTTGTGTATGTTCCTGAGTCCAAGGGAGGACAGTCGATGACGCTGCCTCCTGGGTTGTCAACTGTATAAGGGGTTTGGCTAGATATGCGTACTGAGGGATCCATTGTCTACAGTAAGAGGTGAGGCCTATGAAGGCCCGTACCTCCTTTTGTGTCTTGGGCTGTGGCATGTGTACAATTAACTGGATACGGTCAGGTGTAAGCTGTCTCCCCCTCTTGGACAGCAAGTGACCAAGGTAAACAACTTGCTGAACACAGAATTGCAGCTTCGAAGGAGACACTTTGTGTCCCTTGTCGGCCAGGAAATATAGGACTGTCAGAGATGCATGTTCACATTCTTGTTCACTTCGGGCGGTGATCAATAGATCATCGACATACTGAAGTAGGGCAGTGCTAGCAGGCATGTGGATACTGTCAAGTTGTCTTTTCAATGCTTGGCTATAGATACTCGGACTTTCCGTGAACCCTTGAGGTGCACGTGCAAATTTAAAGCTTCGGCCATTTAAACTGAATCCGAAAAGGTACTGGCTTTCCGGGTCAATGGGAACACTAAAGAAGGCATTCTTAAGATCAATTACAGTGAAGAACACCGCTTCAGAATCAATGGCAGTCAATAGGGATGAAATATCTGGGACCACTGGGAACTGAGGTATGATACATTTGTTAAGCTCTCTAAGGTCAATCACTAGGCGATATACAGGAGGTTCTTTAGGATCAGTACGTTTGAGAATCGGAATGATTGGAGAATTACAGATATTGGAGTCAGTTTCTACAACTACTCCTTGAGCAATGAGCTCGTCAATGATTTTCAATAAGGCTGTTACAGCCTCGGGTGGCAATTTGTATTGTCGAATTCTGGGCAGAACAACCCCTGGCTTGAGTGTGACACGATATGGGGTGAAATGCATACAACCTACATCAGTCGGACCTTGTGCCCATAAATGCTGTGGTACATTCTGTAATCGGGGATCAAGATCTCTCAACACATAGTGACCATTGAAGTCACGTAAAAACAATCTCACTCCTTCCGGAGAACAACATATCACAGCTCCTAGAGCTTTCAGTGTCTTTATACCAAGCAAGTTTTCTGGACATGATTTTGTGAGCAATAAATCTGTAGTACGGGATAATGGACCAACTGCAAGGGGAACTGGTTTCGATACTTCATTAACAATAGGCTTTCCTGAAAATCCAAGGGAAACATTCTGTGAGCCTGAGAGGGGTGCCCCTGGAACCTCGTCATGACTGATGGTAGTTCTGCTTGCCCCTGTGTCAATCAAAAATTTTCTGTCTTTTCCTAATACCTGACTATGTACATAAGGACCGTCTTGATCCACAGGAATCTCAATAAGAGGCAAGCCAACCTCCCTCTCTAGGCTGTTTCATGTGTACTGCTGATAATCGGGGTACTCTGACTGTGCATACTGATACATCTGCTGTGTAACATGTTGTGCTGCGGCAATGGGTTGGGGCTGTGGTACCGCTACGGTCTGTTGCTGAACATGTGGTGGAGCAGGTTGCGGATTCGGTTGAATATTCTGTTGAACATATTCTGGCCTAGGTGGACGTGGTCTTTCTTTCGTTTTGCCTGTAGCAATATTATGTTTCAGAACGGCACAATCACTAATAAAATGACCTGGCTGTTTACAATAGTTGCAATTCCCTTTAACAGGAGCTGCCGAATGACTGGACTGTGTGTTCTGCGTGTTACCCCTCTTCTGACCATCTGCTGGAACAGACTGGGCAACTAATACTTTCATTTTCGTGTCTTTCATGCGTCTCTGTTCATGATCGTGTTCCTCTCTGATTCTGTTCTGATGATACTGTAACATTTGTAACATCTGGGAAGGCGTATTTGCTTGCCATGTACTTTCGACTTTCAATACTCTGTTCTTAACCTGGGGTAAGGAATTCTCAACTAATTTGGTCACAAAAAGATGTGGGAATGACTCGCTACTTGTTTTTAGGCCACTGTTAATAATAAAACATTTCTCGAATCTAGAATAAAAATCACTAGTATCTTCATCTGGTTTCTGTTTGCAGGCTGAAATTGCATCCCAATCTTCTTTTTTAACTGTCAATAATCTAGGCAAAACCTGTACTAACAATCCTGGTAATGCTTTAGTTTTATCCCCAAGACCTAAACCTGGGGTACGTCCTTTATCTTCATCTTCTAATTCGGTCCAATTAATCTTTTTATCTCCCACCTCCCAATCCTTCTCTTTCAGTTTTTCGTAGATCCCTGCTGGCAATAATACTTTTAACATTTTAAGAATGTCTGAATATGTGTAATCACCCATAAGTAACATATCTTTCAATTCACTGTGGAATCCTGCAGGGTCTTTATCGTGACAAGGTACTATCTTCTTCATTTCCAATAATTCCATTTTAGTCAAAGGAGCGTATACGAATACACGTTCAAGCGTATCATCTGGTTTACGAATTGGATGTACTTCTCGTAAAGGATTCTGTCTGTCTAGGTGATATGATTGTCTAACTGGGGGCGGGACGGAAACAAGATGTGGAGTCAGGAAAGTTCTGTATTTGTGACGTTGTTCTAAAATAATGTCAATTAAATCGGTACCTAGACCTCTCCATCTTCTCAGGAGTAAGTCTTGCAATAGATTATATAACGGACCTGGATCAGATGCTTGGTTTTCATACTGGGTAATGAGATGTTGGGTCATGTATATACCAGCTAATCGCTGTTCTTCGGAAGTAAGACTTAAGAATGTTTGCACTACTAAATCATCGTTATATATATTGTCATCCCCGGCCCATTGAACTGCTGACCGGGCTAGTTCCTGATCACGTAAGGTAGTGAGTTCATGATAACCTATTCTTTCTTTCAGGATTTTGTCAGTAACTTGGAATATGTGTTCAAGGGAACATTGCTCTGGTATCGGGGAAAGGTATCGTTTCTTGCTTTCTAGACGAATGGGTCTGTCAAAAGGATTACCTAAAGGGTACTGTTTAGGAGGCTTCGCTCTACCTACATACGCTACCATATCTTGAGTTACTGTAGTACTCTCTGGTTCTTCCTCCTCTGAGGAATCTTTATCGTCTGACTCGGCTGTCCTTTCGGCATTTTGTCGGGCATGCATGGCTTCTATTGCTTTACGGATTTTCCTAGACATGGCCCCTATACATTTCTCTCTGTCATGTTTACAATCTGCAATATTCTGACTCCATTTAGTCAATCCATCCATCTCTTCTTGATCATAACCTGGTCGATCTCGTTCTCTTATCAAACAATTAATCAAGAACCGTAATATTAAGGCTTGTGTATCAACTTTCTGATATGCCATGGCCCTACCCTAATGACCCCTGACAGGTACTGTCAAGAAGTCTTTATTCGATTAATTCATCATAAAAGACATAAATACAAAAAACACAGTAACATAAGTAAAATCAGTATTAAATCATTGGCATCGAATAACATCTTGCAGAAGAATACAAAAGTTTAAAAAAGATACAGATACTGGTTACCACAGTAATAGGGATAAAACAGTCTCAGCTAATTTAGATTAATAAACCTACTTCTAATAATCCAGGCCCAGCCTAGGAACTTGGCTACCCCCACCACAATGATCGGATCCAGATTCGTTTTTAACAGTCTCAGGGCCTCAGCTGACGAACGTGTGCCTAGTTGGCTACAGACTGGTTTAAGCCACTTAGATCTGGGGGCAGAGTATTGGGGGCACACAAACAAGATATGCCATGGCTTCACGAACACATTCAGGGCCTTCTCCTGTTTGAATAAAATGATATATCCTATCTAATTGTTCGGGCATTCCTGGTAGTGTGACTAAAAAATCTGCAACACGTCTTAAACGTAACGAGGCTAACATCATGGGTCCTGTCTTGCCAGGTACTGAATCATATCTACAATCTGTAAGGTACTGTTTGAGCTTTTCAGCTGGGGTCGCTTTCGGGGTACGCAGTGTAGCTAATTCTCTCATTGTTAGTCGCTGTATTTGTGGCGGGGTGTGATAGGGACCTCCTGTGGCACCTCCTGAGGCGGATGCATGAGCATAACCTGGCTGTAGCGGGGTGGAACCTTGAGCTGCATCTGTCGAAAAAGGATTTGGAGGGGGAACAGTAGGGGAAGTGATACCAGGTGCGGGAAAATGCTGACGTGGAGGGGTCGTAGCTTGTGGTAATCGATCAGCAGGAATAAGTTGTGGCGGATTATTATTAGCAGGTTGTACGGGTACGTTGGTATATGCGGGAGCTACATCATCTAAATAGGAAGAAAGGAAAATATCTGCTGCGGTCTTATGGTGACGTACTTTAGTCGGAATCAAAGGTGGTGGCAAGTTACTGGATACTTCCGGGGTGGCCTTAGGCAGGCCCTCGGCAACTACTGGATACATGCCTGTAATGAGTGCATTTCTTTTACGGTCTAATTGTTCTGATCTGACCTGTTCCCCTTCTTCTATTAACTCTTTTTCTTTGGCTTTTTCGGATTCTTCTCTACTTCTCTCTGCTTTTCTGAATTCTTTTTCTGTTCTTCTATGCGATTCCTTACGCCACAATTCTATGGCATCTTTCTGAGATTGTCTGGCTTTCTTTTTCCATAATGCTTCTTCTACTCTCATGATGCACTCGGCATCCCATGTCCCTGAGACAGGCCATCTAAACTGCTCTTCTAAATGCTTGGTGTAGTCCACCCACAAATCTAAATACAACACAGCGTCTAAGCCGTGCTTGTGGTACATAAAATATCCTGGAGTGTCCCTAGGCGGGACAGGCACTGCTTCTTCGAGTATCCCTTTCCTAGTTCCTATCTGACGCAATTTCGAAAATAACGGCATCTTTACTTTGACTCGAATACAATAAACACGGCAATGAAAAGCAAACAGTCATTCATACCACGACATGAAACACATTAAAACATTTCGAATAGATACTGTCTAGTACATAAAACACAATACTTAGAATCACGTGAGAATAATACTAGAAGGCTTGAATCTTGAATCACTGAATCACTGAATTACTAGATGCACTGCTAAACAGTACAGACCGGTCCCATAAAGAGACACGTCATACCGCGCTCACCTAAGCGAACACGTACGGACCAGGACTGTGTACCCAGACCTGTCTTTACCGGACACAAACTAATGCACCCGTCTAGATGCGTCCGTAGCAACGGTACTCACCGGGAGCAATACTTGAACTGGAACTTGAAGGCCTCAGACTGGACTGGTTACTACGCATGCGCCTCGACACATCGGAACAGGTGGGCCTCTGGATACCTCGGACACTGCTGCTCTCGGCTGGGCTCTGGTCGGGATCCTCCGCACTCCTCACCGCCTCGTCTGGATGTCGACCGCAGTCTCAGTCACCTCCGTAGGCCTGAGGGAGATACAGGAAAACCTGCAGATGCGCATAGGTGTCCGTCACGGCTGTGGCAGGGGGCAAGGCCTGCGACGCATCTCCGGCGAGTGGGGTGGGGGAGGGGTCCCTATTCGGGCGCCAAATTATGTGGTAAATAAATTACCTGGACTATTTTTCCGTATAATTATCATTACAAGACAGCTCATTCAAATGAGAGGCAGAGTCCGTGGTATCTGAGTCTTACGGGGTTTATTGGGAAAAACCTCGAGGCTGGAGATCATGTTCCGTCACCACTAGGGTTCGGGAAGGGACAGTCAACGTTTTATTAACATTACACATTATATATAGTAAAGTAGCATCATTGAATCCAATACAGTAGGCGTAACAGGTGAAAAGGAGAAGATAAGAACACATGTGCGTAATAGGAGGCGTGAAAATAGGCGTACACGAAGGCGTGCACTGTACATGTCAGAGAGACGTCACTAGAATCGTCACATGTGGGTGGGTGCATAGAGAAGGTTGCAGAATCAGCAGAAAGTGTGGATGCGCGCGCAGCTAGCATGACGTGACATAGATGTGGTAACTGGGGAGAACTTTAACACTAGTAGAGGAGACAGAAGTCTGGGATGTCAGAACGACCTGGACCTATAACATATCTGGTATCTTATGTTTGGAGGATGTATTATCTGGAGTAAAAGGTCTCTCGGGCAGAGGCTATTCTATACTGAATGCTAGTGCGTGCATATGTGTCTACGTGTCTACGTGCAGGGCCATGGGCCTACTATGGCAACGGGAACTGTAGATTACTTGCATGGAGGCAGGAAGGCTTGCTCTTTGCTCTGCAGCCGGGGAGATGTTTACCTAAATCACTAGACAGGAATGTATTTTCGAGGAGGCTGAACAGATAACTCGAAAGCAAAATACGGCAGGCAGGCCAAGTTGAGCCAGGCACCGCTTCGCTTGGCAGGAAGTGAGGCAGAGGTCAGGGATACGGGTCCATGCTGCAGCTTTCCGAGGCAGAAGGCAGAAAGGGCTCGGAGACAGAAATCAGGGCCTAGCTCGGTAGAGCCAGGAAAAAACAAAAAAGTGTACCATGTAAAGACGTTGGCATGGCATGGTTAGGAACTGAATTATCGATCCATTCATGGTGGATCTTTGGAGAGGACATGTTAAGTTTGGACGCAAATGTATTTGCGTCTTCATATTCGGTCATGGAGGGAAATTACATGCACTTTAAGCGCGTACATGGAGACGTTGGGGTACACGTTAGGGGACATACTTGACCATAAAAATTTCAATTACCTCACTTGCACTGTATATAGATTTAGTAAAGTCACTGCACCTATAACTTGTACCATAGTCCCTACACCCCGCCCACACACTATATCACGTTTCTTCTCCCCGTTCCCACATCTCATCCCTTCCGTCTAACCCTTCCCGTCCATTCCCCTCCTCACGGTCCTCTCTGTCCCCTCACGACCCGGGTGCTGGTACTAGTACTCCAGAAGTCCGAGCTATAAAAGACTAAACCCCTGCCTCTCTGTTTCCCTCCGAGGTTACTCCGAAGCTTCCCCGGAAGACCTGAAGACGCCCGGAAGATCCATCGGCCGGCAGACACCAGGGAACAGACTACGGCTTCATAATTCGAACCTTGTACATAACCCGTTTGTCAATCACAGCAATAAAAACAGCTACCATAGCCAAGTATATAAGGCCTCCACGCCTGTTATTCCGGTCCACACCAACCCCCAGTCCACATATAGGTTCACTAATTACAGAGGGAGCCAGGCTGGGTTATGTTTTTTAAAACATTTTATCTCCTGAGTTTGATGTAGGACTGAAGGAAGGGTATTCCAAAGAATGGCTGCTTTTACCACAAACGATTGGCCGCCCAACCTGGACAAAAGTCAGTTAGAGCGATAAATCTGTGGTTGGATTGGTCTGATGTTATTGAGGTTTGGAGACTGTCTAATAGGGAGGAATTTAGATGCATAATGTTTCTACTTTGAGGTAATCACAATGATTCTCTGGCCTTATTCCTGCTTCTTTGTTGACCCTTATTGCTATTGAGTATTCATAGTGTTCCTTGTCCCTAGACCTTGCTTCTTGGGTAGCCCCTCTTATCTCTGTCGTGAGGGCACTGTTTCTGGACCATCCTGCCATTCCAGGATGGTCCTGCAGGAAACCTGCAGAATTGACCTTAGTCCTTAGCAGGGAGCTGATTTGGTCAACTTGTTCTGGGGATGTTAGATGGCTCAAGATTTCAATTGGTGAGGGTGCCAATTCCCTTTGTATTTCAGACATGTTGATTGGAGTAGTTAACAGTAGACCAGATGTTTTACTTGGGTTCTCGACTAATAAACATGCACCTTGTTCTTGATCAGTGGAAAGGTTAATGGTCTTTACTCCCAGGGCGTGCATGAGTTCCGAATTATTCATTATTGAGGTTAAATGAAGCCAGGTGTCCCCCATGCCGTTGTCTGGATTTCCTAAACTGAAGCTGCCTTGAGTGAAAGGGTGGTCTGAGTAAAATTTTTGATCCATCGCTGGAGTTGAATACTGGAGGTTTGAGCCATGTGTAAATGATCAAGGGGGGAGAGAGAAGCTTGGATCCATTCTGCTTCAGATCAAAAGGTAAGTAATCAAGGGGAGAATGGATCACTTGTACCTGCATTACCAGGGTCAGGAGTATTGACCAACTTCCCACATTCACGTACAAAGATGGTAAAGTGGTATATCTTGATTCTCCGCTTGTCTAAAAACGTGAAAGCATTATCGTTGGGTCTTGTTGAGAAAATGCTTTCCTCCACCTGAAGGTAGACCAACTGGTGATAAAAGCAGTGATCAGAGATAACAATAAGTGAGGTGAGTTAAAATTGCTTCCTATTTCTTCCCAACAGAACTTTTATTCGGTAGGAGAGGAGGCAAGGTTAAAAACTGTGGTGGTGCGCATATAGAAAAGTCACTGTTCAATAGCACCTTATTGTCCATGTGTGAGGTCTACATGTTTCAACCCTTTACTCGCCCATAGGGTCGGGGGGCTTACTTCAGGACCTATATAGTTAGTGCTAATGTGCTAATGGAACTTTGAAAAATGCACTTTATTGCATTTTTCAAAGTTAAGTTCAACTTCATGGTAATTTGCTCCCCCTATTAGCGAAATCGCTACTTTTTTTACTTTGATGCATTGCATTTAAGGAATCTCAATTTGAGATTCCTTAAATGCAATAGCAATTTAAGTAATCGCAATTTTACGATTTCTTAAATTGCGATTTTTGCATTTGGGATGATGCATCCCAAATGCAAAAATACTGGTTCTGAGAATCTGCCCCTTTGCGACCGTTTTTTCCTTTGATGCATCTATACCATAGTGTTTCTGGGAAACATCCAGGGCCAAAGCAATCAATCAATCAATTTGCAAAATCTCCATTTGCAAAGTCACGTTGATGGCAGCGACAAAATTACATTATAATATCTACGACGCCCCTTTTTCAATTCGGAAAAGCATTTTGAAATTATAAAAGGGGGTTTGCGATACATTCCAAATTGCAATTAGAAAGAGCGTGAAAGGGATGTCCCCACCAAAATGTGAATCGTAATGAGATGTAGCAATGGTTTGTGTCTTCAAATGAAGTCACAAACCATTGACATTCTACCGACTCTTATAGGGAGGTGGTAAAAGTTTTGAAAAGAGAAAGTTGTCCCACTTGAAGATCTTTCATTTGGAGAGCAGACAATGAATCAGGGACTAGATTTACTAATCTCTAAGTTGCCCTTGCGGCGCGCAAGACGACATTGGGCAACACAAAGGCTTATTTGCAATTAACCAAACCATGCAAGGCCTGATTTGCGTGGCCTTCTGTGGCTTTGTAAAGAAATGTAACATAACGCAGCTGCTTGCGCTTCGTTACGTTACATTTCAACTTGGGAGGCATTCCATGGGTGCAGCATGGGTGTTCCCATGCATTCATCAATGGATTTTTGAGCATTCTCAGATTTACTGAAGCTAGTAGACTTGGGAATGCATCAACATGCTGCTCTTCCCCCAGAGGGGTGTAACGAGGAGAAATATATTTATTTCTCCTTGTTATTTCCTCTTACCACTTTCCACATGTGTTTCATTCTGTAGCACACATAGAAAAAGGAAAATGACTCTAAGGATTTTTCAGTGCAGGAGAGTATCCCTTACTGCAGGAAAACAATCCAGCCTGTAACGCAGGCTCCCTTGCTCTATGCTTTAGCGCTAGTGCACCAGCGCAAGGAGAGACAGCAGAAATGCTACATATCTTTGTTGATATGATGCATTTCTGCTCACTCCATTTCCTGCAGCCCAGCTCAGCAATTTTGCTCGCTGCCCTACGTTGCATGAAAGTTTAGTAAAAATACCGCACAGTGACAAATGCCTTCCTCCATGTATTCCCAAACAGGAAGCATTTTATTTTTAAAGCAGCAATGGTTCCTTTAAGGAACACAGGTTGTTTAAACAAGCATTTGCAATGCAATAGGTCTCGCATTAGGAAAGTTTGAGCTATTGGGATTGTAAATGACACATTTTTTATTTATGTTTTGTTTTTGAAAATAGCGAAATTAATAGCTTTGTCATTTACAATGCCAATAGTTATAACTTTCACAAATGTGACACCTATAGCATTTGTAATGCAATATGTGTTGTATTTACGAGACTTACATGTATTAATATTACAAATAACAATGGCTTTTAATTTTTTTTCAATAATTAATACTTAAATAAAAGTTATTGTAATTTATAATGGCAATAGCTTAAAGTTTTGTAAATAACTTTTGTGAAGATTATGTTCAGTGTATTTTATTGTGACGAAAATCCAAGAACAGAAGTGAAATATTAACATCTTTTTGTTACATTTGTAATAAAGCTTGAAACATTGAGAGAACATATTTGAACCAGGTGTTGTTGAATGGTTTCACAGATTGATGCTGTGGTGGCGCTGAGTGATGTTGTGATGGTGAACGAGTGATGCTGTGGCGTTTAGGGATGCTGTCGTAGCGCATAGTGATGTTGTGGTGTCCCTGAGTGATGCTGTGGTGATGTGGAGTGATGCTGTATGGTATGCTATGTTTATTTTTGCTATCCTATGTTTTGTTTTGTTATGCTATGCTATGTTTTGCTATCCTATGCTTTGAATTGTTATGCTATGCTATGCTGTGTTTTGTTATGCTATGCTATGTTTTGTTATGCTATGCTATGTTTTGCTATGCTATGCTTTGTTATGCTATGCTATGTTTTGTTATGCTATGCTATGTTTCGTTGTGTTTAATATGCTATGCTGTGTTTTGTTATGCTATGCTATGTTTTGTTATGCTATGCTATGTTTTGCTATGCTATGCTTTGTTATGCTATGCTATGTTTTGTTATGCTATGCTATGTTTCGTTGTGTTTAATATGCTATGCTTTGTTTTGCTAGGTTATGTTTTGTTATGCTATTATATGTTTTGTTTTGCTATGCTATGTTTTGTTGTGTTTTGTTAAGCTATGCTATATTTTGTTGTGTTTTACTATGTTTTGTTATGCTATGTGTTGTTGTGTTTTGTAAAACTATGTTTTGTTATGTTATGCTATGTTTTGTTATGCTATGTTTTGTTTTGCTATCCTATGCTTTCTTTTGTTATGCTATGCTTTGTTTAGTTTTGTTATCCTATGCTTTGTTTTGTTATGCTATGCTATGCTTTGTTATGCTATGCTAAGCTTTGTTTTTTTATCCTATGCTATGCTGTGTTTTGTTTTGCTATGCTTTCCAATGCTATGTTTTGTTATGTATGCTATGTTTTGTTGTGTTTTGTTATGCTATGCTATATTTTGTTATGTTTTGCTATGTTTTGTTATGCTATGTTTTGTCATGCTATGCTTTGTTTTATGTCATGTTCTGCTATGTTTTGGTATGTTATGCTATGTTTTGTTCTGCTACGTTTTTTGTGTTTTGTTATGCTATGCTATGTTTTGTTACACTATGCTATGTTCTGTTTTACTATGCTTTGTTATGTTATGCAATGCTGTTTTTGTTATGCTATGTTTTGTTATGCTATGCTATATTTTGTTTTGTTTTGTTATGCTATGTTTTGTTGTGTTTTGCTATGCTAGTTTTTTTTTTTTACGATGTTTTGTTTTGCTATCCTATGCTTTGTTTTGTTATGCTATGCTATGTTTTGTTATGCTATGCTGGTGAGGGTGTGTGAGTGTGTGTGAGGGTGACTGAGGGTGTGTGAGGGTGAGGGCGAGGGTGTGTGAGTGAGGGTGTGTGAGGGTGAGGGGTTGTGAGGGTGAGGGTGTGAGGGTATACAGTCAAAATATTGAGTTTTTATTATCGATTTGCATTAATATCGATTAAAAAATATAGAATGGACAGAACATCGACTGGTCAGAATATAGACTACAAAAATATTGAATAGGATGGCATTAATATCTAATTAAAAAATATAGAATAGACATAACATCGAATGGACAGAATATAGAATACAAAAATATAGAATGGACAGAATATAGACTACAAAAATATCGAATTTGAGGTAAGTAAGTTAATATCAATTTATTTTTAAAGTGTTTTTTATGTTAGTATATGTTTGAAAAGTGTATATTTATTTTATTATTTATATTAATTAGTTATTTTTATGGTATTTAATTTTTGCGTAGTATAATTCTGTAGCGAGTTGTGGGTTTATAGGGGAATAGGGTGGGAAGTAATTGAAATATGTTAATTTATTTATCGGTATTTATTCTGAATTAATTGTTAATTATTTATTAATTGGTAATTAATTGAAATATATTGTTAATAATTTTTAATTCATTGATTCATTGATAAATATGTTCATTTTAGTAATTTGTTTTCTGTAGCAGGTTGTGGGTTTATAGGGGAATAGGGTGGGAAGTAATTTAATTATAATTAATTAAATATGTTAATGTATTTATTTTGAATTAATTGTTAATTAATTATTAATTGGTAACTAATTAAAACATAATTGGTAATTATTTTTAATTAATTCATTCATTGATAATTATGTTAATTTTAGTAATTTATTTTCTGTAGCGGGTTGTGGGTTTATAGGGGAATGGGGTGGGAAGTAATTTAATTATAATTAATTAAATATGTTAATTTATTTATTGGTATTTATATTGAATTAATTATAAATTAATTATTAATTGGTAATTATTTAAAATATAATTGGTAATCAATTAAAATTAATAGATTAATTGATAAATATGTTAATTTTAGTAATTTATTTTCAGTATCGGGTTGTGGGTTTATAGGGGAATAGGGTGGAAAGTTAGTTAATTATAAATAATTAAATATGTTAATTTATTTGTATTTATTGTGAAATAATAAATAATTAATTATTAATTGGTAATTGATTAAAATATAATGGGTAATTAATTTTAATGAATGTATTAATTGATAATTATGTTAATTTTATTATTTAATTTATGTAGTGGGTTGTGGGTTTATAGGGGAATAGGGTGGGTAGTAATTTAATTGTAAGTAATTCTGATTTTAAATTAATTTTTTTATTTTATCAAATTTTTAATTATTTTCTAATTGTTAATAATTTATTGTTAATTGGTAAATAATTTGTATTAGTAGGTAATTATTTTGATTAATTTGTATTTGCATTTTTAATTGATTCATTAATATATTATATCAAAGTGTTAAGTATTTTAATTAATTTGTAATTGGTATTATTATTATTTTTTTTTTTATTTATATATGAAGTATTTACTTTCCCTACTGTTGCACTCATTGGAGTGGGAATAGTAATTTTTACCCTCCTGCTATTTAATGCTTTCCCTACTGTTGCACTGACTAGAGTGGGAATAGTAATTTTTACCCCTACGCTATCCAACGCTTTCCCTACTGTTGCACTCTCTGGAGTGGGAATAGTAATTTTTATCCCTACGCTATCCAATGCTTTCCCTACTGTTGCACTCTCTGGAGTGGGAATAGTAATTTTTACCCCTACGCTATCCAACGCTTTCCCTACTGTTGAACTCTATGGAGTGGGAATAGTAATTTTTACCTCTACGCTATCCAACGCTTTCCCTACTGTTGCACTCTCTGGAGTGGGAATAGTAATTTTTACCCCTACGCTATCCAAAGCTTTCCCTACTGTTGCACTCTGTGGAGTGGGAATAGTAATTTTTACCCCTACGCTATCCAGCGCTTTCCCTACTGTTGCACTCTCTGGAGTTGGAGTAATAATTTTTATCCCTACGCTATCCAACGCTTTCCCTACTGTTGCACTCTCTAGAGTGGGAATAGTAACTTACCTCTACGCTATCCAACGCGTTCCCTACTGTTGCACTCTCTGGAATGGGAATAGTAATTTTTACCCCTACGATATCCAGAGCTTTCCCTACTGTTGCACTCTCTGCAGTTGGAATAGTAATTTTTACCCCTACGCTATCCAACGCTTTCCCTACTGTTGCACTGTCTGGAGTTGGAATAGTAATTTTTACCCCTACGCTATCCAACGCTTTCCCTACTGTTGCACTCTCTGGAGTGGGAAAAATAATTTTTACCCCTACGCTATCCAACGCTTTCCCTACTGTTTCACTCTCTGGAGTGGGAATAGTAATTTTTACCCCTACGCTATCCAACGCTTTCCCTACTGTTGCACTCTCTGGAGTGGGAATAGTAATTTTTACGCCTACGCTATCTAACGCTTTCCCTACTGTTGCACTCTCTGGAGTGGGAATATTAATTTTTACCCCTACGCTATCCAACGCTTTCCCTACTGTTGGACTCTGTGGAGTGGGAATAGTAATTTTTACCCCTACGCTATCCAGCGCTTTCCCTACTGTTGCACTCTCTGGAGTTGGAATAGTAATTTTTACACCTACGCTATCCAACGCTTTTCCTACTGTTGCACTCTCTGGAGTGGGAATAGTAATTTTTACCTCTTTGCTATCCAACGCTTTCCCTACTGTTGCTCTCTCTGGAGTGGGAATAGTAATTTTTACCTCTACGCTATCCAGCGCTTTCCCTACTGTTGCACTCTTTGGAGATGGAATAGTAATTTTTACCCCTACGCTATCCAATGCTTTCCCTACTGTTGCACTCTCTGGAGTTGGAATAGTAATTTTTACCCCTACGCTATCCAACGCTTTTCCTACTGTTGCACTCTCTGGAGTGGGAATAGTAATTTTTACCTCTACACTATCCAACGCTTTCCCTACTGTTGCACTCTCTGGAGTGGGAATAGTAATTTTTGCCACTACGCTATCCAACGCTTTCCCTACTGTTGCACTTTCTGGAGTGGGAATAGTAATTTTTACCCCTACGCTATCCAATGCTTTCCCTACTGTTGCAGTCTCTGGAGTTGGAATAGTAATTTTACCCCTACACTATCCAACGCTTTCCCTACTGTTGCACTCTCTGGAGTGGGAATAGTAATTTTTACCTCTACACTATCCAACACTTTCCCTACTGTTGCACTCTCTGGAGGAGGAATAGTAATTTTTACCACTACGCTATCCAACGCTTTCCCTACTGTTGCACTCTCTGGAGTGAGAATAGTGATTTCTACCCCTACGCTATCCAGCGCTTTCCCTACTGTTGCACTCTCTGGAGTTGGAGTAGTAATTTTTACCCCTATGCTATCCAACGCTTTCCCTACTGTTGCACTCTCTGGAGTGGGAATAGTAACTTACCTCTACGCTATCCAACGCTTTCCCTACTGTTGCACTCTCTGGAGTGGGAATAGTAATTTTTACCCCTACGCTATCCAGCGCTTTCCCTACTGTTGCACTCTCTGCAGTTGCAATAGTAATTTTTACCCCTACGCTATCCAACGCTTTCCCTACTGTTGCACTGTCTGGAGTTGGAATAGTAATTTTTACCCCTACGCTATCCAACGCTTTCCCTACTGTTGCACTCTCTGGAGTGGGAAAAATAATTTTTACCCCTACGCTATCCAACGCTTTCCCTACTGTTTCACTCTCTGGAGTGGGAATAGTAATTTTTACCCCTATGCTATCCAACGCTTTCCCTACTGTTGCACTCTCTGGAGTGGGAATAGTAATTATTACGCCTACGCTATCCAACGCTTTCCCTACTGTTGCACTCTCTGGAGTGGGAATAGTAATTTTTACCCCTACGCTATCCAACGCTTTCCCTACTGTTGGACTCTGTGGAGTGGGAATAGTAATTTTGACCCCTACACTATCCAGCGCTTTCCCTACTGTTGCACTCTCTGGAGTTGGAATAGTAATTTTTACACCTACGCTATTCAACGCTTTTCCTACTGTTGCACTCTCTGGAGTGGGAATAGTAATTTTTACCTCTTCGCTATCCAACGCTTTCCCTACTGTTGCTCTCTCTGGAGTGGGAATAGTAATTTTTACCTCTACGCTATCCAGCGCTTTCCCTACTGTTGCACTCGCTGGAGATGGAATAGTAATTTTTACCCCTACACTATCCAATGCTTTCCCTACTGTTGCACTCTCTTGAGTTGGAATAGTAATTTTTACCCCTACGCTATCCAACGCTTTTCCTACTCTTGCACTCTCTGGAGTTGGAATAGTAATGTTTACCTCTACACTATCCAATGCTTTCCCTACTGTTGCACTCTCTGGAGTGGGAATAGTAATTTTTACCACTACGCTATCCAACGCTTTCCCTACTGTTGCACTCTCTGGAGTGGGAATAGTCATTTTTACCCCTACGCTATCGAATGCTTTCCCTACTGTTGCAGTCTCTGGAGTTGGAATAGTAATTTTTACCCCTAGGCTATCCAACGCTTTCCCTACTGTTGCACTCTCTGGAGTGGGAATAGTAATTTTTGCCACTACGCTATCCAACGCTTTCCCTACTGTTGCACTCTCTGGAGTGGGAATAGTAATTTTTACCCCTACGCTATCCAGCACTTTCCCTACTGTTGCACTCTCTGGAGTTGGAGTAGTAATTTTTACCCCTACGCTATCCAACGCTTTCCCTACTGTTGCACTCTCTGGAGTTGGAATAGTAATTTTTACACCTACGCTATCCAACGCTTTTCCTACTGTTGCACTCTCTAGAGTGGGAATAGTAATTTTTACCTCTTCGCTATCCAACGCTTTCCCTACTGTTGCTCTCTCTGGAGTGGGAATAGTAATTTTTACCTCTACGCTATCCAGCGCTTTCCCTACTGTTGCACTCGCTAGAGATGGAATAGTAATTTTTACCCCTACACTATCCAATGCTTTCCCTACTGTTGCACTCTCTTGAGTTGGAATAGTAATTTTTACCCCTACGCTATCCAACGCTTTTCCTACTCTTGCACTCTCTGGAGTTGGAATAGTAATTTTTACCTCTACACTATCCAATGCTTTCCCTACTGTTGCACTCTCTGGAGTGGGAATAGTAATTTTTACCACTACGCTATCCAACGCTTTCCCTACTGTTGCACTCTCTGGAGTGGGAATAGTAATTTTTACCCCTACGCTATCGAATGCTTTCCCTACTGTTGCACTCTCTGGAGTTGGAGTAGTAATTTTTACCCCTACGCTATCCAACGCTTTCCCTACTGTTGCACTCTCTGGAGTGGGAATAGTAACTTACCTCTACGCTATCCAACGCTTTCCCTACTGTTGCACTCTCTGCAGTTGGAATAGTAATTTTTACCCCTACGCTATTCAACGCTTTCCCTACTGTTGCACTCTCTGGAGTGGGAATAGTAATTTTTACGGCTACGCTATCTAACGCTTTCCCTACTGTTGCACTCTCTGGAGTGGGAATAGTAATTTTTACCTCTACACTATCCAACGCTTTCCCTACTGTTGCACTCTCTGGAGTGGGAATAGTAATTTTTACCACTACGCTATCCAACGCTTTCCCTACTGTTGCACTTTCTGGAGTGGGAATAGTAATTTTTACCCCTACGCTATCCAATGCTTTCCCTACTGTTGCAGTCTCTGGAGTTGGAATAGTAATTTTACCCCTACACTATCCAACGCTTTCCCTACTGTTGCACTCTCTGGAGTGGGAATAGTAATTTTTACCTCTACACTATCCAACACTTTCCCTACTGTTGCACTCTCTGGAGGAGGAATAGTAATTTTTACCACTACGCTATCCAACGCTTTCCCTACTGTTGCACTCTCTGGAGTGGGAATAGTGATTTCTACCCCTACGCTATCCAACGCTTTCCCTACTGTTGCACTCTCTGGAGTGGGAATAGTAATTTTTACCCCTACGCTATCCAGCGCTTTCCCTACTGTTGCACTCTCTGGAGTTGGAGTAGTAATTTTTACCCCTACGCTATCCAACGCTTTCCCTACTGTTGCACTCTCTGGAGTGGGAATAGTAACTTACCTCTACGCTATCCAACGCTTTCCCTACTGTTGCACTCTCTGCAGTTGGAATAGTAATTTTTACCCCTACGCTATTCAACGCTTTCCCTACTGTTGCACTCTCTGGAGTGGGAATAGTAATTTTTACGGCTACGCTATCTAACGCTTTCCCTACTGTTGCACTCTCTGGAATTGGAATATTAATTTTTACCCCTACGCTATCCAACGCTTTCCCTACTGTTGGACTCTGTGGAGAGGGAATAGTAATTTTTACCCCTACGCTATCCAGCGCTTTCCCTACTGTTGCACTCTCTGGAGTTGGAATAGTAATTTTTACACCTACGCTATCCAACGCTTTTCCTACTGTTGCACTCTCTGGAGTGGGAATAGTAATTTTTACCTCTTTGCTATCCAACGCTTTCCCTACTGTTGCTCTCTCTGGAGTGGGAATAGTAATTTTTACCTCTACGCTATCCAGCGCTTTCCCTACTGTTGCACTCTTTGGAGATGGAATAGTAATTTTTACCCCTACGCTATCCAATGCTTTCCCTACTGTTGCACTCTCTGGAGTTGGAATAGTAATTTTTACCCCTACGCTATCCAACGCTTTTCCTACTGTTGCACTCTCTGGAGTGGGAATAGTAATTTTTACCTCTACACTATCCAACGCTTTCCCTACTGTTGCACTCTCTGGAGTGGGAATAGTAATTTTTACCACTACGCTATCCAACGCTTTCCCTACTGTTGCACTTTCTGGAGTGGGAATAGTAATTTTTACCCCTACGCTATCCAATGCTTTCCCTACTGTTGCAGTCTCTGGAGTTGGAATAGTAATTTTACCCCTACACTATCCAACGCTTTCCCTACTGTTGCACTCTCTGGAGTGGGAATAGTAATTTTTACCTCTACACTATCCAACACTTTCCCTACTGTTGCACTCTCTGGAGGAGGAATAGTAATTTTTACCACTACGCTATCCAACGCTTTCCCTACTGTTGCACTCTCTGGAGTGGGAATAGTGATTTCTACCCCTACGCTATCCAGCGCTTTCCCTACTGTTGCACTCTCTGGAGTTGGAGTAGTAATTTTTACCCCTATGCTATCCAACGCTTTCCCTACCGTTGCACTCTCTGGAGTGGGAATAGTAACTTACCTCTACGCTATCCAACGCTTTCCCTACTGTTGCACTCTCTGGAGTGGGAATAGTAATTTTTACCCCTACGCTATCCAGCGCTTTCCCTACTGTTGCACTCTCTGCAGTTGCAATAGTAATTTTTACCCCTACGCTATCCAACGCTTTCCCTACTGTTGCACTGTCTGGAGTTGGAATAGTAATTTTTACCCCTACGCTATCCAACGCTTTCCCTACTGTTGCACTCTCTGGAGTGGGAAAAATTATTTTTACCCCTACGCTATCCAACGCTTTCCCTACTGTTTCACTCTCTGGAGTGGGAATAGTAATTTTTACCCCTACGCTATCCAACGCTTTCCCTACTGTTGCACTCTCTGGAGTGGGAATAGTAATTATTACGCCTACGCTATCCAACGCTTTCCCTACTGTTGCACTCTCTGGAGTGGGAATAGTAATTTTTACCCCTACGCTATCCAACGCTTTCCCTACTGTTGGACTCTGTGGAGTGGGAATAGTAATTTTTACCCCTACGCTATCCAGCGCTTTCCCTACTGTTGCACTCTCTGGAGTTGGAATAGTAATTTTTACACCTACGCTATCCAACGCTTTTCCTACTGTTGCAATCTCTGGAGTGGGAATAGTAATTTTTACCTCTTCGCTATCCAACGCTTTCCCTACTGTTGCTCTCTCTGGAGTGGGAATAGTAATTTTTACCTCTATGCTATCCAGCGCTTTCCCTACTGTTGCACTCGCTGGAGATGGAATAGTAATTTTTACCCCTACACTATCCAATGCTTTCCCTACTGTTGCACTCTCTTGAGTTGGAATAGTAATTTTTACCCCTACGCTATCCAACGCTTTTCCTACTCTTGCACTCTCTGGAGTTGGAATAGTAATTTTTACCTCTACACTATCCAATGCTTTCCCTACTGTTGCACTCTCTGGAGTGGGAATAGTAATTTTTACCACTACGCTATCCAACGCTTTCCCTACTGTTGCACTCTCTGGAGTGGGAATAGTAATTTTTACCCCTACGCTATCGAATGCTTTCCCTACTGTTGCAGTCTCTGGAGTTGGAATAGTAATTTTTACCCCTAGGCTATCCAACGCTTTCCCTACTGTTGCACTCTCTGGAGTGGGAATAGTAATTTTTCCACTACGCTATCCAACGCTTTCCCTACTGTTGCACTCTCTGGAGTGGGAATAGTAATTTTTACCCCTACGCTATCCAGCGCTTTCCCTACTGTTGCACTCTCTGGAGTTGGAGTAGTAATTTTTACCCCTACGCTATCCAACGCTTTCCCTACTGTTGCACTCTCTGGAGTGGGAATAGTAACTTACCTCTACGCTATCCAACGCTTTCCCTACTGTTGCACTCTCTGCAGTTGGAATAGTAATTTTTACCCCTACGCTATTCAACGCTTTCCCTACTGTTGCACTCTCTGGAGTGGGAATAGTAATTTTTACGCCTACGCTATCCAACGCTTTCCCTACTGTTGCACTCTCTGGAGTGGGAATAGTAATTTTTACCCCTACGCTATCCAACGCTTTCCCTACTGTTGGACTCTGTGGAGTGGGAATAGTAATTTTTACCCCTACGTAATCCAGCGCTTTCCCTACTGTTGCACTCTCTGGAGTTGGAATAGTAATTTTTACCCCTACGCTATCCAATGCTTTCCCTACTGTTCCAGTCTCTGGAGTTGGAATAGTAATTTTTACCCCTACGCTATCCAACACTTTCCCTACTGTTGCACCCTCTGGAGTGGGAAAAATAATTGTTACCTCTACACTATCCAACACTTTCCCTACTGTTGCACTCTCTGGAGGAGGAATAATAATTTTTACCACTACGCTATCCAACGCTTTCCCTACTGTTGCACTCTCTGGAGTGGGAATAGTAAACTTTTACCCCCACGCTATCCAGCGTTTTCCCTACTGTTGCACTCTCTGGAGTTGGAGTAGTAATTTTTACCCCTACGCCATCCAACGCTTTCCCTACTGTTGCACTGTCTGGAGTGGGAATAGTAATTTTTACCTCAACGCTATCCAACGCTTTCCCTACTTTTGCACTCTCTGGAGTGGGAATAGTAATTTTTACCCGTACGCTATCCAGCGCTTTCCCTACTGTTGCACTCTCTGGAGTGGGAATAGTAATTTTGACCCCTACGCTATCCAACGCTTTCCCTACTGTTGCACTCTCTGGAGTGGGAATAGTTATTTTTACCCCTACGCTATCCAACGCTTTCCCTACTGTTGCACTCTCTGGAGTTGGAGTAGTAATTTTTACCCCTATGCTATCCAACGCTTTCCCTACTGTTGCACTCTCTGGAGTGGGAATAGTAATTTTTACCTCTATGCTATCCAACGCTTTCCCTACTGTTGTATTCTCTGGAGTGGGAATAGTAATTTTTACCCCTACGCTATCCAGCGCTTTCCCTACTGTTGCACTCTTTGGAGTTGGAATAGTAATTTTTACCCCTATGCTATCCAACGCTTTCCCTACTGTTGCACTGTCTGGAGTTGGAATAGGAATTTTTACCCCTAGGCTATCCAACGCTTTCCCTACTGTTGCACTCTCTGGAGTGGGAATAGTAATTTTTATCTCTACGCTATCCAACGCTTTCCCTACTGTTGCACTCTCTGGAGTGGGAATAGTAATTTTTACCCCTACGCTATCCAATGCTTTACCTACTGTTGCACTCTCTGGAGTGGGAATAGTCATTTTTACCCCTACTCTATCCATTGCTTTCTCTACTGTTGCACTCTCTGGAGTGGGAATAGTAATTTTTACCCCTACGCTATCCAACGCTTTCCCTACTGTTGCACTCTCCGGAGTTGGAATAGTAATTTTTACACCTACGCTATCCAATGCTTTTCCTACTGTTGCACTCTCTGGAGTGGGAATAGTAATTTTGACCTCTTCCCTATCCAACGCTTTCCCTACTGTTGCACTCTCTTTAGTGGGAATTGTCATTTTTACCCCTACGCTATCCAGCGCTTTCCCTACTGTTGCACTCTCTGGAGATGGAATAGTAAATTTTTACCCCTACGCTATCCAATGCTTTCCCTACTGTTGCACTCTCTGGAGTGGGAATAGTAATTTTTACCTCTACACTATCCAACGCTTTCCCTACTGTTGGACTCTGTGGAGTGGGAATAGTAATTTTTACCCCTACGCTATCCAGCGCTTTCCCTACTGTTGCACTCTCTGGAGTTGGAATAGTAATTTTTACCCCTACGCTATCCAATGCTTTCCCTACTGTTCCAGTCTCTGGAGTTGGAATAGTAATTTTTACCCCTACGCTATCCAACACTTTCCCTACTGTTGCACCCTCTGGAGTGGGAAAAATAATTGTTACCTCTACACTATCCAACACTTTCCCTACTGTTGCAGTCTCTGGAGGAGGAATAGTAATTTTTACCACTACGCTATCCAACGCTTTCCCTACTGTTGCACTCTCTGGAGTGGGAATAGTAAATTTTTACCCCCACGCTATCCAGCGTTTTCCCTACTGTTGCACTCTCTGGAGTTGGAGTAGTAATTTTTACCCCTACGCTATCCAACGCTTTCCCTACTGTTGCACTGTCTGGAGTGGGAATAGTATTTTTACCTCAACGCTATCCAACGCTTTCCCTACTGTTGCACTCTCGGGAGTGGGAATAGTAATTTTTACCCGTACGCTATTCAGCGCTTTCCCTACTGTTGCACTCTCTGGAGTGGGAATAGTAATTTTTACCCCTACGCTATCCAACGCTTTCCCTACTGTTGCACTCTCTGGAGTGGGAATAGTTATTTTTACCCCTACGCTATCCAACGCTTTCCCTACTGTTGCACTCTCTGGAGTTGGAGTAGTAATTTTTACCCCTATGCTATCCAACGCTTTCCCTACTGTTGCACTCCCTGGAGTGGGAATAGTAATTTTTACCTCTATGCTATCCAACGCTTTCCCTACTGTTGTACTCTCTGGAGTGGGAATAGTAATTTTTACCCCTACGCTATCCAGCGCTTTCCCTACTGTTGCACTCTTTGGAGTTGGAATAGTAATTTTTACCCCTATGCTATTCAACGCTTTCCCTACTGTTGCACTGTCTGGAGTTGGAATAGGAATTTTTACCCCTAGGCTATCCAACGCTTTCCCTACTGTTGCACTCTCTGGAGTGGGAATAGTAATTTTTATCTCTACGCTATCCAACGCTTTCCCTACTGTTGCACTCTCTGGAGTGGGAATAGTAATTTTTACCCCTACGCTATCCAATGCTTTACCTACTGTTGCACTCTCTGGAGTGGGAATAGTCATTTTTACCCCTACTCTATCCATTGCTTTCTCTACTGTTGCACTCTCTGGAGTGGGAATAGTAATTTTTACCCCTACGCTATCCAACGCTTTCCCTACTGTTGCACTCTCCGGGGTTGGAATAGTAATTTTTACACCTACGCTATCCAATGCTTTTCCTACTGTTGCACTCTCTGGAGTGGGAATAGTAATTTTGACCTCTTCCCTATCCAACGCTTTCCCTACTGTTGCACTCTCTTTAGAGGGAATTGTCATTTTTACCCCTACGCTATCCAGCGCTTTCCCTACTGTTGCACTCTCTGGAGATGGAATAGTAAATTTTTACCCCTACGCTATCCAATGCTTTCCCTACTGTTGCACTCTCTGGAGTGGGAATAGTAATTTTTACCTCTACACTATCCAACGCTTTCCCTACTGTTGCACTCTCTGGAGTGGGAATAGTAATTTTTACCACTACGCTATCCAACGCTTTCCCTACTGTTGCACTCTCTGGAGTGGGAATAGTTATTTTTACCCCTACGCTATCCAATGCTTTCCCTACTGTTGCACTCTCTGGAGTTGAAATAGTAATTTTTACCCCTACGCTATCCAACGCTTTCCCTACTGTTGCACTCTCTGGAGTGGGAATAGTAATTTTTACCTCTACACTGTCCAACGCTTTCCCTACTGTTGCACTCTCTGGAGGAGGAATAGTAATTTTTACCACTACGCTATCCAACGCTTTCCCTACTGTTGCACTCTCTGGAGTGGGAATAGTAAATTTTTACCCCTACGCTATCCAGCGCTTTCCCTACTGTTGCACTCTCTGGAGTTGGAGTAATAATTTTTACCCCTACGCTATCCAACGCTTTCCCTACTGTTGCACTGTCTGGAGTGGGAATAGTAATTTTTACCTCTACGCTATCCAACGCTTTCCCTACTGTTGCACTCTCTGGAGTGGGAATAGTAATTTTTACCCCTACGCTATCCTGCGCTTACCCTACTGTTGCACTCTCTGGAGTGTGAATAGTAATTTTTACCCCTACGCTATCCAACGCTTTCCCTACTGTTGCACTCACTGGAGTGGTAATGGTAAATGTTACCCTTTCCGCTATCCTACGGTAAAAATATTGTTATTTTTTTATTAATATTACCTTTATATATATATATATATGTATTAACAAATCAATATGTATGTTTTTTTTTACTTACATTAATTATTTATTATTTTAAGGTTATTTAAGTATTTTAAGTATGTTTAAGTTCATTATATTTATTATTTCATTAATTTTTAATTCATTTAAAGCATTTAAAAAAATTCGATATTTTGACTAACTATATTTTTTAAATCGATATTTTTGATTCGATATTTTTGTACTTACCTGTTTGGAGATCGGAGGTCGATATTTTGGCATTCTATATTTTTACCTCGATATTTCGGTAGGTCGATATTTTGGCGTTCTATTCTATGTCAGTGATCCGGGTGTGAGGGTGAGATGGTGTGAGGGTGAGTAGGTGTGAGGGTGTGAGGGTGAGGGGGTGAGTGAGGGGGTGTGAGGGGTAAAAAGGAAGGGGCAGGTTATGATACAGAGACATATTGAATTGCCTTTCCTAAAGATTGACCTGCTATAAATCTGGTAAGTCTCTCAAGGAGAAATGTACATCTGTGGTTGACAAAATAGTTAAATAGTACATGTATATGAAAAATACAATTTTCCTTGAAAAAACATTTTAATAGGGCAAGATCAACAATGTCAACTCAAAAAATTCCAGGAGTAGCAGAAGTGACATCACATATGCTGTGACCTCTGGTGTCATTGCAGGTTTGCCTATTTTCTCAAACCATACCCCCTCAACTGCCTTCTATTTGCTGAAAGACGACTGAAGAAAGGACGAGAAGCAGGAAACTACAAAAAGTAAAGAGGACAGTTTACGTGCTAGTTCACCCACTGCTTTTATTACACCTGAAACCTCAGGCAGTGCAACAATCATTTGTGCCCCCCATGACCTCCTCCTTGGATTTCCTCATGACCACTGGGCAAAGGTGCCCATCTTCTCTCCATAGGCACGCTCCCACATACATTTAACTTGTTTTAAAGCACTGGTAAAGGTCGAGTTTACTGATAAAAATGTATGTCTACCAAAACAAACCCTTCTCAGCAACATTGGGAAAAGATAATGAAAGACTGGGAAAAAAAAACATAACGTCCCAACCTATTTTATGAAGTTTGCATGCAGCTCTACAATGACAGTTCCTAACAGTCACTGTTCTATACTAGGGTTGTATCTTTTGAACTGTAGTGAAATAAGGATATCTATTACAAAAGAAGTAATCCACTCAGCTATCCACATAAAATACAGATCTGTGATCCGTACGGTAAGAGTTCTTTACAGCAGGCATATTTATGAACCCTCGGTGCTACTTTATGGCAAGTAAAAACTGTACCTAGACGAAACTCTGAACTCTGTCTAGCAGGAGCATTATTCACAAGAGTTAGCCTAACATTTTTAATGCTGCCTGAAAACTGGACATACAAGGAACTCTGCCACAGATGTTTTTAAATCATACATTATTGCTAAACACAGCACACCTCCTTCCCAGGTTAGTGCCCAATGCGGATGCACCAGTTGCACTGCCTTAAAGATAGCCCTGGGCATTGGGGATTACCAGAGACCAGTACAACATCTGATTTCATGGCTTCTAACTCAGGCCAGGCCCTCATGGAGGAGGATGACCCTAGGCAGGAGGTTCCACCTGTTCCTTTGTCTGCCACCAACTCAATTGTCATCTCCACTCTCAGTCCTGCACTCCTGGAAAAGAGCCAACACCCAATCTGTAAATGGACTTGTGTCTCCTTTGCCCCAGGCACCACTTATACTGCACCGATGTTGCCAGCACTAGTGTCAGAGGATGCATTGGAAGTACTTATGAACCTCCTGTGGGGGATATGGCATTGTTGCATGCCATCCAAGGTATCAGTCAGCAACTGGTCAAACTTATTGACATCCTGGATGGCGTTAGATCTGCCCTGTCTGTCACACAGAGAGGTTCTCGCTCTCCTAGTACCTCAACTGACACAAGAGGTTCCAACATACATACCCCAATTCAAACTCCTGACCGCATTCCACAGGGCACCCCATTTCTATTTCAGTCCCTATCTCCCCACCTCTCTCCCCATTCCACCTGCCTCAACAACCCCCAACACCTTAACACTACCAGTTCACACAAACATTCCCATACTCCAAAACCCCACCATTCCTAGCACCCTCTCTCCCCAGAACCACCTGCCCCAATCACCCTAAAAAACCCGAAACCATGAGATAAACTTACCCATACCCCATACCCCACCATTACCTTCACCCTCTGTCCCAAGACCTACCTGGCCCTGTTCCTCCTAAAAAAGCTTTAAAAATGCCCCACCAATATCAAGACATAGGTTCTGGGTGAACATCAGCTCCTGGAGGAAGGTGAGTCCGCAGATGGGGACACTGTTCATAATCATGGGAAGGTAAGAACAATGAAAACATGTTAATATTGTCAGGACTGGGATAGTGCCCCCTGCATCCAACCCACCACCTTTGAACATGCTTGGCATGGGGTTGGCCACATAGGTGCACATGGGGGTATTGAATGTGTGGTTGTAGTTGTGTGTGTCTGGGTGTTAGGCGTGCTGTGTGTGTGGTCAACACACAGCACCACAGGCACCCACCCTACAACATTTTTTGTTGAGGCATCACTGTACCTGGGTACCGCTGCGAAAATACACAGAGGCCACACAGAGTGCCAAGGCAGTACCACAGTACCGAAGTGCCACAAAAAAAATCCATTGAACCTGGGGTCCGCTTTACAACACCCCTATGACAACCTGGGTAACCCTTATATACCCACTTATGCTTTAATATTTATTTGTTGCTATTTGGCAGCCGCAATATTGCAATTCATGTTCTGGCCAGCCAATCAAACCGTGTGTTTTGACCTTGCAGCACCGAATACTCCATGGTAGTACCCACTCCATGCTATTTTTTTGGGGTGTCGTGGTATCTCAGTACTGCTGAGACATTACACGGAGCCATGCAGAGTGCCAGGGCGGTACTGGGGCACCGTGGTGCCATAAAAGAAAAATTCATTGAACCCTAAAGTATCCCTCTACAACCGTGGTACTCATAGTACTGCCCATGGGCCGCGAGCGGCTCAGCAGACCTTCCTAGGTGGCCCATGGACCTTTTCCACTGAACCACATTTGTAGCTGATGGGCTACCCAACACTCTCACAAAAGAGGGCCGCGGGAGCATGCACAATAACAACTTTCATGCGCATGCTCCAACGGCTCTCTTTTGTCTTTCTCAAGAGCCTCAGTGACAGTGCACACCTGGCGGGAAACGAAGGCCCCTTTAAAGTCAGCTGTTGCACATTCACAGCTGACTTTTACGAAGCCTTCTGAAAGCTTCCTGCTGCATTTGGCGATGACGTTGCAGCCCTCAGCCTGCTGTTTTGAAAGCCATATGTAGCCTTTGGGAACTGCAGCAGGGGGACTCCCGTTGATCGGGCCAGACTGTGCACCTCCTCAACCCCCACAGACCATCTTCTTGGCCATCCTGCTTGCTGCCAGCTTGTCTTTCTCGCCCTCCTTCAGGTCAGTGATGAGCTTTTTTTTGGGTGTTTGTTGGTCAGTTTTAATGTGTGCTGGGCCAGGTATAAGATACACTACCCACCAGGGGCGCAACTAGACCCGAACTTCGGGTTGGGGGGAGCTAAACTCCCAGCCAGGGCTAGACCTATCACTGGTCGCACACAGTGCAACAGTCTTTGTTAGCACCCCTCCCCCCATTTTCTCCTTCTCCATGAATTCCCTCACTACCACTCACCAACAATGCACCTCATCTCTCAATAGCACCTTTCTGACAAGCATTTCATGTTTTTATAGCGCTACTCATAATTTTCTCACACTCAGTTCTGTGATCTGCATGGTCCACGTTCTTTGTAGGCACATTAACCCTCTGCACTGTGTGGGTAACAGGAGTGCCCATGTGAGTGCATGGTGAGCGACACAACAGTGTGAGAGTAGGGTAAGAGGAGTGATTGCTGGATGAGTGAGATGACCATATGAATTTGGGTGCGGATGTAAGTGCAGAGTGGGATGAATTAATAAATGATTAGTGATAGGTTTGTTTGAGTGAGATTTCAGATTGAGCACTGTGGGGGACAGGTGAGTGAAGTGTCACATTAGTGCAGGGTGAGTAGTGTGCTCGTGTAGACTGCAAGGTTAGGGATAGGGTGAACAACGCAAGTGCATTGTGAGAGCAGAGTGATCAATGTGAGTGCAGAGTTAGCGGGTGAATTGTGTGAGTGGATGGTGATCAGTGTGAATGCATTGTGATTGCTGTGAATGCAAGGTTAGCATGAAAGTGAA
Organism: Lissotriton vulgaris; assembly: GCF_964263255.1. NCBI lineage: Eukaryota > Metazoa > Chordata > Amphibia > Caudata > Salamandridae > Lissotriton > Lissotriton vulgaris. The sequence continues at coordinate 1,229,291,018 of NC_141689.1, read as the reverse complement.
GGGCAAGACTGAGGAGCGAGTTGTCTGAACGCAGGGTGCATTCCCCAACACTTGAAGTAACTCAGCATGTTATTGACGGTGGCGTAGGGTTTCAGATATAAGATAAACTATTGCTATAATGGCATTAAACAGGAATGGAGGGTGGAGGAAATAAATATTGTGCTGATCCTGCAATAAACTTCCAGTCTTATGATTAGGGTTGCCTGTTCATTATTTTGATGTCCCAGATGGTACAAAAATAAGCTGTCACCTAAAGCTGTATTTTCAGCAGTCATCTGTGCATACTTAGAACAGCAAATATAAATTGAAAGCACTTTTTATTGTGTTCTAGGGCTCCCTGAATGATCCATGACTGATAATTAAACGGAACAAAGACAGAAAAGTCCCATTACAAATGAATACATGCTTTTTTATTTATTACCCTATTTAGTGTAAAGACTGTCTTTGCAGACTCTTTAAACAAATGGCTGGCACTTTTATTTTGGCAACCGTACTTTATATTCCTTTTCATGATATGCATTTGCACATTACAGTAGTAAATGTAAAATACAAATGTAAGGCAAAGTGGGGGGCTGGGAAACAACTATTACAATGCATGCATTACAACGCATGTTTTTACCCCGCAAGCCGTTGCAACAAAAATGGCTTGCTGCAGGGGGTATAAGGTGTTGGAATAACCCCAACACCTTCCCTTCTGTTGCACAGACTGGAGTTGGAATAGTAAATTATACTATTCCAAAATCCAGCCCACCCCAGACAGCAAGTTAGGGTAAAAAATTGTGTTGCAGCGGCATGCGGGGTAAAAGCATACATTGTAACGTCATACAACCTGGGGGGCCCAGTGGGTTCAGGAACCAAAAAACAACACTAAGCCTCAGTAACCAGTTTAGAAAGGTATGTAAATATGCAAATGGTCTTTAAAGACCCGTGAATAACTCAAACATGTTGGAGATGAGACTCCAGACACTGCAAAGTGGAGCCCACAGCAGCTCGAGCTGCAGCAGCCCAGGCTGAGACACAACACGGGTGGGGTTAGGGCTGAAGTCCTTTTTGCCCTATGGGCATTGCGCACCGGCTACCCAGGCTATTATAAAATGTATGGATCTTAAAATATATAGGAGGGAAGATGCAGACTCAAGCACTGGGAATTAAATGTACAAAAACCCTGAACTGTCTCATATACTGTGTGTTTGTGAGTGAGTGTGTGTGTGTACTCAATAGCATGTCTATGAAAGTATGTGTGTGTGCATGCTTGGGTGTGCACGTGAGTCTGCATGAACATTTTGCCCATTTCCCACCGTGGTGCAATAAATAATTCTGAAAGCATTAAAGTCAAAGTAGGTGCAGAGAAAAGAGGAACCAATGCAAGTGAATACATGCAACATTACACTACAGTACAAACGTAACCACCCCACTTGCCTCCTCCTTGTAGCTTTATAGTTACATCTGCTTTTGAAATACAGCACTGTAAAGTAATGTTTTAAAAGGGTGGAGATTTTTCTTGACTCTAGACGCCCCGCCCCCACTTACCCAACCCCACCTAACCCTACCCCTACCTGCCGGCCCATCTGTGCAGCCCTCGGCCACAAACCAGACTTTATTTTTGGCCTGAGGTAAAGTTTGTGAATAACCATGCTCTACAACATTCCAAGGATGTCAGGGTAACCCTTTTCTCCCCCGTGTCTCTTCATGTTGCGGCCAGCTAATCAGACCATGCATTTTGACCATGTGCACCGCAGTAGTTCCGTAGCCTGAAATGTCTATACATTTTGAACCATAATTTCTCAAAAACTACTAAATGGATTTACACCAAATGACAAAAAGCACTCTTAGTGTGCAACTATCACGCCCCCAACCAAATTTGGTGTAATTCTATTCAGCTGTTTTGACAGTAGTGCTGTTCAATATTACTTAAGGAAATTGCATGGAAAAAAGCTAATTTTGCCCCCTCCCCCCATTTTTTCTCGAACTTCGATAGATGGATCACTCAAAAACTTTCCATAAAGGAGTTGAGGAGGATGAACCTTTTTCCAGAAAGTTTCATTAAGATTCGTCAAGGCACTGACCTTCCGCATGTGGTCCCTGCATTTCCAAGCTGAAGAGTGAAATCTCCAGTTTTGGGAATACTTAAAAAAATGATTAACTTTGCCTGGAGTCATACTATACAGACCCCAGGAAACATAGCATTAATTATTTCTAAGCATTTCAGATGGGCTGCTGTAATCCATGCAGACCCCTCACAAAACTGGAGGTGCCCCGCCCCCTGCCCACATTAGGGCACCACCGTGTATGAAAATATATTTAAATTAGCCACAATGGGCAGCAAGGGACACTCCTTCACGGAGCAGTGAATAATAAATAAGCGGCTCTGTTTGCTCATTAATTATTGTTTCTCTCTAACTCTCTCGCTATATAACGAGGGTGCCTCGGAGGAGGTATCACGCCAAAGGGGGCATACGCACACCACAGCCGGTAGCTGCACAAATGGCTTCTCATCACTCCCCCAAAAAATGTGAACAGCCAGACGCGTTTCGAGCGTAATGGTTGCTCTTCCTCAGTGGCAGAAAGCAAAATGCAGAAACAGCGGTGTTTAACAGATCACCATATTTATTCACTCAAAGGTCCCGCCTATGTAGGCGCTAGGCATCTTGGTACAAGTAGTCCCAACAATAGATGCCCCAGGACTCACGATCTTATACAACCCCAGTGGGTCCCGTGTGTTGCTGTTGATCAATCCAAGTGGAAAAATAAATGAAAGTCACTCCCAAGTGGGTGGGGGGGAAAATGAGATTGCTGTCATGTAGCCAATGTCACCCCGGCAGCGAGGCCCCCTCAGTTCAAATGGTGCCCGCAGTTGCGAGCACACAGGATCCGCCTTTCCAACGGCGGGATTTCTCCGCGGCCAGGCTAGCCGTTTAACATAAAACAATGGTAGCTGCACAAACGGCTTCTCATTGGCTACATGACGTTTGTGCAGCTACCGGCTGTGGTGTGCGTATACCCCCTTTGGTGTGATACCTCCTCCGAGGCACCCTCGTTTTATATATCTATATCTATATCTATATCTATATATATATATATATTTATTTATTTTTCACTGAAAAAATCATAGGTTTCATGGATGTTATAGTTAGAAATTAGCATTTAAAAAACCTTAGAAATTCACTGAAAAAAACACAGGTTTCAGGGACGTTATAGTTAGTTGGACATTTCACTCGTACAAAACTAGAGAAATTGCACCATTATAGTTAGTTCAGCTAACTATAACTCATGCCCCCGCAATGCACTGCTGATGACGTCACATATTACATCATTCATTACATGGTCAGTGACATCACTGATGACTTCACTGATGAGATCTCAAATGACATCACTGATGTTTTTTTCTGGGAATTTCAAAGGTTTTTTAAATGTTAATTTCTAACCATAACGTCCCTGAAACCTATGTTTTTTCAGTGAATTTCAAAGGTTTTTTAAATGCTAATTTCTAACTATAACATACCAGTTGCATTTCCAGAGTGATGGAGAAAGATGAGTGTGGCCTTCAAAACACCTCTTAGCAATCCCACTGTGTGGGATTTACTGGAGGTAAAAGGAGGAGTAGTTAACCCCCAACGTCAACCTTGGGGGCCAACTACCTCTTTTATTACCACCAGTAAGTCCCACACAGCAGGATTGCTAACTTATTATATCAGGACCGCCCCCTCCCTGCACCACTGTGCAAATGCGCCCCCCCCAGCATGTTGTAAGTTGAGGGATTAAGTCCCCTTAAATCCTGAGGGTAACTGGGGGCCAACTAGCCCACCAGGTACCTCCAGTAAGCGCCAGAGACCTGCTTTACAGAGACGTGGTCCAAGGCCATGCCCCTTTTTACACCTCTCTGCAAGGCAGCTCTGTGGCGCTTACTGGTGGTACCTGGTGGGCTAGTTGGACCTCAGGGACCCTCAGGATTCAAGGGGACTTAATCCCCTATTTTACAATGTGCCAGATGGCCCATTTGCACAGTGGTAAATGGAGGGGGTGGGGCCTGATGTGACAAGTGTGCAAATGAGCCTGTGGTGCCGTTTAAGTTGGAGGATTAAATCCGCTTAAATCCTGAGGGTCCTTGGGGGCCAACTAGCCCACCAGGTACCTCCAGTAAGAGCCACAGAGCTGCGTTGCAGAGAAGTGGTCTGGGGCCATGCCCCTTTCTACACCTCTCTGCAATGCAACTCTGTTTGCGCTTACTGGAGGTACCTAGTGGGCTAGTTGGCCCCAAGTTACCCTCAGGATTCAAGCGGACTTAACTTAAAATGCGGGATTTATGGCACTGGGAACCCCATCCCCCCGGGGCCTGGCCACCCTCTTTATTTATTTTATTTTATTTTTTGTTGGGAGGGGAGCCACGTGGCACCCCTCATCAGGCCAATTATGGCCCCAGGGACCCCATCCCCCGGGGCCGGCCTGTCCGTTTTTAAATATTTCTTTTTTTAAAGGTGAGGGGGCCGTATGGCCCCTCTCCCGGGCCACTTCTGGCCCCGGGGACCCCATCCCACGGCCCTGGCCTCTCCGTTCGGGACCATTGCTGGAGCCCCAATGCCTCCACGGTTCCGCCGGCTCCTCACCTCCTGCAGGAGCCGGCATTGCTTTTGGGCAAGGGGAGCTGCTAACATGCAGCTCCCCTTGCCCAAAAGCAATTCTGCTTTGCTTCATTGAAGCGAGAGCAGGTTTTCCTGCTCTTGCTTCAATGAAGCAAAGCAAGGTTTGCTATGGCAGGGTGGTAGCCGTGCTCCCGCCCTGCTATAGGAAACGGCAATGACCCGGGGGTGAGAACTCTTTGACAATGAAGGAGCCAGCCTTGTGGGGTGGGAGTCCCTAGGGCCATGAAAGGCTCCAGGAGGGGTGCCATGCAGCCCCCCTCCCTACCAGTGCAAAGCCCCGGGGAGGTGGTGGTCCCCGGGGCTCGGGGGTTCGTAACAGACCCCCGCATTTTCATATTTAGTGCCCCAGGGAGTTGGTAGTCCCCAGGGCATGTGAGGTGGGCTCGAGCACCACACATAGAGTTAAAAAAATAGAGCACTGGGGAGGTGGTGGTCCCGGGGGCTGCGGGGGTCAGCTTGCCCCCCTCACAATATAAATAAAAGCCCGGGGAGGTGGCCGTCCCCGGGGCTGCAGGGAACGCCACAGCAGACCCCTGCTATTAAATTTGCGCATGCCCCCGGGCCCTGGGCCACTGGGGGGCTCAATAATAACGAAGCACAGCAGCCAGCGCTTCATTTAAAAAATGTTATCAACAGTATTCACAGACCCAGCGCAAATTCTGCAGTTTAAAAAAATGCTTATTTTTGGCCCTGGGGGTCCTTGTGGGACCCCCTGAACATGCCTAGGGGGTCAAGGTGTTTCTACCCTGCCCCCTTTTCTTGTTTTTTTAACCTTCATTTTACCGTTTACTTGTGACTGTTCTACCGAATAACAAGATGGCTGCCAACACTTCCTGGTTTCAAGTGTTGGCAGCCCATCAGAGTGAAGCTCGGGAGTATTTGCGAACCCTCCGCGTCCCTAGATATCAACACTTTTTCTCTTCTAATTTCGCAGGAACTGCTGACCAGATTTACACCATTTCAAAAAAAGGTCTCTTTCTGAACCAAGGGCTAACTTGTTGCCAAATTTGATATAATTCCGTTCAGTGATGTCATGAGTGATGTCACTGACCATGTCATGAGTGATGTAATATGTGACGTCATCAGCAGTGGATTGCCGGCGCGCGACTTATAGTTAGCAGAACTAACTACAACAGGGGAATTTCAATGGTGTTGTTTGAGTGAAATGTCCAGCTAACTATAATGCCCCTGAAACCTATGTTTTTTCAGTGCATTTCTAAGGTTTTTAAAATGCTAATTCCTAACTATAACATACCTGAAACCTATGTTTTTTTCAGTGAATTTCAAAGGTTTTTTAAATGCTAATTCCTAACTATAACTTGTCTGAAACCTATGGTTTTTTTAGTGAATTTCTAAGGTTTTTTAAATGCTAATTCCTAAATATAACGTGCCTGAAACCTATCGTTTTTTCAGTGAATTTCAAAGGTTTTTTAAATGCTAATTCCTAACTATAAAATGCCTGAAACCTATGGTTTTTTCAATGAATTTCAAAGGATTTGTAAATGACAATTTTTAAATGTATTAATTGTTACTTTTATTTTTTCATACTGATTTTCTAAATTTTTCATACAATTTATTTTTAGATATTTTGGGCCAGATGTATCAAGATACCGTTTTGCGAATTGTAAATAGCGATTTCTTGCGAATCGCTATTTAGAATTCGCAAAACGGTATGTATGTACAAAATCGCTATTTTTTAGCGATTTCTTATTATTCTTTATTTGCGAATTCGCAATTTGCGAATTCGCAAATAAAGAATAATTTCCAATGCATTCCTATGGGCCAGGAGGCCCATAGGAATGAAAGTGCAATAATTCTCAAATTGCGAATTCGCAATTTGCTAATCGCAATTTGAGAATTATTTCAAGGGTGCAGGGGTGTCTCAAAGACACCCTGCTGCACCCCTGAAACCTACATGTGTGTGCATGTGGCACACATACATGCCCTATGGGCATGTATGTGTGTCACATGCCACCTTTACAAATGCCAATCAGGGCATTTTTAAAAGAAATCGCAAATTACCACCAACTACAAGTTGGTGGTAAATTGCGATTTCGTAACACAAATTCGTAAACCAAAAATGTGTCATACATATCATTTAAGGAATCGCAAAATTTGCGATTCCTTAAATGCTATGGCAAAATAAGGAATCGCAAATAATTGCGATTCCTTAAATTGCGATTTTTTGATACATATCAAAAATCGCAAATCGGCCGTTTGCGAGTCGCAAAGGCCGAAATTCTGCGAATTTTGGCCTTTGCGAGTCGCAAAAGCCTTAATACATCTGGCCCTTTATTTTTTTTATTACATTATAATTACATTAAACATTACATTACAAAATATACTTTCTCAGAAGGAATTTCTTTAGTTTAAATACTTTGCAAATAGGCGATAGTCTTCTAAGTACAATAGTTACAGTTGTTGTAATGTGCAACACAATTTCAGACACAATGCAACATTGAAGTCAATGTGAATTTCTAGTTAAATGCAATTAGTTACTTTTTGGGTTACTTTTCTAACCACAGGACTGGATCCTAGATTCAGTCCTGTGACATCTCCTGTAAACAGTTGAGTAAAAGCGTTTTGGTTACAGTAGTGATTCTTAAGGAATATTATTGTATTTTGAAAGTTGACACTTAGAAACTTTTTCACATAGAATCACCAATGTTATCCCATGGGAGGAAATTCACTTAGCAGGTAAGTAGCGTTAACGTTACTTTTTCTTACTCAGTGGTGGCTCCTGGATCCAGTATGGGTGCATTTTCTGTAAACAGTTGATGTGTGTTTAAGTCATACAGGCGATTTTTAAGGAATATTTTTAGTTTGTAAAAATAGACACTTAGGGCCATATGTAGGTGGGCAAATACCGGCCGGTAAAGCCGAAATTTAGTAAATTTCGGCTTTACCGACCGGTATTTAGCCCTGTGCGATGTACGTATTACCGAATGCCATGGTAATAACGAATCGGTAAATCGTTACCGATTCTTTATTTACCGATCGGGGAACACCGAAACAAGCAATACCGAATCAGTAAATAACGAATCGGTAATAATCCCGAAATGCGATGTAGCAAAATTCGGTAATACCGAATTTGACCAAAATCGGTATTAACGAATCGGTATTTACCACTGATCCTGAGCAGGTGGTAATCAGGTGCAGTGCATAAAAACAGCCCCAAAATGCAACAGTGTGAACACAATGGCGGGTCTCTACCTCATAGCAAGGCGGCTACATTTGAGAGCAGCTGGAGTGAGGATTTGGAGACTGGAAGAGCGGGTGTACAGACTGCGTGTCATATTGTTCCAATTGACTGAACCAGAAATCCATGAGAGGTACAGGCTGCACCCACACACCATCCTTGACCTCATACGGGAGCTGAAACCATATCTTGAGAATCAGACACCAAGGGCGCACGCAATACCCACTCATGTACAGGTGCTCTGTTGCCTGCACATCCTGGCCTCAGGAAGTTACCAGGGTGTGATAGCCGCAGTAGGTGGTGTGTCACAGAGCTGCCTATCCAGATTTTTCAACACCTTCCTGGACGCCATGATAGACCGAATGCATCATTACCTAACCTTCCCCAGCAGTGGCGGCTGGTGACATTTGAAAGTAGTGGGGGCGTAAAAGTTTCAGGTGAGTGCTCGGTGGCGAGTGAGCCTAGTGAGTGAGTCTGACTGCCATAAGGTGGGTTTTTGGGGTCCTTCTCGCCATTTTTGTAATCACACTGACTATCCCCAGAGCTAAACTAACCCAGCCTATCAGTATCCAGATGCTTATGTCGGCCTGATGATGAGCAACAATCCAGCAACAATCCACCTTACAACATTTAACTAAACTAGCTCCCAACAAAAGAATTCAACAACACTCTGCTATGTTATCCAAAGCGACTTCATCCCCCGTTCACATAGTTTCCACTAGCAGTGTTCAAAACTAGAAAAAGACAAAAGAAACTGTTACAAATATTTAAAAAGTCATAATCAAATGCATTTTGCTTCGTACCATCCGTCTTAAGCCGTAGGTATCACCAATAACCCTGTGTCCTTAAACACGCATTCGTTTATCAGGCATGGCGTGACTTTAAGTTTCACCACAGGAGTTTGCACAAATTGCCGTCCTGACACAGGTGGAACAGTGCTGTCGCTGCGGTAGCCGAAGATACAGCAAACATACCTCCCGGACAATACAAGGGGTTAATATCAATGTTTGCAGGTTATAATATTCCAAATGAGTGAGCCACGTAATTTCTGGATTACAATGTTGGATATTAGATGTCTGCAGAAATGGACAGTGCTCCAGGAAATGGACTTTGTTTTCTCAGCTGGCCGGCGTTTCATTTAATGCCACTTCACTGTCTACCTGCAACACCTTAGGCCTTGACAGGCCTTCTTAAATTAAGTATCTCCTCCATAGTTCTATAAAGACACAACCTTCTCATTCTGTCTCCCGGAAGATCCACCGCATCAGTTCTGCAGCACACCTCAGTGGGGGATCCTACTCTCGCCCCGCGCTCACCTCCGCTCTGATCGCGCATGCATCTCTCTGTGCCCCCCAATCCCAAATGTGCACATTGCACAACCGTGCCCAAGGCCAATGCCATATTTCGAAAAGGCAGCAAAAAATGCCTTGTGCAAGTAGGCCACACCATGGACTGTGAATTACCACGGACCCGCACAGCACAAAAACCTGAAGCCTCGCACCCTTCCGGCCTCCTTTAATGCGCTGGCAAGACATTTGACTTCACAGCTGGCACAAGTCTTCGGCAGGGCCGCGATTGCCGCTTCTGAAGAGGTGGGGGCCCAAGTCGATGAAACTACTATGGCCCAGATGGAGGGGTGCTATCACTCTCCTAATTTAAAATTACACTTTTTTCTAGGGCATTTTCACTATATAGCTGAATTTCTTTTAAAGCTGGCAGCGGCTCCTGAGTACTGTCCAACGTCTTTGAGAAGACCGAAGCGCGGGAGAACTGGTTACGGCATTAATGAGGCCTCCTCATTACATTTTGCAGAGGACCCCATCCCCACTCCCGGGACTCCCCCCAAACACATTTAGCTCTGCGGCCCCTACGCAAGGGCTGTATCCCTTCTACATACCCAAACGAAAACAAATATAAATAAAATAAAATAAACTTACTTACCGTCTGTAGAGACTCCGTCCCGACTCCCGCTGTCCTGGTTCAAGTCCTGCAGGCAGCACGTCATCAGGAAGGCGGCACGGCAGGCAGCCTCCCTCCCCTCCACCGCCGCGCCGCGTTTTTGATTGGTGTGGCCGGCTGCCCCAGGCTACGTCATTTTCTCTCTGTATGCTGCTGCTGCAGCATACAGAGAGAACAGGGAGAGTTACTCGAGGGCATGGTGGAGTGGCTTGCGGGAGTGGCTTTCCCACTGTTGGTAATACTGTCTGTTTGGGCGGCCTCAGGCTGCCCAAACAGTCAGTATTAACAACAATGGGCAAGCCACTCCCCCAAGCCACTCCCCCCTGCCCTCGAGTAACTCTAAACCAAGTACTGCTTTCTGGCCGTGCGAGAAGGCAGAAACAAATGGTAGTTATAATTATAAATAACTACCATTTGTTTCTGCCTTCTTGCACGGCCAGAAAGCAGGGGAGGCGGCGCCCAAACACCCCATGGAAGAACCGCCACTGTTCCCCAGTACACAGGCGGAGCTGCAGAAGACCAAGCTGGATTTCTACCAAATGGCACAGTTCCCACACGTAATAGGCTGCGTCGATGGGACCCACATACCAATCTGCCAACCTACAGCAACAGAATACATTTACCGAAACCGCAAATCCACTCACTCCATAAATGTGCAGGTGATATGTGATGCAAAGTTCATCATAACTGACATTGTGGCAAAATTCCCAGGGAGTACCCACGACTCGTACATATTCAGGAACAGTGGTATCCATACACGTCTGGCTGCTGGTGAATTCGGAGAAGGATACCTACTAGGTAAATCAATGTGACACACCCTGATGTTTACCTTGGCTCAAGCTATTGGTGACACAAATTAATGGCACTTTCTTTTGCATTTATGTGACAGCGCATATGCCCTCCGGTCTTACCTACTCACACATATCTCAACCCATCCACACCAAGGGAGAGGAGATACAGTGTGGCACATAAGAGCACACGCAAAGTGATGGAGCGCACCTTTGGACTGTTTAAAAGCAGATTCCATTGCCTCCACAAAAGTGGAGGTGCAAGTCAGTAAAGCCCCATCAAATGTTGCAAAATAATTGCAACATATGCAATGCTACATAATCTAGCCACAAAAAAAGGAACAGCAGTGGAACTAACTGACTCTTAGGACGAGGGCGAGGACAATCCCTAGCCAGAGCCCTGCACAGCTGGTGTTGCAGTAGAACAGGATGGAAAAAACACAGACGGGCTGAGATAACGTGCAACTATTTCTGAGTGAGTAACGAGACAGAGACAGTTACTGAATTTGTGTAATGGTGTTTAATCAGCACACCACCAGGATCTAAAGCCATACAGACATGGGTTACATCACCCATCAAATGAGTCCCAAATACCAGTAGGATCTATTACCTGCGCCCACGCGCTGCATTTCCACGTTCCCTGGCCACACTGTCTGTACTGTCGGTATGTTCCTGGGCAGCGCTGTGGCATTCGCTGCGCCTCCTGCCCTCGGTGGGATAGGGCGTAATGCTACCATGGCTGGTAGCCTCCTCACTGTCCCTCCCGCTTCCATAGTGGCCACCTCCACATTCTGCAACAGTTCCAGTGCAGAGGTCATTGACACCATACCCCTGGCCACGACCCTGCTACAATGTGCCATCTCCTCCTGCATGGCGATTGACCTTCTACACATTAGGGAGGTAGCAGTGGCCAGCCAGTTCACTGCCTTGGTTTAGGCCTGGAGTCTCTGCCTCTCTCTGCGCCTACATAGAAGGTCCTGCTCCAACTGGCTGCAGAGGTTGTCCACAGACGTCGCAATGTCTCTCATGCCCTCAGACATGTTGTTGCTCATTGCACTTATGCCCTTTTCAATTCTGTACATGTGCTTGTTAATGTGAGCAACCTCTCTATGCAATGATCGCATCTCTCTCCATTGCAGGCGCTGGACCTTAAGCATGTTGCCTTCCAGTCCAGCAAAGACACTTTCACCATGTTCCAAGCCTTGCGGACTGGCTGGCCTTGCCCTGCGGCGTCCTGATGATGTGTGGGCGCGCTCAGAGGGAGTCCTAGCCCTTACCATGTTGCCCTCCTCATGGACAGGAGACTGTTGGCCCCCTGTGCCCTACTCCTCCGACTCCTCCCTCTGCTGGAGGGTGGCCACAGCATGCCTCCTACCTGACTGTGGTGGTGGTGATGTTGGTGATTGTGGCAGTGGGGATTGAGTTTGAGGAGAGGGCGGCATTCACTGGTGCTGTGGTGATGTTGGGGAAGGAGAAGTTGTTAGTGGTGGTGGTGGTGCGGAGGTTGTGTGCCCTGCAGGCAAACTCTCTTCCTCCTGTTGCCTCCCATCTGGCCTGGCTGCCTTTGGTCTGCTCCCCTCTGAAGCACTAACGATGGCTCGCCTGTAATGACAGATTGTAGCTATACTCACTTCTCTGGCTGCATTTGCATTGCATTAAACATCATGCCTATAGATCACACTGACTGTCCTTAGCTTGCTAATTTCTTTCACATGCTATTGGGTTTGCTAGGCTGACTGTCCTATGCATCTGTTCCCTAGGACTACATCTCCCACAATGCATAGCAGGTAATGAGTGAGACATGGAGTGGAGTGGGAGCCCCTATGCCTCAATGGGGATTGGGATTGGGGAGGGGGTAGCATAGCATGCTCGGCATACATCTTACCTTGTTTTCTGGCAGCTCTGGCAGAGCTGTCTGTGTCTCCCACGCCACTCACACTTTCCGGCTGGAGGGTGGACTCTACCATCAGTTCCAGTGATGTTGGTGCAGGTACTGTGTTCTTCCCTCCACCAGTTTTGCCGGCCTGCCTCTGCCTCTCAGCCATCCTTGCCTTCACCTTCTTCCTGAGGTCGCACCACCTTTTCTTGATGTCCTCTATGGAACGCTGGGTGACCCCAATTGCATTAATTTTACTCTGGATCCCAGTCCAGATCTGTCTCTTCTGAGACTCTGCACATGGAGGGACTGCTTTCCAAAAAGCTTGTTATGGTCCTGGCTCACATCTTGTATTAGTACCTCCAGCTCCTTCTCGCTGAACTTCAGCTTCCTTTTCCTTTCTGTTCCCTCCTTCTCTCTCTCCTGGCTTGCCATTTCTAAGGTTTGTTTTGGGGGATTTGTGGATGTGAGGCTCTGTTGCTCCTGGATCATCAGCTCACCTGCCTGCCTCACAGTCAGCTCCAGGTTCAGTGCAGCCACTTCCTGTTTGGGAGCTAATCGGAGGCACACGATTGGCTCATTCATCAAAAACCAAATTTTTTAATTACTGAATCGATATTTACCGATTCGGTAATGGATTCGGTAATGCTGATTCGGTATTGCTGTTTCTGTATTTTTTTTTACCGATTCCTTCCGATTCGGTATTTTTTATCGATTTTTACCGGATCGGCTGATTTTACCGAATGTTTACGTACATCGGATGTACCTATTCCTTAATACCAAATCGGTGAAATTCGGTATTGAGGAATTGGTATTTCACGATTACCTACATATGGCCCTAAGAAACAATTCTGGTGAAAACCAGACAATCGATTCCTATGGAAGGAAATACAAGTTACTGGTAAATACGGTTAAAATGACTTTTCAAGGTCAGTGCTGGGCTAAAAGATGCAGCACTGGGTTCTCTCCTGATAACAGGTGAGTAAATCGGAATTCGTAGCTCGGCTGATTTTAGAGGAATATTTGTACGTTTCAAAAATCAACACTTAGAAACCTTTCTGCTGAAAACCACACAATGGATTCCTATGGAAGGAAATGCAAGTTACTGGTAAGTACGGTTAAAAATACTTTTCAGGATCAGTACTGGGCTCAAAGAAGCAGCACTGAGACCACTCCTGATAACAGGTGAGTAAATCGGAATTCGTACTTCTGCTGATTTTATAGAAATTTTATGAAGTTCAAAAACTCCACACAGAAGAATTTCCAAGTGAAACCAGTCAATGTTAGCCTATGGAAGGAAATTCAAGTTACTGTAACTACGGTTAGAATTACTTTTCAGGATCAGTAGAGGCATGAAAGATGCAGCACTGAGGTCTCTCCTGATAACAGGTGAGTAAATCAGAATTCGCACTTCAGCTGATTTTAGAGGAATTTTTTTAAGTTCCAAAACTCCACACTTAGAAGAATTTCCAATTGAAGCCAGTCAATGTTAGCCTATAGAAGGAAATTCAAGTTACTGTAAGTACAGTTAGAATTACTTTTCAGGATCAGTACTGGGCTATTTGGCCCTCAGGGACCATCAGTATTGAAAGAAAATTAATTCCCCAAACTAAAACACGCCACGGGGCGCATTTGCACAGTGGCGAAGGAAAGGGGCGTGGCCTGAGGTGACATGTCTGCAAACACGCCCTGTGGCGCGTTTTAAGTTGGGGAATTAATTCCTCCTCAATCCTGAGGGTCCCTGGGTGTCAACTAGCCCACCAGGTACCTCCAGTATGCGCCAGGGGGCTGCGTTGCAGAGAGGTGTTCAGAGTTCACACCCCTTTTTACAACACTCTGCAACGCAGCTCCGTGGCGCTTACTGGAGATACCTGGTGGGCTAGTTGGCCCCCAGGGAACATCAGGATTTAATTCCCCAACTTAAACCACGCCACAGGGTGTGTTTGCACACATGTGAACTCAGGCCCCGCCCCCTCCCTTCACCACTGTGCAAACACGCCCCATGGCACGTTTTAAGTTGGGGGATTAACTCCCCTTGAATCCTGAGGGTGCCTGGGGCACAAATAGTCCACCAGCTACCTCTAGTAAGCGCCACAGAGCTGTGTTGCAAAGAGGTGTAAAACGCAGCCCCTGGTACATTCCTGATGGGCTAGTTGGCCCCCAGGGACCCCCTGTATTCAAGGGGAATTCCTTCACCCTCTGCAAACGCACCAGGGGGGCGCGTTTGCAGATTGCTGCATGAAGGGGGCTGTGTAGCCCCCCTTCTTTTTCTATTTTTTTTGCCCTGGGGAACCCATCCCCCTCCCGGGCCACTTCTGGCCCCGGGACTCCATCCCCCAGGGCCTGGCCTCACGTTGGGGACCGTGGGGGGGTCCCCAATCCCCCCACGGTCCCTGTCAGCTCCCCGCCATTGCTTTTCTACATGTAGAGGAGCAAACATGCTGCTCCCCATGTAGAAAAGCCATAGTCTTTGGTTTTTGGAAGAGAGAGCAGGTTTCCTGATCTCTCTTCCAAAAACCAAAGGAGTTTGCACGGCTCCCGCCCCACCATAGCAAACTGCAGTGTCCCGGTGGTGGGCACCCCAGGACACTGCAGGAGCCTGCCCTGGGGAGTGGCGGTCCCCAGGGCCACCACAAGGCTCCAGGAGGGGGGCCACGTGGCCCCCCTCCCAACATTTAAAAGCCCCGGGGGGTGGTGGTCCCCGGGGCTGGGGGGGGCTTGAGCCCCCCACCACGCCAGGAAGTATTGGCAGACGTCTTGGGACTCATCTTCACTGAGTCCCCCTGAGTCCCTCCAAAAAAGTGAAAATAAAGAAAAGGAGGCAGGATAGGAATACCCTGACCCCCATGCCATGGTTTTAAAAACATTTTTTTTTATATTGCCGTGAAATCACGATATTTGGAGCAAAAAAATAAAACAAAAAAAAAGCACGAGCTCCTGTGCTTGTTTTTAAGTAACCCCCGGGTACACCAGGCGGAATATGTATCAAAAACAATTTTTGCGATTCTCAAATTGCGATGTTTAGCAAATCGCAATTTGAGAATCGCAAAATGCAATGTATGTAGGATTTGCTAAAAAAATTGTGAATCCTACATATCCCTTATTTGCGATTCAAGGAATTCCTACCCATTCCTTCCCATTAATTCCTATGGGCTAGGAGGCCCATAGGAATGAATGGGAAGATATTCTTAATTTGCAATTCGCAATTAGAGAATCCCAAATTGAGAATGCAATTTCAAGGGTGCCAGGGTGTCAAAAGGACAGAGTGTGGAACCCCTGAAATATGTATGTGTGCACATGTGGCGCACATACATGCCCTGAGGGCATGTATGTGCGCCACATGGCAGTTTGAAAAATGCAGAAAAGTGAATTTTTTAAAGAAATCACAAATTACCACCAACTTAAAGTTGGTGTAATTTGCGATTCCTTAAGGCCAAATCGCATTTTTTCTGTGCTTCCTACATTGCATTTAAGGAATCGCAATTTGCGATTACTTAAAGGCAATCGCAAAATGGAGAATCGCAAATTTTGCGATTCTCTAAGTTGCTATGCCCTTTTGGGATGATACATCCCAAAAGGCCTTTTCCCGTTTGCAAACGGGACGATTCTGAGAATCGGCCCATTTGCAAGCTGGAAAAGGGCTTGATACATATGCCCCCAGGTCCCAAGGCCACATATTAAAAATAGGAGAGGGTGCATGGGCCCCCCGTAAGGGCTATGAAAGCCCTGGGTACCGCCACCTCCATGGGGCACTTTTTATTATGTATGCAGGCGGGCCTAATGGGCCCGCCTGCAACCCAGGGGACCGCCACCTCCCCGGGGCTAATTACAATAACATGGGGTGCCTTCCTGACCCGCCTTCCAGAGGACTGCCACCTCTTTAGGGCAAAGTTATTCAAACTGATGCGGGGCAGCACCACATCCCTAGGGCTATTGAATTAAATGAATGTGGGGGAGGCCCGTATGGCCTCCCCAGAAACCCGGAGACTGGTACCTCCCCGGGGCTAAATGAAATAATAATGCGTGGGGGTGCTTGGCCCCCCCATGCAGCCCTTGGGACCACCACCTCGCCAGGGCAGCTCTCTAAAATTACATACCCCAGGGACCACCACCCCCCTGGGGCTTTAATTAACAATAGAGGAGGCCACGTGGCATTGATGACCGTTACACCCCGCCCCCCCGGGCCAGCTTCAGGAATGTCCCGGGGTGCACACCCTGGGACATTGCAGTTTGCTACGGCTCTGCGGGAGCATCTCTCGCGCCAAGCCATATCAAACCTGCTCCGCTTTCAGCAAGCGAAAGCAGAAAATGCTCTTGCTTGCTGAAAGTGAAGCATGTCTGTTTCCCTGCCCACTGTCAAAGGAGCAGGGAAACAGATACATTGCTTTGAGATCCAGGGAGCTGCATCTTCAGCTGCTCCCTGAGTCTCAAAGCAATGCCGGCTCCCGCAGGAAGCAGGGAACCAGCAGGGATCGTGGGGGCCTTGAGGCTCCCCAGTAGTCCCCAACTTAGAGGCCAGGCCCCAAAGGATGCGGTCCCCAAGGCTGAAATTGGCCTAGGTAGGGGAGACATACGGACCCCCTCCCCTTTTAAAAAATAAATAAATAAAGGCCCCTTTTAAAAAAAATATATATATATGGTAGCGGCAGAGAATAAAATTAAAAAATTGACACACGTCTTTATGTATATATATATATACATATACATATATTACCTACTGGCGGTCACCAGTAGGTAGTTATAGTTAGGACCTACTTTCCATAGGAAATCCACAACATTCTATTTGGAATAACTGTGGCGCTGGTGGACGAATCTTGGCAAATTTCTCCAAGAAAATGGCCTGCTCCACTCCGCTCCTTCCCTGAATGTTTGGGGGTGATTCGTCATGTGGGGGCCGAGAAAAAAGGGGGGTCCCAAAACGTGTTTTCCCCATGCAATTTTCCATAGGGAACTTTAGCCAGGGCTACAGCCGGAACGGCTGAATGGATTTACACCAAATTTGGCAGAGAGGTAGAGTTCGGTTCGCAGATTGTGCTTTTTGTTAATTGGTGTAAATCCGTTCAGTAGCTCCTGAGAAAATCAAAAGTAAAATCAGCGATATCTAGAGATGAAGTACAGCACGCGTATCGAAATCCGTACAATTACGAGCACGAGCTGCATGCTGATTGGATGTCAACTGTCTGTCAACACTCCAAACCAGGAAGTATTGGCAGCCATCTTGTGGCTCGGTAGAACCGAGTCACAAGAAAAGAGTACAACAAAGTTGAGAAAAAAAAGGAAAGGGGGCAGTGTAGAAAGATCCGGATCTTCTAGGCCTGCTCAGGGGTTCCCACATGGATCTTTAGGCTCCCAATTTAAAAAAAAATAAATAAATAAGAAATTGCAGGGTACCCGTATAGGTAAAATACGTTTTATTCTTAATTAGCCTCCCGGGGGGCCAAATCTCGGGGGCAATTTTTATCCATAAAGGGGGGCTTGTAAGGCCCCCCGCAGCACCGGGGACCACCACCCCCTCAGGGTTTTAAAAAAAAAGTATGTTTTCAGCTCCCCCTCCCCCTGTACACGCCTGGGGACCGCTACCTTCCTGGGGCAGTATTATGTAAAATGACCTTCCAGCACAGGGGAGCTGCACCCCCGGGACTTTTTAATGTTGGGAGGGGGTCACGTGGCCCCTCTCCTGGAGCTCTTGATGGCCATGGGGATCACCGCCTCCCAGGGCCGGCTCCTGCATTGTCTTGGGGTGCCTACCCCCTGGATACTGCTCTTTGCTATGTTAGGGCGTGAGTGTCGCTGTTCCCACTTTACCACAGCAAACCGCTTTCCTATTTGAAAGAGAGAGCATGCTAATCTGGTCTCTCTTTCAAGTAGGAAAGCAGATTGGTTTTCGATAGAGAGAGCAGCATGTAAGCTGCTCTCTCTGACAAAGCAATCGGGTAAAAAAACAGGGCCATATTATCAAGCCTGGGCTATAAAATGATTGCTGCTTTATCGGCAGGAAACTGCCGATAAAGTGGCGATAATGGGCTTGATAATTTGCTTTATGGAATTCCATTTAAAGCTCATGTTAGATGTGAAGAACATCTAACATGAGCTTTGATTGAAATTCAAACGTTCATTACATACTCCGTCCTCCGCCATTTTAGTAGTTTTCCTCCGTTTCTTTTTATACCTGTTACTTTCATTTTACCCTCCGCCTATCTTGTCTGTGATCGATGAGATGTCCTGTGTTTGTCTTTGGCCTCCGTGTTATCAGACTTGGTGACACGTATACGTAAAATGTACTTTGAAGCACGTAGGCCACAGCCATTACAACGCGTGTCCGTCACCAGAAAGCCATTATTATTCTTATGCCCTTATCATGGGTGGTAAATGTATGTGGCTAACGACATACTCGTGCTCCCATCATTATCATCGCAGGTTGTTCACTCACTCAGTGCTTTGGGCACCACTAACTGAGTGACCAAAGAGGCCACGCATGTAGTAGTGGGCCCCCTTGTATGGTAGTTTGGGAACAACTCTAAAATGGCATAGAACACGTGCACCCCGTCTTTTTTATAAGTAGGGTCACTTGTGTTGTGACAGATGTGCTGGATTGGTGTGGTGTGGGTGTAAACCATCCATGAAAGAGTGTGTGTCGATCTGACAACTAGACCTGCAACTAAGAAATCACTACAATGGAAATCTGGGCTTTGTACTGTTGTTGTGTTTTTCTGGTAGCGTAAGCACAGTAGGCTGTACTAACGTATTCAGTCTTGATTAATTTATCACCTCCCCCAGGGGCTTTTAAATGTTGGGAGAGGGGTCAATAATTGTTTTGACTTTTCTTCTTTAGTGTGCAGTGCTATATTGTTTTATAAAATGTATAAGTCTTCAAGCTATCTTTACTCTTACGACGTACGTGCGATATTTCCGTAATTGAGTTTAAAAGTAATATACGCTTTTTTACAGTTTAAAAAAAGTATTTTTATGATTATCCCAGATAATGTCTTCTGTTAATATGTACATTAAATACATGAATATATGTGTTTGAACAATTAGAATCTTACGTGGAGTACGTGTATGGGGCGCCGTATATGACGTCACGTGGGATATTTTTTTTAAATTAAAAAACGCAGGGTACGCTTTTTGGCGAAAAGAAAAAAAACATGAAGCCCGCTTTATTGTTAATTAGCCTCCGGGGGGGTCAAATCTCTGGGGTAATTTGTTTTTCATAATGGGGAGCCTAGAGGGTCTCCCCTGCGCGGGGATAGCTACCCCCAGATCTTTAACTATATGTATGCGGGGGGCTCATGGCCCCCCGGAGTTCCGGGGACCGCTTTCTCCTCCACTCGATTCCCCCCCTCCCCCACCTCCGGGGCCTCTTTTTTTACTGTGCAAAGGGGTTGCAAATGTGGTATTTTGGTTTTGTTTCTGTCTTGTAGGGGATCCAAGGTAAATACAACAGTTTTTTGTACAGCCACTACCTTTCTGCCTGTTACCATAGTAACAGTTCATGGATCAGTTGCATGAGTACAGAGGTTAGAAGTTCAACACAATATATTGCTAATTGAAATACTTACTGTGCTGGAGATTTATATTTATTTTTTTCATAGGAACCGTTAGTCGTAGAAGAAGTTTGTGGAAAAGTTTTATTAAGGATTTCTTCCTGTTCAGGGAGTATTAGGGTAACGTGCTCGAAGCTGGACTTTACAAAGTTTAATGTTCATTGGCTGTAAAGTATTAAAAGTAGAAGGCTTAGCAGTCATTCCTTGCTCGCCTTTGGAACAAGATGGACATTTTAATGGGTAAAGTGTTCCGAACACAAGTTTGCCCCTTATTAGGTGGGAACGGTTCACTGTTGTCAATGATATTGTGATGCATTTTCCAAAGGAGTATGGGGAAAGAAAGTAGTAGAGGGCAGGTTAGGAAAACTATTAACTGGGTACAGTGCCCATAAGGTGGTGGAGAGGAATTATGAGGTAAACAATTTTTTATATATGTTTCAAGGGCCATTTATATAATCGCCGTGTGGTGTATAAATCACGGCAGAAAAATGACAGTGTTTTGCGCTGTTTTCTTTTATCAAGTTTGTAGGTGACATACTTCTTAGTACTACTATTTACTTATAATGTGGTGTTTACTTTCATGATGGGGAGGTGTGGCTGAGCAGCAAACATTTCAGTCTAGGTTTGAAACTGTTTTTATTAAGCAAATACAAATAAACTTCCTTCAGAAACTGTCGCAGTATATATGAAAGGGGTGACAATTAAAAAGGGAATTTCATAAAATATCAGTTAAGCGTGGCTATATAGTTCATATTTGCGCTACAGTTTGTAAAAGTGTTGCCCCACATTCTTGTTGATGTAAGAAGGCATCAGTTACTTTTATATAAAGTAGAATAGAAGTGCTACAACAAACACTCCCGCACTACATTATCTCAGATCAAGAGAACAAGTAAAAGAGTAAAATCTCAATTGTTTCATATTACATAGAAATTCATGCATTATTATTTTTAAAATTTGTATTCTGTACAATTCAGAAAAGTGCTGTCGTAGTGTTTACAAGTTGCAGACTGTTCCGCTAATAAATCACATACTCACCAAAGAATATATAAAATGTTACTCTTATAATATATAGTACAGGTCCTATATATTCTTTAGGGAGAAGGTGAACAGGAATCACAAATAAGAATTGAAATTAGAAAATAACATTCAGAAATGTAGGGTTTACTAAATATTTAAAGTAATAAAGTATGCATAGCTATATTTTAATATAAATAAAAATATCTGATCAAGTTTTTATAAATATTTGATAATTATATTACAAATGGTGCTGAAAAATCTCCCATTCCTGTTCTGTAGAAATAGGACAATCTATTATGATATAACGATTGATACCATTGTTACAGTAAAAAGAAAAGGAAAATAAAGTTATATATTTAACAGAACATCCATAATGAAATAGTTTCGAGCAGTAATTATTTACTGAACTTCTTTTCTCCAGGAGGTGAAAAAATTAGATCTTCGTGGCGACGGGTCATAAACTCCTCTGAGATTATGACGTTGAGAATAATAATATGTATATATTCTCACAGCATATGATCACAAGGGGAAAATAGACTGAAAGCCGCAAGCTGGTAACGTTGCTTACTTATCGTTACTGTTTGTGATGATGGATTGTGAATTCCGCTAGGATCACTAAGACTGTTAATGTTATAATATACATATTAACAGTATGTCATCTCTAGGAGAAAACATAATAACAAGTGTATCATTGTTACGTTGATTGTAAATGTTTAGGGTTTGCGTCGACGGGTTAGCAACATCTCTCGAGCGAAGTACAATATCAATATTATAATATAAAAAGTCACTATATATAAGGTAAAAGGAGCCAGAAAAGGAGTAATATTTGTTATAATATATCTGTTTCTAAGAACAAGCTGCTGACGTTACAGAGAAAAAGGGAAAATCATGCAATAACATTGTTTTCTACATATAAATGTTTAAATATTGACAAATAGTCACAATTTATAACTAAGTACTATGCCTATGCCATCTTGAAACAACTTACAACTCCCGAATATGTTTGTTGACACAAAAAGAGAATCCGATACTAGAGAACGGACCCTGCAACAGAGATTGGCGATTCAGAAATAACTCGGGAAAACGAAACTAATTGCACAGTAGGTGTGGTTTATATAGTTTTTTGTTGTTTAGTAGTCTATGGAAGGAAGATGTAGCTCCGCCTATGTAGATGGCACGTTTTGCAGTTTACACGTGCTCATGTTTTAACGGTGTTTCGTGTGCACGTGTTTGGAAAAGTTTTAAACTGTGAAGCTGTACAGGTTTCGATTTTGATAGTAACATGTATAAGGTATTATTATCTACATACGTTGGAGAGTTTAAAAAGTGTTACTCGGTAAAATGTGTTCTTTGCATTTTTATGATTTAAAGCATCTAAATAGAAGACGTATTAATAAATATCGTTATCATTAGAAGAAAAAAAAGGTTTAATATTTGTTAATTTTATGGTTCTTAATTTTGAAAATGCTAGAATTGTAGATCATAATCCTACCCTCGGAAAGGTGTGCTGGCGCTTGGGGCTTTGGGAAGGTTAATAAATAATAAATGCCCTTTTCTATGCACCTGTAGACTTGGCTTTTAAACTTTCAATTGCCTAGTCTGTATATTTACACTTCCTCCAAACATGTTGGTACTGCTATTTTAGTATTGCAGTGAGCCATTCAGCAGTATGTGTTTATGTGTACACTGTTCTAAAAGTGAAGCTGCTGTACATTTTGCCAGACACTTTCCTTGCAAAATTGTAACAATTCAGCCAGTACCCAAATAGTCATGGTGCAAAGTGGGCCGTAGGGCATGGACTGTTTCAAACTCCTATATACTATGCATGCAGTCTTCTATGCATGGGAAACTTGTCTTTTATAGCTTTTATTATCCAGTCTATATTCTTCCACTTCCAGCAAACTGTTTGTGATTGCTCATTCAGTATTGTAGTGAAGTATCCAGCAGAAAGCCCTTATGTATGCACTGTGCTAAAAATAAAGCTTTTCTAAATTCAGACAGACACTCTCCTTGCAGAATTGTAATTATCCAGTCAGTACTCAAGTAATCATGGTGCAAAGTAGGCCGTAGGCCATGTACTGCTTTAAACCTGTATAGACTACGCATTTAGTCTTCTATGTAGCTGCACATTTGTTTTTTATACATTCAATTCCCCAGCCTGTATCCTTAGACTTTCACAATCACTCTCACCCTACTGTTTCAATATTGTAGTGAGCCATTCAGCAGTAGTTCCTTATATATGTACTGTGGTAAAACTGAAGCTCTTATAAATTCAGTCATGCACTCTCTTTGCAGAACTGTAATCATGCAGTCAGTACCCAAGTAATTATGGAGCAAAGTAGGCCTTAGTATATGGACTGCTTCAAACTCCTATTTATTATGTATGTACTGTTCTATGCACCTGCAAATTTACATTTTATATTTTGAATTTCCCAGTCTCTATCCTTACACTTCCAGCAAACACTCTGTCATTCCTATTATAGTTTTGTAGTGACTCATTGATCAGTGTGTAGTAATCCATTCACTACATTGAAACAGTAATCAGCAGATGTACAATAAGTGGTACATTCCCAGAGATATGGCAGTTATTGTGCACTATGATATCAGCACAATGGATGTACCGTATTTACAATGTAGTGTATTATGGAGCAAAAACGGCACAGATATGTGATGTATTTGTGTTGTGAATGTGGTGCATTGCTTGACTTGCGTTCCAAGTGCAACGCAGCTCCAGCAATGCTCTTAGAGTTCGATGCTCACAAAGCTGTGTCAATCCTTACACCTGTTTCAAGCAGGTGCAGGGTTTTGATGTAGCATAGGACTAAAAGTGACTGTATGAAATATTATAGATTACACTTAGTCACTTTTAGGAGGTGTTCCTATGCTAGAACACCTCCACCCCCCCCCCCTCTCTGCGCAGGAAAGTCTCTTTCTGGCGCAGGGCTTTAGAATGTGATACACCTTACAATTTTTTTTCCAGATTTTTTCCTTATAAAACGAGGAAAAAGGGACTCTTGTTTTTGTTGAATGCAAACCTGTTTCCTTTTCCTAAAAAGGGGTTCCTCCCAATACTTTTTGATCTCTTCCATATGCATCACATTGTAAATATCAGGTACTATGGTACATCTATTGCAACACCACTGCATCACAAAAGTGACGGAAAAGATGTGTAAAAGAGGTACAAGGGTGTTGTAAATTCACTCCTAGCACATACAAATTCACCCAGGCAGTTTCACTAGCAGTGCAAATTGAAGTATAGACTTCTAACATATTTATATGGATGTGTTGCATTGAAGTGCTTTGGAGGTACTACAGTATAGTATAGGTAAACACCTTATACATTTATGATGTAGCAGTCTCATATAGTTTTGCACTTCGACATTCACCATACACTAATAATTCATTCGTTCATTTATGCACTACACATTCATTCTGACAAAGTTTTACACACTAATATAGAAATATAGTTCTTTTTTAAGCCAGTGGAGGTAGTTAAGAAAAGAAGTGTGTTTTTTTCTTTTTAGTTTTCTATTTTTTTTTATTTTTTCAGCAAGTTTTTAGTTGTTTTTTTTAAAACAAAAAAATGAAACTGGAAACAAAAAAACTGTGGAACAGGAAAAACAAAGAAAAAAATATATTATTGTTTTGGGCAACGGTGCTCTTCGTTGCTCTTTACAATGAGGTGAATAGACTGCTTACGGTAACAAAGGAGTTCTCTGCAAAATTTACAATGATCTGTAAGGTCTGCAAAGACGGGGCGTGGCTTGAGCGCCGATGGAGCAGGCGGCGTGAGCCGGTAGCTCCGCGCTCGATCCCCCGATTAATCCTGACAATCAGGGTCTACAGTGGCCTGGGACCGTGGAGACGGCGTAGGAACACCAGCGGCACAGTTGAGACCTGACATCCTTGCTGGCGGAGTCTCGACGCCGGAGTTTTCTTTATAGGCGCTGGGGCCGGGCGGCCCGTGATGGAGCTCCCAAGATGGTGGTTGTCCCTCCCCGATAGCCCTATGGGGAGCGGGCTTGTCCTGGAGACCGGCAGAACAGACGGCAACAGAGACGGCGGCTGCCGAACACCGTGACCTGCATCCTCCGGGGAGCCGCCGGGGAGGACGACCACTGTCGACCAGTGGTGAGCGAGGCCAGACTACAGCCCTAAGATGGCGGATCCCGGGTGGACCCCCGGGGAGCAGTGACAACCCCTGGGCGAGGATCGGGGTTCTGTGGAGGGCCGGAGCAGAGCCCGGTTGCGAGAGATCAATTAAAACGAACTGGCCAGTGCCCTCCTGTACCGGCAGCAACTACAGCGTGGAAGGAGCTGCGCGTGACGCTCGTGGACCGGAGGGCCGCGCGGGCCTGCAGCGACCCCCCTTGTGGCTGCACGCAGCGCCCCGCTGGGCAGGAGAGGGCCACCGGACACACGGGGGGTCCCCTGTGCGAACGCGGCTCGACCGGAGCCTACCCGTGTCGACCACGACTGCCCCTGGATTGACCGGCCCGGAGGACAGGCCCGAGGACCGGGGAGCCGGCGAGAGCCCACCTCGCTGCACTGAGCCACAGGAAAGGGCCCACGGCGTGAAGGGAGCTGCGGGACGCTCCTTGATTCGGCGGAGCCCACCCGTGAGCAGGTACAGCAGCCCTTGCCTCCCCCGCCACGCGGCAAGCATAGACGGTTGATGTACGGCCCCCTATCGGAGCAGGCCTCAGGGTTGTTGGGGCGTGAAGCAGGGCGCCGGGCACACTCGGATGCGAGAGGCCATACTCCTGGGGATCTGAAAGCGCTCGATCGCGGATCAGGACTGCGAGGCAACGGAGAGTGAGGCACTACCAGTAAGGTGTCCGGCCCCGACGGGAGGATTTCAGGCGGGGGGCTGCCGGCTGATTGTGGAAGGGGCTTGCTGAGGGCCTACAAGTGCGAGTCCCAGACTGGCTAGGACGGGGGGGGCCTATTCCTGGCTCTCCGAGGGGGCGAGGGGCTGACCTGACGACCGGGCAGTGCCAGTGATCGGGACTCAGTGGCGGACTGGTGGACTGGACACCGAGTGAGCGCCAGACGCCTGCCAACTCTCGGGGGCCTAGGACCGTGGTGGAGCACCATCAGGATTCAAGCAAGCCGGGCCGAAGACGGCTGAAATGCCAGAAACCGGTCCCCGGTAGCTTGTCTCCTTTCTGGTGAAGAATTGGCTTGGTAGTTTAGTCTGCCCTGTTCCCATGATGCACTGGGCCAGGGACAGACTGATTTGCATATAGCCAGGTTCTGAGCTGGGATGGTGCAGTGAGATAAATAACGGTGATGGATCAAGCCCTGATCTTTGGACTGGGTAAGAGTGGTCTGCTTAATTCAGACACTCTGTTCATCACCACCCCATTTTCTGAATCGTTTTTGGCCACTATAGGTGTGGCAGGGTATACTCAGACATGAGTCCCTTTCTCACTGCACCATCAGGATTCAAGCAAGCTGGGCCGAAGACGGCTGAAATGCCAGAAACCGGTCTCCGGTAGCTTGTCTCCTTTCTGGTGAAGAATTGGCTTGGTAGTTTAGTCTGCCCTGTTCCCATGATGCACTGGGCCAGGGACAGACTGATTTGCATATAGCCAGGTTCTGAGCTGGGATGGTGCAGTGAGATAAATAACGGTGATGGATCAAGCCCTGATCTTTGGACTGGGTAAGAGTGGTCTGCTTAATTCAGACACTCTGTTCATCATCACCCCATTTTCGGAGCCGCAGGGGCTGCCTGGACTGCACTAAACGAAGGGAAGGTGATTGAGGGAGATCTACTACTTAGCTGGTGGCACAGACTGCCGAGAACTGGTGAAACTCTGCGGGCCTCAGGCGCAGTAAGTCCCGCCGGAGGGCGTTGTTACATGGGATAGTGTGCGCGATGAAGCCGGGATCAGCAGAAGAAGGCGAGGTGCCGCTGAATACCGTGCAGACGGGTCAGGAGGTGATGGGGGGCTCAGAGGTAGAGATACGACTGGGCAAATGACTGGACCAGATCCTGGATGCCATTACAGCGACCAAAGAATCTCTCCATAACGACATAGCGCAGGTTGCAACGGGGCTGGGCCTCCTGAAGGCTGATCATTCGAAGCTGGTGGACCGGGTGAAGGACACTGAATTGACGGTGCAAGAACTGAAACCGGCGGTGGTGACTGTGGAACGGAAGTTGGAGGGGGCACTGCAACGGCTATCAGCGCTGGAGAAACGGGCGGAGGATGCCGAAAGTAGAAACAGGTGCAACAATGTGCGAGTGGTCGGCTTGCCAGAAAAAATTGAAGGGGCGGACATGATTGCATACTTGGAGAACTGGTTTAAGACGCAAGTGGTGCCGGAGGGTTTATCCCCCTTCTTCACGTTGGAAAGGGCGCATAGAGTCCCGGCTACGCCACCGTCGTTGGGGCACCCTCCCAGGCCGGTGGTGGCTCGTCTCCTTCACTACAAGGATAGGGATCTGCTGATTCAAAATGCGCGGACGCTGGGCCCCTTCAAAGTGGAGAACAGTTCGGTGACCATCTTCCCAGACTATACCCAGGAAATCCAAAGGGCTAGGGCTTCTTTCCTTGCAATCAAAAAGGAGCTCAGAACAGAGGGGATACAATATTCATTACTGTTCCCGGCTAAACTACGGATTATCCTGGACGGCGCGACACAGTTCTTTATGACGCCGGATGAGGCCTGGACCTGGCTGGAGACATACAGAGTGGGTACTGATAGAAGACACAAAGCTGAGAATGATCGACCCAAACCGGCGAGGGTACGCCAGTCACAGCGTCTCAGAAAACGACATAAGACTCAGCAGGCCCTGCTGCTTGCGCAATTGGCGGCGGACAAACAAGGGGCCCTAGAAGCGACGGCGGCCATCAAGGGGTCGCGGAGAGAGGTGTTGGAAGAAGGTTCGGCGTCGGAGGACGATAAGAGACATTCTGGGACTGAGATTTCAGATGTGGATAGTAACTTGGGGCCGGAGGTGACTCCCCGCTCGGCGGACGATTTGTGACTGGCACAACCTCCGGAGCGCAGTGGGGAGCACGGCCGACTATGGTCGGAGATGAACACCACGATATCCTTCCAGAGCACGGTAGCGGTGCCAGGCCAATGGGGGGGGGATTCTGAGACGGGGGGCTGGGGCGAGGGCTGCCGCTTGTTGGTGCACGACCGCGCTCCGACTGCCCCTAAGGCAGCCTGCAGTGGCTACTGCAGGGTAGATTTGTTTGTTTGATGTGTGAGGTTTGGATGGGGGCTATGGCGCAGTTGCTGGTTCCTGTCCTGGGGAAGTGGGGGTTGGGGGTTCTGTGGAATGTTTGGGGGGTGGGCACTTTTGAAGCTGGTGTGGGCTGGCAGGCTGTGGCTGCGATGCTGCGAATGAAAGAAGGCAATGGGGACGATGCCTGAGCTGAAGTGTGTCACGTGGAATGTGCGGGGACTCCACACCATGTCCCGACGCCATAAAGTGCATGCATACCTGGTGCGCCGTGGGGTTCAGATTGCGATGCTCCAAGAGACCCATCTTACTAAGCTGGAATGTGCGGCACTTCAGAAACGGTGGAGGGGGCAGGTGCTTGGCACAGCATATTCTGCGTTTGCAAGGGGTGTACTGATTTGGGTGCGGGCGGGGATTCCCTTTCAGGTGACGAATCAGACGATTGATCCGGAAGGTAGATATGTAGGGGTGGCACGGAGGCTTTATGGTAGGGAAGTAGCGCTCTGTTGTATTTACGCCCCGAACTCCGACCAGCCCCGCTTCTTTGATAAAAGTTAAATAAACTATTTTCATGATTGTCCTAGATACTGTCTTCCCTTAATATGTACATTTAATACATAAATATATGTTTTTGAACAATTAGAAACTTTTGCACCGTATGCTTACCGGTCGCCGTACATGACGTCACGCAGAAGCGCTGATGCGATGCGCAAGGTCAAAGCGTATCTGTAACGAGTGCACATCTACGTGCAGAGGACCATTTGCCGTACGAAGTGTAATTGTAAAAAATAGAGAATTTTTTTTATATAAAAAAAATTGGGGATTTTGTTTTGTTATTATTTTACATTACGAATATTAAATATAATTTAAAAAATAAAATAAATATAAATATTTTTAATAAAAGGTTAAGAAATTAGTATAAAAAGAAAGAAATGTAATAATTTATACATTTAAAAATTATCATTTACTAAACCTTTGAAATTCACTGAAAAAACCATAGGTTTCAGCCACGTTATATTTAGGAATTAGTGTTTAAAAAAACTTGCAAATTCACTGAAAAAAACATAGGTTTCACACATGTTATAGTTAGCTGGAGATTTCATTCATACAAAACCATTGAAATTCCCCCATTATAGTTAGTTCAGCTAACTATAACTCACGCGCCCACAATGCACTACTGATGACATCACATACTACATCACTCATGACATGGTCAGTGACATCACTGATGACATCTCAAATGACATCACTGATGACATCTCTGAAGACATCATCCTTGTGAAAGAGTGGCAGACCTCCTCTTACCCTAGTATAACCTTGATACACACATTCAAAAATGGAACGTAAAATTTTCTAAAGAATGGAGATACCAATACCAGTTAGAACAACCTATTCAGTAATCCCTAAATCTATATACACATCCACTCATTCACCAATAGTTCTATATAGTCACTCATGCATGTACTCACTCATCATATGTTCTCATGCACTTATACATCCTGTTACACACCTACACTTATACATAGAGTTATTCACACATATACTCACACATGGAAATAAACTTTCAAACATCTGTTTACTTGCATATATAGCTCTACACACACGACTACACTTATTTCTACAGAAACGTACACAAACTTATTCTCTTAAACAATCGGTTATAGAAATACATACGTATTTATACAGGAACTCTTTCAATCTGTCATTGTCATATATCCTTACTTATATACATCAATACTCACATATACTAGTTTAAAACATATGTACTTACTCATAAAGACACAATTGAGGCAGTAATTCACTCACTAACACACCCATACACACAATCATCCACCCATACAGTCCTGCACACATGTTGTCTTCAAAACACATACAAACAGTGAGTCAGTCATTCATGGATCTGTGCGGTAAGTAATACCCCCCACCAAACCATACAGACACTCATTCTGATACTCAAAAAAACAACTATTAACCCATATAGACACTCATGTAGCTACTCACTAACCCATGCAGCCACTTATACACAAAGTGAGACACTGATACAGATATTTACATATTTAAAGATTACTCGCTAATACATGTATTCACTAAGATATACTTAATAAGTCAGTTATACAATCAATTTTACAAAAGAAAACATTTAGACACTTATTTACCCATTTATTGTTCCATCAACCTTTAGATATACATATATAAAAAATATTTATTTTTCAGAAAGACAGACATTCACTGGATGATGTCATCAGTGATGTCATAAGTGATGTTATTTGAGATGTCATCAGTGATGTCATGAGTGATGTCACTGACCATGTCATGAGTGATGTAGTATGTGATGTCATCAGCAGTGCATTGCGGGCGCGCGAGTTATAGTTAGCTGAGCTAACTATAACGGGGGAATTTCAATGGTTTTGTATGAGTGAAATCTCCAGCTAACTATAACATGTGTGAAACCAATGGTTTTTTCAGTAAATATATATATATATATATATATATGTATATATATATGTATATATATATATATATATATATATATATATATATATATATATGTATATATATATATATATTCACTGAAAAAACCATAGGTTTCACACCAGTTATAGATAGCTGGAAATTTTACTGACATAAAATCATTGAAATTCCCACGTTATAGTTAGTTGGACTCACTATAACTTGCGCGCCTGCAATGCACTGCTGATGACGTCACATATTACATCACTCATGACATCGTCAGTGACATCACTCATGACATCACTGATGACACCATCCAGTGAATGTGTGTCTTTCTGAAAAATAAATATGTTTTATATATGTATTTGAAAAGGTCGATTGACGAATAAATGTTTA
Source organism: Lissotriton vulgaris (assembly GCF_964263255.1). Lineage (NCBI taxonomy): Eukaryota > Metazoa > Chordata > Amphibia > Caudata > Salamandridae > Lissotriton > Lissotriton vulgaris. The sequence continues at coordinate 1,229,259,947 of NC_141689.1, read as the reverse complement.
AATAAGTGTGTAAATGGATGTTTTTTTAATAAAATATTGATTGGTTAACTGGCTTATAAAGTGTATCTTAGTGAATACATATATTAGCGAGTAATTTTTAAATATTTAAATATATGTATCAGTGTTTCACTTTGTGTATAAGTGGCTGCATGGGTTGGTGACTGACTCACTGTTTGTATGTGTTTTGAAGACAGCATATATGCAGGACTGTATGGGTGGATGAGTGTGTATTAGTGAGTGAATGCCTGCCTCACAAGTGTCTTTATGAGTAACTACATATATTTTAAGCCGGTTTCGATCGCGGGTGGAATGCCGTCGGCCAATGGCCGACAGCAGCACTGGGGAGGTAGCGCTGCCGTCGGCCATTGGCTGGCGGCAGCGCTTAAGGGGTTAATGTAGTATATGTGAGTATTGATGTATATAAGTGAGTATATGTGAGAGTGAGAGATTGAAAGAGTCCCTGTTTAAATAAGTATGTGTTTCTATAAGTGATTGTTTAAGAGAGTATGTGTAAGTTTCCTTAGAAGTAAGGTGGTAGTGTGTGTATAGCTGTATATGCAAATAAATGGATGTTCAAAAGTTTATTTGCATGTGCGAGTATGTGTGTGAGTAACTTTTGGATGACTGTCGGTGTGTAACAGGATGTATAGGTGTTTCACTACATATGATGAGTGAATATATGTATGAGTGACTATATAGAACTGTTGGTGAATGAGTGGATGTGTATATAGATGGTGGTATTACTGAATTGGTTGTTGTAACTGATATGGGTATCTCCATTTTTTTTGAAAATGTTATTTTCCATTTTTGAATATGTGTTTCAAGGGTTACATTACACTGAAAGGAGGTCTGTCACTCTGTCACAAGGATGGTGTCATCAGTGATGTCATGAGTGATGTCACTGACCATGTCATGAGTGATGTAATATGTGACGTCATCAGCAGTGCATTGCAGGCGCGCAAGTTATAGTGAGTCTAACTAACTATAACGTGGGAATTTCAATGGTTTTATGTCAGTAAAATTTCCAGCTAACTATAACTGGTGTGAAACCTATGGTTTTTTTCTGTGAATTTAATAGGTTTTTTAAATGCTAATTCCTAACTATAACTGGTGTGAAACCTATGTTTTTTTCAGTGAATTTCAAAGGTTTTTTAAAAGCTAATTCCTTTCTATATCGAGTTTCTAACCTACGATTTTTTTATAAATTTGCTGTTTTGTGTAAGTATTAAGTATTATTTTTCATTTTTTATAATATATTTTATTTTTTTTAATCATTTTTTCCTGGGGCGCTCTGGGTGCGCGCACCGGTGCGCTCTCCGGAAAGCGCACCCAGAGCGCTACTTGCGTTCGTGAAAAAAAATATGAATGAAAAGTAAATAATAACGCAAGACATCTAGTACCCTACATATAAAAGCAGTTTTTTTGAATAAGGAAATGAAAATGATTTTGCATTTCCGTGAAACTATCAAAACGTCACTTAGGCGCGCCGCGTAAGCGCCCCCGGAAGCGCCTTCGTTGGCGCCATGTACGCGCCCCCGGAAGCGCCTATGTTCACGCCGCGTGAACGCCCCCGGAAGCGCTTCGGTGCGCGCACCGTAAGCGCGTCAAGTCATGTGACCTTAAAATAACACTTTTCATTGGTTGCTAACAGTTTTTTTTTACAAAGAATGAAATCCCAACCCATTTCCTTCACTTCTTCTTTCACTTTTGTGACTGAAAGACCTGCCTTTTTGCTCTCGGTTCTTTGTTGGATATCTTGGATTATCATGGCTGCCAGACCATCCAGCAGTGAAGATGACTCCAATGAATTCCTTGATGAAGAGCCTCCTCAGCCGAAGGTCAAAGAACATTTCATCTGGAAATTTTTTTCCATACTAGAAGACCAAAAAAAGGTAAATGCTCCAAAAGTGGAGTGCAGGATCTGTCACAAAGTCCTGTCACGGGGTGACCCCACTAAAAAATATTCTTTTGGGAACTCCACAATGATTCGCCAAGTGGAGAGGAGGCACCCCCAGAATTTTGCCCGGGAAAGTGTCAGGGCTCTGGCACAAGAGGTTCCCAGTGATGGGGCCTCTACATCCACCGGAGGACCAACAACATCGGTGAGGGGGAGATCACAAGAGCTGGTTCCGAACATTCAGCCTGCATTTAACAAAGGCTTCCTTAAATGCAGATACTGTGATCAGCTACTTTGCTATGGGGAGCAAAGTGTTCTGCTCATGGTTCGATCATTGGAGAACCATCGCTGCCGTTCCCAGCCCTAATTTTTGTGGTTTTTTTTTGCTCCTGTTGAGCAGTTTCCATTCCCTGTTTTTGTTTTTGTTCTAAAAAAAGAAAAAAGAAGAAAAAAAAAAGTTCTTTTCAGAACTACCTCTAATTCTCATCAAAGAGCTAAAAAAATGAAAAAGAGTAAGTGAAGTGGAGTGCATTGATAAAGGAAAGGAAAATGAGTAAGAAAGAACAGAAAGGTATGAGAGGGGGAAGGAAATGAAGTAGGGGGACTGAAAGAAGGTGAGTGTTGGGAAGGAAAGTAAGAAGGAGAGTGAACATGGGGAATGTAGATATTCAAAGAAAATGTAGAAAAGGAACAGGGGTGTGGAAGGGTAAGAAAAGATGCATTGCTGGAGTTGCATCATTTTTGTGACGCACTCCAGCAAGTACTTGCGTCACTTTTGCGCTTACAGATACGTCTGAAATACTGACGTATCTGTAAGTACTTGCGATATAATACGTCATATATTTAATATGACGCATGAGTAGAAGACTGAAGGCCTCATTTATAAGGCCATGCGTCACTTTTACGCCACCGGTACGTCACTTTTTGTGACGCACCAGTGCTGTTAAAAATGCACCTTATTTATTCATATTTACAAAGTGACGCATCTAGGTAGATGCGTCACTTTGTAAACCCCTGTGCCACATTATACCTACGTCAGGTGTAATGTATGCAAAAGGGACATATTGACGCAAGAGGTGACGCAGTGAAATCTATGAGATATTACTGCGTCACTTTTATGACGCTGTTGCGTCAAAATCTTGCACCTGTTTACAGCAGGCGTAAGACTGATGCAGGCCCTTTCACATGGGCCTGGCCCCATGTGAAAGGATGCATTGCTGGAGTTGTATCATTTTTGTGACACACTCCAGCATTGCATCACTTTTGCGCTTACAGATACGTCTGAAATACTGACGTATCTGTAAGTACTTGCGACATAATACGTCATATATTTAATATGACGCATGAGTAGAAGACTGAAGGCCTTATTTATAAGGCCATGCGTCACTTTTACGCCACCGGTACGTCACTTTTTGTGACGCATCAGCAGCGTAAAACATGCACCTTATTGAGTTATATTTACAAAGTGACGCATCTAGGTAGATGCGTCACTTTGTAAACCCCTGCGCCACATTATACCTATGTCAGGTGTAATGTATGCAAAAGGGGCATATTGACGCAAGAAAGGGGCGTAGAGATGATGCAGTGAATAAACTGGGATTTCCCCATGCCACGCACTCTGGTGCGCAAATCGAAAAAACAATTATATATTTTTTTGTCCCGCGGGGGCCCTTTTATAGCCCCCACATCAAACCTAGGGGGTCAGGGGGGGTCTACTCTGCCCCCTTATGGTCATTTCCCCCTTTGTTTTTGCCACCTCTTGTGTCTCGATCTTACCGAGACACAAGATGGCGGCCACTCCGGACTGTTTCGAATGTTTACAGACACCCGAGAGCCAATCAGCTTTCCGCGCGCAAGTCGCGTAGCGCGCCCGGTGCGCTCCCCGGGGCACGTACCGTGGCGCGCCTATAGATATATATATTTTTTTGAACCTAAATTACTCAAAAACCACTGGAGCACATATCTTGAGACATAGCAAAGGCACATCGGGCTACCAGTCCCTACAATTTTGCCAAGTTTGGTGGAAATCCATTCAGCTGTTCGGGCTAAAAGTGAGGTCGACCGCCCTATGGAAATTAACATGGGTAAAACACGTTTTGGGACCCCCCTTTTATCTCGGCCCCCACTTGACAAATCCCCCCCAAACTTTCAGGGAAGGACCGGAGCGCCGCAAGGCAAATTTGAGGAAATTTTCAGGCAGATTCCTCAACCGGCGCCAAAGTTATTCCCAATAGAATGTTGAGATTTTGCATTGAAAAAAATCCTAACTATAACTACCTACTGGCGACCGCCAGTAGGTCATATATATATATATATATATATATATACATATATATATATATATATATATATATATATATATATATATATATATATATATATATATATATATATATATACATATATATATATATACATATATATATATATATATATATATATATATATATATATATATATATATATATATATATATATATATATATATATATATATATATATATAAAGGCCCGTCCAAGGGGGATGAGGTCCCGGGTTCAAAATCAGCCCAGGAGGTGGGCCAAGTGTAGCGCCATCCTTGTTTTAACAAATATATATATATATATAAAAAATAAAGGCCAGGCCCCAGGGGATGGGGTCCCTAGTGCTAAAATCACACCATGGAAGGGAGGCACGTGGCCTCCCTTCCTTTAATTAGAAAATAAAATAAAACACAAAGAAACACCGGGCCCCGGATGATGGGGTCCATGGAGGCCGTAATCAACCCTGAGAAGGGACCTTGTGGCCCCTTCCTCATTCAAAAAATGCTTGGTCCTGGGAGATGGGGTCTGCAGGTCCGAAGTCAGCCCAGAGAAGGGGACTACAGCTCACATTCCCTTAGAACAAAAATAATTTGACTGCAACTCGCCGGAGGCCTCATCCCTTCCTCCACCACTCTGCAAACGCGCCCTCTGGCACACTGCTGATTGGGGGATGACGTCCCTTTGGCTGCTGATGGTCCTTAGAGGCCAGCAAAACCCATATTACCTCCAGTAAGCCCCACACAGCGGGACTGCTGAGAGGGGATCAGAGGCCATGCCCATTTTCCCCACCGCTCTGCAAACTCGCCTCTCAGGAACCTGGTGGTAGAAGGATGAGGTCCCCTTGCCTCCCGAGGGCCTCAGGACTAAAGGGGACTTCGTTCCCCAACTAGTAGTGTGCCAGGAGGCGCGTTTGCTGAGTGGTGGAGAAAAAGGATGTGGTCACCGAAAACCTCTCAGCAAACCCACTATGTGGGACTAGCTGGAGGTAATAGGAGGGGTAGTTGGCCCCCAAGGACCCTCACTAGCCAAGGGGACGTAACCCCCACTTCTAATAGTGCACGAGGAGGCCTGTTTGTAGAGTGGTGGAGAAAGGGAGCGTGCCGCCAACAACTTCTCAGCAATCCAGCTGTGTGGGACTAATTGGAGGGAACAGGAGGAGTAGTTAGCCCCATGGATGTCCTTGAGGGCCAACTATCCTTCCTGTTCCCTCTAGTAAGTCCCACCCAGTGGGATTGCTAAAAGATCTTCGGAGACCATGCCCTCTTTCTCCACCACTCTACAAACGCGGCTCTGGGTGCACTATTGGTTGGGCGATGAAGTCCACTTTACTCCCGAGGGACCTTAGGGCAAGAAGCCCTCCTGGAATTTCCTGGAATTCCTTCAAAGCTGGATTCTTGAGAGCTGGTCAGAAGCCAAAGGCCCAGCCCCCTTTCTCCACCACTCTACAAACACCATTGCTGCTTAATAAAACATAGAAATTCATTGATAAAAACAAAGGTTACAGGAATGTTATAGTTAGGAATTAGCATTTAACAACCTTAGAAATTCACTGAAAAACCAAAGGCTACAGGGATGTTATAGTTAAGCTGCCATTTCACCCATACGAAACCAGAAAAACTCATCAGTTATAGTTAGCTCAGCTAACTATAACTCATACCCCATAATGCAATGCTTATGACCTCACATATTACATTACTCATCACATGGTCAGTGACATCACTGATGAAATCACTGATGACTGGTTTTGTGAATGTCTGTAACAGTCTGTTAGTTGCTGTCTAAGTGGCTATATGGGTAAGGGAGTGGGTACTTGAGTGGCTGTATGGGTGAGTGATTGGTGGTCTGAGTACCTGTAGGGTGTATGAGTGTCTGTGTGGGTGGGTGATTGAGTGTGTGACTGCCTATATGGATATGTGAGTAGGTGAGTTTGTGGCTGTATGGGTTAGTGAGTGCATATGTGAGGGACTATATATGTGAGTGATTGTGTGTATGGCTGTGTGGGTGAGTGAGTGGATTTGTCAGTAGTATATGGGTGAGCAACTAGGTATGTGAAAGGCGGTATATCTGAGTGAAGGGGTATAGGAGTGACTGTATGAGTGAGTGAGTGAATGAGAAAGTGGCTGTATGGGTGAGTGTGTGCTTGTATCAGTGACTGTATAGGTGAGTGAGTATGTGTTAGTAGCTGTATGAGTAAGTAAGTGTGTGTGTGTGTGTGTGTGTGTGTGTAGCTGTATGGGTTAGTAAGTGGCTGTGTGACTGACTGTATAGGTGAGTGAGAAAGTGTGTGAGTAGCTCTATGGGTGACTGACTCAGTCTGTGAGTGGTTGTATGGGTGTATGAGTGGATATGTAAGTGGCTATATTAGTGAATGAGTGGGTATATGAGTGACTGTATAGGTGAGGGAGTAGATGTCTGTGTAAATCTATGAATCAGTGAGTTGGTGCATAAGTACTGGTTTGGGTCTGTGAATGGGTTTGTGAATGGCTGTTTAGGAGTAGAAGTGGGTGTATGAAAGGTTCTATGGGGATGTAAGTGGGTGCGTTAGTGATTTTGTGGATGATGTCACCAGTGATGTCATTTGAAATGTCATCAGTGATGTTGCTGGCCATGCCATGAGTGATGTAATATGTATATATATAGATATAACTATAATACACACTACATAGAAGGGGGTCCAAGGGCTGGTTTAAAGACTCACAACTAGATACACGCCCCTACTTATAACAACTATACATACAGAGTATCTAGGAGTCAAAGACGGAAAAAAGGAAGAAAAAGGGGAAGCTCAATTCATCAAAGACCCATGACAAAACAGAAAAGGTTTTCCATATTTTTAATTTTAAATAACACCACGTGGTATATTGTATGAAATGTGACTTAAATGCACGTGATCAAACCGACTGGGAAAAACAAACACAAGGGTAGGTGAAAATATTCCCATCAGTTGTCGATCTATACCGCCACTTTTTACATCATGTGGGTTCTCCTTACCCAGGAGTCAGTGCAATCACAGTCCAAAAGATGTAGAAAAGACTGCGAGAGCCAAAAGACCCTTGTATCTACAAGTTTGGCAGTGCAGATTAAAGAATAAATGCGAGGGGACAACTGAAATGAAGCAGTGCAGGAGTGTGAGTAGTGATAAGATAGAATTGGATAAGGCTGAGTAGAAGTGTAATTTTTAATGATTTCTCTCAGCTCTCAATGACTAAAAACGATTGTGACAAACAGATTTAACAAAATATCTGTTCAGCAAATAGTGGTCAACATGTTTCTGCATAGATGGATAGTGCCAATGCATTCATCAGGACCTAGATATTGCTACTGCTGTTGAAAAAAGTGAAAAATATGTATAAAGAAAGGGGAATTATATCACCTGCATTTCAGGTTGAATACTCCAACACAATCTAAGGTATCGTCATGTCAATGGGAAGAAGAATGAAAGGAGATAGAAACAAAAATAGAAATATATCAAAATAAACTCATATGTAGTTTATATTTCATTTCAAAGATTTAGTTAAAAGGTTTCATGTACATATCAATGTTTCGCCACTCACCCTATATTTGTGGGAATAGCGCCTCACCTCACCTGGCTGCAGCTCAGGTAATGAGGAGCACCGCTCTGTTTGGAAAAGAAATATATCTGTAAATATTCCGCTGTTAGTCTTATCTAAAAATGATGGCTGTATAGTCAGAAAAGTACTCAATAGGGGGTGTTTCTAATTAAGTTTGCAAAAACCACAAGATAGCTGTCTCATCGTGGGGTTTGTTCTGCGTGTTAATCAAACCGACATCACTGTGCTGCCAGCGAAAAAATCGTGGTCTCTTATGTATTAGCACTATGTGTCTCCTAAACATCAATCTGTCACGAAATCAATGCTTCAGGAGATAAGTCTCAATGGGCAGGAGTGCTTGATACCAGGGTAGAAGTTTATCACCAGGCATGCTACCTGCTAGTTCCTTCGTTTATGAAAGGATGGGGGAAACAAAAATGTCCGCAATTAAAATAAAGATACGAGCATTGGCTCGCAAAACCACGGTGGAGCTTATCGCGGCGGCCGCTTGTCGTGGGCCATTCTTAAAAGTATCAGGCAAGGCACCGCTAGCGTAAGCTAGAGCTCAAACGGCGCCATTCCTTACCTCTCCGTCAGTGTCTCCCGGCGTTCCTCTGCGCTAACTGGGGAGGCACCGAACGTCTCTCAGGAGGACTATTTGTTAGGGAAACGCCTTTCCGCACACGTGACCGCAGTTGGGTCTCTGAGAATTGTAATCCAGGATTGTTATTATGATTTTAGTATCTCAAGTAGATGGAAACACTCAAAAGAGTTATTAGAAATTGTAAGGATATAATGCGGCAAGTATGGCCCGAAGAGGGAAAACATTGACAGAGTACCGGGCATTCTTAAAACGAGTAGATGTACGATCTGTCATATATACATTACAAATGTATTGTAAAGGTAGTCCCAGATCAAAAACTCAAAGGAGAACCCACATGATGTAAAAAGTGGCGGTATAGATCGACAACTGATGGGAATATTTTCACCTACCCTTGGGTTTGTTTTTCCCAGTCGGTTTGATCACGTGCATTTAAGTCACATTTCATACAATATATCACGTGGTGTTATTTAAAATTCAAAATATGGAACACCTTTTCTGTTTTGTTATGGGTTTTTGATGAATTGAGCCTCCCCTTTTTCTTTCTTTTTTCCGTCTTTGACTCCTAGATACTCTGTATGTATAGTTTATATATAGATATATACATACATTAGGTGAAACAAACAAAGTTTACAGGGACGTTAAACTTAGGCTGGTATTTCACTCGTACAAAATCAGAGGAATTCAGCAGTTGTAGTTAGCTGAGATAACTATAACTCACGTTCCCGCGATGCACCGCTTATGAACTCGCATATTACATCACTTATGGCATGGTCAGCGACATCACTGATGACATTTCAAATGACAATACTGATGACATCATCAACAAAATATATATATATATATATATATTTTTTTTTATTGCACAGAAAAGGAAATGTCAATAGACACAGCTTCTGGCCTACAACCCCTCCGGGCCGGCCGCATCACAAGTAGTATAATCAAATCGACATCATACGGTACACAGCCTGATGGCCGACAACCCGGGGGTCCGGCGGCGTGAAGTGGATCTAGTATTCTCATTGTCCAGTATCGATCTGAAGTGCAGGCAGCGTCAAATGTTCATGTGCATTTTTTACTTTTCTCCCTCTGAAACAACCCTGTAACTCCCCTATTAAACTACCCCCCCTGCCCTTCCCTTAGCCTCATAAAAGTTCCCTGCTTTATTTCGCATACCCACTTCTATCATAGCCCGACCCACACCCGACCTCGTAGCCGATAGTCTCTGTATGGCCGTTGGTAAAAGGGCCCTGAAGGTGTCCAGTCCATCTGTCTGGGTGTTAGTGTGGTGTCTAGAGGTGCCCTCGTGTGGTGTGTGTTCCCTCCAGAGAACCCCCGCTGGTGTACATCTCACTCAATCCTCCCCCCACTACCCTCAGTGCTCCCACCCCGACTGCGCACCTAGACCTGCTCTCGTCTCACCACGTTGGCGCTAGTGTTCTAGTCTATGTCGTTCATGGGTTCTGCCACCAACCCTTGCAAAACTCTGTCTGTGGAACCCACATCTTCGGACTGCTGTCCCTGCAAATAGGTCTGATTTAGAGCCCAGAAGTTTTTCGGGCGCCTTTTTGGGGGTAACAGCTCACTATACGTCTCCGTCTGTGTGCTACAGTACAGCATGTCTCTAGCCCATCTGGCCTTAGTCGGCAGAGGGCCCCGCATCCAACACTGGGCCACCACTCTCCTGGCCATTAGCATTCTCATGTCTGTGAGTCTGCGTATCGCCCTCGGGAGTCCCCTTGAGTTGCCTATGAGTGCTATTCCCGGATCGATGTCCAAGTCGACCTCCAGTATTTTGCTCATCTCGGCAAAGATTTCGCGCCAGAACGTCTGTACACCCGGGCGCCCCCATGACAGGTGCAGGAAATCGGCGTCCGCCGCCCGGCAGCGCTCGCAGTGAGCCTCCGGTCGCAGCCCATATCTGTGAAGCCGTGCTGGAGTGTAATACACCCTTTGGAGGAATTTGAAATGTATGAACCGGTGTTTCCCATTTAGGGAAATACGTTTCGTGTTTTCACAGCAGTAGCGCCATGTCGTGTCGTCCAGCGTGACTCCTAGATCTCTCTGCCACTCCAGCCGGGCTTTCATGAGCTGGTGTTCCCCTTGTGATCTCGCTATGTTATAGAGGTTTGTCAAAAGCTTCTTGGGTTCTTTGTGGTCAATAATGTATGATAGTTCTGGGACTTCTGGTGGCTCCGCCATATCCGGACCCAAAAGTTCAAAGAGGGCGCTCCGAGTTTTATGGAAGTGGAATCTTCGGATTAACAGTGGTTCATCTCCATCTCCCCGCGTTTGGTCCCAGGTTTTGGCTTTGCCGTCGTGGAACAGGTCACCCACCTTGCTCAGCCCCAATTTCTGTAGCTCCTGCGTGACCGCTTTGTCTACCATGGGCGGGAGCCAACGCATCCACTCTATCGGCATCTCCGGCGTATAAATCAGCGCCCCTCCCTGGCGAAACAGGAGTGAGTGCCAGGCGTGATTAGTAGAGGAGATGGAATCAAGTATTCCTGTCCGACGATCCTGCGGTTGGCAGATCGTTGCTGGGAGCGGCAGGGGATGGGCGAATAAGCGTTCCATCCTGACATGTGGGATCAGCTTGTCGCCGTGCACCCAAGTATGTTGGTGTGACGCTTGGGCTACCCTGTAGTATAATTCAAGATCAGGCGCCGCCAAGCCTCCTAGGCTGTACGGGAGGGTGAGCGTTGTCCATTTCACTCGCGGCTGTTTCCCTGCCCACGCCAGTTTAATCATCAAGCTAGTTATGCGGTGAAAGAAGACCTTAGAGAGCACAATTGGAAGGCCGTTGAAAAGGAACAAGAATCTCGGTAGCACTACCATCTTCATTATGGCTATGCGGCCCAGCAGCGTGAGGGGCAGTTTGCACCAGATCTCGATATCGTCCTCCAGCTTACTGACCGCTCTCCCGTAGTTTTTGCTGACGAGCAGTCCGGATCCGTGTGGATCTGGATCCCCAAGTATCTAATTGGGTCTTCCGTCCACTGAACAAGGAACTCCGTCTCCACTCGGGTGGTCACCAGAGTGAGGGGCAGCACCACCGATTTTGCCCAGTTAACTTTGAGCCCTGATAGTGCACCAAACCGAACCACCTCTCTCAGGAGTGGGGGAAGCGTGGAAGTGGGGTCATGGGCGTACAGCAACGTATCGTCCGCATACATAGATACAACTATTTTGTACGTGGGGAACCGCACTCCCTCGTGGCTATGGTACTCTCTTAGGGCACAGACGAGAGGCTCTGCAGCAAGCGCATACAATAAAGGGGATAAAGGGCATCCCTGACGGGTGCCCCTGCCTATGAATAGAGGGTGGGAGATCGCATTGCCCACACGAACTCTAGCCGAGGGGCCGCCATATAGTGCACCTATCATTTGGATAAAAGGTTCGCCAAGTCCCATACGGCGTAACACCTGGAGAGGGAATGGCCACTCAACGGAGTCGAACGACTTCTCCATATCCAAGAAGAGCGCCACCGCTGGTAAGTCCTGCCTCACATGTTGGATGGTGCCCAATACTGTTCTTATATTGTATGTAAGGTTTCTGGATGGGATAAATCCCGCCTGTTCTGGGGCCACTAAATCAGGGGCCAGAAGTGCAAGTCTATTCGCGAGCACCTTGGCGTACAGTTTGGTGTCGACGTTCAGCAGGGATATTGGGCGGTACGAACTACAGTCGTCGGGCGGTTTACCTGGTTTCAAAATGGTAACTATCATCGCCTCTCTCATGGAGCTGGGCATGGTACCTTGCACGCTTATGTAATCCAGGAGGGCGTGGATGTGTGGCAGTAGCTGTTCCTGAAATGCTTTATAGAAGTCGACTGAGAGTCCGTCAATGCCCGGCGCACTGCCCGATCTCATGGAGGCTAGTGCGTCTCTGATTTCGTCCATCTGTATAGGGCACATCAGGAACTCTCTGTCGGAATTTGGGAGAAGCAGGAGTTGTATGTGCTCCAGATAATCCATGATTTCAGCCGACATGTTACCACCCTTGGAAGAATATAGCGCCGAGAAATAGTCTCTGAAAACTGCGGCGATTTCCCCCTCATCCGTCACTCTATCTCCGCCCGAGTTCCTTAATTCTGACATTAGCGCCTTTCTCCTTCGGCCTTTGATGACATTAGCCAAGACTGAGCCTGGTCTCTCTCCCTTGCCGTATGTGTGGGCTGTGACATACTTGCCTAAGTGTTGTACCTCTCTGTCCGCGGCCTCGTGGTATTCCACCAGTAGTCGCTGAATGTCACCCTCTACTTTGTCATCCGGGTTAGATCGACTCCTTGCCTCGAGCGCCTGCAATCCGAGCTCAAGGTCCGTTAAGGTGGCCCTGGTAGCCTTCAGGACACTGGAGTGCTTGGACATCGCTATGCCTCTAATATAGACTTTGAACGCTTCCCAAATCGTTGGGAAGTCCTCCACCGACCCCACATTCTTCTCGAAGAACACAGCAATCGCCTCCGCCAACTCACTGAGGAAGATCGGGTCCAACAGGGAGTATGGCGGGAAGCGCCATGTGAACGGTGCGTATCCCTTCACTGGGGTATCCAGGGTTAACAGAATGGGGGAATGATCTGAGAGAGTGCGCGGGAGCACCTTGCATTGCCTTACTGATCGGTTGATTCCCGCACTGACAAACCTGTAGTCTATTCTCGTGTGTATGTCGTGAAATGCGGAGTAGTGTGTGAAACCGCTCCGCCCATCATTTCTGCTCCTCCACACATCAATCATATCTAGCATTACTAACTTCGCCGTAAGCGTCTGTGCAGCCGCGGAGGGCCGACGGAGGGGTCCCGATGACCTGTCAATGTCTGGGTTTAATGTCAAATTAAAGTCCCCCCCCACAGTATATTTGGATTGTCGTGCCTGGCTATCTCACTGGCTAGGGTATCAAAGAAATCAGGGTAATCGTAATTAGGGCCATATGTGTTGACTACCAACAGGTCCTTCCCTCGCCCCTTACAGGACGCTATGACATACCGTCCCTCCGTGTCGACTCCCAAGGTTTGTATCTGAATGCCTGATTTTGAGTTTACCCAGATGAGGACCCCCCGAGCGTGTGTGGTGAACCCAGCTGCCGCTATGTGTCCCGCCAAGCTTCTAGTGTGCAGCATATTGCTCGTGAGTGGGAGGTGCGTTTCTTGTAAGAGTGCAATATCAATATTGTGGCGCCTGAGATAGCACAACACCTTCCTAAGTTTCCGATGATCATTAAGCCCCCTGACATTCCATGTGAGGGCATGTATCAATATGGGCCTCTCGTCAGCCCGCTCACCATTTACATCAGGCATGAGGACGCTGCATGGGTTCTAATAACATAGTCAGACGTGTAGGGCGGGCTAATTGGCGGGCCAGCAATCGGTTGCAGCAAGCACTGCGTGTACTTCGAGGCAAGGCACATCGGAACAAAACATAACAACCATAACTTTCCCCTCGTCTCATATCTCCCCCTCCCTCCTCCGACAGCAGACCAACCCCAACTTGGCCTAGCATGATAAAACAATCCCCTCTCTTCCCTTCCCCAAGTCCCCAAGAGTCCCAAGTAGGGTCCAGTTGTGCGCTCAGCCCTGGGGCAGAGGTCGCCGAGATCAGTGCAGGGTGCATGTAGTCAGCACGTCTCGACCTCGAGAGCTGCTGAGCCCCGCCGCTCCCTTATTGTTGCAGCCCTCAAGCCCCACATCGCGCGCTCCCCGCCCCCCATTGGAACCCCAACTGCAGCTATGCAGGTCCCCCCTCCTCGCTGGATAACCTCAGTGTGGCTGTCCATAGCCCAAAGATCCAAGGTGGTCCCAAGCTCAAGCAGCCCAAGGTGAAAGTACAGCGGAGCCAACCCCAGTATAAAGTGCAATGATCTCACCGGGGTCCTCGAAGTCCTTGAAGCTGCTAGGTCACCCCTGCAAGAAAGCAGGGGGCGATGAGGGAGAGTTGGAGGTCCCCCAGTTGCCTATTCCTGATCCTCCAGGCCGCTGGTGTGTTCCTGATCGTCGTTCTGGTCTTCGGGATTATGACGTCTGTCCTTGGACCAGGTCTTTAGCGCTTTGTACAGTACTTTAGGGTCCGTGAAAAAGTGGGAATGCCCCTGCTGGGTACAACATGGCGTAGTCCAACCCAAGGTCGCGGATCTGTTGCTTGTAAGGGGCGAAGCGGCGACGTTCCTCCTGCACCCTCGCCGTGAAGTCCGGGTATAAGGAGATAGATGATCCCTCGAACTGCAACTTCCCCTTTTCTCTGGCTATTTGTAGAGCCGTGTCTCTGTCCCTGTAGTTCAGTAATTTTGCAATAATTGGCCTCGGTGGGGCGCCTGGTTGCGGCCGCGGGCCTAGTGATCGGTGCGCTCTTTCAACGATGAACATGGACGAAAATACGTCAGTTCCTAACAGCGTGGTGAGCAGCCGCTCGACGAACAATTCCATTTTCCCCACCTGGGTCATTTCCGCCACACCCGTGATTCGGATGTTCAATCGCCGGGAGCGGGCCTCCAAATCCTCTGACTTATCCTGTATGACCTGCAATAGTTTCCCCATCTGCTTGCGATCTTTGTCCCAAGTCCATTTGGGCCTCTTCCACCTCAGTTAGGCGCCTTTCGGACATATCCAGTCTTTTCGCGTGTTTGTCTACACGCTCCGACATCCGGTCCATCCGATAGGTGAGGGCATCAAGTGTTGAACCTATAGCAGTCATGCTGTCTTGAAGGCTCTTCTCCATTGTGACGAGAAGGCCCTTGATGTCCGTGTAAAACAAGCTCTCCGGGCCATTACTCTGTTGCGCGGGCGATGATTCCTGCGTGTTCGGGGGCCGCGTTCTGCGTTGTTCGAACGCCAGTTTGGACTGCTTTTGGTCCCCCTTGCCCATGTTTCCCCCGCTAGTAGTCGCCGAGCGGGTCTCCACCGTTGGCTGTCCCATCGCTCGTTGCAGCTCGGGAGGGTAACCTGACGTTGTGGGTTCGCCCTCTGACTGTCTGGAGAAATTTCTGGTCGCAACTCAGAGTCAGGCCTACTGCCACGTGTCGGGCCCGTCCACGCGTTCCCTGCTTTCACCGGGCCTCACACAGGGTCCAGGCGGGCCCACACTCACTGTCGTGCCACGATGGCCACACACCGCGTGCGTCCAGTACAAGTGTTTCCCCAAGCTTAGTGGTGCTCCTCTGTTAACGGTCGTCTCTCCCCACTCGACTGTGCAATGAGGCCAGGACCGGCAATCGCCCCCGTCACACTCTCCGATGGGGGGGAGAAAGGAAGGTGTACAGCCGTTGCTGTGTCTCATTGTGCTTTCCTGGTCCGTACGAGTGGCGCAGGCCCTTCCGACTCAGGGCTCAGCAGTGGCCGCACGTCGAGTGACGTACTCCGGTGTGGTGTCTAGGCCAGTGCCCGGCTTAGCAGCCTAGGTCGCCGCGGCGCCGGTCCAGGATCGTTTTCGGCCGTGGAGGCTCGGAATCTCCTCGCTCTTTCTCAGCTACAGTCGGGCACCCTCCGGGGGCCAGTAGGCAGCGCAGCCGATTCAGGATGAATGCAGGATATTTAGGAGCGACGGCACGGAGCTCTCACTTAAAGCGTCCGCCATCGTTGCCGGCAAGCTCCGCCCCCCCACAAAATATATATTTATATTCTATTATTGTTGTGGGTCTCCTGGTCAAACTTAGGGCACCCACAGGTTTTTTTGGGGGGTGGGGGGAACCCATTATAGGTGCCAGCGGGAGCTGGCCATTATATTTTTGGGTGGATGCCCCAGTGCCCACCCAGGGCTCTCATATCTTTCAAGTAAGTTGGGGGCTCTAGGGGTAGCCCAAGGGGCCCTGTGGCACCTTCCAACTCCCCTGGCGGAAGCTGGACACTTTTTGTTTTTTGGCGGGTGCTCACCCAGGTCAGTCACATGTTTTTAAGTAAGTGGGGGCAGCAGAGAGAGCCTCAGGTTCCCCACAGACCCTTATGGCTCCCCTGGCAGGAGTTGGACACTTTTTAATTTTTTAGAGGTTGGCCTGTTGCCAACCTGCATCTACCAAATCTGTTTGAGGCTATGGGGTAGCCCAAGGGCCCTCATTGCCCAAGCTGACTCCCTTGGAGGAAGCCGGACACTTTTTGTTTTCATGTGGGTACCGCCAGGGGCACCACATCTATCAAAACCAATGAGGCTAAGGTGGGCTGGTGGGAGGCGGCTATAAGTGTGCTCCCACCTCCCACCACAGACAGGGAACAAAACCAATACTTTGCTCCCGCCAAGTCCCTTGGGCCATAATCAGCTAAGGGAGGGTGGCCGTGTGCTCCTCTCCCAAAAAGTTTTGAGCACAATGCCAAGTTTTGTAGTGTCCGGGACTGCACTGTTGGTGAATAACACAACCTTCTCTGACTATGTACAATGGGTCCTTGAGCAACTCCATTGTCCAGTACAAATGTTTGTTGCATCATGTAGGCATACCATTCAGGTGCTGGCCCTGTGAAAAATGCTGCAGTACAGTATATGGGCCCAGAAACGGTATACACCCGTTACAACGCATCTTTTACTCCGCACTACCATTACAACGCGACTTTTACAACGCATACCATTACAACGCATTGCGCTGGGGGGCACTCTAGGATAGGGAATAAGTATAATTTACTATCCAACACCTTCCCTAGGGTCCACGGGGACTGGAGTTAGAATAGTAAATTATACTTACCACTATCCAGCACCTCAAAGCGCTATGCGTTGTAATGGTATGCGTTGTAATGGTCGCGTTGTAATGGTAGGTAGTTGTAACGGTATGCGTTGTAACATGGTACATCCCCCAGAAACTAATGTCAACTGCACTAAATGAGTGACCAAGTCAGTCTCAATGTCAGTACTGTATTTAAACAGTTCTTGAAACATGTCATTATAGAAATCTCCCTGTAACGGAGTCCATTGGTACTGTGTTGGAGAGAGAGACAAGACAGAGGCTGGACTTAACACAAAATGCTCACTTAATTTGCAAGCCAATTCTAACCTGTCCTCAGGTACTTGTAAGCAAATCCCATTTTTGGAAAAATATAATGTTGCATGCAATTTACAGAGGAGGTCTCCCCCCCAGCAAATTGATGGGTACTTCTAGTGACAGGAGAAAATGATGGGTCACTGTGAAGTCAGCAACAGAAACTGGTAGCAGTTCGGATTAGTGGTGGGCGGCAAACTGTGCTCCGCCAGTGTAGTTCACAGAGGTTCTGCAACTCCGTTCTCCTGTGGAATACAGAGTTCAGTGAAATAACTCCACCTACCACTGGTGGAGCAGAGTTAGGCACGCTCGCTGCTCTCACCTGATGAGTGTTCATTTCATCCTGTCAAGAGTCAAGGGCTAAAAGACTCTGTTTCTTCCATGCGACATGGGGAAGCAGCTGCCGTTAAGTGAACAAGGCTACCATCTATCTTAGACCACGCCCTTAGTAACCTTGGTAAATAACACAAGGCCTAGATCATCCCCCCTTGTTGTTTCTCCTGGAATGGATTCATGCATACAAAAACTCACTTCTGGGTTTCCACTCACCCTCTGAATGATGGAGCAAACGAAGACTTTCCTCTGGAGGGATTCGCACCCTTTGGACATGCACTTATGTAGTGCAGTGCTGTAATCCCACCTTATGTGAACTCTTCTTGACATCAGAGATGCCAGAATCTGACAGTAATTATATCCAAATAGACCCGTGGTCAGAGCCCACCCCACTTACCGAAATGTTTGTTAGTCCACATTTTCCCCCCTCAAGGAACGATGATATCTATCCCCAATTGATTCTGGCATCAGTCTTTTGTGCGCAGGAGAAGGAGCCGCTCCAGAGCATTTACTTTGCTGACTGCTGTGCTTGAAAATCTTCCTGATATTTCACTAAAGGGCAGCCAGCCTTCTTTGCCAAAAACTGAAGGGCCTGTTGGTTGGTGACTTAGTTGGTGGGTGCTGCCAAGTGGTCAGTGCCAGTGGTGGCCATGATGTTGTGTGGTGCTTTAGTGGACACAGGCCAGGGGCAGCTGACGTGCCCAGGGGCTCCTTGGTTCTCTTTTTTACTGGACAGAGTCAAAGCCCCAACCTGCTTAGCTCCTCCCTCAGCCCAGGCGATGACTTCACTAGGACTGTAAGAGGGGGCATTTTTGCTAGGGAGGTGGTGTATGTGGGTGTATGAAGGTGGCCTTTTGCCAGAGAGGTGCAGAGGAGGCACTGGCATTGCTCTCTTCGCTCCTGGTGCCAGTACCATGTTGTTTAAGATTCAGGGGACAATTGGAGTGTTTCTATTTGTTTTGCTGATCTCATTCTCAGAAGGTACAATCTAGGTAGGTCTCGCTCGCTAATTTCTCAGTCTGGGCTACATTCACCTCCCTGCCCCGGGTGACCCCTCCCTCGATGCAACCCAGACTGGTATCATCAATCATATTAGTACTCCGCCCACAGCAGAACTCTGCAGAATTCTTCAGAGTTTTTCGGTGACTCCTCAGAATGCCACGGAGTGAAACTCTGTGAATTTTGCCCACTCCTAGTTCGAATAACTTTATGCATCAGCATTCCATTTACAGCTCCAGTAGTGCCTTTTTCACCACTACTGGTAACCCAACTTGTTTCTTACTGCTGATAGGGTTGCACCACTGTCTCTTAGGAAATCAATCTCTTTTCCTCCTACCTTAATTGGAAACATGGGATTCTCCTAAGGTGTGTCTGATACCTTCATCATAAAGCACTGGGCTCAGGTTTCTGCAGTTTGGGTCACTGTCTCTCTCTCCACGTGGTCATATGCTGATCCATTTTGTTCCTGGAAAGGGTTTCTCAGGGAGTGCTGTGTCTGCTTGATTTGTCTGGGCATGGGTGGTGCTGATGACTGGATCTCACCTCTGTCCAACTTGTCATTCCTGTTATTTCTGTCAACTCTATCATACCTGTCATTGCTCTCATTCTTGTCATTTCCATAATTTCTATTTCTTGTACCTCTATAACTTTCACAGTTTCGGACCCAGTGCCCGTACCTCCGGCAAAGATAACACTGATCCCTACTCTTTTTTTTTTTGGTTCTCATTTACCACCATGGATTCAAGTGTAGCCGCAGTCGGGAATACCACTTCTGTCACAGATTATAGACCTGGCAGGGCATGGTTACAGGAAACTACCAGGAACCAAATATCCTCAGAAATCTCATACCCTTAGAGACCAACACATAAGAACCCAAAGAAAAGAAAACGACCACAGAATCAGCCAAGAACAGGTGGAAGTGCAACCATTGAATCCCAGACTTCCAGATGGGTCAGGCTTAGTAGGTTCAATAAAACCACAGGCGCATAATCATCGGACCGGGGGAGGGGACAAAAACCCAGCCAACTCAATGGCCCCAAACCAACTGATACCAGAATGCTCTCTTAACTTGGTTGCCTGATCTTGCTAGATATCTAATCTGGAGACTTGCGAAACTGACACCTGCCAGTCCATAAATGAAGGAGGAACAGGGTCCTTCCATCATCTACAAATCTCCCTGAGGGCTAGAAGAATGGAATAAAACAGTAGACTCTTTGCTTGCCCTTGAACCTGAGCTGAAACCCCGAAGATGACAGTTGGGAGATCCAGATTTATTTGCTTTCCTAGTGATGCAGAGAGTATGTGACTTATAACATCCCAGAACGGAGCAAGCCAGGGACATTCAAAGAACATGTGGGTATCCGATGCCGCGGGCAGACCACATTTAGCGCAGACTACAGGATTCCCTTGTGAGATTTTCGTAAGCCTGAGAGGGGAGTAGTATTCCTGATGAAGCGTGAACAGATGATTTCTAAGCAACCATGCCGGCTTAACAATGTCCCATAAGGCTTTACAGGAGGTGCTCCACAGGTCTTCTACATCGCATCCTGACATGGTATCTCCCCAAAGATGGACTGGTAGTAAAAAGTCACCATCAACTTCCTCCAAGATCGACTTATACCAGAGGGAAACTTCCTTTTTAGCCGGTGAATTATCTGCCAGTTGGGATACTAGAAGGCTATAGCCTCCAATAGGGAACCTGTTTGCCAGGCACAGCCGTGCAAGGAATGAATGAGTCCAACCCACTATTTGCATATATTTTAACCTTGAAAGGTTCGGTCCAATCCTGCCTCTTAGGTACTCCCACGGGAGGAGATTTCCATCCTTAAACAGGTCCCCCCAGACCACCAACCCGGCTTCTTTAAGTGGAACAACCAAACTGTCACACAACCACAAGGGGCTGTCTGGAAGACCCCAAAGGGGTGCCCTACTGCTATAGTAGCTGATTTTTATGGCCACCGTTAATTTTGCCCACGTTTTTGCAAAACCCTGCAGAATCTTCAGTTTGATCTTCTTAAAAAACATTTGGCTGCCAAATTTAAACAAAACACCTGACAGGCTAAGGCCTTCCCCTTTCAGTAAAGCTGAAAATAAAGAGCCAACTCCATAATCTACAGGCATCTTTAGAAGCATTCGGGCATGGGAGAGTTGGAACGCCAAAGCGTACATCTGCAGATCTGGAGCAGCCAGCCCACCCTTCTCCCTACGCCTCCTAAGTTTCTTCCAAGCAATCCTTGGAAGATGCTTATTCCATATAAAGGAAGTAATATCCGACTGCAATTTAGCTATTAAAGAGGGATCAAAATTAAGAGGAATAGTATTAAATAAAAACAAAATTTTAGGTAAAATGGTCATTTTAATCAGGTTTACTCTCCCTAGAAGGGATAACGGCAATTGAGCCCAGGATCGCATTAACTGACGACATACCTTTGCTACAGCTGAGAAGTTGGAATCTACTAGCTCATTTATATCCTTCGTTATATTTACTCCAAGATAACGCATAGATGATCCTGGCTGTATACTAATTTCACACTGATCATCATTCCAAATTAATATCTCAGTTTTTGACGCATTCACCTCATAGCCAGATACTTCACCAAATTGTTGTGCCACATCCAATACTGCTGGGATTGCGGTTTGTGCGTGCCTCAGAACAGAAGATAAGCACATCGTCTGCATAGAGGGCGACCTTCCTCTCCCACCCTCTATAGGAAAAGGACTTAATATTAATATCATCCCTCAGACATTAAGCGAGGGGCTCGATGTACAAATCAAATAGGAGAGGGGAGAGTGGACAGCCCTGTCTCGTCCCCCTAGAGATATTTAAGGGGTCCGATAATGCTCCATTAACCAACACCCGAGCAGTAGGACTCTGATACAAAAGGTTAATGGCTCGCCGAAAGCCTCACCCAATATTGAACTTGGCCAGGGCCTCCGGCAGGTATATCCAGTTTACCCTGTCGAAGGCCTTGGTGGCATCCAGAGTTATAGCAACCAGAGGAAGAGACTCAGCTGTAGCTATATCGATTGCGCCTATTAGGTCGTATGTTAATTCGTAAAGCTGGCGCCCCTTTACGAAACCCTTCTGGTCTTGATGTAAAACATTAGGAGCAACTGCAGCCAGCCTTCCCGCCAAAACAGTAGTAAAGATCTTATAATCTACGTTTAAGATCGAAATTGGTCTATAAGACCCACAGGTAGAGGCTGGCTTACCAGGTTTCAGAATCAGGGTGATGGAAGCACTATTCCAAGATTCAGGGGGAAGCTGGCCATCCCGCAAAATTTGATTGAATAATATGGTAAGAGATGGTACTATTTCCTGTTCTAATAATTAAAAAATTTCTGCAGGTAGACCATCGTGTCCTGCCGCTTTCCCTTTCTTACCACTTCGGATGGCTAACCTAACCTCTTCCTAAGAAATCGCACTATCCAAGAGTGTACTCTGCTCAACAGAAAGGGCTGGGAGGGAGATTTTACTCAACCAGTCTTTAACTATTTCTGGGTTGATGTTTTTTTCTTCATGGTATATCTCCTGAAAAAACTCTCTAAAGGCGGATCTTATGCCTTCATCAGACGCAATATTATTGACGCAATATTATTACGGGCCTGATCTGTTTTGGCCTTCCAGGCCAACAACTTCCCTGCCCCTTCACCATACTGGAAGAGGGCTAACTCACTGGCCTTCCATCTCTGTTGAACTCTCTTACCTAAAACAGAACCCAACTGCGCTTTAAGGGCGAGCAATTTATCCTGGAGTGGTTTTAAGACTGAGTCCATAGAAGCTATATTAGCATCGATGTCTAATTGTACTTTAGCAATGTCTGCTTCAATAGACACAACTTCCTCCTTATATTGCTTTAGACGAAAAGATACTTTGCCTGTAATAAGCCTTCCTACTCTTGTCTCTTCTCTGGTAGCCTTGTCTTTCATCCTGTCTATGCTGTGCTCCTTGATAGTACATTCCCTCTCGGCTCTCTTCTCTTTGTACTTGCTGCAACATCATTCCTTTGTCATTTTTAGCTATGTCCTTCTTTACCTTGAAAATACCATCCATTCCATAGTTATTAGAAGGGTGCACTACTCTTGATATCCTTTAGTAGACCAATCAGGGTGGCACAGTGTACAACTAAGGGGCACAAAAGCTAACAATCCATGCATAAGTGTCTGAAAATCTAATACTTCATATGCCTCTGTCATGTGTAGTACCCCTGATCTATTATCCCATGCTTTGTTGTACCTTAAGCAGTAATCAGCCACTGACTCGCCTGACTTCTGCAACGTGGCCATGACTTGAGAAACATCACCATGTTTCCCTGCTAGGCCATTAATTGTGTCCCTGACAGACTCTAACCAATTTATCAATCTATTTTCTGTGATATCCATATTGTTAGTCAGTGTTGTCCAATCTCTTTCCTGTGAAATTTGGAACACACTTTTTTACCAAAGTCCATCTGTTACCATATCCTATTTTTAGTATCATTTCTAAATTTCTAAGAAGGAGGTGTAAAGGCAATGTATATTTTATGAATCTCTCACTCTGGCTGTGAATGGGTCGGGCACATCCTTAGCCATCTGAGCTGCTTCATGGGGGTCCATGGTTTTAACATGACTGTCCCCCCAACACTATTTTTGGAACAGTCATGTTAGTGTTCCATAGTATATCCTCAGTATATGAGTTATCACCCTTTACTTTTAGCCCCTGTGTAAGTATCAGCCATTCTCTGTTATTTATCTTACCCTGAAGTTTATTAATGGAGCATTGTATTTCCTACCTTTCAGTGTTCACCTCCTCCTGGAACTCATATGCCTCCCTTCTCAGATGGGCTAACCGTTAGGGTTTCTCCTTGTTGCTTTTCTCTTTCGCACTCAGCTCTAAATCCTCTCTAAGACCAAAAGTCGAAGTTGGGGCAGATGTTTTAAAAGCATCCGGCATGTCCTCTCAAAATGATAGGTGTCCATTCAGGACAATGGTTCTGAAACTACTTTCTCTGGGGCTAGTTGGCATTTCAGATACCCTGGATAAATCGACTTCCTGGAATATATGCAAATAAGGGACATGTGATAAGCCTTGCTTTGTAGCCAGTGCCTGCTTGTGTGTGTTATTCCTTTCACAGTGTATCTAGGGGCCTGAAAGTGATGGCTACATTGAAGTTGTTTGAGGAGGGTCTGAGAAAAGAAGTGCAGGTAGAACAGACCCTGCAGAATGGATGCTTTGTCTCAATGTAAGGTGACTGCTTCCATTGTTATCTCTGTCGGTGATCAAAGAATTGAATTCGCCATTCACATACAATCTCTATATTTCCCTTTCTTCCTCAGCTAACAACAAAATCTCCTCCTCAGTCAATCCACTCCCAGCTATCTGCTCACCCTCTGCTCCTTCCACTATTTTTACATAAAGACCTTGAGGCTATAAACAGTTTCTTCAATTTATTTATGTCAATATACATATGGCGGTGCGTCCAAATACACAGCAGAGAAGCAGCCCTTCTAGAAGTAGTGGCATTTGGTATTGCTTCAACCCTGTCCACTTCAGCTGTTGCAAAGCCACAGTGTTTACACTTTGACAAACAAATGCTGCTCTGTTTGCATACAGTTACTTAATTCTAATAAACATTCGCTATAGGTTGTACGCCAATCCTTTGCTAGTTCTAGTTCCTTTTTGTTAGGTTCACCACTGCTACTGTAGAACAGTACCCAACTCTGTCTTAGGAAACTGTGGCTGTTTCACATTTTCCTGCCCTTTCTCCTTTAAAAGGGGCACTCCCTTTTTATTATTAGTTGAAATCCATTGCTGCAAGCAATCACTTATATAGTGTGAATCCCATGATGGGTCACCCCCATAATTCTATATTCTCTGTCAAATATTTAATATCCTCTATTTCAAGAGAAACTAATCTAGGCCACCTCTTTAATTCCTTTTCCAAGTCCAGACTAGCACGCAAAAAGGTGTTACTTATTGTAAACAATGCACATCTTCTACAACCTGAGCTGCAGGACTATCTGGTGGTAATTTAAAACCTTTCTCTCCTGCCAGCTGTTTAAACAACTTTTTAGTCTTATTCAACATACTAGGGCTCACCACCTTTAAGTTTACTTTAGACTTGCCTTTGCCCCTTGTGCCCTTCACTCATAATTTATACCCTGAAAGATAAACACAACAATGGTATCCTGCAAGAAAAGGTATCAGGCAGTGGATAGAGAGAGAGAAAAATCAACAGCTATGACAACTCAGAGGCACCACATAAAACAGTTTGCTTCTCTAATGCAGTAATGCACTACTTTACATATAATTCAAAGAAACATTGCAAGGAGACATAGTGACACATTACCCTTAATCAACAAATAATTCAAATTGCCAGAGAGGCCTATTTTATGCGTTGGAGGGCCACAGCGACAAGGTACTTACCTGGTGTGATACTCCACACATCCAAGTCATGGCACCATCTGTTGGGGAACAACTTTTCCAACCCTCCTCAGAGTGACACAAAGAAAACACAGACACCAGACAGGGCTCTGGAACAGATGAAATGTATTTTCAGGTATCACAGCACGCTTTTTTCAGGCCAAGGCAGAAGGCAGACGCACATCCCAGTGTTACGTCTTAGAACACGCTCATTCAACCCAGAGTCATTCCAGTGTGCTCATTATATACTTTTACAGAAATGCAACCCTTAGGGGAAACCAAGAAAGACACAATCCTAATAAGGGCAAAGTTATAGAAAATAGAATTGCCACAAATGTCCAAACTAACACTGTGCCAATTATACATATCTGTTTAGGCATAAATGAAAAGAAAACAGGTGGACAGTTTGTAGGCTAAAGGAAGCCAAAATCTTGCTTGTGGATTGTCCTGACTAGCTAAACTTAACGTGTGAGACAGCAGCTAAACTTAACGTGACTCAGAGAGGTTTGTTTGTACATCTGGTGGAGGTGTAAGAGAGGTCAGCATTGGAGCCTTGGCGCAGAGCTGCAATAGCTCTAGAAAGGAGGTAGGAGCTCTGCAAAGGACCTGAGCAAGCAGCTTGGTCAGTGTTCGACCTGACATCTTTTGGTGTGCTTCCCCTGTATTTATACTTTTTGACCTCCTGGTTTTTTTTTTTTTTTTTTTTTTTTTAAATAATTTTTATTGCAGTCATGCCTGTACAGGCCCATACATGTGCAAGTAGCTTCATAAAATCGAGCAGGCATATAATATTAATTGGTGGTCAGTACACAGCCGTTATGCCCACAACCCGGGGGTCGGGCGGCGATGATATCTCTGTGCTCACATGCCTGACGGTCAGTTCAAAGGAGTAATCGGTGTCCGGATCGTGTGCATGACTACTTTTACAGTCCTACTTAACTTATGCGCTAACCCCCCAACTCCCACCCCCTGCGCAAAAACTAGAACTCCCCCCCTTATCCCACCCCATTCACCACCACCCGTCTAAGGCACTTATAGCGTTCGTTCCTGGAGTACTAATGCCTGTTCCCCTGTTTATCTGATATTCTCGGGGCCTCAGCTAGTCTCTGTCGCCCTTCCCGCCTCGGGGGCCTCTTCATCCTCATCCTCCTCGCTGTCCCTGAGTGCCTGTACCATTACTTCCCATGAGGTCGCTGTATCTGCCGCTGTCTGGCTAGGGGACCTGCGCGCAAGCTGGTACCTGTAAGAGCTGTCAGCTGCCGCCCACTTCAAGAATTCCTGCCGCCACCTCCGTGGAGTTGGCCCCACCCTCGCCTTCCAGTTCCTAGTGATTTCCCTCTTAGCCACCATCAGTCCCATATCAATGAACTTGCTCGTGAGTTTGTTTTTGGGGGTATGGGGAAACCAGTGCAGGATGCATTCCGCTGGGCCATAGTCTATGGTCCTTTCAGTCACCTCGTTCAGTACCACCCCTATTTCCTGCCAGTAGCCCCGCAGGGCCGGGCACGCCCACAGCATGTGCACTAATTCGGCCCCCTCATCTCGGCACCGGGGACAGGACGCTGTGTCCGCGCCAAAATATTGCCTGATCCTACCCGGGGTCATGTATGCTCTATGTAATATGTAGTAATGGATTAGTTGGAATCTAGCGTTTCTTGTGCTGTTGCGGGCCCTTCGGATCAACTGTGCCCATGTCGTGTCTGGGATGTCCTTGCCCAGGTCCGCCTCCCACTTGGCTTTCAGAGATGCAAGAGGAGGAATGTTCTCTCTTATCATCCGGTTGTAAAGGCATGTTACCGCCTTGAGTGTTCCCGCCGCCATCATAGTGTACTGGCACGCTGCTGCCGTCTCAGGCTCCTCAAGTCCCGTGCCCCAGTGGGCCTGCATTGCCCTGGTTACCGCTGCATGAAGCAAAAATCCCCCTCTTGGGATGTCAAAGCGCTCCATTAACTCCTGAAACGGGAGCAGCGCGCCATTTTCGTATAGGTCCCCCACCACCTGCACTCCCGCTTCTTCCCATCCTTGCAGATGCGACCAGTCCCCGCCATGCGGTAGGGCTGTTAACATGCCCAGAGGGATCTCCGGTGCATACGGGCGCCGAATTCCGGCTCTCCTCTGTGCCCGGTTCCAGCATTGGCGGTACGTGCGCTGCTTCAGCGATAAGTCCCTATTGTCCAGCCGCTGTTGGAGAGTGATATATGCCAGGACGTGCCTGGGCGTTCCCCGCAAGATGTCGTCTTCCGGACCCCGAAACACCCTTGCCACCTCCTGCGTGAAGATCTGCAGTTGGGCCGCTAGGTAATAAAGCTCGAAGTCCGGAACCGCTAATCCCCCCTCATCTTTCGGGCGAGAGAGCGTGGCCAGCGCCACTCTACATCGTCCCGCTCCCCAAATAAACGTCGTGATCAGAGATTGAAGTAGTCTAAAGAAGGAGCTAGGTAGCCAGATCGGGAGCGTCCGGAAGTAATATAATAATCTTGGCAGTGCAACCATCTTCAGCAAGGAGATCCGGCCAGCCACCGATAACGGCAACGTGGCCCAGAAGGTCATGCAGCCCCTCAATCCACGCACACATCGCCCCAGGTTGCCCTCAAGCAAGTCTTCCGCCTTGTGGTAAATTTGGACCCCAGGTACTTAATACAGGCAGGCTCCCAAGCTGCTTCCGATCGGTGTTGCGGCTGGGCAGCGCCCTCCTGCAGCGGGAACAAGCTCGTCTTTGGCCAGTTAACTTTCAGGCCCGACATCTTCCCGAAGCTCTCTAGTAGTGCTTCCGCTCCCTGCAAGTCCTCTACGCCGTCATGGAGGAATAGCAGTAAATCATCGGCATATAACGAGATGAAGTGTTGCCCGTCTCGGGCCCGCACTCCACGGAAGTGCCGCCCAGTCCGGGCCTGCGCCGCTAGCGGTTCTATAGCCAGTGCAAATAGCAGCGGCGAGAGAGAGCAACCCTGTCGGGTGCCTCGCTCAACCGGGTATCGGAGGGACACCGATGATCCCACCCTCACTCTCGCTATCGCCTCCGCATAAAGGACCTTCGTCCAATGAATATAGCCAGCCCCCAGCCCAAGCCGTTCCATTACTGCATAGAGGTAGTCCCACTCTAGACTGTCGAAGGCTTTTTCAATGTCAACCGAAAGGACCAGTTCCGTCCCAGCTCCGCCGTTCAACCCATCCATGATACGGACAAGCCTTCTGATATTGATTGTGGTGTTGCGCGATGGTATAAAACCATTCTGGTCCTCGTGCACGAGGTCCGTCATGTGTGGCAGGAGCCTTGCTGCTAGTATGGAGCTCAAAATCTTATAGTCTGCGGTGAGCATAGAGAGTGGTCGATAGGACGCCGGGTCACTGCTCTCTCTACCGGGCTTCAGCAGTGGAACCACCAATGCCTCCCGCATGGACTGCGGTAATTGGCCTGCTGCCTTGGCCTCTTTATAGACGGTCAACAGTCTTGGCGCCAGGATATCTAGATATTTGCCATAGAATTCTATGGGGAGTCCGTCTATTCCGGGCGACTTGTTACGTGCCATGCATCGCACCGCCGACCTGATCTCCCCTAACTCAATGTCCGAGCCCAGGTCTTTCGCCTGCTCTGCCTCCAGCCGTTGTAGGGGTAGACCTGTCAAGAAGGGTTCTGCTAGTTCCGGCCGATCTCCCAGGGCACTCTTATATAGGCCCTCGTAATACTCCCGGAAGCCGTCAACTATGCCCAACTGGGTGTGCTGTACTACGCCCGACGTATCTCTCAGTTGGAGTATGGGAGTGTACCGTCTAGTGGGGTTCGAAAGCCACGCCAGAAGGGTGCCCGCCTTGTCGCCGTCCACATGGGAGCGCAGCACATACCTCTTGAAGTCAAAGGCTCGAAGCCTCTCCACCTCAACCGCTACCGCCTCCCTAGAGGCGCAGAGTGTCTCCTGGAGTTCAGGGTGTCCGGGCCGCTCCCTTTCCGCTTCCCTCAGCTTGGTGTCCGCCTTAGCCAGATCGCCCAGCAACACTTTTCGCACGCCTACATAGTCTTTGATGCAGATACCCCTCACCACTACCTTAAAGGCGTCCCATTCCATCGCCCTGGAGGTCGCCGTTCCTTCATTCTCCGCGAAATACGAGGCCACCCTCTCCGCCAGGGCCGCCTCGAATAGGGGGTCTTCTAAGGTCTCAGGCCGCAGTTTCCAGATCGGGATCCTGGGTTTCTCCGCCACCCAAGCTAACCGGATCAGGAGTGGATTATGGTCAGAGATCGTTCTCGACAGGTACTCCGATTCCGTGACGTATGGCAGCACCCCCCGGGAGCAGAGTATCGTGTCCAACCGGACATGCAAGTCATGCAGTCCGGAGAAGAATGAGTAATCTCGGTCAGCCGGGTGTTGCCCTCTCCAGATATCCGTCAGTTCCCAACTCTCTTGCCACTCCCTTCTACCCCTAGACAGCCTGTGTACCGGGGAATCGTGTAGGGGGGGTGGGACCTATCCAGCAAGGGGTCCGCAATGGAGTTGAAGTCACCCCCCAGCAGGACCGGGCCCGCCAGGGAGTGAGCCAGCGTTCCTGATAGTGTCGCGAGGAAAGCCAGCTGGTCCGAATTTGGGGCATAAATGCTAGCTAAGACGATATCTCTACCTTCCAGCTTCCCCTCCGCCACCACATACCTCCCTTCCTGGTCCACCCATTGGCGCGTGAGCTGGAAAGGTGTGCCTGCTCTAACCCATATTAGTACCCCCCTAGCATATGCTGAGTAGCTGGTATGGAAAACCTGTTCCCGCCACCTTCTCTGTAGCGCCGCACCCTCCTGCCGTGTAAGATGCGTCTCCTGCAGCATGGCGATGTGCACTCCCCTCCGCACTAAATAGGCATGTACTTTATGTCTGCGCTGCATGGTATGTAGGCCCCGCACATTCCAGGTAATACAGTTCAATTTATTCACATTAGCCATTGTCCCAGTGATCCGGTCGACACATTTCCTCCAGTTCCCGCCCTGCAATGGTGGTGGTGCCCCCCCTTAACAAAACAAAGCATCTCAACAGTCCTACCCGTGGTATACCCAGGGTCAATAACTTCAAAAAGGGTAAACAATCCCCAACTGTGGAACCCCCCCCCACCCCCAGAACAGGCCCCAATAGCAAGATATCAGTCCCCATCCAAACTCCCGCACCTGATTGACCCAGGTCTTAACTACACAGCCGCAGCCGTGGGTGCCTTAAGGGCCTACGGAGCACGGCCTTGTCCGGAGGGGGGCTGCGCCGCCTAGCTCCTCGCTCCCTCCCCAATTTCCCATGTCCTCCCTGCTATGAGCACCCCGGTGTGCCCCGGCCCCCGCTATATACTTAGGCATGGGTCTCCCTCCCAGCTTTGACCTCCTGGTTTTGACTCTGTTTTCGCTGGTTTAGTGTTTCAGTGCACTTTCTCATTGCTGTCCAGTGTTAAAGTGTAAGTGCTCCTATTGTAAATTGGATTAGGAATTGGTGTTTCCATGACTGGCATAGTTGATTTACTGGTAAGTCCCTAATAAAGTGCACTGACAGTGCCAGGGCCTGTAAATCAAATGCTGCTAGTGGGCTTGCAGCACTCATTGTGCCACCCACACGAGTAGCCTGTCAAAGGGTTCTTAGACCTGCCACTGCAGTGTCTGCGCACAGTTTTTACTGCCATGTTGACTTGACAAGTGCACCCACTTGCCAAGCCCTAACTTTCCCTTTTATTACGTGAGTCACCCATACGGTAGGGCCAAGGTACCCTTATGGGAAGGGTGCAGTGTATGTGAAAAGGAGGACATGTCCTGATGGTGAACTACAGTGTAATCCATGTTTCACTGTTGGAAGCTGTCCGTCCCATAGGATAGAATGGGGAATACTTGGTAACATTTTGCGAGTATATCTTCTCATTGGAACAATATAGAGAAATGGAGTTTAGTATGCCTGAACTCAGAAAGCAGAAAATCATTTTTTGGTAAAGATGATTTTTATGTTCTGTGTTTGAAAATACCACTGTTAGAAAGTAGGTATTTTCTTGCTTAGCCAACCTGTTTGCCTCTGCTGGGTTGTGGATTGACTGCCTGGGTTTGGAGTGACAGGGACTGGGGCTGTGCATTCTCTTCAGACAGCCATCGGGGGGGTTTGAGTGTGTCCTGCCTTTCCTAGATGAGTCAGGCCTGGGCTGAATAGACCTAGGCTGCATTTAGAGAAGTGGGAGGAGATCTCCTTGCACCTAGATGGACCTGGTCTGCCTTAGACAATGCTCTCTGTGCCTCCTGCTGGGAAGCTGTGCCAGAGAGGACCAAACTGGTTTGGACTAAGAACAGACACTCTCTGCCCAAGAGAACAAAGAGAAATGCAGTATAAGTATGGGGCACAGAACCCAGAACTTTAGAACTCGTTTGGATCAAGGAATCTGCCAAGAAGAAGAGCTGGAAGAACTGCCAGGCGGAGTACTGCCCCTTTCCTCTATGTTGCTTTGCTGGGATGGCCAGCAGTTGCTGCTTCTTACTTGGGCAGTGAAAGGACTGGACTGAATTGCTTCACTTGTTGCTGAGTTTCTCCACGGCTTGAGATAGAGCTTGCCTCCTGTTCACAAAGTCTCAGGGATAGCAAAGACTTAACCTTTCTCTGGGTACTGCTTCTGGGACCGTGGGTCTCAGTTGCCACAGAAGGAGACTGCAACCGGACACTGCAAACAAGACCGCCGGTGGTTCCGTGAAACGAATGCACCACAGAGGGCACCTCAGAGGGCACCGCTGCACTTTGCACCGCAACCCTGGTCTCACCGATTACCGCTGCCGCCACCGAGCCGCTGCTTGCACCGCCACCTAAGGGCACAGCACTCTGCACCACCTTGCTTCACTTCACCACCCTGGTCCCACCGATGAAGCTGTTGCCAGCTGACATCACCGCTGTGATTTGCGCCGTGGTCTAGAGGTACCGTTCGTAAGCTACATGCAACATTACCCCATCACACACCTCAGCCACAGCCCACCAACGCCAGCTCCATCGACCGCCAACCGCCACGGCCACCAAAGCTTGCACTGTGACTGTCAGCACTGCAGAGGGCACTGCCGCACTACGCACCACAACGCTGGTCTCACCGATGATGACGTATGCTGGTGTCACCGAGCCGCTGCATGCACTGTGGCCTGTGGGCACAGCACTATGCACTGCTCCACTTCACACCGCAGCCTTGACAACCGCCGCTGCCGGAGCACACCAGCGCAGACGTCCAGAACAAAAAGGTACTGTTTACAAGTCTTCTGACACAGACAGTAGTCCGCACTGACTTGGTCGACTTACCCTGGTGGATTTGGTTGTTCTCAGCACCGTGGTTCCACCGGGTGGAGCTACTGCCTCCAAAGGAACTGCATTTTTAAGGTTATTCTTGCAAAGTGCATATTTTGGATTACTGTACGCCGGTCTTTTATCGTTTTTGGTCTTGTTTGCATAGATAAATATTGGTTATTTTTCTAAAACTGGTGTGGTGTCCTTTTGAAGTGTTTTCACTGTATTACTGTTGGTTATGGGCAAATGCTTCACACACTGCCTCTGAGATAAGCCTGACTGCTCATGCCTAGCTAACAAGGGGGTGAGCAGGGGTTATTTTAGTAGTGTATCCCCCTTATCCTGACTAGAAGGAAGGATCCCTATTTGGACAAAGGTACCAAACCTTGCAAACTAGTAGAGACCCCCATTTCTAACAGTCAGGGACAGGAATAGATAGCTCAGTGGGTTTGACACAGTGCGCATGAGAAGTGTAACTAACTATAGTACATACATATATATTATTCCTCTAACATGCACAGCCCCTCCCCGCAAAAATAGAACACAGCCCCAGGGGATGGGGTCCTCAGGGTCTTCTCTAGGCTTGGGAAAGGGGGCTGCACACCCCCTCACCAAAGAAGGAATAATGAAATAACTCCCAGCCCTGGACCAACCGGTGAGCAATTATTACTGTAAAGGGTGGGACTACGCCTTTTTTTAATGGGCGGCAGATCGGCGGATCACCCTAGGATCTGATGTCATGTAAAAAGTACCGTTTTTGGCACCTGGGGGTCTCTCTGGGAGCCACCCATGATGCCTAGGGGGGCAGGATATCCTAACCCGGCCCTTTTTTACCTATTGTCAGGACTGGGGACAGTCCTAGAAAAATATCTTGCTGATGTGGTGGCAGCCAATCAGATCCTATGTCTCGATCTATCAAGTCCGTAGATCCTCTATGATGTGATTTATATATACATTTTGAACCTATGTAAATATATATGATAAATCTAGAGTAAATTGTGGAATAAAAGCAGCATGTGAGAATCTTAGGAGTGCTGTTCCACAAAGGATTGACAATGAATTCTCAAATAAATAGCATTGTTAAGGCATTCAGTTATCACCTAAAGATGCTGCATATGACCAGGTACTTGATGTAGCAAGACAAATCCATTATTGGTACAGTTGTATTATGATCTAAAATTTGCTATGATATTACCCTGTTGGAGGGGAGACTCTAAACCAATGTTGAAAACCTGCAAGTGTTACTCCTCAGTAAGGGCAGTCTTTCCTTTACTTACAACATTGCATATCTCGTCACACCTCCAGACACTATGCGCCTCATTTATGAAAAGTGACGCATCGCTGCGTGAAAACAGCAATGCTTCACTTTTCATTGCGCCCTCCTTGCGACATGCTGGATGCGTCATATTTACCGTATGATGCATCATGTCGCAAGGAGTTACAGATACGTCAGTATTTCAGACGTATCAATAGGTGCAAAAATGACGCAATGCTGGAGTGTGTCGCAAAATTGACGCAACCCCAGAAATGTGTCCTTTCACATGGGGCAAGCCCTTTGTGAAAGGGCCTGCATCAGTCTTAGGTCTGCTGTGAGGCAGGCGTAAGATATTGACGCAGTGGCGTCCTAGAAGTGACACTGTGAAAACTGATAGATTTTACTGCGTCACTTCTACGAGGCTTACTTGAGTGGGAACGCCGGCAGCATAGATTATACCTGCAGCAGGTATAATGTAGCGCATGGGTTCACAAAGTGACGCATCTGATTAGATGCGTCACTTTGTGAATAGAACGCAACAGGGGGCATGTTTTACGCTGCTGTTGTGTCACACAAAGGTGATGCAACAGTAGCGCAACACTGACGCAAGGCCTCATAAATAAGGCCCTATATTGGCAGTCAGTTGTGGTCAGAATCCAGTTTAAGTCTCTCATTTTAATACACAAATCAATTCATGGCAATGATCCAGAATATTTGAGACAGCATTTTACTACTTATTGTCGTCGTAGGTCACTGAGATTAGAGTCTAAAAAAAATGTTCATCACCCCAGACTTAGCTGCGTGGACACATCTTTCCGGATGCACAAAAGCAACCTTTGGAATAATCTGCTGGAAAAATTTAGACAGTTGAATCCGATGCTTCCAATTTCTGAAAGCAATAATGACCCACATTTTATATGGTTTGATGTTTTGTTTGTTTTTTCTTGATCCTTGATGGCTCTGGGTCATCAGTGCTATATAAAACAATTTAGGATAGGCCAAGACTGCCACAATGACCAAACACATGTAGAATTGCATGGCTCTAAGCAACTTTTCCTTAATACTACATTATACTGCACACAGCCATTTAGCAGAAATATATAGTCCACCAGAATGACTCATAGTTCTGTGTTCATGGATGTTCCACTTGATAATGCAACTAATGTACAGCACTGTACATGTCACATAAGAGGAGTTACCTCAGTGGCCTTTGTGATCATGAGTATTAAATGGCACCTGCCAGCCTCTTAGTCTGAGTTCTGTTATGTGACTCTGATGGCCAGCTCTGGTGTCATGGATTCTGAACATTTTGGTACATGGGAATTCTTGAGACAAAAGTAGAGGAAACAGAGGATAGGGCATGCAAAATGTATGTGTTTTCTTGGATTCCATGAGAGAGTACAATAGATTAAACTTTTTAGTTAGAACTAAATCACTAATGCTCTGCAACCTAAAGATTTGCAAACATATTCAGTTGCAAGAGTGCATAGGGCATTGCCCCTCTCCCCCAAATATCAAAGCCAGGATGCTTCCCTGTGCAGTGAGAACCGAAACTAATGAATTTTAGGGATCAGAACATGAGTTACAGCAAGCATGCAAGGGGTCTGCAGTACAATATGAAGGGATAATATAATGATCTGGTTGAGCAAGATGATATTTTAAGAAAGTGGAAACGTGACTGGGGAGAGTCCAATTGACTGCTCCATAGATGAATTCATAGTTGGAAATCCTGAAGCCTTCTTTTTTTCCATGTTTTATTTATCTTCCTTTCTCATTGTGTTTGGTTTATATTGGTGTGGGTGTGGGTGGGGTAGGGTGGATCTGTGACCGTCCGCTTTTCCCCTGCAGCAACTTTAAGGTTGTTGGGACCGGGCCCCATTACTGCTGCATCTCTGCAGGGATGGAGGATAGGACTGGGTCAGAGCCTGAGGTGGTCTGCTTTTGGCTACATGTGAGGTTTGTTCTCAGGTTCTTATTTAAGAAGAGTTTTTCTGTTAAAGTGGGGAGCAAACTCTTTGGAGTCGCATTGGGCTGTAGTAGTAGAGAAATGAACATTTAAAGAATGGTTTGTGGAGAGGTACACTGTATGGCACTGAGGTGGAAATGTGGCTAAGTTGATCCTGGGCTTTCTTTCAGAGCTATGGAATGATTCTGATGTTGACATGAAATGCAAGAGTTCCAAATGATTACCAGAATAGGTCAACGGTCTTACCATACTTGAGAGACATGATATCTGTTGTAATCAAACAAAGATCCAAATCCAGGGTAGCTTAAGTAGTATTTATTAAGTTGGTAAGATCAAGAGTAAAAGTACAGCTAGCCCCACCAGGACCAGCCTTCCTGCTGCTCAGCCCATACCCAACTACCAACGCACACATCCAACATTCTGCGGCATCATCACGCACCAACATTCTACACCACACTCACACTGGCTGAGCAGCAAGTATAACACATCTCACTTCTTTACAGTGAACAAGACCACAATGCAACGGTCCAAGGAAAAGTACACATTGGTAAAAGGTACATGCATGGAAATAACATGAGAAACCATTGTAAAGACTTCTAGATGACTAAAAGGACATACATTCATTTCATTCTTGAAACTTTATTTCGGCTATTACAGCCATAAAAGCACATACACATTTACAACATCTTAAAATTCATGTCAAGCAAGGAATACAGGGTTGTAAAGAACACTAGTTAGTATACATAGCAGTATAAAATCACACATTGGGAAGTTGGCAAATGAAAATCATCACTATGGGAAGTTTGGTCAAAATAAAACATTGATTAAAAATATAATTTAGGATATAAATATTAAAAAAGAGAGGATTCACATCCATTATTTGTCTAAAACCCAAAATCACAATAGCAGCCAATTAAGCGGGTATTACTATTTCTTGCGTGAGTTGGTCAACAACGAAGGGGTTGGTTTAAATCAAAAGCAAACAAAGCACAGTACAATGAACATGCAAGTTAACATCAAAATTCAAAGAAAGCACAGAGGAATGTAACAATTTACTTGAATGTTAACATAAGATAAGAAATTATGAAAAATGACGATTCCCACCCATGTACTCACATTAATGAAAATAACAAACTGGGCAAGATAAAAACGGTTTTCAAGAAAACAAAAGACTTCAGTTACCCACATCTTCTCCCTTCCCACACAAAACCAAGCAAACCCATATTCCACTACATCAAGCGTAACCAACCAAACCCCTTATGCCACAAACATACCAGCTGGCCAGACTGAAATAAATGTGAACAAAACCTCCACAGTGCAGTAGAGATCCCCCCACAACAAACCAAGTACACTAACATGAAACCATCCCAAAACCACCCAAGTGGAAGGATGACATGAACAGGCACGCAAACAGCCCTCAACAAAACTTCAATACAAATGGGTGATACCCAAAGTCGACCACCAACCACTAAAAGGAGACAGATGCGAGTGACGCCTATCCAGTCAACTCTGGTACAAAAGGGGGTGGTGATGGACGGAGCATCTGAATCAATCAAACACTCACACCCAGTCAAAAGATCTGGGTTTAATCCATCACTGTTCTTTAGCCCACTCTGCCACCCCAGTTCAGACATGGCTATATGCAAATCAGTCTGACCCTGTGCCTCATGGGAACAGTCCAGCCCGAACTGCCAAGCCATGTCTTCCCTGGACCGGAAACAAGCTTCCGAGGACCGGTTTCTGGCATTACAGCCGTCTTAAGCCCGGCTTGCTTGAATCCAGTGGCAAAGTGAGCAAGGGACTCACGTCTGAGCATACCCTGCCACACTTATGGCAGCCAAAATCGGTACAAAAGGGGGTGGTGATGGACGGAGCATCTGAATCAATCAAACACTCACACCCAGTGAAAAGATGTGGGTTTAATCCATCACCGTTCTTTAGCCCACTCTGCCACCCCAGTTCAGACATGGCTATATGCAAATCAGTCTGACCCTGTGCCTCACAGGATCAGTCCAGCCCGAACTGACAAGCCATGTCTTCCCTGGACCGGAAACAAGCTTCCGAGGACCGGTTTCTGGCATTCCAGCCGTCTTCAGCCCGGCTTGCTTGAATCCAGTGGCAAAGTGAGCAAGGGACTCACTGCCATGGCTTGGCAGTTCGGGCTGGACTGTTCCCATGAGGCACAGGGTCAGACTGATTTGCATATAGCCATGTCCAAACTGGGGTGGCAGAGTGGGCTAAAGAACGGTGATGGATTAAACCCAGATCTTTTGACTGGGTGTGAGTGTTTGATTGATTCAGATGCTCCGTCCATCACCACCCCCTTTTGTACCGCTTTTGGCCGCCATAAGTGTGGCAGGGTATGCTCAAACGTGAGTCCCTTGCTCACTTTGCCACTGGATTCAAGCAAGCCGGCTGTCAGATCTTAAAAAGTATACTCGTAGTAACTGCTCGGGAACAGAGATGCTGGCTTCCGAATCCACCTAAGGCAATAACTTAGAACTCATTAAATTTAAGACTCCAACCTATTACCTCTGGGGGAAGGAGAAATTGGATAAAATAATAAACAACAGAGATCCTCTTGGATGGCTCCGCTCGTCAGTCCGACCTGCAGACCTTCACTGGCTTGGAACCTGTGGGAAAGATTACAATAACCTTAACTTTATATCTCTTGCTCCCTCTCTACTCTTTCCTATTACTCTCCCTAATTCTCACCTACCATTTCTGCCAAGAGTCTTGCCCTCTCTTCTGTCTAGTAAAGGCTTCGGATATGACTGAACTTCTCTGTTATGGTTTCTTCCTGTAATTCACAATGGCACAATGTACTAATCCTTCCTCTCCTCTGTCCTGCCTCTATCTTTATTTTTACTCCCCCTACTCACTTTCTATCTGCTCTCCTGCTCAGCTATCCTGGGTGCCTTGTGCTGTCTTCTTGGAATTCTTCCTGCTAACTGTGAATACATTTAATTTTAATGTTAAACTTGAATGCTCAACCTCCTAGGGCTACTCTGTGAGTATTTATATGAAGTTTCCTGACTTACTTATTATTTAGCTTATTTTCTCTGTACACCTTCTCTTGTAATTTTACTAATTCCGTTTTCTCCTGCATTTCTTTTTTTAGATTTTCAACTGCTCTCTATTCCTGTTGTCAGCGTATGCAGTTGTGCTGATATCTTCCACATTTATCAAGGTAAGTTAACTTCAGACTCAAATTTGTTTTAACTTAAAACTGAGTTCATGAACGTTGTTGTCACTTATCTCTAGCTTTCTCTTTCTTTCTCCACAGGTACTCCTACGTGATACAGCTAACGCGGGTAAGTTCGCCACCAAACTCCTCCTCATACAACTTGGATGCACTGAAGCTTCTCTCCACAGAACTCTGCTCCGGTACTAGGAAATGTCAACTCACGTGCCTCTGTGCTAGCGCATCTCGCGGGTACTTAGAAACGGACTTGGGGGCTTAAGGTTAACGTTTCTCACGGGACTAGGATTCTTTTACCAAAAACTCTTCTGATGCTCCGAATGTGCTTCCACTCCGGGTTACGCCGTCGGTGAAGTGCGCAGTTCTTTGTTATCACGCGCATCACCTGGACTCGGCTGTTTACGAGACTAAACACTGAAATGCTGACTGCGGCGAGTACCTGCGGCCATCTTGAAGTTCCACTTCCTCATTCTTTCTGACCAGGAACTTGTCATTGGCTCCAGCCTTGCCAGGCGATTCTGTGCATGAATGACTGTTGCGGCTTGTAAATTAGAGGTCCTGACAGTACCCCCCAACAAGGTAGATTCATTTCCCCTTGGTTTAGTGGGGAAGCGTCTATGAAATGATTTAACCAATCTGGGAGCATGAACATTCTCTTCTCGTTCCCAAGATCGCTCTTCAGGACCGTATCCCTTCCAATCTATGAGATAGAACAATTTTCCTTTCAAACTTTTTGAGTCCAGGATTTCCTTGACTTCGTATTCGGTTCCTGTCTCTAGATTCATGGGTTTTGGTGGTAAAGTCTTCCGCAAATTGTTTGGGGCCTTCTTCAACAATGAAACATGGAAAACTGGATGGATCTTAAGTCTTGACGGTAAGGTTAGCCTATAAGATACCTGATTTATCTGTTTCTCTACTGGGTAAGGACCAATAAATCGAGGCTGGAACTTTCGGTTTCCTTTCAACCTCAAATTCTTGGTACTTAACCACACATTATCTCCTTTTCCTAGTTTTGGACCCTCTCGCCTCTTCTTATCTGCATAACTTTTATATTTCTCTTTGGCTCTCTGTAAACATTCTATGGCATCTTGGTATACCTGTTCTAGATGGGACATAATATCCTGAACTGCTGGGACTGATAAGTCTACCTGTCGAAGGGTTGAATTCGGGTATCTTCCATAATTCATGTAGAAGGGAGAAAAACCCGTGGACACATTTTTAGCATTATTGTGGGCGAACTCTGCTGCCCACAAGTAATCTACCCAGTCCCCCTCCTGTTTCAGAAGAAACAGTCGCAAGTACTGTTCCAATTCTTGGTTCACTCGTTCTGTTTGACCATTGGTCTCGGGATGGTAGCTAGTGGAGTATCTTACTTCGGTTCCTAAGCTCACCATGAAGGATTTCAAAAAATGGGAAATGAATTGTGTTACCCTATCATATATCACAATTTTAGTTATGCCATGTATTTTTACAATGTCGGTACTAAAATGTGAAGCCAACTGCTTGGCAGTTGGAATCCCTTTCAGAGCTGTGAAATGTGCCATTTTCGAGAAAGAGTCTACCACTACCAATATAGTGTCATAGCCCTTACTAAGTGGTAGATCTGTGATGAGGTCCAATGTAACCATGTGCCAGGGGTAGGGTGGTGTGGGCAGGGGTTGTATTAAACCTTTAGGGGCTTGCCCTTCAGATTTTCCGTGCGCACAGACCTCGCAAGTCTTGACGTAGTTCTCTATATCCTTGTTCATCTCTGGCCACCAATAATGTCGCTT
The DNA here is from genome assembly GCF_964263255.1 of Lissotriton vulgaris. Classification (NCBI taxonomy): domain Eukaryota; kingdom Metazoa; phylum Chordata; class Amphibia; order Caudata; family Salamandridae; genus Lissotriton; species Lissotriton vulgaris. Next base: position 1,229,219,457 of record NC_141689.1, on the reverse strand, counting down.
AATTAGTTCCTTGGTTTTTGCTTCTCCCTTATGTCCTGCCAATTTTGCATCGTGATTTTCTTGTATGACCTTTAACTGCAGCACTTTTGTAGGAATATACAGACTTTCATGAAAATAAGGGAATTGACTAATAACCTTTCTTCCTTCTTCCTCTCTTGCCCATGCTTCCACCGCTTCTGGCGTCATTATCTCTGAAATACTGGTTTCCAAGCCTATTGAAGTCTTGGCACCAATGAACTTCTCTCTTGGTATAATGGATTGATTTTCCAAGGGCGTTTTCTGATTCTCTGGGTCAATTCTGGACAAGGCATCCGCCTTTCCGTTCTGTGCTCCTGGTCAGAAGGTAATTATGAAATCATAGTCGGCGAGATACAGCGACCACCTCAACTGCCGAGGAGTCAATGTCCAAGCAGTCTTCAAGAATTTTAAATTGCGATGGTCCGTAAAGACTATCACTTGATGTTGGGCAACCTTGAGGTGATGTCTCCATTCTTTAAAGGCGTCCTTAATCGCCAACAGTTCCTTTTCCGTGATGGTGTAGTTACACTCAGCCGGAGATAATTTCCTTGACCTGTAGGCCACCGGATGCAATTGCCCAGACACTTTGTTACGCTGAGATATTACTCCTCCTACTGCTTGGTCTGAGGCGTCAGTTTCTACGTAAAAAGGTGGGGGCCATAGTGAAATCTTGCTTCAACGAATTGAATGCCTCCTCAGCTTCTTGGGTCCAATTGAATTGAATACCTTTCCTCAGCAACTTGGTAACTGGCAAAATTTTGTGAGAAAATTCGCTGATGAACCTGCGGTAAAAGTTAGCAAATCCAATGAAACTTTGGACCTCCTTAACACTTTCTGGAGACTTCCACTTAACCACCGTGTCAATTTTTCGCTGGTCCATAAGTATTTCTGTTGGTGAAATAACGAAACCCAAGAATTCTACTTGAGTCACGTTAAAAGCGCGTTTTTCCAATTTTACAAACAATCTGTTTTCCTTCAACTTTTCCAAGACACCCCTGACCTGCTCCTTGTGTCTTTCTTTGTCTACCGAATAAATCAAAATTTCGTCAATGTACACGATGGCGCATTGGTCTATGAATTCTTTCAGCACATCGTTAATGAAATGTTGAAATGCCGCCGGGGCATTACAGAGCCCGTAGAGCATGACTTGGTATTCAAACAACCCGAAACGGGTCCAGAAGGCTGTCTTCCACTCGTCGCCCTCTCTCATTCTGACCAAGTGGTAGGCTCCCCTCAGGTCAAGCTTTGTATATATTTGAGCTCCTTTCACTTGATCTAATAACACCAATATCAGGGGTAATGGATACCTATTCTTCTTGGTGATCCTATTAATGGCTCTATAGTCAATACAGATTCTCAAGTCTCCCTCTTTTTTCGGCACGAAGAATAAGGGTGACGATACCGGGGATTGGGAAGGCCGAATAAATCCGTTAGCTAGATATTTGTCTAGGTACTCCTTGAGGTGACGATGTTCCTTTTCAGTCAACGCATACACCCGACTACAGGGCAGATTGGATCTGGGTTCAATCTCTATTTTGCAGTCATAGTCTCTGTGTGGGGGCAATTGTTCGGCTTCTACTTCATTGAACACCTCATGGAACTCTGAATATTCTTCTGGAACTTCTTGAGCGTTGATCACACATATTGATCCTTCCAGTTGACATAGGCAATGAGACGGACTGGCTTCGATCTCTAATCCTCTTTCTTTGTGTCCAAAACAGTTTTCCAAGCAGTATTTCAAATCCATCTTAATTGTTCGTTTGCTCCAATTTATCGTGGGGTTGTGCTCAGTGAGCCAAGGCAGGCCTAGGATTAATTCAAACTGGGGAGCATCTATCAAGTTGAACTGGATCTTTTCTTCATGGCCACTATCTGAGACAAGATGGATTACTTCAGTGTGGCTAATTATGGGACCAGAGGACAAATTAGTCCCCTCCACGGCTCTTACAGGTTCACTTTTGCTTTTCATTATTGCCTGTATTCCCACCTTACGAGCAAATCTCAAATCATAGAAGTTCCCCGTGGCACCAGAGTCTATCATTACCGACACCCCTGGTAAAGTTAGGTGTCTGAACTTCACTTCCATGGATAGATTTAGATGAGGAGCTGCCGACTGTAGTCTATTGGCCACTTGATGTTCTTCTGGAGTCTTTTCTAGAATCGCACCCACCTGTTCGACCCCTCTAACAGGTAGTGCAACTAGTTTTCCTTCGGCTTGTAGTTAGCCTTGGGCTTCTTTGGGCAATTCCTGACAAAATGCCCCCCTGCTCCGCAGTACATGCATAAATTACCCGTCCTTCTCTTTTCCTTCTCTTCCTTGGACAGAGGTCCACGGATTGTTCCGATCTGCATTGGCTCCACCCCTGAGGAACCTTCATTACTTCGACTAGTTTCTGATCGAGCCCGATCAAACCTTGGGACCGTTGGTCGGAATTCTCTCCTTTTTTCACCCTTTCTTTCCCCTTGCCGGAAGTCTATTTCTAGTACAAGGTCCACCATCTCAGTGGGTCTATTCGGAATCCCAGCCAAGGCGTCTTTGAGTTCATCTTTTAAGCCATGGTAGAACATTGTGGCTCGCTTACTCTCGGGCCAGTTTGTCTCTACCACAAGCTTGTTGAATTGGGCAAGGTAACCAACTAGATCTCGATTCCCTTGTTTCAAATCAAGCAGCTCGTTGTCAACGACTTGAGATATCCTCCTCCGGTCGAATATTCGTAAAAATTCATCCTTAAATTCCTCATAATTTCTTAGAATTGGATCGTTTCTGGTGATGAGTGGCAAAGACCAGGGTGCAGCGTCCCCACTCAGATAAGACAATGTAAATGCGACCTTATATTGTGCGCCAGGGAAAATTGAAGGGCGACATATGTAATGCAGGAAACACTGAGTTATAACTTTTTGCGCCTTTTGTGGATCCCCACTAAATCGCTCTGGGGCTGCCAAGGGTATAACTGGGGACAAGGAATGGATCACTTGGGTGGTCATTTTATTCGTACTATCTGACAAAGGGTTCTGAGTTTCCTGTCCTGTACTAAAGGGCTGTCTAAGTCTGTGTGCTACTTCAGCTGTTTCTTTTCTGGAATTCACAATCTCCAATCTTAGGTTTTGGTTATCCTCTCTAACTGCACTTAACTCCTTCTGTATTGTGTCTAAGATCACTCCTAAACCCTGCAGATCTATCCCCTCTGCCATCTATGTTCAGGTGCAAGGTGCAACTTGGGCACTTCACTCTGTCAGATCTTAAAAAGGATACTCGTAGTAACTGCACAGGAACAGAGATGCTGTCTTCCGAATCCACCTAAGGCAATAACTTAGAGCTCATTAAATATAAGACTCCAACCTATTACCTCTGGGGGAAGGGGAAATTGGATAAAATAATAAACAACAAAGAAGAGATCCTCTTGGATGGCTCCGCTCGTCAGTCCGACCTGCAGACCTTCACTGGCTTGGAACCTGTGGGAAAGATTACAATAACCTTAACTTTATATCTCTCGCTCCCTCTCTACTCTTTCCTATTACGCTCCCTAATTCTCACCTACCATTTCTGCCAAGAGTCTTGCCCTCTCTTCTGTCTGGTAAAGGCTTCGGATATGACTGAACTTCTCTGTTATGGTTTCTTCCTGTAATTCACAATGGCACAATGTATAGATCCTTCCTCTCCTCTGTCCTGCCTCTATCTTTATTTTTACTCCCACTACTCACATTCTATCTGCTCTCCTGCTCAGCTATCCTGGGTGCCTTTTGCTGTCTTCTTGGAATTCTTCCTGCTAACTGTGAATACATTTAATTTTAATGTTAAACTTGAATGCTCAACCTCCTAGGGCTACTCCGTAAGTATTTATATGAGGTTTCCTGACTTACTTATTATTTAGCTTATTTTCTCTGTACACCTTCTCTTGTAATTTTACTAATTCAGTTTTCTCCTGTATTTCTTTTTTTAGATTTTCAACTGCTCTCTATTCCTGTTGTCAGCGTATGCAGTTGTGCTGATATCTTCCACATTTATCAAGGTAAGTTAACTTCAGACTCAAATTTGTTTTAACTTAAAACTGAGTTCATGAACGTTCTTGTCACTTATCTCTGTCTTTCTCTATCTTTCTCCACAGGTGCTCCGACGTGATCAGCTAACGCGGGTAAGTTCGCCACCGAACTCCTCCTCATACAACTTGGATGCGCTGAAGCTTCTCTCCACAGAACTCTGCTCCGGTACTAGGAAATGTCAACTCACGCGCCTCTGTGCTAGCGCATCTCGCGGGTACTTAGAAACGGACTTGGGGGCTTAAGGTTAACATTTCTCACAGGACTAGGATTCTTTTACCAAAAACTCCTCCGAGGCTCCAAATGCGCTTCCACTCCGGGTTACGCCATTGGTGAAGTGCGCAGTTCTTTGTTATCACGCGCATCACCTGGACTCGGCTATTTACGAGACTAAACACTGGAATGCTGACCGCGGCGAGTACCAGCGGCCATCTTGAAGTTCCACTTCCTTATTCTTTCTGACCAGGAACTTGTCATTGGCTCCAGCCTTGCCAGGCGATTCTGTGCATAATTGACTGTTGCGGCTTGTAAATTAGAGGTCCTGACACCGGGCTGAAGACGGCTGGAATGCCAGAAACCGGTCTTCGGAAGCTTGTTTCCAGTCCAGGGAAGATATGGCTTGGCAGTTCGGGCTGGACTGTTCCCATGAGGCACCGGGTCAGACTGATTTGCATATAGCCATGTCTGAACTGGGGTGGCAGAGTGGCTAAAGAACGGTGATGGATTAAACCCAGATCTTTTGACTGGGTGTGAGTGTTTGATTGATTCAGATGCTCCGTCCATCACCACCCCCTTTTGTACCGCTTTTGGCCGCCATAAGTGTGGCAGGGTATGCTCAGACATGAGTCCCTTGCTCACTTTGCCACTGGATTTAAGCAAGCCGGGCTGAAGACGGCTGGAATGCCAGAAACCGGTCCTCGGAAGCTTGTTTCCAGTCCAGGCATGACATGGCTTGGTAGTTCAGGCTGGACTGTTCCCATGAGGCACTGGGTCAGACTGATTTGCATATAGCCATGTCTGAACTGAGGTGGCAGAGTGGGCTAAAGAACGGTGATGGATTAAACCCAGATCTTTTAACTGGGTGTGAGTGTTTGATTGATTCAGATGCTCCGTCCATCACCACCCCCTTTTGTACCGCTTTTGGCCGCCATAAGTGTGGCAGGGTATGCTCAGACGTGAGTCCCTTGCTATCTTTGCCACTGGATTCAAGCAAGCCGGGCTGAAGACGGCTGGAATGCCAGAAACCAGTCCTCGGGAGCTTGTTTCCAGTCCAGGGAAGACATAGCTTGGCAGTTCGGGCTGGACTGTTCCCATGAGGCACAGGGTCAGACTGATTTGCATATAGCCATGTCTGAACTGGGGTGGCAGAGTGGGCTAACAAACGGTGATGGATTAAACCCAGATCTTTTGACTGGGTGTGAGTGTTTGATTGATTCAGATGCTCCGTCCATCACCACACCCTTTTGTACCGCTTTTGGCCGCCATAAGTGTGGCAGGGTATGCTCAGATGTGAGTCTCTTGCTCACTTTGCCACTGGATTCAAGCAAGCCGGGCTGAAGACGGCTGGAATGCCAGAAACCAGTCTTTGAAAGCTTGTTTCCAGTCCAGGGAAGACATGGCTTGTCAGTTCGGGCTGGACTGTTCCCATGAGGCACAGGGTCAGACTGATTTACATATAGCCATGTCTGAACTGGGGTGGCAGAGTGGGCTAAAGAACGGTGATGGATTAAACCCAGATCTTTTGACTGGGTGTGAGTGTTTGATTGATTCAGATGCTCCGTCCATCACCATTCCCTTTTGTACCGCTTTTGGCCGCCATAAGTGTGGCAAGGTATGCTCAGACGTGAGTCCCTTGCTCACTTTGCCACTGGATTCAAGCAAGCCGGGCTGAAGACGGCTGGAATGCCAGAAACCAGTACTCGGAAGCTTGTTTCCAGTCCAGGGAAGACATGGCTTGGCAGTTCGGGCTGGACTGTTCCCATGAGGCACAGGGTCATACTGATTTGCATAAAGCCATGTCTGAGCTGGGGTGGCAGAGTGGGCTAAAGAACGGTGATGGATTAAACCCAGATCTTTTGACTGGGTGTGAGTGTTTGATTGATTCAGATGCTCCGTCCATCACCACCCCCTTTTGTACCGCTTTTAGCCGCCATAGGTGTGGCAGGGTATGCTCAGACGTGAGTCCCTTGCTCACTTTGCCACTGGATTCAAGCAAGCCGGGCTGAAGACGGCTGGAATGCCAGAAACTGGTCCTCAGAAGCTTGTTTCCTGTCCAGGGAAGACATGGCCTGGCAGTTCGGGCTTGACTGTTCCCATGAGGCACAGGGTCAGACTGATTTGCATATAGCCATGTCTGAACTGGGGTGGCAGAGTGGGCTAAAGAAAGGTGATGGATTTAACCCAGATCTTTTGACTGGGTGTGAGTGTTTGATTGATTCAGATGCTCCGTCCATCACCACCCCCTTTTGTACCGCTTTTGGCCGCCATACGTGTGGCAGGGTATGCTCAGACGTGAGTCCCTTGCTCACTTTGCCACTGGATTCAAGCAAGCCGGGCTGAAGACGGCTGGAATGCCAGAAACCGGTCCTCAGAAGCTTGTTTCCAGTCCAGGGATGACATCGCTTGGCAGTTCGGGCTGGACTGTTCCCATGAGGCACAGGGTCAGACTGATTTGCATATAGCCATGTCTGAACTGGGGTGGCAGAGTGGGCTAAAGAACGGTGATGGGTTGAACCCAGATCTTTTGACTGGGTGTGAGTGTTTGATTGATTCAGATGCTCCGTCCATCACCACCCCCTTTTGTACCGCTTTTGGCCGCCATAGGTGTGGCAAGGTATGCTCAGACGTGAGTCCCTTGCTCACTTTGCCACTGGATTCAAGCAAGCCGGGCTGAAGACGGCTGGAATGCCAAAAACCGGTCCTCGGAAGCTTGTTTCCAGTCCAGGGCAGACATGGCTTGGCAGTTCGGGCTGGACTGTTCCCATGAGGCACAGGGTCAGACTGATTTGCATACAGCCATGTCTGAACTGGGGTGGCAGAGTGGGCTAAAGAATGGTGATGGATTAAACCCAGATCTTTTGACTGGGTGTGAGTGTTTGATTGATTCAGATGCTCGGTCCATCACCACCCCCTTTTGTACCGCTTTTGGCCGCCATAAGTGTGGCAGGGTATGCTCAGACGTGAGTCCCTTGCTCACTTTGCCACTGGATTCAAGCAAGCCGGGCTGAAGATGGCTGGAATGCCAGAAACCGGTCCTCGGAAGCTTGTTTCCAGTCCAGGGAAGACATGGGTTGGCAGTTCGGGCTGGACTGTTCCCATGAGGCACAGGGTCAGACTGATTTGCATATAGCCATGTTTGAACTGGGGTGGCAGAGTGGGCTAAAGAATGGTGATGGATTAAACCCAGATCTTTTGACTGGGTGTGAGTGTTTGATTGATTCAGATGCTCCGTCCATCACCACCCCCTTTTGTACCGCTTTTGGCCGCCATAAGTGTGGCAGGGTATGATCAGACGTGAGTCCCTTGCTCACTTTGCCACTGGATTCAAGCAAGCCGGGCTGAAGATGGCTGGAATGCCAGAAACGGGTCCTCGGAAGCTTGTTTCCAGTCCAGGGAAGACATGGGTTGGCAGTTCGGGCTGGACTGTTCCCATGAGGCACAGGGTCAGACTGATTTGCATATAGCCATGTCTGAACTGGGGTGGCAGAGTGGGCTAAAGAACGGTGATGGATTAAACCCAGATCTTTTGACTGGGTGTGAGTGTTTGATTGATTCAGATGCTCCATCCATCACCACCCCCTTTTGTACCGCTTTTGGCCGCCATAAGTGTGGCAGGGTATGCTCAGACATGAGTCCCTTGCTCACTTTGCCACTGGATTTAAGCAAGCCGGGCTGAAGACGGCTGGAATGCCAGAAACCGGTCCTCGGAAGCTTGTTTCCAGTCCAGGGATGACATGGCTTGGCAGTTCGGGCTGGACTGTTCCCATGAGGCACAGGGTCAGACTGATTTGCATATAGACATGTCTGAACTGGGGTGGCAAAGTTGGCTAAAGAACGGTGATGGGTTGAACCCAGATCTTTTGACTGGGTGTGAGTGTTTGATTGATTCAGATGCTCCGTCCATCACCACCCCCTTTTGTACCGCTTTTGGCCGCCATAGGTGTGGCAGGGTATGCTCAGACGTGAGCCCCTTGCTCACTTTGCCACTGGATTCAAGCAAGCCGGGCTGAAGACGGCTGGAATGCCGGAAACCGGTCCTCAGAAGCTTGTTTCCAGTCCAGGGATGACATCGCTTGGCAGTTCGGGCTGGACTGTTCCCATGAGGCACAGGGTCAGACTGATTTGCATATAGCCATGTCTGAACTGGGGTGGCAGAGTGGGCTAAAGAACGGTGATGGGTTGAACCCAGATCTTTTGACTGGGTGTGAGTGTTTGATTGATTCAGATGCTCCGTCCATCACCACCCCCTTTTGTACCGCTTTTGGCCGCCATAGGTGTGGCAAGGCGGGGAAGTGTGGCTCAATGGTTAGAGCGGCAGACCTTGATGCAGAACGCTGGCCAGGGACCAGGGTTCGATTCCCGCCTCGGCGGCATCGGGCTTAAATTCCTCTGACCGCATATTCTCGCCTCAGTGCCGAATCTAAGCATGGGCCCCACGCTGCAACTCTGGGCAATAGCTTGCTTAGTCTCCACAATGGCCCCCGATGCACAAGGGATGCCTGGTTTCACCATGGGATGCCCAGGAGTGGACACCTCACAAGGAAAAGCCAGGAGGGGTTCCCTTGTGGTAGGAGTACAAGCGCCGGGATGCCTCCGGGTTACTGTTCGCGCTATACAAATACAACACATTTACATTTACATTTACAAGGTATGCTCAGACGTGAGTCCCTTGCTCACTTTGCCACTGGATTCAAGCAAGCCGGGCTGAAGATGGCTGGAATGCCAGAAACCGGTCCTCGGAAGCTTGTTTCCAGTCCAGGGAAGACATGGGTTGGCAGTTCGGGCTGGACTGTTCCCATGAGGCACAGGGTCAGACTGATTTGCATATAGCCATGTCTGAACTGGGGTGGCAGAGTGGGCTAAAGAACGGTGATGGGTTGAACCCAGATCTTTTGACTGGGTGTGAGTGTTTGATTGATTCAGATGCTCCGTCCATCACCACCCCCTTTTGTACCGCTTTTGGCCGCCATAGGTGTGGCAAGGTATGCTCAGACGTGAGTCCCTTGCTCACTTTGCCACTGGATTCAAGCAAGCCGGGCTGAAGACGGCTGGAATGCCAAAAACCGGTCCTCGGAAGCTTGTTTCCAGTCCAGGGCAGACATGGCTTGGCAGTTCGGGCTGGACTGTTCCCATGAGGCACAGGGTCAGACTGATTTGCATACAGCCATGTCTGAACTGGGGTGGCAGAGTGGGCTAAAGAATGGTGATGGATTAAACCCAGATCTTTTGACTGGGTGTGAGTGTTTGATTGATTCAGATGCTCGGTCCATCACCACCCCCTTTTGTACCGCTTTTGGCCGCCATAAGTGTGGCAGGGTATGCTCAGACGTGAGTCCCTTGCTCACTTTGCCACTGGATTCAAGCAAGCCGGGCTGAAGATGGCTGGAATGCCAGAAACCGGTCCTCGGAAGCTTGTTTCCAGTCCAGGGAAGACATGGGTTGGCAGTTCGGGCTGGACTGTTCCCATGAGGCACAGGGTCAGACTGATTTGCATATAGCCATGTCTGAACTGGGGTGGCAGAGTGGGCTAAAGAATGGTGATGGATTAAACCCAGATCTTTTGACTGGGTGTGAGTGTTTGATTGATTCAGATGCTCCGTCCATCACCACCCCCTTTTGTACCGCTTTTGGCCGCCATAAGTGTGGCAGGGTATGATCAGACGTGAGTCCCTTGCTCACTTTGCCACTGGATTCAAGCAAGCCGGGCTGAAGATGGCTGGAATGCCAGAAACGGGTCCTCGGAAGCTTGTTTCCAGTCCAGGGAAGACATGGGTTGGCAGTTCGGGCTGGACTGTTCCCATGAGGCACAGGGTCAGACTGATTTGCATATAGCCATGTCTGAACTGGGGTGGCAGAGTGGGCTAAAGAACGGTGATGGATTAAACCCAGATCTTTTGACTGGGTGTGAGTGTTTGATTGATTCAGATGCTCCATCCATCACCACCCCCTTTTGTACCGCTTTTGGCCGCCATAAGTGTGGCAGGGTATGCTCAGACATGAGTCCCTTGCTCACTTTGCCACTGGATTTAAGCAAGCCGGGCTGAAGACGGCTGGAATGCCAGAAACCGGTCCTCGGAAGCTTGTTTCCAGTCCAGGGATGACATGGCTTGGCAGTTCGGGCTGGACTGTTCCCATGAGGCACAGGGTCAGACTGATTTGCATATAGACATGTCTGAACTGGGGTGGCAAAGTTGGCTAAAGAACGGTGATGGGTTGAACCCAGATCTTTTGACTGGGTGTGAGTGTTTGATTGATTCAGATGCTCCGTCCATCACCACCCCCTTTTGTACCGCTTTTGGCCGCCATAGGTGTGGCAGGGTATGCTCAGACGTGAGCCCCTTGCTCACTTTGCCACTGGATTCAAGCAAGCCGGGCTGAAGACGGCTGGAATGCCGGAAACCGGTCCTCAGAAGCTTGTTTCCAGTCCAGGGATGACATCGCTTGGCAGTTCGGGCTGGACTGTTCCCATGAGGCACAGGGTCAGACTGATTTGCATATAGCCATGTCTGAACTGGGGTGGCAGAGTGGGCTAAAGAACGGTGATGGGTTGAACCCAGATCTTTTGACTGGGTGTGAGTGTTTGATTGATTCAGATGCTCCGTCCATCACCACCCCCTTTTGTACCGCTTTTGGCCGCCATAGGTGTGGCAAGGCGGGGAAGTGTGGCTCAATGGTTAGAGCGGCAGACCTTGATGCAGAATGCTGGCCAGGGACCAGGGTTCGATTCCCGCCTCGGCGGCATCGGGCTTAAATTCCTCTGACCGCATATTCTCGCCTCAGTGCCGAATCTAAGCATGGGCCCCACGCTGCAACTCTGGGCAATAGCTTGCTTAGTCTCCACAATGGCCCCCGATGCACAAGGGATGCCTGGTTTCACCATGGGATGCCCAGGAGTGGACACCTCACAAGGAAAAGCCAGGAGGGGTTCCCTTGTGGTAGGAGTACAAGCGCCGGGATGCCTCCGGGTTACTGTTCGCGCTATACAAATACAACACATTTACATTTACATTTACAAGGTATGCTCAGACGTGAGTCCCTTGCTCACTTTGCCACTGGATTCAAGCAAGCCGGGCTGAAGATGGCTGGAATGCCAGAAACCGGTCCTCGGAAGCTTGTTTCCAGTCCAGGGAAGACATGGGTTGGCAGTTCGGGCTGGACTGTTCCCATGAGGCACAGGGTCAGACTGATTTGCATATAGCCATGTCTGAACTGGGGTGGCAGAGTGGGCTAAAGAACTGTGATGGATTAAACTAAGCATGAGCGAATTTTGCGGATCTCGCGTTCGCGAATTTTGCGGATTTGCGGATTCGCAATCCGCAAAATCCGCGAATTCCCGCGAATTTGCGGATTTTTTTTTTTTGTGTTCGCCCGTGTTTCTGCCAGTTCGCGAGGGTTTTGTACACTTTCGCAAATTGCGAACTTACCTGTCGGGTCGCAAGTTTCGCGAACTTGTTGTTTCTACGTGTCCAGCCTGTTTGGGACACTCTTCTTCATCACTGCCACTCTCTGTCACCACTGCCACTCTCTGACTACTCATGCCACCCTCTGGCCCACCCATGCCACCCTCTGTTTCATCACCACACCCTCTGGTTGTCCAGTGTACATTATTTTCGGCAAAGCAAAGCACACCTTCCCTGCCTCAAGTGACCTGAATTAATTTGGGGCTGATTAATGTGTCACAGAATATTTTTTTAGCTGGCACCTGCTTCCTTAGTGCGCCCTGATTAGTGATCTTTTGCACTTGCTAAGTGCTTTCATTGTTGCAAAATTAGTTACAACACCTGCCCTGCCCCAACTGACAATAATGAATTAGGGGCTGATTAATGGATTTTAACTTCCAGCCTGGCTCCTGCTTGTCTCCCTTAGCTGTAATTCAGGACCTTTGTGGCATATGTGTAACTATTCTGAGGTTCAGAGCAGGGTCACATAATAGTTTCAACTGGCAACTGAACTCTGGAGGGGCCCCTCAGGAAGCACTACAGGAAATGGCTACTAATGATGAGCCTGAACTTTTGAACCTGGTAAGTAGTTACTTTCAGTTTTGCTAAAATCGTATTTCTGCAATTTTGCACTTATTCGCGGGGCGCGAACTCACGCGAACTCACGCGAACAGTGCGAGCAGTGCGAGCAAAATCCGCTGCTCGCGGATTTGCGGATTTTGCGGGAGATTCGCAAATCTCGCGGATTGCGGATTTCCCGAAAATCCGCAAAATCCGCGAGCGGAACGGATTTTCCGCCCATGCCTAGATTAAACCCAGATCTTTTGACTGGGTGTGAGTGTTTGATTGATTCAGATGCTCCGTCCATCACCACTCCCTTTTGTACCGCTTTTGGCCGCCATAAGTGTGGCAGGGTATGCTCAGACATGAGTCCCTTGCTCACTTTGCCACTGGATTTAAGCAAGCCGGGCTGAAGACGGCTGGAATGCCAGAAACCGGTCCTCGGAAGCTTGTTTCCAGTCCAGGGATGACATGGCTTGGCAGTTCGGGCTGGACTGTTCCCATGAGGCACAGGGTCAGACTGATTTGCATATAGACATGTCTGAACTGGGGTGGCAAAGTTGGCTAAAGAACGGTGATGGGTTGAACCCAGATCTTTTGACTGGGTGTGAGTGTTTGATTGATTCAGATGCTCCGTCCATCACCACCCCCTTTTGTACCACTTTTGGCCGCCATAAGTGTGGCAGGGTATGCTCAGACGTGTGCCCCTTGCTCACTTTGCCACTGGATTCAAGCAAGTCGGACTGAAGACGGCTGAAATGCCGGAAACCGGTCTTCGGAAGCTTGTTTCCAGTCCAGGGAAGACATGGCTTGGCAGTTCGGGCTGGACTGTTCCCATGAGGCACAGGGTCAGACTGATTTGCATATAGCCATTGAGGAAATATAAATTTTATGGTCAAGAAATGTTCCCTAACGTGTACCCCACCGTCTCCATGTACAAGCTTAAAGTGCATGTAACTTCCCTCCTGTGCCAGCTATGAAGACGCAAATACATTTGCGTCCACCGTTAACATGTCCTCTTTCAGATCCACCCTGAATGGGTTGAATATTCCGTTCCTAAGTATGCCATGCCAACGTCTTTTTGTGGTGTACTTTACACGTTTTTCAGCTCTGGCGAAGTAGGCCTCTGAATTCTGCCATCGAGCCTTTTCCTGCCTTCTGACTCTGAACGCCTCAGCCTGGGCTGCCTCTGTACCCGTGACCTCTGCCTTACTCCCTGCGCGGCCCACGGCGCTTAGCTCAGCCTGCTGCCTGCCAAGACTGTATTCAACCTTCGAATTATCTGTTCCGTTCCTCAAAAATACATTCCTGCCTACTAGTTCAAGTAAACATTCTTCCAGCTGCAGAGCAAAGGGCCCGGCCTCACTGTCTCCGTGCGAGTAATTCATAGCCTCTGTTACCATGGTAGGCCCATGCCCCCTCGCATCTCTTGCAGACACATAAACGCTTATACACGCACTCACAGTCAGTATAGAATAGCAGCTGCCCAAGAGACCTTTTCCTCTAGATAATATGGTTCCCAAACATCAGATATTAGATATGATATAGGAACAAGTTGATCTGACATGCCAGACTTCTGTCTCTTTCCGTTAGCGTAAATGTCAAGTCCCCTGCACCCTCCAGCTTCACGTCAATCACACGTCATGCAGCTGCGCGCGCATCCAGATCTCAGATTTCTGCTGACATTGCAAGATTCTGCTATGACTCCACCTACTTGTGACACTTACATGTGACGTTTCTAGCACACACCTCTATGTTCACGCCCAGTTCACGCCTTCTGAATTAGGTATTGCTAACACATGTATACTCTTATCTTGTTTCTCTCAGCTGTTACGCCTACTGTATTGGTATTCATTGTATGATTTAAGTATAAAAGTTATGTCTTGTCAATAAAGTATGCTCTATCCCTTCCTGCACCCCAGTGGTGTCAGGAACCCGATATCCGGTACCAAGAACCATTCCTTTTTAAGGAATAAAACCCCTAAGAACTCTAACACCACGGACTCTGCGTCTTTCTTTCCGATTGAGTTATTCTAATTTTAGTACTTACCTGCATAGAAATTAAGACGGTAATTAAATATTTACCACATTATTTTGGCGCCCGAACAGGGACCCCTCCCCCACCTTACGCGCCGGTTGGTGCGTTGCAACCTTTGCCCCCTGCCATAAGTCAAGACGGACAATTACGCGTACCCGCAGGATTTCCTGCATCTCCCTCTGGCCCACGGAGGTGACGGAGACTGCGATCAGCACCCAGACGAGGCGGTGAGGAGTGCGGAGGATCCCGACCAGAGCCTAGCCGAAAGAAGCAAGGTCCGAGGTGTCAAGAGGCCCACCAGTTTCCGAAGTATCCACGAGTCGAGTCGAGTCCAGTCCGGTCGAGTTTTCCGAGGCCTTCTGTTCCGTGCTTCCCGGTGAGTACCATTGCTGGGACGTATCAAGACGGGTGCATTATTATGTATCCGGTAAAGACGTGTTTGGGTACACCAACGCGGTCTGCACTGTTTTAGATAGTGTATCTGTACTGTTTAGCAGTATATCAAGCATTCAAGTTCTTGCACTGTTCTCGACAGTGTATCTGTGCTGTTTAGCAGTACATCTAGTATCAAGGGTAGTGATATATGTTCAAAAATGTTGTCATGTGATTAATGTCGTGGTATGAGTGACTGTTTGATGTACATTACTGTGTTTTTGTGTAACTAGCCGTGTTTAGAGTAAGTAACAAGTATCGAGTATCCAGTACGAAGTAACAAAATGCCGTTTTTCAATAAACTAAGACAGATAGGAACTAGAAAAGGGATGCTAGAGGAAGAAATTCCTATCCCCCCTAGGGACACTCCTGGAAATTTTATGTACCATAAGCATGGCTTAGATGCCATACTGTATCTAGATTTATGGGCCGATTATACCAAGCACCTAGACGAGAGACACAGATGGCCCGTTACAGGAACATGGGATGCCGAGTGCATCGTGAAGGTAGAAGAAGCGCTATGGAAAAAGAAAGCCAGACAATCTCAGAAAGACGCCATAGAATTTTGGCGTAAAGAATCACATAAACGTGCTGAAAGAGCACTCCGTAAAGAAGACAGACATAGAGAAGAGTCGGTTAGAGTCCGAGAAAACGAATTAGTTAAAGAGGGGATCCGAGTAAAAGCAGAACAAGTAGACCGTATGCGAAACAATCTTGTAAATGGTATGTACCTAGTGGCCGAGGGTTTGCCTGAAGCCACCTCAGAAATACCAAAAGATCTGCCGCCACCATTGGTTCCGACTAAAGTAAATCACAGGACCACCAAAGATATATTTCTTGCTTCCTATCTAGACGATGTAGCACCCGCTTACACCAACGCACGTGCCCACGTACCGCCTACTGACGGTGACGGAAGTGGCGACCTACTCCAAGACAATGTCCAGCCATTACCGCAACAAAGTTCACCCGTTCGACAGTCTGCTCCGCCTGTTCCTCCACCTCCACCACTTCCCACACCTAAGATTAATATACCGAATCCGATTGCGCCTGATCCCAGTAAGAGACAAGTTCAGGTACACATACAGACTCCACAGAGAAATAATACTCAAGCCTCTGCCTCAGGAGGTGCGACAGGAGGTCTCCAGACCCCGCCAGCAACACACAGATTCAATCTTAGGGACCTACTGAAGCAACATACACCCCAATCACCCCGTCTCGACATGCTTAAAGAACACCTTCCAATTTGCAGATACGATCCAGTACCCGGTAAAGACGATAGAATGTTGATAGCATCACTACGTTTGCGACAAGCTACAGATTACCTAGTGTTATTCCCAGGGATGGCTGATCACCTAGATAGAATATATATTATTTTGTCCAGACTGGGGAAAATCCCGAAAGTATTAAGGAGGCCCTGGCACATCAAAAAGTTGACACTCAAGCATATGTATTACGTTTTTTCATAAATTGCTTAATAAGAGACCGACACAGGCCTGGGGTAGACCAGGAAGAAATGGAAGCACTAAACAAGTGGGGTCAAAATATAGCCGACGGAAAGCATGATAAACTGAATTGTATATCAAGCATGTACAAGAAAATCAGAAAGGAAGTAATAGAAATACACAGAAAAGAACAGGAAAAAGAAAATGACAATTCCTCCGAGGAGAACGAACCTGAAGAACAAGAAACGACTAAAGAAATGATAGCGTATGTAGGTAAGGGAAATTACCTTAGGAAAGGCATTCGTCCAGAAAGCAAGAGAGTTTTTCTCTCTGGCATATCAAAACCGAGTTCCCCTGAACATCTGTTTCAGGTTACCGATAAAATGCTTCAAGAACAAATGGGGTACCATGTACTCAATTCTATGGATGAACAAGAACTAGCCCGGTCAGCAGTACTATGGGCTGACAATACTAACACGTATAATGATGATACAGTAGCACAGACATTTCTGAACCTTTCCCCAGACGAGCAGAAATTAGCTAGCGTATACATGATTCAGCATCTCATCACGTTATACAGACAACAACATTCTGATCCAGGTCCCTTACCAGATACATTAGAAGCCCTACTTATGAATAGATGGAGAGGCCTAAGTACCAGATTAATTCAAATAATTCTAGAACAACGCCGTAGATATAACGGTTTCTTAGGCCCACAATATGTTTCAGCTCAGCCACCAGAAAGAAAAATGTGTCACTTTGAGCATTTTGACAGACAGAATCCTTTACGAGAAGTACACCCAGTTATGGGTACCAATAACACCTTGGAACGTGTGTTTGTGTACACACCTTTAACAAAGTTAGAATTGTTAGAAATGAAGAAACTAATACCCTGTCATGATAAAGACCCTGCAGGTTTTCACCGAGAACTTAAAGACATGTTACTCATGGGAGATTACACGTATACAGATATTATGAAAATGTTAAAGGTACTGCTGCCCACCGGCATCTACGAGAAACTCAAGGAAAAAGAATGGGAGGTGGGAGATAAAAAGATTATATGGACTGAAATAGAAGACGAGGAAAAAGGTCGTACCCCAGGGGTAGGCCTTGGGGACAAAACAAAAGCATTACCAGGTCTAATAGTACAGGTCTTGCCAAGATTATTGACAACTAAAAAGGAAGACTGGGACGCCATCTCAGCCTGTAAACAGAAACACGATGAAGCTACCAGTGACTTCTATTCCAGATTCGAGAAATGTTTCATTATTAATAGTGGCCTTAAACCAGGTAGCGAGTCGTACCCGCATCTTTTTGTAACAAAGTTAGTCGAAAATTCCCTGACATCAGTTAAGAACCGTGTATATAAAGTTGAAAGTACATGGCAAGCAAATACGCCATCTCAGATGTTACAAATGTTACAATACCACCAGAACAGAATTAGAGAAGAACAGGATCACGAACAGAGACGTATGAAAGACACGAAAATGAAAATGTTAGTGGCCCAGTCGGTTCCAGCCGACGGCCAGAGAAAGGGTACGACCCAGACAGGAAATTCAGCAGCTCCCGTTAAAGGGACATGCAACTATTGCAAGCAGCCAGGTCACTACGTACATGAATGTTCAGTCCTAAAACACAATATAGCAACAGGTAAAACTAAAGAAAGACCGCATCCGCCTAGACAAGACCAGGTCCAGCAACAGACTTCACAGAATACACAGCCTATGCATGCTCCACCACATACAGCACAGACCGCAGCTGCATCACAGCCACAGCCCATTGCCGCGACACAGCAAGTTTCACGACAGATGAACCAGTATGCCCAATCTGATTATCCCGATTATCAGCGATACACATGAAACAGCCTAGAGAGGGAGTTTGGCTTGCCTCTTATTGAGATTCCTGTAGATCAAGAGGGTCCTTATGTACACAGTCAAGTATTGGGAAAAGACAGAAAGTTTTTAATTGACACGGGGGCAAGCCGCACAACAATCAGCCATAATGAAGTCCCAGGGGCACCCCTCTCAGGCTCACAGAATGTTTCCCTTGGTTTTTCAGGACAGCCTATTGTAAATGAGGTATCGAAACCAGTCCCCCTAGCTGTGGGTCCATTATCACGCGTTACAGACTTGTTACTAACGAAATCATGTCCAGAAAACTTGTTAGGTATCAAAACATTAAAGGCTCTAGGAGCTGTGATATGTTGTTCTCCGGAAGGAGTTAGACTTTTTCTGCGTGACTTTAAGGGTCACTATGTATTACGAGAGTTCGATGTCAGATTGAAAAATGTACCGAAACACCTGTGGGCACAAGGCCCAACTGATGTAGGTTGTATGCACATCACACCATACCGTGTTACACTCAAACCAGGAATTGTTTTACCACGAATCAGACAATACAAGTTACCACCCGATGCTGTAGTGGCTTTACTGGAAATCATTGAAGAGCTCATTGCCCAAGGAGTGGTCGTAGAAACCGACTCCAATATCTGTAATTCCCCTATCATTCCGATTCTTAAACGTACTGATCCTAATGCACCGCCAGTATATCGGCTGGTGATTGATTTACGAGAACTGAATAAATGCATTGTTCCACAGTACCCTGTGGTTCCCGACATCTCATCCTTATTGACTGCTATTGATTCAGAAGCAACGTTCTTTACTGTAATTGATCTCAAGAACGCCTTCTTCAGTGTCCCCATTGATCCAGAGAGCCAATACCTCTTCGGATTCAGTTTAAATGGACGAAGTTTCAAATTTTCACGCGCACCTCAAGGATTCACAGAAAGCCCCAGCATCTATAGTCAAGCACTGAAAAGACAACTTGATTGTATCCAAATGCCAGTTAATACCGCCTTACTACAATACGTCGATGATCTGCTGATCACCGCACGAAGTGAACCCGAATGTGAACAAGCATCACTGACAGTTCTACATTTTCTGGCCGACAAGGGACACAAAGTGTCTCCTTCGAAGCTACAATTCTGTGTTCAGCAAGTTGTGTACTTGGGTCACTTGCTGTCCAAAGTGGGGAGACAGCTCACTCCTGACCGCATCCAGTTAATTGTAAATATGCCACAACCCCAGACACAAAAGGAAGTACGAGCCTTTATAGGCCTCACCTCGTACTGCAGACAATGGATTCCTCAATATGCATTTCTAGCTAAACCACTCATTCAGTTGACAACACAGGAGGCAGCGACTTCGACTGTCCTCCCTTGGACTCAGGAACATACACAGGCCTTTGAGCAATTAAAGAAAGCTTTATGTCAAGCACCAGTTTTAGCGACACCATGTTACAGCAAACCTTTTACACTTTTTGTCACAGAACGTGATGGTACAGCGTTGTCTGTCCTCACTCAAGATCAAGCAGGTTCACATAAGCCTTGTGCTTATTTTTCAAGTACATTGGATTCAGTAGCCCAGGCGCTCCCTGCGTGCTTAAAGTCAGTGGCAGCGACAGCCCTAGCAATCACACAGAGCGACTCAATTGTATTAGGACATCCATTAACAGTACAAGTTCCACATTCTGTAGAGGTTCTTTTAAACCGAACCCAGACTCAACACTTGACTATAGCACGACTGACAGGTTATGAATTGACGCTATTCCAGCCAGACATAGAAATCAGACGCTGTAACATTCTAAATCCTGCAACATTGTTACCTTCGATTATGACAAATTCAGCCCCGCATGACTGTATAGAGATCATTAATACAGTAACAAAGCCCCGACGAGACTTAACAGATGTTCCACTGACAAATCCAGACCTGACACTTTACGTGGATGGTTCATGTATGAGAACAAACACAGGAGAATTAGTGGCCGCATATGCAGTGACCACTGAAACTGAAGTCAAAGAAACATATCGTATTGATACACTGTCCGCTCAAGCAGCAGAGCTCATCGCTCTGACCCGAGCCTGTATACTAGCCAAGAACAGAAATGTTAACATATACACAGATTCACGTTATGCTTTCGGAGTCGTACACGACTTCGGAGTGTTATGGCAAGAACGAGGTTTCTTGACCTCTCACGGTGCCAAGATTCAACATGGCCCCCTCATTCAAGCACTGTTAGAAGCAATACATCTGCCTTCAGGCATATCCATCATGAAGTGTAAAGCACATACTAAAGTTACAGATTCCATTTCCCAGGGTAACGACCTGGCATACCAAACAGCAAAACATACAGCATTGACTCACACCCAGACAACTGATGTGACAAAGACAATAGTGCCGACACAGTGTATGACAGTTAGGGATCCCACACTAGATGTAATCGATATTCAGACACATGCTACTCCAGATGAAATAAAGAAATGGACTGAACTAGGAGGGATCCAGACAGATCAAGGATGGATGACGAAGGGAAAATCTACATGGTTTCTCCCCGACTCTATGGTTCAAGTCGTAATAAATACAGCACATAGTCCAGCACACCTAGGAGAAAAAGCTATGCTAGACAGTTTACAGAATCTCTGGTACAACAAACATTTACGAGCAGCAGCAAAACAGAAAGTGCGTACTTGCATGATCTGTTGTCAGTTCAATCCAGGTAAAAGCGTCCCTGTAGAGCAAGGTGGATTTCATCCTCCTGATCACCCTTTTGAAGTCCTCCAGATGGATTATATCCAGATGGACCGTTGTCGAGGATTCAAGTATGTCCTCGTAGTTGTTTGTGCACTCTCCCGTTGGACCGAAGCATATCCAGTCTCAGATTACACTGTCCCGACCACTGCTAAGCAGCTGGTTCGTGAATTCTTACCACGGTACGGCTTGCCTCGTATCGTGTACTCAGATAACGGACAGCCATTCTCATCCGAGCTCATGAAGCAGGTTTCAGTTCTGCTAGGATATCAGTGGAAATTCCACTGCGTCCGACATCCCGAAGCAGCTGGCCTTGTAGAGAGACACAATCAGACATTGAAAACACGCCTCGCAAAAATATGTAAAGAGAAAGGGGTCGACTGGATAGTCGCCCTGCCCGTTGCACTGTTCTATATGAGAATGGTCCCCCATTCGAGATCAGGGCTATCCCCGTATGAGGTGGTCTTTGGCCGACCACCAAATATGTGGGGGACGCCCATGCCTAAGAAAATAACCGATGTTGATTGTAATATGCTGACAGATTACCTTGCCTCCTTGATGTCTGCACTCCAATCATGTCGTTCACAGGTTGCCGCAGCCTTTCCCGACAACACTGATGTAAAGCCACACGACGTCCGTCCCGGTGATACTGTGTTGATCCGCAACTTCGACAGGAAAAGTCCGCTGGAGCCCCGCTGGAAGGAGCCGAAGATCGTCCTTCTGACCACGAGGACGGCAATTAAAGTGGAAGGCCGAAAGGGGTGGATCCACACGAGTCATATTAAAAAATGTAATGAACTGTTGCCAGAAACTGACTCGTCCACCCCCTCAAAGGACTGCCTTGATACTAGAGACTTTAAAGTTCCCAAGATAGAGAAAACTCCCCAAGAGGAGTACAAAACGAAACTACGGTCTAGCAAGTCAGACAGTTTAATTGTTTAAGTCCTCCCCTAGGTGAATCGGTTAAATAGTTTCTGACATGTATCCCCTAGACCGAGATAGAGAGAGAGAGAGAAAATTCAAGAAACATGCATACTGTAAATCACTCCGTAGTCACTGTATAGTGACATTATTGGTTATGTTTTTTCTAAGCCTTCTGATTATTGTTGCCAGTATATTGCTGCCTATATACTTCCCTATCTTCAAGCGTGAACAATCTGCTTACAATGTCACTGCCGAACATTCTTTTAGTGAATTACCTCCTCATGAATTGTCATACAGACTTGCGCTGCGCAATAACACATTCATTAGTATGTTACACCACTCCCATCAGACTAATAATGCTACAAACTGTTGGATATGTGGCCGACTCCCTCCCTATCAGAAATACCAGGGAGTTCTGCCCCTTTTTCCATACCCATTCACTCACAATGGCTCATGTGGAGCATGGTTTAGAATAATTAATTCCTTAGATCCTGATATTGCTGTTTTCGAAGGAAATTGGGTTTGGGGAAACCTGAACTTAGTTCTGCTTAACGCCTGTTATCCCGACAAAAAGGGACTTCCCACTAGAATAGGAACAGATCTAGAAAATGAAGTATATGGATTAGGTAATTACAC
Source organism: Lissotriton vulgaris (assembly GCF_964263255.1). Taxonomy (NCBI): domain Eukaryota; kingdom Metazoa; phylum Chordata; class Amphibia; order Caudata; family Salamandridae; genus Lissotriton; species Lissotriton vulgaris. The sequence continues at coordinate 1,229,197,124 of NC_141689.1, read as the reverse complement.
AATTAACCTCATGATTCTTACTGTTGAATCCGAAGCTGCACCAGTTCTCCTTGCTATGTCAGTATTACCAGTCACAGGTGACTTATGTGTCAGAAAGAAGGGTTCAGTACACTTAGGTCATAGTAAATGTACTACTGTGGTCGAATTCAGTGATCAAGGCAAGTCTTCTTTTAGAGCTACTCGTCATTCCTACTTTGTTTGTGGCCATACCGCATACATACGCTTACCTCCAGATTGGGATGGTACCTGTTACATTGCATTCCTTCTGCCACCTGTTTTCCTAGCACCTCCTGATTATCACAGAAATACTAATCTAGTAAACAATAGACTCCGAAGAGATCTCCCGATTGTCGACTATACTGAAACGGCATGGGAGCAATACACAGATTTCAATAAAGGTTTCTTCCCCTACTTAGGTACTGTCTTTAATAGTAAACTGATACGAAGATTAACTAGAACACTCGAAGCAGTAGTGAATGAAACTACTTCCGCTCTAGGCAACTTAACAGAGGAGCAATCTGCCATGCGGGTTGTTGTTCTTCAAAATCGTCTTGTTATTGACGTCATTCTAGCAGATCGGGGCGGAGCTTGTAAGGTCATCGGGTCAAGTTGCTGTGTTTTCATTCCAGAAAACGTGCCAACAGTATATAAAGCTATCACACGTCTTCATAAAATTGCAAGTTTAATACATCAGAATCCAGGCACCTGGACTTGGTACGGTTGGTTCTGGACAACGTTGACCGCTTGGGGATGGAAGATCCTATCCTTCCTAGGCATTGCCCTTGTTATAGTATTCAGTTGCTGCCTGTGCCTACAGTGTGGGCCAGCGATTTGTGGTCTGTGCCTCACATCATGTATTCCACATTCCAGTTTTCACTCAAAACGCGAAAAGAAGAAAGAAGAGCAAATGATGTTACAAGAACAGACTGATCGATTCATGAGGATCGATATATCATGAAGGGTCCGTAGGGAACAAGGAGGGAATGAGGAAATATAAATTTTATGGTCAAGAAATGTTCCCTAACGTGTACCCCACCGTCTCCATGTACAAGCTTAAAGTGCTTGTAACTTCCCTCCTGTGCCAGCTATGAAGACGCAAATACATTTGCGTCCACCGTTAACATGTCCTCTTTCAGATCCACCCTGAATGGGTTGAATATTCCGTTCCTAAGTATGCCATGCCAACGTCTTTTTGTGGTGTACTTTACACGTTTTTCAGCTCTGGCGAAGTAGGCCTCTGAATTCTGCCATTGAGCCTTTTCCTGCCTTCTGACTCTGAACGCCTCAGCCTGGGCTGCCTCTGTACCCGTGACCTCTGCCTTACTCCCTGCGCGGCCCACGGCGCTTAGCTCAGCCTGCTGCCTGCCAAGACTGTATTCAACCTTCGAATTATCTGTTCCGTTCCTCAAAAATACATTCCTGCCTACTAGTTCAAGTAAACATTCTTCCAGCTGCAGAGCAAAGGGCCCGGCCTCACTGTCTCCGTGCGAGTAATTCATAGCCTCTGTTACCATGGTAGGCCCATGCCCCCTCGCATCTCTTGCAGACACATAAACGCTTATACACGCACTCACAGTCAGTATAGAATAGCAGCTGCCCAAGAGACCTTTTCCTCTAGATAATATGGTTCCCAAACATCAGATATTAGATATGATATAGGAACAAGTTGATCTGACATGCCAGACTTCTGTCTCTTTCCGTTAGCGTAAATGTCAAGTCCCCTGCACCCTCCAGCTTCACGTCAATCACACGTCATGCAGCTGCGCGCGCATCCAGATCTCAGATTTCTGCTGACATTGCAAGATTCTGCTATGACTCCACCTACTTGTGACACTTACATGTGACGTTTCTAGCACACACCTCTATGTTCACGCCCAGTTCACGCCTTCTGAATTACGTATTGCTAACACGTGTATACTCTTATCTTGTTTCTCTCAGCTGTTACGCCTACTGTATTGGTATTCATTGTATGATTTAAGTATAAAAGTTATGTCTTGTCAATAAAGTATGCTCTATCCCTTCCTGCTCCCCAGTGGTGTCAGGAACCCGATATCCGGTACCAAGAACCATTCCTTTTTAAGGAATAAAACCCCTAAGAACTCTAACACCACGGACTCTGCGTCTTTCTTTCCGATTGAGTTATTCTAATTTTAGTACTTACCTGCATAGAAATTAAGACGGTAATTAAATATTTACCACACCATGTCTGAACTGGGGTGGCAGAGTGGGCTAAAGAACGGTGATGGATTAAACCCAGATCTTTTGACTGGGTGTGAGTGTTTGATTGATTCAGATGCTCCGTCCATCACCACCCCCTTTTGTACCGCTTTTGGCCGCCATAAGTGTGGCAGGGTATGCTCAGATGTGAGTCCTTTGCTCACTTTGCACTGTATTCAAGCAAGCCGGGCTGAAGACGGCTGGAATGCCAGAAACCGGTCCTCGGAAGCTTGTTTCCAGTCCAGGGAAGACTTGGCTTGGCAGTTCGGGCTGGACTGTTCCCATGAGGCACAGGGTCAGACTGATTTGCATATAACCATGTCTGAACTGGGGTGGCAGAGTGGGCTAAAGAACGGTAATGGATTAAACCCAGATCTTTTGACTGGGTGTGAGTGTTTGATTGATTCAGATGCTCCATCCATCACCACCCCCTTTTGTACCGCTTTTGGCTGCCATAAGTGTGGCAGGGTATGCTCAGACATGAGTCCCTTGCTCACTTTGCCACTGGATTTAAGCAAGCCGGGCTGAAGACGGCTGGAATGCCAGAAACCGGTCCTCGGAAGCTTGTTTCCAGTCCAGGGATGACATGGCTTGGCAGTTCGGGCTGGACTGTTCCCATGAGGCACAGGGTCAGACTGATTTGCATATAGACATGTCTGAACTGGGGTGGCAAAGTTGGCTAAAGAACGGTGATGGGTTGAACCCAGATCTTTTGACTGGGTGTGAGTGTTTGATTGATTCAGATGCTCCGTCCATCACCACCCCCTTTTGTACCACTTTTGGCCGCCATAAGTGTGGCAGGGTATGCTCAGACGTGTGTCCCTTGCTCACTTTGCCACTGGATTCAAGCAAGCCGGACTGAAGACGGCTGAAATGCCGGAAACCGGTCTTCGGAAGCTTGTTTCCAGTCCAGGGAAGACATGGCTTGGCAGTTCGGGCTGGACTGTTCCCATGAGGCACAGGGTCAGACTGATTTGCATATAGCCATGTCTGAACTGGGGTGGCAGAGTGGGCTAAAGAACGGTGATGGATTAAACCCAGATCTTTTGATTGGGTGTGAGTGTTTGATTGATTCAGATGCTCCGTCCATCACCACCCCCTTTTGTACCGCTTTTGGCCGCCATAAGTGTGGCAGGGTATGCTCAGATGTGAGTCCCTTGCTCACTTTGCCACTGTATTCAAGCAAGCCGGGCTGAAGACGGCTGGAATGCCAGAAACCGGTCTTCGGAAGCTTGTTTCCAGTCCAGGGAAGACATGGCTTGGCAGTTCGGGCTGGACTGTTCCCATGAGGCACAGGGTCAGACTGATTTGCATATAGCCATGTCTGAACTGGGGTGGCAGAGTGGGCTAAAGAACGGTGATGGATTAAACCCAGATCTTTTGATTGGGTGTGAGTGTTTGATTGATTCAGATGCTCCGTCCATCACCACCCCCTTTTGTACCGCTTTTGGCCGCCATAAGTGTGGCAGGGTATGCTCAGATGTGAGTCCCTTGCTCACTTTGCCACTGTATTCAAGCAAGCCGGGCTGAAGACGGCTGGAATGCCAGAAACCGGTCTTCGGAAGCTTGTTTCCAGTCCAGGGAAGACATGGCTTGGCAGTTCGGGCTGGACTGTTCCCATGAGGCACAGGGTCAGACTGATTTGCATATAGCCATGTCTGAACTGGGGTGGCAGAGTGGGCTAAAGAACGGTGATGGATTAAACCCAGATCTTTTGACTGGGTGTGAGTGTTTGATTGATTCAGATGCTCCGTCCATCACCACCCCCTTTTGTACCGCTTTTGGCCGCCATAAGTGTGGCAGGGTATGCTCAGACATGAGTCCCTTGCTCACTTTGCCACTGGATTTAAGCAAGCCGGGCTGAAGACGGCTGGAATGCCAGAAACCGGTCCTCGGAAGCTTGTTTCCAGTCCAGGGATGACATGGCTTGGCAGTTCGGGCTGGACTGTTCCCATGAGGCACAGGGTCAGACTGATTTGCATATAGACATGTCTGAACTGGGGTGGCAAAGTTGGCTAAAGAACGGTGATGGGTTGAACCCAGATCTTTTGACTGGGTGTGAGTGTTTGATTGATTCAGATGCTCCGTCCATCACCACCCCCTTTTGTACCGTATCCAGTCAACTCTAACACAACTCCAAAAGGGTGATCCGCCTAGATCAAACCACACCCACAAAAATGGTGCTAGACCAGAGAGGCTTAGCACCTAAAAGCCTTCTCACGCATACACCACCAACAGTGAGGGATTCACTTACCCCACAACCACACCATGGTGGTAACGCAGAGTGACTTTACACCAAAAGATATCTCACACACTACAACAACAGGGTGACTTACTCAAATCAACCCAAAACCCATACACAAATAGTGGTAGACCAGAGAGGCTTAGCACCTAAAAGTCTTCTCATACAGACCTACACAACCAACAGCGAGGGATTCACTAACATTCCCCACAACCACACCATGGTGGTAACCCAGGGTAACTCAACACCTGAAAGTCAACATGCACACCGTACCAACAGGGTGATATACAAGAATAAATCAACACCCACAAAATGGTAGTAGACCAGAGGGGCTTGGCACCTAAAAGCCTCTCACACATACGCTACCAACAGTGAGGGATATGTATATATGCCCCACAACCATACCCTATAATATAATAGGTGAATCACAACCGAGTCAGTCATCCAAAGTCACAAAAAACAACAATCTGACAACATAAAAAATGAATCAGAGGAACAGGGAACTTGCACTATAGGGAGGAAGTTCACATACATACATGCCTTAAAAACATTGTAAAAGTATAACTGAATGTAATGTTGTGGCCCAACTTTAAAGGAAGAACGAAAACCATGGCAACAGGTTAGCATATAAGAATGCTAACTGAGAAACCAGACTTTCCCCTTAAAGTCCCTGCCGATCCAGAATTTAGAGAATTTTATCGATATCTCCAAATTCCAGATTAAAAGTGTAGAAGTTTTTACTGAACTCAAGACACAAAAAATGCCATACAGATCTGATTATTTTTGTGCTGTGAGTCCCTCTGGCATGGAAATTTGCCTGTCAGCTGTTAATCTTAACCAACTGGTCACAGACCCTCTTGAAGCAGCACAGAGCTGTGGAGTACCTATCAAGCCAAGTCAGCATTATTCACTTCCCCAAGGTGAAAGGACTGCTTACAGGAGTATAGTTGCTTACGACGTTCTTTGTTTGGTGGATAGTTGTAACACAGAGAAGCTCTGAGGGAACAAAGTCATCCCTGCTGTCACACGCTTCACACTGCAGGGCAAGTCCAGTCGATAGAGACCCTAAAGTTACTATCTCGGAAGACCAAACAGTATAAGAAACAAGACACGCCAAAAATAAACATGATGGCAAACTCGGAAACGCAGTGCCTGGTGGCTCCAGGTGCTTGCGTGCAGGCTACGTCCTTGCGCAGCTGCATACCAGAAGACAGACAAGGTGCCACCAACCTCTCCTATCTCCTTCTGGATTTGGAATGTGTGCACACGCTGCCAAGAGCAGCATCTTGGAGAAGGAGAAGTGGAGAAGTGTGGCTCAATGATTAGAGCGGCAGATCCTGATGCAGAGGTCTAGCCCGGGACCAGGGTACAATTCCCCGCCTCGGCGGGTCTTGGGCGCAAAATTCCACGGACCTGATAATTCTCGCCTCAGTGCCTATTCCAATCATGGAGTCCCACTCTGCAACTCTGGGCAATAGCTTGCTTAATCTCCACAATGGCTCCCACAACGCTAAGGATGCCTGGCCTCCACCTTGGGGGTGCCCAGGAGTGGACGCCTCACAGGGAAAGCCAGGATGGGTTCCACAGCGGTATTCGTACAAGCGCCTTGAGACCCTTGCGGGTGAGTAGTGCGCTATACAAGTATCAATTTACATTTTACATTTACATCTTGCGGCCTAAGGTAACGATGACAGCACGCGCAAATGGCCTGAAATGCTGCCCAGTCCACGCATGATAACGGACACAAATTACGGTGAGAAAACAACACTCACCACAGGCATGACTTCTTCTCTTTATAATTGTCTCCTTTATATTCTGAAAATCACGTGGGTGCCATGGTGAGTGCTGAAAGCTCGACATCACTTGAATTACTCAGGAACACACACACACACAGTTGGCTGAATATGTGTCGCCTGGTCCTCCCACAAGGCAGTTTTGGCAAACCAAACTGAAGGTAATAAGTGGGAAGGATGCTGTTAAAACAGCTTACTACACCATAGATCAACACCAGCAAGTCAAGGAAGACACAGCAGGATCTGGCATGCCCGAGTTGGGGCCGACCGGTCTTGAGGTCACTGGTTGGGTTCATGGCTGCCAGCTTGCTCTTACACACATTACGCTTAGTTTCAAAAGGAGCTTCATCTGTAGGAAGTTACTTCAGGCTTCAAATTCCAGTAGGTTATGTTTCACTTAGGCTTAGCTTCCATCTAGTTCGCACGCGTAGTTCTTTTAAAAATCGTCGCCAAAATGTTGTAATTAAACGAGGATCCAACTCCAGGGTAGCTTAAGTAGTATTTATTAAGATTGAAAGATCATTCGGGTAGCTGAAAAAGCGGTTTATACCCACTGGGGATGTCCTAAAAAATGGTCCAGAATATGGGGGAAATGGAATGAATCCCGGGGAAATCTTTGTGAACCGCCACGTGGGTCATCAACACTTGAAGACAGCCCCTGACTTTAGGGGGGCCTTATGCTAAGTTTATGACAATTTCAAATGTGGGGGTGGAGGGAGGGGCGGTGTAATGGATGTCATCTGCTAAGTTACTCGAAATGTTTTAAGGTAACCTGTCAGGTACGCAGTGAAATGAATACTGTATTGATTCATCACAAATGGAGACGACTTATGTTTGTTTATTGCTGTATGTAAATTCCTGACGATGAAATGATAATAATAAAAAAATATATTAAAAAATTTTGTAAAGATCAAGAATAAAAGTACAGAGAGCCCCACCAGGAGCAGCCTTCCTGCTGCTCAGCCCATACACCAACTGCCAACTCGCTCATCCAACATTCCACAGCATCATTACGCACCAACATTTTACACCACACTCACTCTGGCTGAGCAGCAAGTATAACACATCTTCCTTCTTTACAGTGAATAAGAACACAATGCAATGGTCCGAGAAAAAGTACACAATGGTAAAAGGTACATGCATGGAAATAACATGAAAAACCATTGCAATGACTTGAAGATGACTAAAAGGGCATGCAAGTTACAATCAAAAGCAAATAAAGCACAGTACAATTGGCATGCAAGTTAACATAAAAATGCAAATAAAGCACAGAAGAATGTAACGGTACAGAGAGCCCCAACAGGAGCAGCCTTCCTGCTGCTCAGCCCATACACCAATTGCAGGAGATGCATCTGACTCAGGATGAAAATGCAAAACTTGTAAAAAAGTGGAAAGGGCAAATCTTCTCTTCATGCCCTCATGCATTGAATGCTGGGAGTGAGGAGGTGCTTACAACACAGATTGCACCTGTTGTACCATTTAGAATGCAAAAGGCACTAGGGGACCAAGAGGTACGATATGTCTTTGAACCTGGTCAATCAGATGACCTAGAATTGGGTTTCTAAAATGTCTGTTCCCTAAGTAGGGTAGATGTCAAAAAGTTTCAGATTCTATCAGAGGGGATACATCTGTTTTTTTGATGATTCCCAGGGTATGAGAAGGAGATTTAGATTTTAACAATGTAGAACACCCGTGAATAGACTTGATTAAGAGTGGGAGATCATACTGAGGAATGGCTTTGCCAGGATCCTTGTAGACATTGATGGGCCACTCAAACCTTATACAGCCTACTGTGAGGGCCCCTTTTAATTGCCCCCACCACGTTTCACAAGGTATATTGGATTATTTTCTGATTCATGAAGAATTGAAGGAGAAATGCTTGTGCAGTGAGTATATAGCGAGACAACTATCAGATCATTCACAATTGAGACTACACTATTAGTGGGAAAGACTGTGCCCAGGTTCCCGCATGTGGCATCTCCGTGCAGAGATCCTATTGGATGTGGAGTTTCAATTAGACTTTATTTGAGAAATATGACTCGCTTTTGCAACCAACTGGGCTGCAACAAGTCAAGCTGTTAAATGGGATGTTCTAAATGTGGTGGTGCTTAGTTTTGCTGGGGAAGTCAGTTGTTGTGCTACAGCAACTTGAAAAGGACATTGAGACGATTGAAAATAGAATAAAGGAATCTGAATCATAAATTGGACCTTTGAAACACTGTATTCAAAAAGTGTAAGTATGCTGTTCCTCTAGTGACAGAGTTGCAGAGTCATGAAAGACCAGAACCAACTAAGCCCCAATCGGGGTTTACAGTTGGTAATCCATTAGTTGGATTGTAATACCCTCACACACCCTTTCAGTTGCCATGCTTCATCATAGAGGATACTCCTCATTGGATCGGTGGTGCAATGCCTGACGGGCTCCCTTAGGTAGGGGCACTTTGTCGGAGATCTTTTATCCAACAGCCGTATGGTGAAGTGCGGGTGTAGGGCCAGTACTGTTTGGATGTAGTGATGTGAGTTAAAATAGGGTTGGGAGTACCTAGAAGGAAATATTTTTATTCTGGGGGTCTCCTACCTTAAGTAAAAAAATCAAACAAGGCACTCACCCTAGTGTAAGTCTTGCGTTGTAGTGTCCTTTGTTTAGAAAGTGTGGGTCAACAAGTTTCTTGCTTTTTTTTTTTTCAAAACCAGCTTTATTGTCATATCAGGAAAGATTGCATAAACATTCCACGGTACTCCGAACCCCGGAGGAGCCATGAGCAGAAAATCTAGGTACAGAGATTAGCAATCAATGCAGAATACAACGGAAATCAGTTTTGCAGAAGAACCCCCCGATCCCACCCCCCCAAAGAAACTACCCTCCACCCGGGTCCCCCCCTAACCCCAAACATGATGTCGGTCCATATTCGATAATACAGTCAATGTACATTTGGCAGTACCCTCCTACCCTCGCCCAGGTCCATCCAACAGCTGCTCACTGACAGCATCCTGTTGGGCCGGCGGCTCCAGCCACAGTCCCCTATAGTCCGCCCACCTCTTCCAGATTTTGAAATGTTTCTTAGGGCAGCCTCGTGCTACGAACACCGGGCGTTCCAAACTCATATAGTAGTCCAATCCCTGTTTCCAGGCCTCTATAAGTTTCTCGCTTTTAGTGAATTGTACTAGCGATTCTTCAAGACCGGAAAAATGAACTATCTATACCTAGAGTTAGTGGTATTACGATTACTCACAGGAATAGTATCTACTGATAAACATACCTGCTGTAACCTGGATCTACCTGTGATGGGAGACAAAAATATTGGTATCATTCAGGCAAACATAGTATACAACAAATGTAGATGTGGTCTTTGTGGTGACTCGGACTTCTGTTCTTTACTCATGTGAAGTGAACGCAATTGCGTTTGAGGACATCTAAACAGGGTAAAGCTAAAAACAGGTGCTGAGTCCCCACAGTGAGCTAATGTGACTAATTGCCCCTGTGGAAAATCAGTAGTGTGGCAGAAAATACATTGGTCTGACTCACCCAATTCAGTGTGTGTAAGACTGAACAGAAATCTCTGTAATCTCTACTATGTTGGGATGACGACCCGCCCCATCAAATTGCGTATTTCAGAACACATCAGCAACTTCCGTTGCCACAAAAACAATACCAAAATGTGTGCCCACTATCTAGAAGAAAAAAAAATCTCCGGATTTCTTAAAGTGGGTAATCTTGGAAGCAAACCCCAAAATATCTAAGACAAGACTTTTTTCAAAGGAACAAAGATGGATACATTGTTTATCCACGCATGACAAGGGCCTCAATGAGGAGATACCGTGGAGCTCCATCAGAATTTAATACAGACTAATAGTTCCTCCCTGGCGATGTTGGCTTTAACCACAATATAGAGTTAATTACAACTACGTTGATGGGTGAACGCTTTTTTCTGAGCTTTGGTTCTCACTATATAACACCACATGTAGCTATTCAACCACTTAGAAATGGCCTACCAAAGAGACACTAATAGAGCCACTCAATACAATGCGTCTAACATACATCATAAAATTTTAAAAACGGCCATTACAAATTGCCACTACCCCGTGAAAAGAGGGGACATTACACAGACCTAAACACATACACTATTTTACAGAGCTAACAAACACTCTAGGTTTTACTGTAATTCATCCATCACTAACACCGTTCTAAGATGGCTGCCTGCCAAGTTCCTCCATCACGAGGGTTGCTGGCCCCACCCCCGGTCACGTGACCAATCATGGGGATATGAGTATTGCTGCCATTTTACCACACCACCTCCCTTACCCAGTGGAGTGGGCAGGTCGTGGATGCAGCATAAAGCAAAAAAACGTGAGTAAACTGCAAGGCGCTAGATAACATTTGTAATACCAATTTTGTGAAGAGTTGCTTAGGCGTTGCTAGTGAGGCGCCGCCCCTGCAACCAACTACAAAATAAGTTCAAGTTCAGAATTTGTATAGCGCACTACTCACCCAGAGGGTCTCAAGGCGCTTGAGGGAGGGGGGTGCTTTACTTATCAAATATCCAAGTTTTTAGTTCCTTTCTGAAGGAGAGGCGGTTCTGTGTAAGGCGGAGGTGGGTGGGGAGAGAATTCCAGGTTTTGGCCGCTAAGTAGGAGAGGGATCTTCCCCCCATGGTGGATCTATGGATGCGCGGAATTGCGGCGAGGGCTTGATTGGACGATCGTAGTTGGCGGGTGGGGGTGTAAAAGGACAGGCGTGTGTTGAGGCATTCGGGTCCTAGGTCGTAGAGGGCTTTGTGTGCGTGGGTGAGGAGACGGAACGTTATTCTCTTGTTGACGGGGAGCCAGTGGAGGTCTTTCAGGTGACCGGAAATGTGATCTTGGCGGGGGAAGTCTAGTATGAGTCTGGCTGAGGCGTTTTGGATGCGTTGGAGTTTTTTCTGTAGTTTGGTTGTGGTTCCGGCGTAAAGGGTGTTTCGGTAATCCAGTCGGCTTGTGACCAGTGCGTGGGTGACCGTTTTTCTTGTTTCGGTGGGGATCCAACAGAAGATTTTTTTGAGCATGCGTAGGATGTTGAAGCATGATGATGAGACAGCGTTGACTTGTCTGGTCATCGAGAGGGAGGAGTCTAGGATGAAGCCCAGGTTACGTGCGTGGTCCGTAGGTATGGGTGCGGGTCCCAGGGCCGGTGGCCACCATGAGTCGTCCCAAGCAGAGGGGGATGAACCTAAGATGAGGACTTCCATTTTGTCCGAGTTCAGTTTAAACGGCTGTTCTTCATCCACTCGGCTACTTCTTTCATCCCTTCGTGTAGGTTGGTTTTGGCGGTGTTTGGGTCTTTGGTGAGGGAGAGGATCAGCTGGGTGTCATCTGCGTAGGATATGATGTTGAGGTTGTGTTGGCGCGCAATGGATGCGAGGGGACTCATGTATACGTTGAAGAGGGTGGGACTGAGTGATGATCCTTGTGGTACGCCGCAGATGACTTCGGTGGCCTCTGATCTGAAAGGGGGGGAGGCGGACTTTCTGGGTTCTTCCGGCGAGGAACGAGATGATCCAGTCCAATGCTTTTCCTGGTATTCCGATGTTGCTGAGGCGTTGTATGAGGGTGCTATGACAGACTGTGTCGAAGGCTGCGGATAGGTCAAGTAGGATGAGGGCAATTGTTTCTCCGTTGTCTAGTAGTGTTCGAATGTCGTCAGTTGCTGCGATGAGGGCGGTTTCGGTGCTGTGTTTGGCTCGGAAGCCGGACTGTGAGGGGTCGAGGGATTTGTTGGATTCGAGGAAGGTGGCGAGCTGACTGTTGACTGCTTTCTCAATGACTTTGGCAGGGAATGGTAGGAGCGAGATGGGGCGGTAGTTCTTAAGTTCAGTGGGGTCTGCTGTGGGTTTCTTCAGCAGGGCGCTGAGTTCGGCATGTTTCCAGCTTTCCGGGAAGGTAGCGGAGTTGAAGGAGCAGTTGATGACGTCTCGGAGATGGGGTGCGATAATGGAGTCTGCTTTGTTGAAAATGTGGTTGGGACATGAGTCGGTTGGCGATCCTGAGTGGATGGAGTTCATCAGGCGGATGGTGTCTTCAGTGGTGATTGGGTTCCAGACGCAAAGGTTGTTAGAGGGGGGTTTTGGTTCGGAGGTGGGTAGAGTGGACTGGTCTCCGGACTGGTTTTCAAAGCTGTTATGTATGTCGGCGATTTTGTTGTGAAAGAATGAGGCTAGGGAGTCGCAGAGGTCTTGGGAGGGAGTGATGTCGTTGGTGCCGGCGGTAGGGTTGGTAAATTCTTTGACCATGTTGAATAGTTCCTTGCTGTTGTGGGCGTTGTTGTCAAGTCGATCCTTGAATGCTAATTTCTTGGTGGATCGGATTAGTTGGTGGTGTTTGCGGGTGGCGTTCTTGAAGGTGGCCAGGTTGTCAGTGGTTGGGTTTTTTCTCCAGGCTTTCTCGAGAGTGCGACAGAACTTCTTGGATTTCTTAAGGTCATCGTTGAACCAGGGGGCATTTTTGCTACCTTGCTTGATTTGATGGTTTTCCAAGTATACTGTTAATACCCGTGTTTGCTAATGTGCTTCCAGCGGGGCGTAGCTCTGGAGTTAGCAACGCACGCGAATCCAATTTAAACAACTCGGAGCGCACTGATTGCCCCATCGACCAATGAGTGAGACTGAGATATAAACAAACGGGCGTAGCATTCACCACGCATGGATTAAGCATGTTATTTTACTGACTGGCAGCACACAGTGTCGAACGAATGCCTATTACTGCATTATAGCAGAAACACATTACCAAGGCAGGCGTGGGAGCAGAAAACCGCGAGGAAACTTCCAGGCACTAGATAACATTCGTAATACCAATTTTGTGAAGACTTGCTTAGGCGTTGCTAGCGGGGCGCCGCCGCCCCGCAACCAACTACAAAATACGACCCAAGTATACTGTTAATACCCGCACTTGCCAATGCGCTTCCAGCGGGGCGCAGCTCTGGAGTTAACAACACATACAAATACAATTAAAATTAAATTAAAATAAAAACACTCGGAGCGAACTGAGTGCTCCAGCGACCAATGGGTGAGAATGAGATATAAACAAACGGGCATAGCATTCACCACACAGGGATTAAGCATGTTATTTTACTGACTGGCAGCAAACAGTGTAAAGCGAATGCCTAACACTGCATTATAGCAGAAACACATTACCAAGGCAGGCATGGGAGGGTTACACTCAGAGTCTCACACTACCATGAACTCCAGTGAGAACATCAGGTAAACTTGATTTTGAACGGCGATAGATGTGCAGAAGGAAAATCCACAAAGCGAGAGATCTTGGGAGGAGGCAAGATGGCGGTTTGATCTAAACCGCTAGCAGCGTACCTGAGCTCCAGTAACCCGTTTGGATCACCAGGATTTCTACCGCGATTTCGGCGTTTTTTTCATTTATGGAATAATCTCTCACTACGGAAGAATTTCCTCACTCTCCACGGCACAAGCTACCGCTCCGTTAAGTTTTAATGCAAAAAATAAAACGTACTTAAGTTTCAGCAAACGGATCGGCTGCAGACAAATAATTCAAAGTACTATGCTAAACGAGCCCCTGAAGGACTCTTCAAACTGCGTGTTTTGCGCGGCAGTGGCACAACAGAGTTCTTTTGTTACCTGCCTCAAACACGCCTGTTTCAAATCCCTCTGCATCGCCTTACCTTCAAACACGCTTTGGGCTCACCTCGTCTCCTGCGCGCTAGCTCGCCCAGTGAATGCTCAGGAAACCTTTCTCATCTGTTGTTTGCCTGCTCCAGCCCAGCCAGAATCGGCAACGCGTGGAGAGTTATTGCAAGGCTCGTTCTTTACTAACTTTGATCAGGAACGATCCGATATGCCCCCAAAGACGGCCTCAGCGGTCTCCTCGGCTGCCGCTCGTGCAAGGCTCGCTAAGGCAGCACGAACAGTCAGGGATGAATCGGAACGGATTCGAAAGGAAGGAGCTGGATCTGAATGTGCTTCTGCTTCAGCTGGGCGGTGCAAGGGCAAAACAAAGAAGCCTTTACCTTCGGAGGGATCCCCGAGACATGAGGCTCTTGCTGCCAGAAGGAAACTGACCCCCCTAACCCAGCCTTCTCCAGGGGGATCAGTTATTGAACTACTGAGGCGCAAACAAAGTTCTCTTAACATGAATCTATCAACTACACCCACCGGGAATGAGCCCTTGAATGACAACTCGCCTCTTCAACAGGTAACAGCAGCTCAGCTTTCCACCTCACCACCTCAACCTCCTCAACCGATTACACAAACTGTGAGTACTGGCTCTGTTTCTTTGACTGTGATGAGTGTGGCTAATACCGCTAGGAACAAACTTGGGGGTTCCTCTAACTCTCTAAGATTGGAGCCGATCGAGCATAATGAACAAGACGTTGTGGAGCTCTGTATGTCTTTTTCAGGTGAAAGTGCCAACATCTTAGGGGGAGAGCTTCTAGATGAGCCAGCCACTCAAGATAAGGGCCAAGTCTTGACACATTCGGAGGATATAAACGTCTCTATGCCAGTCCTTACTTCAACGAATTCCAACACGAGCGCTGTACTAATTAATTCCAGCTTGCTAAATATAGCTCTACGGCCCTCTCTACCCCCTGCTATCCCTGATCTTGAGACACCAGTCACCGTAGTGCAAGAAGTACGCATAACCACAGACGGGGATAAAGAACCTTCTGAATTCTATTCATTTTCTGACGAAGCAGGGGTTGAGATTGAAACGGATGGCTCACTAGAACTCGACTCTGAATCAGACCCTGAGCTCTCTTCTGATTTAGAGGAGGGACAGGAATCAGAATACATTTGTAGCTCTTCTGAAGGTACCAATGAAGATCACTCTCAAACTAAAACTAATACTGTCATTACAAAACCAGGTGCAAATTCCAGACCGCTACTTAGATGCACAGAGGGTCACCATCCTCCACCAAAGCTGTTTCTCTCCCCTGCTCATGACTCTCATCATCCTGAGTCTCACGAGCTCTCTTCGACGGCAGCAGTGGAGACTATTTTGAAAGCGATTGCAGCCCATAGAGAAGAGACCACCCTTGAAAGCAAAAAATCTAGAGCTGCACTACGTAAGGTCCAGGGGGTTGTCAGAAAGCTTACTAAGACCTGTACTGCATTTGGAGAGAGAGTAACTGAGATTGAATCAAGAGTGCTCTCTAACGAGAAGGAGGTGATGGTTAACACTGAAAAAATCAAACTACAAGACGCTGAACTATCAGATATGAAATGGAAGCTCGAGGATTTCGAGAATCGACAACGCCGCAGCAATCTACGTATTTTGGGAGTTCCCGAAAAAATTGAGGGCGAGAACATCCGGTCATTTGTAGTGCAGTTGTTTAGAGACACAATGCCTGAACTTAAGGACTGGAACTTAGACCTGGAGATACAACGTGCACATCGAGTCCCTTTTAAAATACCCTCTAAACCTGGTGCCTACCCGCGTGCCATCTTAGTTTATTTTGGGAATTTTTTGTTGCGGCAGATTATTGCAGAGAAAGCTAGACCGGATCGCAAATTGAAGTGTAAAGATTGCTCTTTTTTTACTAGGCCTGATTTCTGTCATGCTACTGTAGAGCGAAGATGGAGTTTTCGTTCATTGATCAAGCCTTTTCAGGATAAAGGAGCCCAAGCCTATCTGAACAATCCTGCCAAATTAAAAATTATACATGTTGGACAGACTGTCTTTTTTACCTCGGAGATTAAGGCCAAAGCTTACCTAGATGGGATACAGTAAATAGACTAGAGAATTGCAACCTTAAGGCCTCCATCTCGTTTGAGTTGTTAGTTTTCAATGTTATACTAGGCTTGCTACCTTTCTACGTGATCCTGTGTGGATTCTACATAGTATGTTAACATTAAGTCGTAGCTCAGGTATCACTCTGCTCTTCATCACCCAGACTCTGGTTGAGTCTGAATGCCTCTTGTTTTGGGGGGGGTTGTGGGGGGAGGGTTGGGTAGGGAGGGTAGGGAAGGGGGGGTTCAGAGGGGGGTGCATTAAAAAATAAAAAAATGAACCAGGCCAGATAAAAGGATGCACAGTTTCCATGAACTATTATAAAATAAATTCTAAACAGAAGAAGATGCCGAGAGATAGTTTCTATAGTCAAATATGCACAGGTATTACACGTCTTCAAACACACAGCTTTGACAATGGGTAAGCTTACGGTCCAAACACTGTATGTAGGGGGGCTACTGACTACCAGTAAACGTTCTCTTTTAGCTGAACTAGTCCGCTTAAACCCTGTCGATGTCCTATGTCTTCAGGAGACGCATATACCCTGGGTTAAAAGATCTTTGTTGAGATTAAGAGGCTACAATGTTTTAACAACTTCATCACAAACTTCAAATATAAGGGGTGTAGCGATTCCCGCAAAATCTCAGCTTGGGATAGCAGTTCGGCATATGTCAGATTCGCATGGCAGGTGGGCGGTGGCTAAACTGGCCTCGGGAATTTCAATCTTCACTATCTACGTTTCTAATCAAGACGACCCAGCTGTTCTTGACTTTCTAGAGACAGGGCTCCCAACTTGGCAAGGCCCACTTATCATCTGTGGGGATCTCAACATATCTCTTAAAGTACAACATGATGTAACCCCATTTCAGCAGAGTTACACAGGTCGTAAACCCAAGGTTTTTAAAGCACTTGCCAGACTGACCAATAGTTTAGGGTTAGTTGATTTTTGGAATTATTCTAATAAAGATGACCCTGGGTATACTTATTTCTCGCATCCCCATCAAAAACACGTCAGGATTGATTATTTCTTCGTATCACATGAATTTCTAGCACACTCTTCAATTAGCAAACACCCAAAGATCATTTCGGATCATAATTCCCTCATTTTTTTAACAAATATACCCGACCCCACCAGTCAACCCAGATCTTGGACATTTGACCGCAAATTGCTGGCTAATTCCCAATATATCTCTCATATAAAACTTTGGACTACGCAATTCTTTGAGGCTAATCGATTTAGCGCATCGAGAAATGCAGTATGGGATAGCTTTAAAGCCTCCCTTAGAGGTGAAACCATTAGCTTTCAGAATCATGCCAGAAAGCAGCTACTTAAAGATTTTAATTTAAAGATGCAAGCTTTAGAGATTGCTGAGCAACAACATATCGTACAAATATCAAGAGGTCTGGATGCTAAACAGGAGATGTATCAGGTTATCGCCCTAAAAACAGATCTTAACTACAATCTTAGTCAGAACGCGGCCCAAACGTATAGAGTACACAGAAAGGACGTTTATGAGAGTGGAGAAAAAGTCGGTAGACAATTAGCACTTTGCACTCGGCAGAAGATCACTTCCAAAAATATTACTTCTATTCAGGACAGCGGACAGGTTTATACCCAAACTGGTGAGATTGAGAAACAATTCCAATTATATTACCAGAAACTATATTCTGAAGATGCCATGTATACCGAAAACGACTCCTCTACTTATCTACATAACTTACTTAATTTTCCAAATGCTGAAAAACGTCTTGAAGATGTTTCTCGTAGAGACCTGGAAAAAGAAATCACAATAGAGGAGGTGTTCACTGCCCTATCACTTATGGCTTCCGGCAAGGCCGCAGGCCCCGATAAAATTCCTATGGACTTCTATAAAATCCTGTCTCACCAGCTAGGGCCGCTTCTCCATGATCTATTTTTAGGCATTCAATTCAACGGGATACCTCCCGAATCTTGGAACGAAGCTAATATTGTCGTCTTTCCAAAGAAAGGAAAACCTCCGGAACTAGTTACCTCTTACCGTCCAATTTCATTAATTAATTCGGACTCCAAATTATACGCTAAGGTGATGGCTGTCAGGTTGAGCAGGGTCATTGAACATTTGGTCTCCCCGTGGCAACATGGTTTCATCCCAGGGAAAGGTACTACCAACCATATTAACAGAGTCATTACTTTGTTTGATTCCATGTCTGCTACGGGCGGCCGGATGTCAATGATCCTGTTAGATGCCGAAAAGGCCTTTGACCGCGTTTCTTGGTCTTTTTTATGGGCGGTTATGTCTCACCTTAATTTTGGCCCCAAATTCATACAATCAATAAAAAGCATGTATTACTCCCCTAAAGCTAAGATTAACTACCCGGTTCAGTTTCTGGTCAGATTAGCATATCTAGGGGCACTAGACAGGGGTGTCCTTGCTCCCCTATATTATTTGCATTATATATCAATCCTTTAATTTTAAAATTCTTAGAGTCTCGTTTAATTAAACCCGTGGTCTGTGGTCAATACCAAACAAAAGTATTGGTTTATGCAGACGACATAGCTATTGTTACTCCTGATCCTTCTGAGGCTATTATCACCATTGAAAACCTTACCACCGAATATGGTAAATTCTCAGGGTATTCTCTTAATAAGGGGAAAACTTTAATTATATGCACTAACAACATAGTCTGCAATGACCCCAGGGTGACGAATAACGCCACATATCTGGGAGTTATGATCAGTCCAGACGTTAAAACTATTGTTAAAACTAATTTCGACCCTCTCCTAGATAGAATTAAAAAGGATCTTGATCGCGTGAACAGCCTATATCTTACTATTATAGGGAGAGCTAACTTCTTAAAAATGAATGTCTTACCAAGATTTCTTTATTTCTTTAGGGCTATCCCCTTAGCCATTGACGATAAGATTTTGAAAACAATAAACTCACTTATGTCCAAGTTCATTTGGCAAAACGGCAAGATCAGGAGGTCTCAAAAATGATTGTCCTTACCATTAGATAGAGGAGGTTTAGCTATCCCTAACACAATTCTGTATCATTGGTCTGCCTTTATGCAGATCTTTACCCCTCTGATTAAAACTAAAAGCGAGTGTGGCCACAGCGTAACTGACTCCATTTCCTCTATTTATGAGCTACTTCTGGGGAGTAATGCTGACGGCTTGTTTCTTCGTTACACAGATACCTCCTATTATAGACAATTTCGACAATTTACAACTATCACTAATGCTTTTAAAGTTTGGAAGAAAATCCTCAAACACATGCAAATTAGTAAGCTCACCAGATATACACCTTTGTGGCATTCCTCTATCACCTCTAACATTGGGTTAGATGCTACAGCTAGAAAATGGAAACTCCTGGGTATCTTAACGGTTCACGACTTCTTGATTAATGGGACTGAAACTTCCTTTTCTGACTTAAAAGCGAAATATAATCTGCCCAATGGAGATTTTCTTAAGTATGCTCAATTATTTACTAAACTCAAATCCAATGTTGCAACTCTAGATCTCTCCAATATTCAATTATTTGATCTGCTGAATAGACCCAATACAAGAATCGGCACCCTTTATGATACCCTTATGTGCGAAATTCGAGATGATCTAGAGAAAACAGAAGTAAACTGGGTGGTGAAACTTGAAAATCCTGATGTTGATTTGTATAAATGTATAGAACTATCTAATCGCCTGCTCATGTCCAGTAATCTTAAAGCCCAGCTATATAAAACTGTGTTTAGTTTGTATTATACCCCGCTTAAATTATTTACCTGGGGGAAAAGAGAAAATGACCTTTGTCCTAGATGCGCAACAGGTCCGGCTGATAATATTCACATGTTTAGTAGCTGTGGTAAGCTTGATTTAGTAAAAAGTATGATCGCAGATTATTGGTCGGTTATATTCGGGCATAGATTACCCGAATCTGACTGCTTATATTTAATGGGTTTTGATGGGTCTTTAACACTTACCAGAAACGAAAAAAGACTTGTTTTTATTGGTACGGCTATACTTAGAATAATTATCTCAGCTTGTTGGAAAGATTCTGCCCCCCCTACTTTCCAAATGTGGCTAGCTCGCTCCCTAGCGGTTTGTAACTACGAGACATCGATTTATGCTAGCAGAGGTTTGAAAGCTAGGAAGTTGGGCGAGGCTATTTGGGATCCTATATTGCTATGGCGGGTAGTTAAAAATGTTTCTCTCTCTTTTGCTGTTAACCTTCTATTTATGCCTCACTGTACCGATACCATTTCTTCCTGCTTTTGTAACTTTCTATGTTGATGGAAATACACCTATAGATTTGTTTTTCTTTTATTTTTTTTCTTTATTTTTTCTATTCTTCTTCTTCTGGTTCCTTCTCTTTTCTTTTTCTTATTATGAAATGATGTGTATCCAATGTACTGTCTTGGTTCAAATAAAAACATAAAAAATAAAAAAAAAGGAAAATCCACAAAGCGCTGAAGGGGTGGATACACACACCCGAAGAAGCAAAAAGAGGCACACTCACACGAGATGCACTTTACTATCAATTCATAGTACTAATTATTGATGCTAAAGAGACATTTGATTAAATACGCCATGAGTTATCCGGCGGTTATCTGGTCACACATATGAAGACTATAGAGTGTCTACAGAAATCATGCTAATAGCCAATGTCACCACTCCTTGAGTGGCTGACTTACCAAGAGCTTCCTAACACCGCATGAAGGTACTACACCAAGGTTCTATGAACGAACCTCGCTTGAAATCAAAGGACGCTGTATATGTTGCCCGTTTTGCAAGAGTTGTGTGTTGTTATAGTCGATACAACATATTGTGTAATGATGGCGCCACCCACTTTTATTGTCAATTGTCAATTGTCATTTTATTTCTTCCTGTTCAGTCTTACACACATAGGAGCAAAGCCTTATGCGTGATCCACCGAGTACTGTTGATGCCTGGGTACTTTCCTGAATTGGGTGAGTCAGACCAATTTATTTTCTGCCACACTACTGATTTTCCACTGGGAAAATAGTCACAATAGCTCACTGTGGGATCTCACCACCTGTTTTTAGCTTTACCCTTTTTAGATGTCCTCAAACGCAATTGCGTTCACTTCACATGAGTAAAGAACAGAAGTCCGAGTCACCACAAAGACCACGTCTATGTTTGTTGTATACTATGTTTGCCTGAATGATACCAATATTTTTGTCTCCCATCACAGGTAGATCCGGGTTACAGCAGGTACATTTATCAGTAGACACTATTACTGTGAGTAATCTTAATACCACTAACTATAGGTTTAGATAGTTAATTTTTCCGGTCCTGAAGAATCCCTAGTACAATTCACTTAAAGCGAGAAACATGTTGACCCACACTTTCTAAACAAAGAACACTCCAACGCGAGACATTGCACTTGGGAGAGTGCCTTGTTTGATGTTTTTACTTAGGGTAGGAGACCCCCAGAATAAAAATATTTCCTTCTAGGTACTCCCAACCCTATTTTAACTAATTTCATTACATCTACACAGTTCTGGCCCCACACCTGCACTTCACCATATGGCTGTTGGATAAAAGATCTCCGACAAAGTGCCCCTACCTAAGGGAGCCCGTTGGGTATTGCACCACTGACCCAACGAGGAGCAGCCCATATGATGAAGCATGACACCTGAAAGGGTGTGGGAGGGCATTTCAATCCAACTAATGGATTCCCAACTGTAAACCCCAATTGGGGCTTAGTTGGTTCCGGTCTTTCATGAGTCTACAACTCTGTCATTAGAGGAACAGCATAATTCCACTTTTTGAATACTGACACTGGGGCCCCCCTTGTTTTGCTGGACCTCTCACTCCTTTGAGAGTGGAAAAAGCCTCACCTTCCTCCTATCTTGCATACAGCTTCAAGCATGACTAAACCCTGTGGGACCTGCTTTTCGCGGGTACGATTTGTTCTGTCCCCCTCCGTTTATAACCGCATACCACTACATCTGAGTGGTCACCTCTCATTGAGGGTTGATTTTATTTACCCAAACTTGACCCTACTAGCCAAGCAATAGAAGGCCAGGATTTAAGTTATGGAGAGGACCAAGCAGCAGAAATACTAAGGACCCCCTCATTCTGGACATCAACAGTGATGGTGCAATAGGAAGTCAAACAGAGGATTGGCAGTCGCTATCAGCTATGAAGAGGGAATGGGTCAAAATCACCTTACATGGTGCATTAATGACCGAGTACCTCACGGCTAATATTTCACCAATTGGCCTCATAGTAAAGAACTTCCGCAGGATTATTTTCTGGGAAGATGGGCAATTCAAGATACAATGGTCACAGATCTCATGGAAGTGTACCAGAGATCTCCTGATATTGATTATCAACACGGCCAAAAGACTGGTGGATGAATTATTGGCTCGGATCCGAATTGCAGAGAGTACCCTTAAGAACGCAGTTCCAGGTCCCAGCTTTAAATCCAAACTCATGGAGCTAAACAATTTAATTGCGGAACACAAAGAGTTCCTCATGAAGCAGAAAGTTGCGAAACTCCAGAAAGACATTAAAAGCTTCGACAAAGAGAAGGTATACCCATACCTTAAGGCAAACTTTGTACCACCAGGAACGGGTTACCTCTCGGATTCCAGCACAAATTCTACCAGAAGGGGGTCCTCCAGCAACAGCGACTCCAGTGTAGAAAACTGGAAACCCAATCAACCAAGGAGTGGGGGTAGACAAGGATACAAAACCTACCCACCACCCCAGTACCAGGGACCGACCTTTTGGCAATACCCAATGTTTCCGTAAGGCCCACCTCGACACCGCTTCCCCCTGGGCCCGTCGTCTCTATCGTCCTTCATTTCCTATGGGAATGGACCTTGACCCCGCCTATCGCAGCTGTTTCAAATTCGCAAACAGATTTAAAAAGATTGGCCCCTTGATTATGATTTGCCTCTGCCCCCTGCTTCCGGTGAGAGAGGACGCCGACTCTGCGGTCCGCATCAGCTTTTTCTCATTCAGGTAAGGATCCTGTCGCGTTCCTCTCAATAGTGCCCCTGACTGCCATAATTCTTGGTGCTCACTATTCAATATCCCCCAACCTTTGTTATTAGGTCCCTATGTCCTGCCACCCGAGACTCCGATGCGTACACTGAAGGGCCCCGTTACTTAGCCCGGTTGCAGTTCGGTGCGCCGACCCTGGCAGCTGCAGGGTAAGAACGCTCTTAATTTATAAACCTCCCCTCTATCGCTTATGTCCCGGGAGTATGACGCCACCATAAACTGACACGCATATTCTATCCCGGCAGGGGCCCCCCGACTGTCTAAATATCCTCCACCCGGCCCCACTTGGACGGGGAATAATTTCAGGCCGTCCAAGATCGCCCTGAAAGGAATGATCCATCGGCCGTTTTTTGAAAACAGCCTATGTTCCTCCTCTCATCAGGTAACTTGCTCCATCTTAAGCCCTATATTGATCTGTTAGCTTACAGTCTTTAACTGGAACTGAACATCCCCTTTTCCCTCATTGTTTGGTTAAATGTAAATTTGTATTATCTCTCCTGTAGAGTCTCTCCCTCTTGGATGCGTCATATTCAAAGAAAATAAGAAAGAGATGTGCTCCCTGTTTACCGCTACTTAAGGTATATGTCCTCTTCAGCATACTAGGCGATTAGGTCTGGCCGCTTGTCCCGTTAGATCTAGAAATTTACCAAAACCCTTTAGAACTGAAGCTCTTCACGCAGACCATACATAGATTTAAATAGCTTGGACCTAATCCATGGTCAGTCCCTTTCTAACCTCTCATGATTTCTTTTTTTTAAAAAAACGTTTTGTCACCCATAGGACCTGTTCAAACTTGAAACTACGTCGGCTCATAACTATATAGACCCGTAAGAACCTCCTACCTGCAGGAACCCTGCCTGATTAAATGAAGTATATATGATGTCAAGGCTTCTCCGTGAGAAAAGTAGTAAGATTATCCTTTCTCTGTTTTCCTACATTGACAGGCCACCAAGGGCTCTATTCCTCATCACGGGCACTATGAGGCGCCCCCATTGATATCAATACCCCATCCACTGATCTCTAGACACATCTGCGAAACCCCCTGCCAAAATTGTCCCTACCCCCTAATTGTAGATACCCAGATGTCCTAGTAATTGTATGTTTTGAATGCCTGCTTGGTTTGTCTATGCTGGTCCTGGGCTTATCCGTAGTTGCCCGTAGTGTCTCTCCCATTGAGGAGAAATAGTAAGAATTCTTACACTGTGAGTGACAACGCTTTCGGAGCCTTGATACACACTTCAAATGAGTTTATCATTTCTACTCCTGTGCAATATATACATTTATCATGAAATCTTATTCGGCCTGTTGAAATGTGTCTAAATCTATTTTTATTGCATGTATTAAATATGTATCCAACTATGTGATTCGCACATAACAGACCTCTTTTTTATCCACAGTGTGTATGTCCCTCTCCCTGGTCTTCAATGCCCTGATGAAGATGCAGCCCAAATCGGCTTTGCATTGAAACGCGCGTTGGGATGATCTACATGGATGGCCTCTAGTGTAGAGTGTAACAACTTACTGCACTCCATCTTTGTCTGCCTCCATGTTGTTTTTCTAGCCCTAGCAACTATTGAATGTGGTGTTGCAGGCCCCTAGGTCCTCCTATGACTGTATGTGTATGACTGCATTATTTCTATAGCGAGTGAGACTAAGGTGTGTATGTTTGTTTAGCGAATGACTGTGGGAGTGCGTCGGACGTGAATAAACACTTTTTTCTGTATGAATTTTTAATGATGACACTTATTAAGCCCTAGAAACACATTTTTCTTGTGTTTGTATATAAGCTTTTGAGCTCTCTTATGGATTCCACTTATGAATTGTTATTTAATAAATAAAAAACTTTTCTATTTTTTCAACAAAATGCTCTGAATTTGTATGATGTTTCGTTGGCTCTGAAGCGTTGACTTGTGTCACCCCCCCCTTATCCTTTGGATCTCCTTGATGGGACCACTTAATTAAACCCTGGCAGGGTAGTTCTTGCATTCTATTACACTGTTCTTCCCCCTTTTTCTCCTGCCAGCATCCTAAAAAAGAACCCCTCGGGGAACCCCCTTCTATTTTGTTGCCACCTCAATTTGGACCCCAGGCATGAGCCAGCCTTGTTTAGGCAGAGGTTGGGGCAGAGGGCGTGGGCGTGGGCGAAGAAGAGGAACCCAACAGGAGAAGAGGGTACAATGGGAGGAGCCACAACAACGGGTGATGGAGACCAGGAGTCACACCACCAAAAAACAAACCTAGTGGTCAACCTGTCACCAAGACAACTGACCAAAACAGAAGAAGAGGTCCTCCAGAAAGGTTTAGGTTTTGTCCCTACACCCAAGGTGGACAATTTCAAACAAACAGGCAAACTACATCAGTTCTTTCGCAAAATACACCTCAAAGCTTTTTTTGACGGAAAGGCCACCCAACCTGAAGATGACTCAGGCTTACACAGCCCCTCCACCTTCACCCTCAGCAGTGGGATGGTGCCGAATGAGGTGCTAACCTACGAACAGGCAGTCCTAAAAGATGTGAAATTCATGGCTAAGTTGAGACATTTCAACAACATCTCTAAAAAAAGATGCTGGTGATAGAATCTCTAACCAACAACCCCACAATCACTGTGAAACAAGCTGACAAAGGCGGGGCAACTGTCATAATGGCGACTTCTATTTATGACACAGAATGTCTAAGACAATTGAGTAATAGGAAATATTACACACCTATTCCTAGGAGCCCATTGAACGTCTAACAAAAACCATCACAGGATTGGTCGACTCTGCTGAGAGTCAAGGGTGGCTAAGTAAGAAGGAGGCTTCCTGCCTCATCAAAAAAGAACCCAAGACCCCCTATTTCTATATATTACCAAAGATCCCTTAGGGGGTCACCCAAGTGCCTGGCCGACCAATTGTTTCTGGAATTGACTCCATTGTAGAACTTTTGTCACAATTATGTGATCATTTTCAACAACCGTTGGTGAAATTTGTGCCGTCATACATACAAAACACCATGGATGTACTGTGGTTACTTGACCAATTCCAAGATACGAACGAAATTGACTTCCTCATCACTCTAGATGTGGAAGTCCTTTACACCAACATCCCTCAGAGGGCCACCCTAGATGTGATTGAGAAAGACCTTAATGCAACAGCCTGGGAGTCTCTTACCCCACCCAGCTTTATCATGGAATGCGCCACACTGGCCCTGAGGGAGAATTTCTTTGAGTTCAGGGGTCAGCTTTACCACCAGATGCAAGGGACTTCCATAGGAAGTACTTTCGCTCCCAGTGTGGCCTGCCTCTACATGGCGGCATTTGAGGGAAAACATATCTTCCATGACTCTAGCCCATACAGTGACAACATCTGATTATGGAAGTTTTTCATTGACGGCATCCTGATCTTCTGGACAGGGAACTCTGAAACCTATGGAAATTTTTCAGGTGGATTAACAACCTCAACCCATACCTGAACTTCACCATTACTGCATCTCCCTCCCAGATAGCATTCCTGGACCTCACCATTAAAATCAAAGGGGGCCAGCTGACAACTACGATGTACAGGAAAAATACTGACCGCAATAGTCTCTTGCTCTTCGACAGCCACCACACTAAATCATTCAAAGAGAACCTGTCGTTCGGGTAGTTTTTAAGGGTAAGGAGAAATTGTAGCACAGTGGAGGAATACAAAACAGAATTAGCGATCCTTGCTAAAAACCTGACTGCAAGAGATTATCCTCCAAGAAGCATCGCACTCTCTAGAAAGAGAGCACAAAATAATTACAGAGAAGGCCTCCTAGAACACAAAGAAAAAACTGTGACAGAGACTCTGACCTGTGTAACAACCTTCACACAGCTTCCAACCAGCTGACTAAGGTGTTTAAAAACCATTGGAACATATTGAACACAGGCACCATGAATCTAGAACAACCACATTTTACATTCAAACGCTCCAAAAACATCAAAGACATACTCATCCACACTAGACCCAGGCCAAAGGCTATAAGCCAACAGGGAACTCTTTGGCAACTACTAGCAGTAACAGGGCACTACCCGTGTGGTACTTGCAGTGCATGTGCCTTTACTTCCGCACAAACAACCATAACACTGACCTAAACACATAGAGGATTTTACAGAACTAACAAAAACTCTAGGCTTTACTGTAATTCATCCATCACTAACACCGTTCTAAGATGGCCTCCGGCCAAGTCCCTCCATCACGAGGGTTGCTGGCCCCACCCCCGGTCACGTGACCAATCATGGGGATATGAGCATGGCTGCCATTGACCTCGCCACCTCCCTGTGGAGTGGGCAGGTCCTGGATGCAGCATAAAGCAGAAAACCGTGAGTAAACTGCCAGGTGCTAGATAACATTCGTAATACCAATTTTGTGAAGACTTGCTAGCGGGGCGCCGCCCCCCCAACCAACTACAAAATACAACCCAAGTATATTGTTAATACCTGTATTTGCTAATGCTCTTCCAGGGGGGCGTAGCCCTGGAGTTAGCAAAACATGCAAATCCAATTGAAACAACTCAGAGCGCATTGAGTGCCCCAGCGACCAATGAGTGAGACTGAGATATAAACAATCGGACGTAGCATTCACCACGCAGGGATTAAGCATGTTATTTTACTGACCGGCAGCAAACAGTGTAAAACGAATGCCTAACACTGCATTATAGCAGAAATTCATTACCAAGGCAGGCATTGGAGGGTTACACCCGGAGTCTCACACTACCATGAACTCCAGTGAGAACATCAGGTTAACTTGATTTTGAGCGGCAATAGATGTGCAGAAGGAAAATCCACAAAGCACTGAAGGGGTGGTAACACACACCCGAAGAAGCAAAAAGAGGCACACTCACACAAGATGAACTTTACTAACAATTCATAGCACTAATTATTGCTGCTAAAAAGACATTTGATTAAATACGCCGCATGAGTCACCCGGCGGTTGTCTGGCCACACATATGAAGACAATAGAGTGCCAACAGAGATCCTGCTAATAGCCATTGTCACCACCCCTTGAGTGGCTGACTTACCAGGAGCTCCCTAACACTGCATGAATGTACTACACCAAGGTTCCATGAACGAACCTTGCTTGAAATCAAAAGACGCTGTATATGTTGCCCATTTCGCAGGAGTTGGGGGTTGTTATAGTCAATACAACGTATCGTGTAATGATGGTGCCACCCGCTTTTATTGTCAATTGTCAATTGTCATTTTATTTCTTCCTGTTCAGTCTTACACACATAGGAGCAAGGCCTTATGCGTGATCCACCGGGTACTGTTGATGCCAGGGTACTTTACTGAATGGGGTGAGTCAGACCAATGTATTTTCTGCCACTCTACTGATTTTCCACAGGGGCAATCAGCCACAATAGCTCACTGTGGGGACTCACCACCTGTTTTTAGCTTTACCCTTTTTAGATGTCTTCAAACGCAATGGCGTTCACTTCACATGAGTAAACAATAGAAGTCTGAGTCACCACAAAGACCAACTCTATGTTTGTTGTATACTATGTTTGCCTGAATGATACCAATATTTTTGTCTCCCATCACAGGTAGATCCAGGTTACAGCAGGTACATTTAATAGTAGACACTATATTACTGTGAGTAATCGTAATACCACTAACTCTAGGTGTAGATAGTTAATTTTTCCGGTCCTGAAGAATCGCTAGTACAAATACTAAAAGCGAGAAACATGTTGAACCTCACTTTCTAAACAAAGGACACTGCAACGCGAGACATTACATTCAGGCGAGTGCCTTGTTTGATGTTTTTATTTAGGGTAGGAGACTCCAGAATGCAAATATTTCCTTCTAGGTGCCTCCAACCCTATTTAAACTCACATCACTACATCTACACAGTCCTGAGCACACACCCGCACTTCTCCATATGGCTGTTGGATAAAAGATCTCCGACAAAGTGCCCCTACCTAAGGGAGCCCATTGGGTATTGCACCGCCGACCCAACGAGGAGCAGCCCATATGATGAAGCATGACACCTGAAAGGGTGTGTGAGGGCATTACAATCCAACTAATGGATTCTCAACTGTAAACCCCGATTGAGGCTTAGTTGGTTCCGGTCTTTCATGACTCTGCAACTCTGTCATTAGAGGAACAGCATAATTTCACTTTTTGAATACTGACACTGGGGCCCCCCTTTGTTTTGCTGGACCTCCCACTCCTTTGAGAGTGGAAAAAGCCCCACCGTCCCCCTATCTTGTATACAAACTTTGAAACACTACAAGGAGATGTGCTAGTATGACGAACTATATCTTTATATTTAATGATTTGTGAAATTCCTTTCAAAATATTTGATAGTGGTTACAGTGATCCTCCATTTTATACTTCCATTCTCTAACAATTATAAACATTTGCCTAATACTAATGGGTCGATTCCGATTCGGGAAAAAAAACGTCCGTACGATTTGTATTCGGAGCCCTCTCCGTACGAATCGTATCCGTCCATCCGAGTCGCGTAGTACGATCCGTATTCTGTGAATCCGTCTGAATCGTCGCGATCCGTACGTATTGCAAGGCTGAACCCATGTACCGTACGACTCGTACACATGCCATACGACTCGTACACATGCTGTACGACCCGACGAGTACCATCCGGACTGGGGTATGAGGACACGATTCGTACGGTCCACGTCAGGTAAGGGTAAGTCGTACGGAAAAGCACACAAACACATACACACCGTACGGTCCGTACACCCCATGATCGCAGGGGTACGGTGCGTACCCCTGTGATCATGGGGTGT
The DNA here is from genome assembly GCF_964263255.1 of Lissotriton vulgaris. Taxonomy (NCBI): domain Eukaryota; kingdom Metazoa; phylum Chordata; class Amphibia; order Caudata; family Salamandridae; genus Lissotriton; species Lissotriton vulgaris. The sequence continues at coordinate 1,229,167,384 of NC_141689.1, read as the reverse complement.
ACGAGCCGTACCCCATGTACGATGGGTGTACGAGCCGTACCCCATGTACGATGGGTGTACGAGCCGTACCCCATGTACGATGGGTGTACGAGCCGTACCCCATGTACGATGGGTGTACGAGCTGTACCCCCAACTTCTTAAAGTGTCAGACAGGGAGATTAAGGGAAGAACTCCTAAATTGAGTGAAGGAAAAAAGACATGTTGCGGACACACAATATGGTTTCAGAGCAGATATGGGGACAGTGAAACAATGCTTACATTTTAGATATACGTTGACTTCAGAAGGGTCAATGCAATTTGCACATATGGACCTTAATTTGGTTTCAAATCAACCACCTTTCCTAAATTATGGTCCATTCTTGCTACCATGGGTAACAATAGTTGTATTTTATATTTTTTGAAGATTTTGCACTGTCGCTTTAGTGCTCAACTAAAGTTTGGTCCCAATGGTGAGTGTTCATGTAGTTTCATCCTGGCAAGAGGACTCTGCCAAGATTGTGTATTGGTGCCAAGTTTTTTCATACTGTGTACTAATGATGTAGAGGCATTATTAAGAGCATGTGGAGAGGCCACCCTGAGAATTTGGAATTGGTAATCCGAGTGCTTGTATGTGCCAATAATGCGTTATTAATGACTCACATGCAAAAGGGTTAAACAAGTTGCTTGAGCGATATGTGTCTTTCATGGTCAGTCTTGAATTGTGCTTCAACCTTGTGAAGACTTTTGTGATTCTGAGTCTTACATCTGTTAGAACAAGAATAATTATTATAAAGAATCATGTATCTCAGCTTTTTCTTACCTCAAGATTGTCTTTGATAATAATGGACAAATCTACTAAACTCTAGAAGGATTACATTAATATAGTCACAAAGGACTGTATTTTATTTTGCAATCTGAATGCGGAGCCGACCTTTGAAATATATTATAGACATTTATAAAAAAATAAGGGCTAGATGTATGTAATTAAAATTTACAGATTCTAAAATACCAAATTTTACGGATTCGGTTTTTTAGAATCGGTAAATGCAATGTAGATAAAAATTCGGTAAGTATTACTGAATCGGTACGATTCGGTATTTACAGAATCGGTATTTACCGATTCGGTAATTCCCATTCATTCCTATGGGCCTGGAGGCCCATAGGAATGAATGTCAATTACCGAATCGGTAAATACCAATTCGGTAAAATAGGGAAACATTCAAGGGTGGCAGGGTGTCACATTGACACCCTGTTGCACCCCAGACTAAGGGCATGTATGTCTGCCACATGGCACTGTTGAAAATGCTCAGATTTGCATTTTCAAAGGTATTCCTTATTGGCCCCCCCAGACAGTACAGTTGACTGCCAGGAGACACCGACGGACAGAGCGGTGCTCCTCATACCTGCGCTGTAGCCAGGTGGGGTGAAGCCTCTCAACCACCATATCTGGTATACGGTTGAGTATGTACCTGAAGCTCAGGTGATATTATTCTTAATTTTTCTATCTAAGCAGCAGTGTTTTATACACGGTCCTGAAGAATGCATTTTGAAACTATGTTCGACACAATGCAGAAACATGTTGACCACTATTAAGTACGGTGATTATTAAAAACCCGCACTTACACTTGCTTTTTAAACTTTAGGGATTGGGAGACACTAATAAATGTTGTTTGTCCACCTGATCACCTAATTTTATTGTACTTTCCCCCACTGAACACTCCTACCACCTTAACACTGCTTTTCTCAGTAGCCACGTCAATCTTTGTACTCAACACACCACCCCTTATCACATATATCGGTCACGGTAACATCTGACCGGCCGTTTTGTCTCCTGGGTAAGGAGAACCCAAATGATGAGAAAGAGGGCGGTACAGTGTGGCTTCTGATGGGAACTATTTCTCCATATGCTCTTGAGCCTCTACTTGGCCTGCATTCACTAACATGGATGACTTTCTCACTGGTGTCTTTTGTGTAGTATTGGTGTTGTGATCCACTCTGTTTTGACTCCTTCTTGTGACCCCCAGGTATATTTTGTTGTGAAAATAGTGTATTTTGGGGCATGTACCTGGTTGGTCGGTAAACTCGCCCTCAGACCCTACTTCCATTGTTTGTTCTGTGCGATTCCTTATTTACCACCAATCAATAGTTGGTGGTAAATAACGAATCCTTAAATGTAAAAAGCACTCACTTGAGTGATCTCTACATTAAGGATTCGGTAATTTACCAAATCGGTATGTTAAGAATTCGGTAATTTACTGATTCCTTATATTACTGATTCGGTAAATTACCGAATCCTACTATTTGGCCACCTACATCTGAAAAGCCTATTTCCAGTCGGTAACGGATGATATTCGGTAATTTTGGCATTACCGACCGGAATTAGGATTCCTACATCTGGCCCTTAATGTCTTCCATCGGTCTGCATGGGCCAGTGGCTTAGGGTAGCTCTAACATCTCAAGTTTACAGCTAGAGAAAATAAGCTCAGCAGAATAATTTGTTAGATTGCTATACAATGTCTCATACTGTTCTTGCCATGAACAAAATGAACTGAGGTGTTTGAAAGTTGAGATTAAATTGTCTCCTCTCTTGTTGTGGTTTTCAATTTATGTGAATTTGGCCTAAAGGTTAAGCATAGAAGCTATTCACAAAGACACTGGGTTTTATGTTTACAGGGAATACTTGCGCTCTGCTAAGTTTCTGACAACCTGTCTGGTTAGAAAAAACGTAGTTGGTGGTGCCACAGGAAAAGGGAAACCCTCTGAACCCTTCACAAGGTATCGTAAACAACACCTAGAATTTATGCAAACAATTTCCTATGCACACAACATATCAATTTAAGTACATAGTATTATGAGCATGCATCCATTTGGTTTAGTCCTAGAAATTAATATTTCACTTCTTCTTTTTTGAGCAATTTTTGTTGTTTATTGCTCGAGAGACCTTACGCCAGCCGACACGTGTTTCATCAGAGTACAGATTGCTCTGACTCTTCAGGGCTTTCTTGCAATGATGGCGTATGTTGTAATTCCACTTAACTGGTGATAATTCCAACCCGGTAAGGGTATCTTGTGCGTTCACTCGTTAAAACTCTTCTTCCCTCGTATCTTCATTAATGTGGACAGAGACCCGCAGTCACGTGTACAAGAATAACAGAAAAAAGGAACTTTAAAGACAAAGTAATTATCAAAGAATGCCGTATAAAAGGGCGCATGGGCGGAATATGAGTGATCACTATGATCCAATCTTCAGTTTTGTTTAAGACCGGTCCAGTGTATACGAGAAGATCTCCTAAGGCCGTGTTTACGCATCAAAATAAAGTCCGAATGTCCCTGGACCTTTTGTTTTGCCCAGCCGCGAGTCCGGCGTCCTTTCTTCAGTGGTGTAGCATGTTGGAATTATCACCGGTTAAGTGGAATTACAACATACGCCATCATTGCAAGAAAGCCCTGAAGAGAGCAATCTGTACTCTGATGAAACACGTGTCGGCTGGCGTAAGGTCTCTCGAGCAATAAACGACAAAAATTGCTCAAAAAATAAGTGAAATATTAATTTCTAGGACTAAACCAAATGGATGCATGCTCATAATACTATGTACTTAAATTGATATGTTGTGTGCATAGGAAGTTGTTTGCATACATTTTAAGCATAGAAGCTGTTAAGGATTCTAAGAGTAAGGGGATTATCAGAACATCCACTGGATTTAATTTATTAAATATACGTGTAACACCCTTAGGAGAAAGAATCTATTCATCCAGCGTTGGCTTATAGAATGGAAAGGAAAATCTTGGGTTAAGAAAGCCTTTCATCAATTAAGATAACTACACAAAAAGAACTTGGAGTTTAATTAACCCATGGTTAGATCTTTTTATATGTTTAAAACAAGTGATGGCAAGAAACCCTATATACAACTTGTTTCAAATACCCATAAGATGACAATCCTGACCAGGTTTTGATTGGATACTGTGTACCTTATACTGCCTCTCCTTAAGGGTAGGTTGAATGCTGATTTAATCAATATATGTCACTTTGATCGGGAGTCAGCATAGACACTAATGCACTTTATGCTGTTTTGTAAATGTTATAAACATCTATAGTTCTACAATTCAACACTTACAGTTTCACTAGCTACAGTTTCACTAGCTACAAGCCAACCTGTTTGTTTTTACACCTATCTTCAAAAACTGTGTTTACATCAGTTATTACTGATAGACATCTGGTCTGTCATGGGCTGTTTTCTGCCAGCTGAAGCTAAAGAAATAGACACATTAGCCAACTCACTGGCAGTGTTATGATTGAGTTAATTGTATATAGGAAATTCACTCTTTAAAAAAATTATTATGAATTTTATATACTGAAAGTTTTGCTTATGACTAAGAGTTTGCTATGATGTCTTAATACTTAAACTTAAACTGTAACTTCAGGTAGGCTTCCCACCCATGTTTGTCAGGAGCACAACGTACCTCACTGGAGACCCCAATAATAATAAGGAAGGAAGAACTGCTGGAAGCCAATAAAGATATGTTAATGTTAAGGGGAATTTATTGAGCGCACTGTCACCATGAGTTTCCTGGCGCTGATTGGACACTGAGGCTGTGCAAGAGGGATTTAGCGGGGGTGTGAAAAGAGCAACGTTTTTAAAGATTTCCTAAATGATAAGAGAGAACACAAGGTCTTAAGTGAAAGTGGAAGAGAATTCCACAGCTTGGGAGCCAGATGAGTGAAGCTGCGGCCACCTAGTTTAGTGAGTTTGAAACGGGGGGTGACCAGAAGCTGAAGATGGGTGGACTTCAGGGTACGGGGGGGACAGTAGGGGGTAATCAGGGACTTCAAGAAAGCGGGGGAGGGACCAGTCAAGGCTTTGAAGACCAGGCAGCAGACCTTGAAGGCTATTCTTTCACTGACTGGTAGCCAATGTAATTGATGTAATAAAGGTTTGGCCGACTGCCATCTTGGAATTTTGAATGCCAGTCTGGCAGCCTGGTTTTGGCCGATCTGTAGCCTAGACAGCAGGGATTTAGGACGGCCATGGTACAGGGAATTAGAGAAGTCCAAACAGGACATCACCAATGCTATTAGGACTTGTAACAAAGCTTCAGGAGTCAAGAGGTGGGCGACTTTCCGTATCCTGTGTAGTTGGAACATGCTGGAAGATGTTACGGCGCTCACCTGGGTCTTGAGAGTGAGCTCAGAGTCAATAATGACCCCGAGGCTCTTTACACAGCCAGCAGGAGGAGGTGGTGGACCAAGCTCAGTTGGCCAGTACTGGGGGCCCCAATGGGAGGCGCTCCTTCCAGGAAGAAGGAGCTCAGTTTTCCCAGGGTTGAGCTTTAATTGATTTTGATTCACCCAGTGCTGGATGTGTATCATGACCGCCTGAAAGTTGGTGACGGCGTCAGGGGAAGTGAGGGGAAAAATAATTTGTAAATCGTCAGAGTAGTTGAACACGGTGACGTCCCACCTACCCAGGGAGTGAATAAGAGGTTGAAGATACAAATTAAAAAGGAGGGGGGACAAAGAAGATCCCTGGGGACACCACAGGGCGAAGGAGCGCTGGTGGCGCTAAAAGGACCCAAGCTAACTGCTTGAGATCTTCCCTCTAAGAAAGACTTGACCCAGGACAAGGCAGGCCCACGGACTCCGGCTGACTCGACACGGTGGAGTAGGATGTTGTGATCCACCGTGTCGAATGCCGCCGACAGATCCAGTAGGACCAGTGCCTACTGTCATATGAGCAATGACAGACCCCTAGGGTAGATGGACTTCCAACGGAGGCCTGCGAAGAGTATACAGGTTTCCTAATTGATAGATTATAAGGAGTGTATGAGGAGGAAGTGGCGAAGTAACTATTGCAAGCCTCAATGAGAGAAGTGTTGATAGTCGTGGTGCCCAGTCTAAGCAAAGACCTGAAACAATGCAAATCTTATAGAGCACTTCTGATGCTGAACGTGGATGACAAAATGCTAAGTTAGGTTATCTTATGTTATAGCTATTTGTAAAGCGCATCTGTTACCAAAAAGGTGTCCTGGCGCTAGGAGAAGCCCTAAAAAGGAGTCAAGCCAGATGGAGAGATAGGCGCATTGGTTAGGATCAATTTGTGAAAAGCCAGGTTTTTAGTGTTTTCCTAAAAGCAAGGAGGTTGGTCATGCTTCTTAGAGAAAGAGGAATTGCATTCCAGGCCTTTACTGCGTTAACTGTGAAGCTTCTACCTCCCCAGTTAGCCTTTTTCACCCGAGGTACTGTCACCAGTTTGGCGTCAGACAAGCGTAATGTTCTAGTCGGAGTGTACCAGTAGGTGAGTTGCTTAAGGAATTCCGGCCATATTCCATGAAGGCCCTTGCAAACCAAGCACAAGGCCTTAAATTGGGTGCGTTTCCTCACTGGAAGTCAGTGTAGGGCTTTGATTTGGGCGGAGATGGATTCAGATCTAGGTATACGGGTAAGTAGTCTGGCCGCTGCGTTCTGAAGAACCTGTAGTTTGTTTAATGATCCCTCATGTATTTTCAGATACAGACTGTTGCAGTAGTCCAGCCTGGGCATAATTAAAGCAGTGACAATTGTTTTTTGTGCCGCTTTAGGGAGAAATAGCAATTTTTTTTGCAAGATTTTAAAATATAGGTGGTAGTGGAGACCACTTTATTAATCTCGTCCCTGCAGCTCAATTTCTCATCAATCCAGAAGCCCAGATTTTTCACTTTTCTAACTGGCGTAGGAAGCTGGCCCATGTCTGCTGGCCAGCAGTCTGGCCACCAGAGATTAGGATTGTTTCCAAAAAAAACCACCTCTGTTTTGTTGGAGTTCAGTTTCAAACAGTTTTGGGCCATCCAACCCCCCACAGCACTCATACAATTTTGAAGCTTTAGAGAGGTAGTCTGAGTGCCGCCTGGAAGAAGGTTCACCACCATTTGGGTATCGTCGGCGTATGATGTTAGTGTGAACCCAAATGATTCAATAAGGGGTGCCAGCGAGGAAACATAAATATTAAAAAGGGTCGGGCTCGAAGATGAGCCCTGTGGAACACCACAAGGCAGAGAGAATGGCTTTGCTTCAAATTCCTCAAGAGCTATGGTTTGTACTCTAGCAGTTAAAAAGGAAGTTTCCAGCCCGAGCCCTTCACTCCTATCTCCTGTAAACGGTCCATCAACACCACATGATGGACCGTTTTGAACGCCGTAGAGAGATCCAACACAATCAGTGCGGCATTTCCTCCTTGATCTAAAATCATTCTAATCTCCTCTGTGGATTTTACGAGCGCTACTTCCGTACTGTGGCCTCCTCTGAACCCAAATTGGGTTGGCTCTAGGGCCTGAGTTTCTTGCAGAAAAGTGTTCAGTTGAGCATTAATGTTCCTTTCTATGACCTTCGCTGGGAAAGGGATTCTAGAAATAGCTCTGAAATTATTAGGATCAGTGACGTCCAGATTGGATTTTTTTTAGTAGTGGTAGAATTGAAGCTTGTTTCCAATCTTTAGGGAAATACCCCTCCAAATACATGGTATTGAAGATGGAAGTCAGTATTTTTGAGACAGGTTCTGCAGCTGAAATAACTACTGAAGTGGGGCATGGATCAGTTGGGGAGCCTGATTTTACCTTCTGTAGTAAGTTGCAAGTGTCTAGTTCTGTTAAAGGGCTAAAATTGAGTAAAAGCGGGCTGTCTTTGTTAGTTTCTACAAAAAAGCAGTTAGCAATTTTATTACATAGCTCTTGGCTGGCTGCGAAGGTTGGGGTGCATGGAAGAGATAGTTGTTTTACTATTTTAAAGATCTCGTTGGAGGAGTTTTTAGCTTGAGTGATTCTGTCAGATAAATATTCTTGTTTTGCTTTGTGGAGCAGCTTTTTATACACTGCAAGACTTGTTTTATGGCCCTGCCTGTCCTTGTCGTTGTAGCCCGTCCTCCACTTTCTTTCTAAGTGCTTGCAGGCAAGTTTCTGATCCCTGAGTTCAGGAGAGTACCATGGGGCAGAGGGATTTTGTCTGGTATGGTGGAGATATTTTATAGGTGCTAGTTCCTTACTTGCCTCTGCTAGCCAATTGGTGAAAGAGCTGGTAGCCTCATCTATGTCTCTTGGCATCGATGGGAAGGTTGATGTGAGTAATTGATGTAGTTCCTTAGTATCTATCTTATTCCATGCTCTGGTCACTGAGTTTTTTCTCAGAGGTTTAGGGGTCACGCGGTCGGGCAGAGTAATCTGATATATAACTGCTGAGTGGTCTGACCATGCCAAAGGAAGGACATTGAGAGTTGTCAATAGCGAATTATTTGACAAAATCCCATCTAGGGTGTGGCCAGCTATGTGAGTGGCTTCCCTCACTAGTTGTTTTAGGTTTGCAGCTTCCATTAATTCCAGCAACCGGAGAGTATCTGGATCTAGGGAGGACTCCAGATAAAAATTAAAATCCCCCAAAATGATGTAGGAGTCGAGGCTAATCCCTCTTTCTAAGTATACATCCTATTTGTGTCAGAAACTGCCCTCTTGGACCAGGGGGCCTGTAAATGAGAGCTCCTCTGAAAGAGTAGTGGTGTGAGAGAATAAGACAAAACTCCAGGGTTTCGCATTCCTCCATGATAATAGGGCTGAAAGACGCAGAAATGGAGTTATGATATATGATTGCCAGACCCCCCTTTTTTATGGGGTCTATTCAAAGTGTATCAGAAGTAATTGGGTGGTGTGGCTTTAACTAGGTCTGGACCAGAAGAATCATCCGTCCATGATTCCGTAATAAATGCGACCAGGTTTCCTTCCTCCTCGATTAGGGGGGCACACTCTATACTGTGTTTAACCAGGGATCTGGCATTGAGCAGGGTACATTTCCAAGCCGGGTGAGAGATGTTGTTAACACCACTAGTGTTCTGCAGTTGTAGGGTCACTATTGATTCCAGAAAAAGCTCTGGCAGTATAATGTTGCACTCTGGACAAGGCCCACTGCCCTACGGGAGTGCAAAATCCATGTGCGATATCGAGCACTTCTGGGCTGTGGTGTTGAGATTGAGGGCTTTTAGCTGGATATTTGGATATGGAATCATATCTTCATCTGGAGGGTTCCGACCAGGGGGACTGGCGCTAGGCGCGGGTCTGGTGTGGACGGGCTTGCCTTTGGCGCGCCATCGGCGCGCCCGCTGCGCATGTCCGCTGCGTGTTCGCGCCTGCATCTGTTTATGTACCGGCAGGGTCTCCCAACGCTAGACCGCTGACCGGAGTACAACTAAGATGGCGGCGGTCCCGCGTTTAGACTGCGGGGGAAAGAGAACTGTGGACTAAAAGGAGGTATGTCCCCAGAGTGCAAAGTGCAAGTTTAAAATCACACAGGCATGAAAAATAACAGGTTAAAAACACTCAAAATCATATTTAAAAACCGGTTCCAATATGCCCCAAATCAGATTCTAAAAAGCAGCAGTGCTAAGTGAGAGTACAACAGATAGTGCAAAATGAAGGCAGGTTTTAAAAGCAATAAGGATGGTCTCTCCCGGCTGAGCCTCAGGAGGACTTCACCTAAGTAAGGTGCTGGCACCTGGACTTTCAACAGTGATGTGGTCACTGATTCACCCTAGTTTTGTCCCAGGAAGAACCATCATTGTAAATCTGTAATGGCTGTTAAAACTTTGCAGTGTTCTTGAATGTTAGTCTTTGAGGGCCGGATCCATGCCAGATTTTCATGATAACTACATTGATCTAAATGTGAATATGATAAAAATCTGGCATGGATCCGGCCCTCCAGGGCCGACATTGGAGCACAATTGTTTAAACTTACATATTTGCCTCGTTGGACCTAGAAAAAACATTTGATACTGTTCTCAAGAGGTTTTTGGTAAAAAGCGTATACAGATTTTTATTAATAATATCTCATACAATTTGGTTTGGCAACAAATTAATTAAAATTCTGTGTTTTTTAACCTAGAATCTGTCCTGAAGAAGGTGTTTTTATAAGAAAAAAGCCAAAACGCTGTGTCGACATTTTTCTGATTCTTGTTTTATGTATTATGTTTTGCATTTAATGAATTGTGTACTAACTCAAAATGTATATTTTCCCATGTTTTTAATTAATATGTTGCCAAACCAAATTGTATGAGATATTATTAATAAAAAATCTGTATATGCTTTTTACCAAAAACCTCTTGAGAACAGCCTCATTAACCCAGTGTGTGCTAGAATTGTGTACTAAATGATAGGAAAATCAGTGGGAATTTATAATTTTGTCAATATCTTGAAGCACTGGAACCTCTTACCTCTCGTTTTTGTCTTTAACTGAGTAATCTCAGACAGGTCTAGTTGTGTTTCACTGTTAGATTCACAACAACATTCATATAGAGATCCTGGAGCTTAGCATTTAGGACTTGTAGTAAGGGACACCACGTGGTTTTTCTATATCCTGGATCTGGCTGCTTTAATCTAAGCCTAGCATCATCCAGCCCATGTTCATATATAAGTTGCCGTAAGGCCTTATAAACCTTGGGTAGCAGTGGCCAGACTATGTATTGTGTTTTTATGGAGGGAGAAAGAGCCACCATCTTTTGAAATGTGGAGGGGTAGACGTTATGCTATCTATAATCTAGAGCATAGTCTTCATGCCCTCAAGAGGCTTCATAAGCTCAGGTTAGGCATAAAGATATGGGGGGCACTTGTGGAGTATTAAAAATAGTCATGATTTAGCCCAACTTTTGTATTTTGTATGCTTTGGTTATAAGATTTGGCTGTCTTCAGGGCTCGGTGATCCGATATGAATTGTATATTGTTTCTCCCGCTTCTCGATAGATTTTGATTTGATGTCTGTCAGATTTAGATAAGCAATGGCCTTTTTGTTTTCTTGTATATTGTGTAAAAATGCACTGCAGTGATATGTATATTGTGATCCCTCTCAATTTGCTTTTGTTTTGTGTAAATACATTTTTTGTAAATGTTTATTGACTGTTTTGGCTTACAAAAAAATAAAAATAAAGTGGAAAATGCCTCAGGAGATTGTTTTGTGCAGGAAGGTGTCCCTTCCTACACAAAAACAATCCTGCTTACAACACAGGCACCCTTCCATCATGGTGCAAGAGTACATGCGTCAGTGCCCAGCAGCACATTGTGCACCTGAGCAAGGAAAAGACAGGAAGGCACCATATAATATTAAATACTGTGCATTCCTTCCCTTTACCTGTCAAGCAGCGCAACACAGCAAATTGACATGCTGCACATTTTTTTTTTAAATGGGCCCTATGTTCTTATCCCCTGACGATCTTCTACCATGGAGACAGGTCCAGCCTTTCTACATGAGGGACCCAGTATAGTGGGACGCTATTTGTAAAAGTGCTATTGAGAACGTGGTGGGCTGTTGGCGATGGGTGGCTAAGCTCGGCTCAATCTTAGATTTCTTTCATGACCCGAGTCCATGGACAGTGGGTTTACTGTCTAGATCTGCAGTGCAAAATTACATTTATGGGATACAGTGTACCATGTTGAGTTACTGCCTGTTGTTTCTCCTTTTTGGTTCATTTAAAACCAACATGAATTGTTAACTAAAAAAAGAAAGAAAAATTCACCAATGATGATGATTGGCTAACCCTCTGAAGGTATTGCCAATGGGAATAGCAAGCAGGTGCTTGCGAGATGGGCTCAGCTGCTATTGGTGCTCTGAGCTACACACTTGCTGTTCTGAGCCTGAAAAAAGCTGCTGCTTGGGCAGTGTCCCCCTGTGTGTGCCATTTTGTCACATGCGCACCCTGGGAATGAAAGATTGGGGCGTAATTGAATGTGCTCCCTCTTGCATGCATTGTGCCTGTGTGTGCACATTGTAGTGATGCTCTGCACTGCCAGGTTCGGATGAGGGAAATAATCAGCAAAGCCTACCAATTTCCCCCTCCTTCCTCCTCCTAAACTCGTGAATCTCTGCTCCAAATGCCCCATAGTGTGCATACAGCATGCAAGTTGCCCCAGCAAAGTAACTTGTCTATCCTCCTAACCCTTTGCCCCACATAAAAACATCAGACAAATAGCAAAAAATGGGCAGGCGAATGGAGGGTCACCCCTAGTAGGGGACTCTTCTCAAAGCAGTATACCTCCTACACTTGGGGACTCTTCCAAAACAGTATACCTCCTACAGCTCAGGCAACTGCAAGTGAGTAACGAGCCACGACGGCACAGGTTGGTGTGGCCACGGGAGCGCCGTCCATGGCACAGGCTCCCACACCGCTAAAGCACAACAGGGCAGCATGGTGGCAAAGGTGTGGGCACATCTGGGTGGGGTGGCGCAATATCCTCTACTAGTCGTCGCCACACCACAAGCGCCTCACAGTAATCCGGTTATCAGCTGGGGATGCCTATAGCAGCCCCAGCTGCAGTAGTATCTGTACCGACCCCTCCCTCTCTGAGCCCTATGCTTTTTGGTTCTGTGTCTCCCATATTAGCCTCATCAGCAGGTATTACGTGGGATGTATCAATGAGAGCCAGCTCTGGAGGAGGTGCCCCTACCGTTTGTATGTAATGATGAGAAAACACATTGTGTTTTGAAAAAATCCCACACTCACCAACCTAGTTAGTGACATGCTTCATCATTGGGCCTCACCCATGATGCCGAGTACACCTCGGGTATGCCACCCACTATCACTGCACTCTCAGGTTACAATACCCGCTCCACTGTATCCAGGCATTGTAGCTTATCCGAGGTATTGGAGGCACTTCATTTAGGATGCACCCAAGTCAGTGTCAAACATGCTTCACAGCTGCGATGCGTCTGACCCTCAAAGATTAGCTTTAAGGCCCCCCTCTCCAGGCACTTTTAAACTAAACTGTAATTTCTCCTTTTTGTTATTAACATGTGTGGGGTGAGGTGACTGTGTAGTAATTGACAAGATCCAAATAAAGTAAAACATGAGTTTATTCAGCGAGGAGGGCGTGGCTTGGGCGCCGATGGCGATGGTCGCCTGAGAGCTCGGCTCCGGGACTGAGCCCGGGATTATCCTGTTAATCGGAGGCCGCGGGGCACCCTAGCCCCCGCAAATCGTTGTTCGGCCCGACTGGACCCTACTGAGGCACCTGGCGCAGCCTGGACGGGTGGTGATCCGCCCGAAACTCGAAGTTTGTGGTCCCGAGGAGAGCGCATCATTGTCGATGACAAGACTCAATTTTTTGATACCCCGGAGGATGTCTGTAACTGGCTTGAACTATATAGAGCTGGGAAAGATGGTTTCACCTCCACATCTCAGCCAGCGGCGGAGCCGGGACAGCGACGGCGATCTAAGAGGATACGGAGTCGCCGGGGCCGGTCGGGCGGCCCTTCAACTGCGGAGACATCGACGGAGCGGAAGGGAGTACTAGAGGTGTTGTCTGCACTGTCTGGTTCACGAGATGATACCATTGCAGAAGAAGAGAACCCTGGTGACGAGGGGGCATCGACGGACTCGGAGGACTCGGTGACAGATAGCATCAACACACCGGTGATCACGCCGAAATCGGTTGAGGACCTTCTGGATGGACAGGGTTGACGGGGTGAGCTGCATCCTTTTGGGTGGGGGCCCGTAGCGGGGGTGGCGGGAGCCGATGGTTCAGCATGATCTCCGGAGAAGCGGGGGGTGGGGTGCCTTGCTTTTGCCCCGAGGGTTTCCGATACTGTTTTGGGCTTGCTTTAGTCCTGGTAGCCAGGGCATCGAGGGCCCACTGCCACCACCCAGCCCGCACCTGGCCCTTAAGGCCTTCCTACGGTGGCGACCGTAGGATTAGTTGGGGACGAAGGGTTTTCTGAGGGCATGGTTTGGATGGGAACTAGATGGAGCTATTTGGGTCCTGTTCTGGGGAGGGTGGGCAGGGGTTTGGTTGGAATAAGAGTTGTTGAGTTTTGGTTGGGGGGAATGGCCGCCATCAGTGCTGGGTTGATTGTTGTTCGCTCTTTGTTGGGACCCAGATGGGGAGACTTTGCACAAACAGTATGGGACAATGGCTGACGTTGCTAATGTGAAATGTATTACTTGGAACGTGCGGGGGCTTCATACCATGTCTAGGCGGCACAAAGTCCATGCTTATTTAATGCGTAGGGGAATACAAATGGCGCTGCTGCAGGAGACCCATCTGAACAAGGCGGAAGGGGCGGCGCTACAGCGTAGGTGGAGGGGGCAGGTCTTCTACACGTCGTACTCCGCGTATGCCAGGGGGGCGCTGATTTGGATTAGAGCTGGGGTTCCCTTCCAGGTCACAAACTCAGTGGTAGATCCAGAGGGGCGCTATGTGGCCATCTCGGGCACTCTGGGGGGGAGGGACCTGAACGTTTGCTGTGTATACGCACCTAACATGGACCAGATTGCCTTCCTTTCTAGGTTATCGGGCTCGTTGGCCCACTTTTTCACGGGGCCCCTCCTGCTCGGTGGGGATTTCAATTCGGTAGTGGATGTGGAGACCGATCGCTCGCATTCGCCCCTCCCTGACTCTCCGGTCCGCCGTGTGGCTAAAGGTCGTAGGGACTGGCAGATACGTTGGGGTCTGACGGACATTTGGAGAGCGCAACACCCCGACGCTAGAGACTACTCCTACTTTTCGGGCCTACACGAGTTGCACGTTAGGTTGGACGGGTTTCTTGGCTCGACTGAACTGGTTTCAGCGGCGATCCGTTCCGAATACTTGACTAGGACCATCTCGGACCATAACCCCCTCTTGCTGGCCCTTCGCTGGTTTCCGGGGGCGCCGGCGGTGCCCACCTGGAAGTTACGTCCTGAGATCCTCGAGGACACTGTATTCAAAGCGGACTTAGGAGATAAGATCGAGGAGTATTTCGCGTCCAACGGGGGCACTGCGAGCTCGAGAGCGCTGGAATGGGACGCTTTTAAGGTGGTGGTGAGGGGTTATTGCATCACCAAGAAGGTAGGTATGAGGCGGGTTATCCTCGATGACTTAGACGTGGCTGATCGGAGACTTCGTGAGTTGGAACTCCGCCGCCCCGGGCACCCTGAACTTCAGGGACGCACGGCTGAGGCGAAGGAGGCGGTGGCGGCAGAGGTCGAACGGCTGCGCTGCTTCGACTACAAGGCCTATACGGTTCGATCCCTCGCAGAAGGGGATAGATCGAGCGCATTGCTGGCATGGCTGGCTAACCCTACGCGCCAGACCTCACTGACGACGTCCATGCGCATGGCGGACGGGACCATGGTGCACACTCAACCGGAGATTCTAAGCTGCTACCGGCACTACTACGATCAGCTATATCGCAGTCGTGCTGCCAAAGACCCTGACCTTCTCGAGGACTATCTGCGGCCCCTGGAGTTCCCAGCGGTGGAGCCTGAGGTGGCGAAAGCCCTGGGGTCCGATATTGAACTGGGGGAGATCCGCAGCGCCATTAAAAAGATGGCGCGGAATAAGACCCCGGGTCTAGACGGTCTTCCTGTGGAATTTTACGCGGCCTATGCCGACCTCCTAGCTCCGAGACTGGTGATCGTATATAGAGAGGCGAAGAGGCTTGGCCGACTCCCCGGCTCGATGCGCGAGGCCCTGGTGGTTCCCCTCCTCAAGCCGGGACGGGACTCGGCCGATCCGGCGTCCTACCGTCCCTTATCGATGCTGACGGTCGATTATAAGATTCTGAGCAGCATCTTGGCCTCGAGACTGCTGGGCCACATGAGCTCCCTGGTACATAAAGACCAGGCTGGGTTCATCCCCAAGCGCAACACGACCATGAACATCCGTAGGTTGTTCCGCTTGCTGGGTGAACCGCTCGTGGACGCTCCGTGCCCGGTGGTCCTATCGGTAGATTTAGAGAAGGCATTTGATAGCCTGGAATGGGACTACCTGCACACTGTGTTGCGGCGGTTCGACCTCGGCGAGGGTTTCATCAGATGGACCGCGGTCTTGTATACCTCCGTATCGGCCAGGGTTCGGGCGGGTCCGTTAATTTCCTCACAGTACCCGGTGGAAAGAGGCACGAGACAGGGCTGTTCGTTATCCCCACTTCTCTTCGCGCTGGCGGTGGAGCCTCTCGCACTGCTACTCCGATCGGGGGCTCATTACAATGGCTTCTGGACACCTTCGGGCCCGCACTACATTTCGTTATATGCCGATGACCTGTTGCTCTTCCTTGAGGACCCAGTTGTAGCCCTACATGGAGCTGCGACGGCGCTCACGGCGTTTGGGGAGGTCTCGGGCCTCCGGGTGAATTGGGCTAAGACATGCCTCTTCCCGGTCCGCAGAGGCACCCCTAGCCCAGTCCTCAATAGAGAGATTAGATGGGAACCTGACTGCTTCAGGTACCTGGGAGTGTATGTCTATCATGACCCATCTGACCTCCTGGACGGAAACATTACCAGATGCAGTCGAGCGCTACGGGGTAATATGGACTTCTGGGCTACGCTACCGCTCTCGATGGCGGGGCGGGTCGCTCTGCTCAAAATGGTAGCTCTTCCCCGGTTGCTGTATTATTTCCGGGCGCTACCGATTTGGATCCCGCCGGCCACATTTAGGCTCCTACGGTCAATGATAGTCGGATTCCTCTGGGGCTCGGGCCGCCGAAGAGTGGCCCTTAAAACCCTGATGAGGCCGAAGGCCGAGGGTGGGCTGGCGGTGCCGGACTTTGAGAAATACTATCTGGCGGCGCAGCTCCAGACCCTCACCCAGGAGATTGCCAGGGAATTCCGGGGCCCGGAGGACAGGAGAGGTATGGGGATGGCCAGGCATGTTCTCTCCTTCATAGCTCTACGCCAACGTTTGGCCTTGCAAGACCTGACGCTGGAGGAGAAGACCATTCGCCTGTGTTGGAACCGAGCCCACGCCCGGGGCCAATTGCGAATACCGTATGCGCCTGAAATACCTTTAGGGATGTTGACGGCCTTGCCCCATGGCGGTGATTGGTCACGGTTGGCGGACTGGGAGGACGCGGGGCTGCAGTTGGTGGGGGATCTTTATGAGGCTGGGGTGCTCTTGCCCTTTCAGGAGCTCATTGACCGCTTCGAGATTCCCCGCGGAGACTTCCTATTGCACTCGGCCCTGGTCCGAGCGATCCAGGCGCACTGGAAAGGCGGACAGGAGGAACCTCCTACGTCTCCGGTGTGCCAATACGTCATGATGTCTGCGGGCACGGTGAAGGCGGTCACTTGCCTCTACGGTAGACTGATCAATGAAGGGCTGACCCCCCTTACGACCTTGAGAGCCCGTTGGGAGGCAGACTTAGGCAAGGAGATCCCGGAGACGACCTGGTCTCAACTCGTGCGGCGGGCCTGGAAGGGGACGCGCCACGCCCGTTTTCAGTTGGTCTACTATTATGTACTCCATCGGGCTTACCTGACCCCGGCAAAAATCCAACAGTACTTCGCCACGGGCTCGGCGACCTGCCCCAGATGCCCGGCGCCGGAGGCAGACCTCCTCCATATGTTGTGGGCCTGCCCGGGATTGTCCTCCTACTGGGTGGAAGTGGGGAAGACCCTGACGGAGGTAACGGGGAGACCCCTATCGGTCGATGCGGCGGTGGGACTCTTGCATTGGTTTCCACATACCCCCAAAAACAAAATTTCCAGTAAATTCATTGATTTGGGGCTTCTCCTGGCTAAACGAGAGGTGACCAGGAACTGGAAGGCACGAGCTGGTCCGACTGGGAGCAGGTGGCACAGCGAACTTCTGAAGTGGGCGGCGGGAGAAAGCACGCTAAGATACCAACTAGCTGGGAGACAACATAACGAAAAGGCACAGGAAGCAGCGCTAGAATGGGAGACACTAGTGCAGGCCCTCAGGGACTATTGCGCCCCCAGCGACTCTGATAGCGAGAGTGCGGCGCGCCCCGAGTCCCGATAGGCGATTGCGATTTCTGTTTCTGATACTCTCCTCTTGGGTCCTCTCATGAATCCTACTGCGGCTGCTACCATACACTGATGGCGGGGTTGGGTTGGGGAGGGATTACCTTGGAATTTAGTGTTATGTGGGAGGGATTTTCTTTTGGGTTTTATGGGCTTGTTTAGAAAAGCAGATGACGGACAGTGGATTATCCGGACCAGCTTTGCTTTCCTGCTGAGCCCCCACTGGATTTTGTCGCCTGACCTTCGGGCTGTGGGCTGAATGATTGTATATGAAAACATGCTGCGGGGGGTGGGTGGGATGCAGTTCATTGATTTTATTGGATTTATAATGCTGGTCGTATATGTAACATTTTGCTAATTCCTGCAATAAAAATATATTTCAAAAAAAAAAAAATGAGTTTATTCAGCGAGAAACAATCGGCAGCAGTATCCTCCACTGTCATCCAATAACTGTCACGCAAAGGCGGTTTCTCGAATAGGGTGGCAGGGTTCTGGCCCACTTTCATTTCTGCCTCTATTGCTATTTCTTAAAAATGATCTGTGTGTCTGTCTAAGCCGGGCAGTGTGTTACTCCTCTGAGGGTGATTGGCTTTGCAGGTATTCTAGCCAGCTCTGAGTTAAAAAACAATAAGTAAGCCATGCAATGCAATCAGCTGCAGGAACCTTTGCAAAAGTTTCCTTTTATCAAACCCTAAGACTTTGCTACCTCGCCTCACACACAGAAATAACCGTCCTAGCTGTGTGGATTTTTCTCAGGCATCATGGAACAACTTCTTCACACTGAACGCTTCATTTGTGTTTTTTCAGTTTCATTTTTCTCATCAAAGGTGACTAATTCACGACTTGCTGGTGTGAAATAGTTTTGCCATGGCAGCACGTAACTAACACAGCACTACATATTTAAAGATACACAACTACATTGCGGGTGGGGGTGCCAAGTGATAGATAATCTATAGGCTATCCCTCACTCATTCCAGCCTGCTCACTTTGATTGCATTGTGAGCCTTCCTCTTGGCTTGGATCAAAATCTACTACTCGCAAATCTACCTACAGATCACTGTTTTAGCTGATCACTAGTCTTTTCCACCAAACAGACTAAAAGTTTGTTTTCCACGCAGGCCTCTGACTGTAGATCATTAAAATATAGCTTTTTCTTGGAAGGTGACTTTGGGCTGGGACCGCCTTTCAAAGTGACCATCGTCCCCTGGGTTTCAAGGCTAGCTTTGCCTTCGAGCGCAAAAACAAGCTACCCAATTTTCACAGATTTTAGACATTTGTGAATTTTATTAATAATTTAGCAGCATTTTGTTGCATTCTTACACAGCCATGTTCTTTCAAAGGACAATATTATTAAGCCAGATTTTTGTGCAATTGAGTTTTGCCTGCGAATTGTCGTAGCAAGTTAAAAACGGGGTTAGCTGATAATCTAAAAAGGCAACCTTGTTTAAAATTAAATAATGCTCATGTGAGCGACTCATATCCTATGTGGACTGCCATTCTTCTCTTTGTGCTGGAGAGGATCTGTCACACTAATTGACAATTGTGTTTCCGTTGTACCCCAGTTGTTAACTACTTCAATATGTGACATACAGTATATTTATGGCGATGTGCAGAGTGTAGTATTTGGAGAGAGGCCATTCGACATGGCCCTCGTGAGGCAAATCCTTGAGTGGCTCATGCCACTCACTACTCCATCTCCCTCAACAATAATGATACACATCATTGCTCTCAGGGCCGTCTGCATGTGCTGTTTAGGTAATATGTTTTTTTCTGATGTTATAAAAGAATGGGGTTAAGCTAAACCAGAGCGCAAGGGATAAAATTAGTGCAGTGAAATCAAAACAGCTAAGTCTTGAGTGTAGTTCCATTTGTTTCCTGTTGTGATGTTGCTCTCAAATAGTCTAGCATTCTTTTTTGACAATAGGTGAAGTTGCACTGTGGTAATGTATGATTTTACTTTGTTAGTACATTTGTCCAAATAACGTGCTATTGGGTCCAATAAGTTTCACCGGCAAGACATAAATGTTTAACAACATTCCATTCCATGTTATCCATGATATTCCATCAGTTGGTGGAATAGAAAAAAACTTGCAGTTTGAATTAGGAACAATTCAGAATCTGCTTGGAGTAGGTTAATCTCTGGACCCTTCTCCTGCTTTGTGGATTTGGATTGGTTCTAAGAATTTTTTATTAATAACAAACCCCTAGTGATTGGAGATGCTGCAGCTCCTTGGTCACTACTATGCTCTATGCCAGTGACTGTTCAGATGTCTACAGATGTTAGCATGTGATCTGCTAACAAGAATTGCAAAGGCACCAGCCTGACAGGCCTCTAAGCGACTGACACCAGCCCAGTCCAGCTGGTCTGTTGGAGGCACCAGTCAGACATGTGACTGACACACACTGTCGCCCCCACCCGGCCTTTCAGTCGATCAACTTGACAAGTGAATGACACTGCCACAGCCATGCTGGCCTTTCAGAGACACTGGCCTGCCGGGGACATTTTTCCAGGTCTACTAGCCTTCAGATATTCTAGCTTAGCATTTACCTCTGTACCACAGCTGTACATTCCTCAATGTACAGGTACCTACAAGAACCTGGGGCCCTTGGAATGGACGTCCACAACACCGAATGAACGCCCAAAACACCCCAGCTTGTCACTGTGATTGCAGTTCAAGTAATACCACCCAGAGGCTCTTTAGTGATGTCATAACTAAACTTTTACATTTGCTTTATTAACCTTCTTGCTTTCTCAGATTTGCTTCAAAATGCACCATTTCCTCACTTTTTTCAAAATTTTCCAGGGGGAGAACCCCCCCAAACTCCCCTTATAAAGGTTGAGTCGTTCGCTACGCTCGCTTGCCACAGGACACTTATCCCGTCCTTTTACGCCGCTCCACTTTCAAATGTCCCCAGCCGCCACTGCCTCTGATGCACCTTCCTGGAGAGCAAGCGCATTGTGTTCTGGTCTGACAGTATGTCTGCAGTGATGGCTATAAACAACCAGAGGGCCAGATGCCCCTTTGTGCTTCGCCTACTTAAGGCGCTCATTCGTTGCTGCCTGAAACATAATGCATATTTTATTGCCAAGTATGTGCCAGGGGTAGACAATGCAGTAGCTGATGCCCTGTCTAGTTCTAAGTTAACAGAATTCAGGGCACGATGGCCGCAAACACACAAACAGATGGCATTCTTCCCAGAGGAATTATGGAAGCTTGGTGCCCCATTGCTCCCGATCGGATAGATGCCTCCCTAGCTCCTGAGACTAAGGGGTCCATTAGGATGGCGGGCGGGCTTTGCCCGCCCGCCACCCTAACGGAGAAGAGGACCGCCCGCTAACAGTGCGGGGGTCCCGACATTTGTATTAGGATGCGCCCACCACACAGGCGGGCGCAACCTGTATGTCTACCATTGCGGCGGGCGGAGCAGGAATCTCCGCCCGCCGCAATAGTAAAAGTGCACGTTTTGCTTGGCAACGCGCAACACGACAGGCACCGCGCGGTGCCTGCCATGTTGCACTCTGACATGCGGGGGGGTACCATAGGTACCCCCCATGTGCACCCCCCAAGCCACGGACTCCCAGGGGGCCCGCAAGGGGCCCCCGCAGGGAGTCTCCGCATGCCTTTCCGTGGCGGCATTCCCGCCACAGAAATGCACTGTGTAATGCACATTGTAATATGGCGGGCGGTGTCTACAAGACACCGCCACCATGTTACAGGTTTTCCGCCCCGGCCGCTAGGCGACCGGGGCGGAAAACAGGCGGGTGGTGTTTCCCACCGCTGCGGTCCCCTCCGCCATCGTAATATGGCGGGGGGAATGCAGGGAAGGATGGCGGGTGGATTGCCTCCGCCAGGGTGGCGGTGGCCACCGCTACCCTGGCGGAGGCAATCCGCCCGCCATCCTAATAGGCCCCTAAGACTATGTAGGAGAATGCATGGCGGGCTTATATGGGTTCCCTCAGTAATCCCGGGGGGACAGAGAAATTTACACCAGAGGGGATGCTGTTATTTCTAGTTCAACAGAAAGAGAATGGGGAATCATTATCTTTCGTTAGGAGACAGTTGTCAGTGATTGCCTTTTTCGCGGGGCTGAAGGGTAAGGGGAAGGGACACACACATCCAAACTTGCTGCTGGTCCGCCGTCTCGGAATCCATTGGAAAGGACAAAGAGGGCTTCTCCCTCTCTCCCACTGCTTTTATTCTTGTCTGGAGGAAATCACCCGTGCACTTTGATGACGTCAGCGACTACCTTCGCTTCCGGTGTCTTCTACCTCCCACTGGAAAGAAAAGACAAACCCGGCTCCCGCCTGAGATGCAACTAAGACACCACGCCCCTAGGTGCGGGTGGCGCCGGTCAGTGGGTGTGCCCCTCCCCATGGATACAAATCAAGAATCTAGATGTGTGAGTCAACTTTGTTGAGGCTGGTGACCCTGAGAAGTAAGCCTCAATTAAACCCCAACACATGGCTCTGAAGGGTAAGACAAAAGATTCAAAAAACATGTGCAAAGATCTACCCCCAATGTATTTGGCATCACAACGAATGCTACTGGGTGTCTCAAATCTTTTAAAAATAAATTCTGCAACATAACATTTTCACATAATGTTTCCACCCTGTTTTCATTATATGTATTTATGAAGGGTTAACGTTCCCTTCTGTAGTCAGCAGTACTTCCGGTTGGCCACCCTTCGGGGTTATGAGCATAATCTGAGAAACATTCTCATGTCTTTAATACCTGAAGTTGACCAATTAACAATGACAAACTAACATGATCTACATGGAATTCCAGATGTAAGGTTTAAGTATGAGCCCAATGCTTTTATTAAATCTCAGAGACCTTTACTCATTTGTGTCAACATGAGGAGGCATCCTCCTTCAATCTAGAATTTTCCCCATCCACAACCTTGACTTTCATTATTAGTAGGGGATGACACTTCAGTAACAAATGATTATTGCACCCAACGGTACTCATTTTATCGACCTCAGATGGATGAAAGGCTGAGTGGATCTGCCAGGATTTGAACCTGTGGCTTCTGAGCAAAACACAGCACTGAGACCGCCCTCATCGCAGCAACAGACGACATTCGAACTCTACTGGACAATGGAGACACAGTCGCCCTCATCCTCCTCAACCTCTCTGCAGCATTCGATACAGTCTGCCACAGCACCCTTCTACAACGCCTCAATAACATCGGAATTCAAGGAAAAGCACTTGAATGGATCACCTCGTTCCTCACCAGAAGAACCCAGAGAGTCCGCCTTCCTCCATTCAAGTCCGAGGCCTCTGAAGTCATCTGCGGCGTACCTCAAGGATCCTCACTCAGTCCCACCCTCTTCAACGTATACATGAGCCCCCTCGCGGCCATCGCACGCCAACACAACCTCAACATCATCTCTTACGCGGACGACACTCAACTGATCCTTTCCCTCACCAATGATCCCAGCACCGCCAAAACTAACCTACACGAAGGAATGAAAGAAGTTGCCGAATGGATGAAACAAAGCCGTCTGAAACTGAACTCAGACAAAACAGAAGTCCTCATCTTAGGTACATCCCCCTCCGCTTGGGACGACTCCTGGTGGCCGGAAGCCCTCGGAAAAGCACCCATCCCGACAGACCACGCACGGAACCTTGGAGTCATCCTGGATTCTTCACTCTCAATGAACAGACAAGTCAGCGCCGTATCCTCTTCCTGCTTCAACATTCTTCGCATGCTCAGAAAAACATTTCGCTGGATCCCCTACGAAACAAGGAAAACAGTCACCCACGCTCTGGTCACGAGCCGACTGGACTACGGAAACACCCTCTACGCAGGTACCACCGCTAAACTCCAGAAGAAACTCCAACGAATCCAAAACGCCTCAGCCAGGCTCATATTAGACATCCCACGCAACGAACACATCTCTGGTCACCTTAAAGACCTCCACTGGCTACCCGTCAATAAGAGAATCACCTTCCGACTGCTTACCCACGCACACAAATCACTCTACGACATCGGACCAGATTGCCTCAACTCTCGACTGTCCTTCTACACCCCCTCCCGCCAACTACGTTCTTCCAGCCAAGCCCTCGCCACTGTACCCCGCATCAACAAGACCACCATGGGAGGCAGATCCTTTTCATACCTGGCTGCTAAAACATGGAACTCACTCCCCGCTTACCTTCGCCTCACCCAGAACCACCTAGCGTTCAGAAAGCAGCTTAAAACGTGGATATTTGACAAATAATCCTCCTCCCCTTCCTAAGCGCCTTGAAACCCTCTGGGTATGTAGTGCGCTATACAAATTTTATGACTTGACTTGACCTGACTAAGAATTCACATCCCAGCCACACCTCCTGTCACTCATGGTCATTCTCAATCAAGCAGACCCTTAACTGCTGACATATAGGATGATTGAATACATGCATTGCTGAAAACCTAGCTATAAGAATTTTCCTGGATAACAAACCTGCCTTGCAACATAGTGATAAGTTTATTGATGCAGCCATATGGTAAGTGCAGTTTTTTACCTTAAAGGGGAAATACTGCTGCGATCTGGGATACGTATTGAGAATCAAGCAAGGAACAGGGTTTAGGTGAGTGGGTAGGATAGTGGTGCCTGCCCAGGGTGAAGTGGCAGTCACTAAATCTTCTGTAGTAGGACGGGGCGTACAGGAAGGGTTAACCCAGAACCCCCTACCTAAGGTCTTGTACATGTGAAAAGAGCCTGTGCACACGTCTTAAAATTATAGTAGAGTAAGTACTCTGTCCATCAGAATCAGACAATATATACAGTACAAATATACAATAGTTCAAAATTTGAAATATGTTCTTCTTTTATTCTTGGAAGATTGCCCAGCCAACATGTGTTTCGTCTGGGTGAATGACCCTAGACTTCATCAGGGCTTGAGGCAAATAATGGAGGTCTTCCGGTCCCAGACGCTGCGATCGTTCTCGTTGGACCAGTTTACTCGCTCGGTCAGCCTTGCCAGTCTTCTGGCTCTTCCGAGTGATATTTTGGATCTTTCGTGGTGGACCTCACATGTTACCGCACAACCTATTGACAGCAAACCATTGACTCAAGCCTTAAAATATTCCAGTTGGAAGTGGATTTCGCTGTCAAATTACTTGTGAACCTTTATCCGGAGTACATTACTCTACTCAACCTCCTATTCCAGCCGGGACGGAATTACAACCGGCAGGGAGATATCAGATCTCCATAATATACTCTACTATAACAGACGCGTGCACAGGCTCACGTATTGAGAATCATCTAGAACAGTTAATATTGATAGTATTGAAAATCAAACATCGATCTTCCTACTCCCAACTGAATGGATAAATAGAGCACATTTTAGCTTATTTTAGATGCCACCAGGGAAATCTTAATGATTTTGGGGTCTCTGAGCCAAACGTATTTTAAGGACCCCTAATTGGAACAGCTTTAACTTTTGGATCCAATCTCAGCTATTTCATGCCCTCTTTGACCAGGTCACTGACCAATTTCTCAATGTGATTACATCTAATATTCAGGGATAGTAATATGTGTTTTCAGTATTGTAATACAGCAACTCACTAATATTGCTGCAAATAATCTCTGTAACACCCTTCCATATCTCATATGTGAGGTCCTGTTTTGATCTGAAATACATTTTTTATGGCTGTTGCAAGAACTATAAACACATTTTTCTGCAAAATGTATGTAATAGATTCTTATACATCACCCACAGTAAAAATCAATTAAAGAAAAACAGTATTCAAAACAATCAATTTAGTAATTGTTCAAGGTAATTTGGGAAAGACTCTGCAGAACAGGCTGGGGCCCTGGGCCAGAGCCCACTTTGCCCATGCCTTAAAAAGTTTCTAGCCACCAGTCTTGTATTGTTCTACTGCATGTTCTGCCACTAGATCCTTTTACAGGACTTGCATTGTTAGGTTCACTTCTAAAGTCATGCCTAAGCCACTGCTTGTTAATGGTGAGGGAGCCATGGGTTCTTCCTCGAGGTCAAGGTGACTTCAGGACACATCTGTCTTCAAGATATCATTGTCAACTTCAGCCATGTTGTTGCTTCTTCATGCTTTCGGTTTTTGCCTTGTAAATCCTCCCCGTTAAGGGATTTTGAAGCCAGCACCAGCAAAGCAAATAGGTCTCGCCTTGGTGACCTATTAGCTTTGCCAAGGGTTAGCATCGCAAATGCTGTTCATCATGGTTAATGTATATATAAACAAGCATTTGCGATGCAATAGGTCTCGCATTTACGCGAGTTTGAGCTATTAACCTTGCAAATGACAATGTTTTTTATTTTTGTTTTTGTTTTTAAAACATAAATAAAAGGCATTGTCATATTCAATACCAATAGCTTAAACTTACGAGACCTATTGCATTGCAAATGCTTGTTTTTTTTACGCAACAAAATGTAAATACCTGTAAATCAATTGTATACATTTTTGAAACATTAGCAGTTAGGAAAGTACACCTGAAGTGTGATGGTAACAAATATTTATTAGCACAAAAACAAATGAAGACCCTTTACTTGGGATGAGTAAAAGATAAAAATTTGTTGAAACCAGATTTTTACACATTATTGTATGTGAGCTATATAGTTATATCAGTAAAACGGCATTTATTTTATTTATATTTGAATTTATAATGTGCAACAGCTACCCACAGTGGGTTTCCCGGCGCAAGGGATAGACTGAAGAAGAAAACAGACACATCAACAGCACCATAAATCAATCAAAGCGGCATGAAGATCATTAAAAGAGTATAGTTTTCAGTTTTCAGGCATCAGTGCAACGTTTGCAGCCTTATCAATGGAAACATGATGTCTGTAAATGAAAGTGTGCTATATCACTTTGACCAATCTCCTGAATGGACTTGTCCTTTATGAAACGCTTGGGTCGTTCACGGTGCCTATGTGTTAATTGCTGCAACAATGTTGGCAGCATCTCCCCGCCCTGAAAATCGTTTCAGCGCCACTGATCTTAAGAGACGCCGTTCTGATCTGGGGGACATGTTTTTTTGCATGCTAGAGCTTTCTGATATGGCAATATGAGGCTTTCATTTTGAGTCATTTACCATGTTTCACGAATACATAGCCAGTATGATAGCTCGGTGGGTTCTTTGTGTGCTGTCAAAATCTGTGTGCACTTTACAGGCCATGGGTTTCTAGCCTAGAGCAGTGACTTCAGAAATAACTGCAGCTTTGTGGGGCCGTAAATTGCGTTCACTTAAATTGGCCAATGATATATCTTGCAAGCTCCAGGGCTAATAAGCCACAAGACCATAGCAGCAGGTGCTACAAATTAAAATGCATTATACTACAAATACATTGCTTGAATATATCGGTATTCGCGTTCTGCATTGGATTTATTTTTTTATTATTTTGTGGTTCTGAAGTCTGCTTCGTGTTACAACGCTTACGTCCACAAATCCGGGGCTTGAGTCGGGGTACCACGCGGGCGGACGGCGTCCCCCCACTTATTTTACAGGGAGCTCTGTGCAGAGTAGGGCAATAATTCAGGTTAATTATTACTGACAAGTAATCGAAGCTTTACCACTTAATTCTCTCTCATTCAGAAGGCTGCTCACACGCTGGCTTCTCGGATGCACTCGCATCTAAGGGGTGAGTGAGGGGAGGCAATGAGTCTGATGGTGCAAGCCACCTTTCGTGGCGTCAGTGCCCCCCCCCCCCCCCCCCCCCCCCCCCCACACTTATTAATTTAGGACTTGTGCCCTGCACAAATGTTATACCCTCCTCGTTTTGTTCGTATGGCTGAAATATTGGGTGGGCTCTGTTGCCTGTTAGTTTTACCCTGCGCATGTTGGGTGGATTTTAGAAGCCCCGAGTATAGGGTGACCACTGACCAGACGTCCTGGACTTGCCCGGACAGTTCCGGGTTTTCACGAGGTGTCCCGGCAGATTTGGGTAAGCTTTTAGAGGGGTTGACTGAAAACAGTGAGAGGCACTTTTTTGGGTTTCTAAAGCTTTGCCAGTTAGCAGCTGTTATAAATAAGCACTTTAATTAATAGCTATGATTTTGGTAGTAGAAATTACATTTTATTTACTTTCTAAAAGCATCTTCTGTGAGCCTATGTTGATGACAGCTGTCATTCTGCGCCATTCCGTGGAGGAAAAATTGTAGTCCGTCTTCTATTTTTCCCAAATGTCCCGTGTTTTTTGGTTCTCAAGATCTGGTCACCCATCCCGATTAGTATCCTGGCACTTGTGTATTTTTAAATGATGTTCAGCAGCTTGTAAGGTCGCCTTATTGGACCAGCTGTGGATGCCAAGTGAATGCCTTGTTGTGTTAAGGAAAGCCGCCTCACTCCCGGGAGAGGAACAGCCTCGGCTCTCAGGGGGAAGGGAACAGAAAGTGAAGCCAATAGAGCCCGGTGAGCGCCACTCTCCTACGAGGCGCTGATGGGTGCGCCCGTCGTTAATGGGGACTGGGTGTGCCCCATCTCCCAGCCTCAGCCCCGTAGCTGTTGATGCCAGCCTTACCCAGTGCATTCACCTCGGAACCAACCGCCGCAGTCACGTTGTGCATCTTACAGTACAGGCCACAGGCGTGGCACACTCGGTCCCCGTTTGCGTTGCGCCGCCATAACGTTGTCTGGCAATTGGCACAACACGTCCCTGCTCCTCTGGAAGCCGACTAAAAAAATAAACAAATAGCAAACATTTAAAAGAGTAGTGGACTCGAGTTGGCAAAACTCTTTAAAGGTGCAGGTCTGGGAATTGCTCAAACGTGCACTCTCCCGAAGTGGCAAATGAAGAGTAGATGTCCGCCATCTTATTATGAAAACTATTTAGCTAAATCCTTGCACTTTTGCTGTGAGCGAGATAGAGCCGAGGATGCCTACACCAGATCTAAAAGCGATTTAACACTCACAAAAAGCTCCTTAATTGTTCACATTTGCAATTTTATCTGCGTAGTAAGCTGCCCGTGCTACATGGCAAGCTCTGGAGTACTCCTAGGCCGCAATCTGACGTTTTGTTTTAGTCTTGTGACCATAAGTCTTATCCCCAGGCTCGTTCTAATTGTTTGCATTTTTTCTTAAGTAGGGATAGCGAATCATTAAACCAAGGGGCTCCTGTGCGACTACATGTATTTTTAGGGCCAGCTTTGAGAGTCAGGACTCTGTATAAAGAGACACAAATCCACGTGTCAACTGCTTTCGCATCCTTTTCCAAAATACCCAGAGAAGTTGGTCCCTCCTCTTGTAAATGGGTACATAATGTTTCCAAGTTCAGCTTGACCCCTGGTCTGTAACTCGGATTGGGTCAGAAATAGACTGCTTGGCCAATTTAATTTGAAGCGTCACTGAAAAATGATCCTACCACTGTAGTGGTACCGGAGTATCCTCTGACGGGGACAGATTTGGGAAAAAAGGTTACACATATGGCCTGCTGGATGAGAGGAGAGTGTACCAAGAGCAATAAGCCAAGCACTCGAAAATCCTCAGTACTAGACGAGGGTAAACTGTTACTGAGCTCATCAAAATGGATGTTGAGACCATCTAAAATAGTCAATGTAAAATTGGCACACTTCAAGGCAAATGGGGTAATGATCTTAGCTTTAGCCGCACTCCTACAATCGGTGGGGCCTCGGGGAAGGCACAACAAAGCTCCAGACATAGTAACATTATTTATAAGGCTGAGAGGGAAAAGTAAGCCAGAATGGTCAGAGACATTTAAAGGTTTCATGCAGCAAGAAAACACTTATTTAAATATAATGGAAATTCCTCCACCCCGCCTGCCCGGCCAATCACTCTTTATAATGCGATACTGCTTAGGAGCAGCCGGTGCTGTGTCAGACAAACAAAAAGAAAGAATAAAGTCACATTTCTGTTAAAAACAGGGCATCTAAATTATGCCTCGTCATAAACCGAAAAACTTCATAGGAGTGTTTAACCAGTGATTGGCAGATCAAGGAAAAGAACCAAAAATTGAAGTGTCGGCCAACCGAGGTAGAGCTATGCGAGGTGGAGACCTGTTTGGTCCGAAATTGAAAACCGCAATAAAGGCAACATTGGAGCTGTCAGAATGTATCATAGTATGTCTGCATTAAGGCAAGATCACTATGCGAATAGAACGCAGGGTGTCAGAAGAGCACCTGAAAATAACAGAGGCAAAATGTCTAGGCTTCCTGTCCCTGGGCCCATTTGGGCGCGGACGGGTTCAGATATGTTTAACCTGCGCACCACCCTTATTTAGATAAGTGCTGGTAAACGTTAGAGTTATTATGGCGCTCTAACATTAGAGCCCGTGGAGAGACTTCAAGCTGCAAAGCCAAAATGGCCACTAAGTGCTCCCAAACTCTGCTAAAAATGAGCTGAAGTAAAACACAATGCCATTCAAAATGGCTGAAAAAAATCATATGGATGGCCCCCCTCTCTGCTCAGAAAACGGTAGTCCATGCTCTTATTACTTCTAGGCTGGATTATGGCAATTTTCTGTACTTGGGCTTAAATAAAGCCTTACTCCGAAGACTCCAGGTAGTACAGAACACGGCTGCCAGATTATTGGGTCGGGTAACGATGTTTTCATCAGTTGCCAGCTTCCTTCGTTGCCTTCATTGGTTGACGAAGGAAAGCTCTCTGCTACACGTTCAAAATCAAAACTGGAGTGACCCCCTTATACCTACAAAAGTTAGTGAAGCAGCATGAACCTTTGGGACTTTGCTTTGACCATCAGATGAGGCTTTTAGGTTCCGAAATTCAAACTCTGACCGATCTTTCTCTTATATGGGTCCTACCATGTGGAACTCCCTTCCGCTTTCCCTTCGCAAGGAGACCGACTACAGTCTCTTCCGCAAAAGTCTAAAAAAACCTGGCTATTCAACTCCTAAAAACTTTCATTAACTCTGACCTCTGACCTGTCTGGCACTGGGAAACCCCTAGGGGTAGCTGTGCGCCCTACAAATTCAAATAATAATAATAATATAAAACTCTTGGGCAGAGGAAACCAATGGTAAGCAAAGGACCAACCAATGGTAAACAAGGCGAATCTCCTAGCCTCTCTGTGCTCTTGGTAAGCCACAATATGCCTGCATCAAAACGCGCATGCGCTGTGTAGTAGGCTCGATTTTTAATAGAACACACACTTGCAGAACAACAACGAGAGCAATGCAGCAACAACCCTTCTTGAATTGTTAGGTCCAGCAGCAAGTGAGCATTTTGACGGCTGTCTTTGCCTTCAAAGAAGAGGCTAAGATGCTGTATATTCTGCACATGAACTCTGGAAATGTTAAGCCTTTTTGTAGTCTTGTTTATGGAAAATATTTAAACAATATATTGAACGTATTTTGGTTTTAAACCAGATACACGGTATTGTATGCAACTGTTTTTTTTGCTATGTTTTTTTTTGTTAACCGAATAAAGCTTTTTTGACTATGGAGTGATCTCCTGACACCCGAGGGCCCAGTCCAGTTAGTTGCTAACTCTCTACTCAGCACAAACTGCAGCAAACCAGCAGGCGTCACACTGAAACTGGCCTGCTCTGACGCCAGCACAGTCCTTGAAGTGAAAGGGAACTGAGAAGATGTGATTAGGGATTGGTTTGCACCACAGTAGTGCGTTTGCGCATCTTCAGTGCCACAACACTCCCCCGTGTGTACTGTGCTGGTGTTCTAGGCAATGCACAGAAACCCTGCATTGCTAACATTGACGAGATGGGATAGACTCCCATAAGTCCAGCAAACTGAGAGAAGGTTGCCTGTGTGAGAGCAGATTGGTACATTTTCAAAGCTTATGGTATACGAATTTAGGCTTTAGCTATACTAACAGCAATGTAGGCCTTGTCATCCAATTACAGTGACACTGCATCCTATCACGTGACTCGAGCTGCTGTTTTATTCTTAGCCATAATAAAGGATTCATAGGCTTCAGTAGACACGAGAGTGATTTTCCACAGCTAAGTAAACAGATTGTACTTTCTCAAGGACAGAGCTACTGTTGCAGTCTGAATAACATACCATGTAACCTTTCATGTGCTGAGAACAGAAGTGACGTGATACAGAACTTCATGTAGCAGAACAGTTAGAGAATCCCCAAATGAATTCTGTTGCGACTGTTGCTCCTTTACTGGTTTCCAATTGGTTAAGAGAGTGTGAACCACGTACGGTTGTAGTAAATGTATGAAGCCTTTGTCGAAAACACTATTAAAGAATGTGCGTTCTCCTTGCTAGGAGGAGGCGCTTTCCCCATGCTTAGAAGGTGATTCTGTGCTGGATTTCCACTAGACCTTTAGTGTGTTCTTTGCTGTATTCCTTATTGACTTGTATGCTGATGGACTATCTCATTCAATGGCCCAGCTTATGCATTTATGTACTTTAAATTAGGGGTGGGCGGAATTTGCGTAATCATGTTACACAAATCTCCGCGAAACGGTAAAAAATCTCTGTAAATACGCAGAAATTCCGCGAACATGTGGAATTGCTTGTTTGCGATGCTTATTTACTGTTCGCAACCGCTGCTTGCGTGCTCGGGGGAAATATCTTGCGAACACGCACTTGAGAACGCAAACAAGCGAAAAATTTTGCGAAGTCGCGGAATGCAGATTTTTGGGCATTTTCGCATTCTCCACGGAACGCAAAATTACCCAAATTCTGCAAATTCCACAAACATAACGGAATTTACCGCCCAGGCCTACTTTAAATATTTAAACAAACCTTTAAATTGGAGACCCTTGTCGGTTTTTCTTTAACAGAAATACTTCAGTCTCACCTTCTGCAGCTCCATGTATTAACATAACAGAGAACGGTCCAGGGGGGAGCGCCAAAGCCCAATAGGCTCTACATAGCTCTGATCTGGTGCTAATGTGCTGAGTAAACAGCAAAATCGAGTTGTGGTTTAGCAGGTTGACAGATCTGGTAGCAGAGCTGATGGTTCAGACTGGATTAGTCAAATACTGATGGGACCCATATAGGTAAATTGGCTTCAGAAACGAGAACTGTACCACCATGGCCTAGGCGGATGTGCCCCGGGACCCAAAATTGATCAGTAGGCAACATTGTGTGCTCACAGATGAATGTGGACTAAAATAGGTGCATTTTGGGATTTGGAGTGCAAGATGAAATGCTTAGATGCAGTGGGCGGACTTTGAATCAAATTACTATGTAGCTTTAGTTCTTGAATTTATGGAAACAGTGGTCTTTGTCTCTTTGATGTTTTTTCCTAACTTTTGAAGACCATGCTCTATAAAAGTATTTGTTATGGTTTATGCCATAAAAGGTACCTTAAGTGTTACATGAAGATTTAACAGGTAGTTGTGTTGTCTTTTAAGGTGAGGTGTACTCTGATGCACACACCAAGATGGGGATGTAACTTTGCCATTGTGGGGTTGCACTAATTAGAGTTGATTGTTGTTCATTCCTAGGTGCACAGAAGTGAGCACATTGGTCAGGGCAAACCCCTGCAGGTTGAAGGTCTGTTGTGTGAATGTTATTTTGACTAGGCAGCTCCTTTTGAGACTTAATTTTATATAGAAGAAGCAGGCTACATTCAAAACTATGAATGAGTGTGAGAGAATGGAGTTCAGAAGAGTCTAACAGCACACAGACTATTTACGTTGTAGGGGGTCCACCAGTAGCAGCACATGGTGGGAGTGCTGCTGGGCGCTGACATGGGACGGGGAAGGGGCAGGGTGGGGGTAGTAAACTATGGATTACGGCCGATTAGAGGTAAGTAAACATATAAATAAATGAAATGAATTTCATTGCGAGCGCTGCATCGCATTTGGCGCAAAGAGAATCCTACCTCTTAGAAACAGATGAGATCAATCAGAAAATGACAAGGAGGACGCCATTATTGACCGTTTCCTGAGATCCAGACCACCTATGTACCATGCAGCCCCACCAGCAGGATTCACTTCCCAAAGTTCCATGCAAAGCAGAAAGACGCCACCTAGCCCCACAGAGGCGAGTGCACCCCCAAGTTAAATACAGGCAGGAAGTTAACAGACACCACCAGTTCAAAGTACCCCGCTAAACAAGACATAAACATTAACCAGTATGTGCCCCTTACCAACCTCTATAACTACAACTACTCCCCAAGTTCACCCCACCACCACTCTGACTCAAAGAAAGAAACTACCAAGGAATTCTAGGATGGCTACTAGCGACAGAGATTTAAGGGTGTAAAATCAAAAGGCTTAGGGACGCAAGTGAAAGACTTAATCAAATGCATCAGAGAATAGAGTGAATTGGAAAAGTTGAGGGAGCAATGGTCAAAGAAAGAAAAATCAAAGGTGAGACAGAGAAGAGAGGCAATAGAGAGAGAAAATACAGGGGAGACAATACACAAGTACCCTTTAAGGGAGGTCCAGGGAGGAGCTTATGTGCATATTCCGTGGCCTCAAGCAGATCTGTTTCACTTCACAAATACTCTCCCTAATTTCAAGGAAAACGTGACAAGTGGTACACTGAAATAGATCAGATTATAATGACTTCAAAGGTGTTGTGGAGAGGACTTGGACATATTGTTTGAAGTGGCAGTCCTGACAGACTGATGGGCCGAATGCAAAAGAGCTGTAGACTGGGCAACACAAGATCCTCCGAGATTAGTAAACACAATTGCCCCATCCCCGATAGTGAAAGCTTTAAGCATGGGCGAATTTTGCGAATTCGCGGTTTGCGAACTTGCGTGTTCACAAATTCGCAATCTGCAAAATCAGCAAACTCTCGCGAATTTGCAGATTTTTTCTTTTTTTTGTGTTCGCAAGGGTTTCTGCCAGTTCGCAAGGGTTTTGTACCAGTTCACAAACGCGAACTTACTTGTCGGTTGCAACGGTCGCGACTATGTTGATTCTACGTCTGGTTCATCACAGCACCCTCTGTTTCACCACTGCCACCCTCTGGTTCACCCATGCCACCCTCTGGTACATCACTGCCACCCTCTGGTACATCACTGCCACCCTCTGGTTCATCACTGTAGATTATGGGGGGAAAAGGCAGCACACCTGCCCTGCTTCAACTGACATGAATTAATTTGGGGTTGATTAATGTGTCACTGAGTCTGGCACCTGCTTCCTTATCTGTAATTGCTTTCTGTTGCAGTGCAATTTGTTTTCACAGGACGTTTGTGGTCTACTTGTAGCTATTCTCTGAGCCTGCTGTGAGGGTCAGAGCAGGGTCATAGAATAGTTGCAAGTAAGCAACTAAACTCTTGAGGGGGCCCTCAGGAAACACTACAGGGAATGGTTACTAATGATGAGGTTGAACTTTTGCACCTGCTGAGTGCTTTCAGTTTTGCAAAAATCGTTTTTCTGCAATTTCTCGGGATTCGCGGGCGCGAATTTGCGCGAGATCGAATTTGGAAGCCGCAAATTTGTGCGAATATGCATTTTGTTTTTTTGCGGCGTGTTAGTTCGCAAGTTTTTGTGCGTTTTAGCGAGCCGCTTGTAGCGGCAATGGCTCAAAGTTACCCTCACGGTCGTTCACGGGCACGGCCATTTTGTTTGCGTGACGTATTTCCGTTTCCGGGCGCTATGTGTAATCTCGCAACGTGTGCGGCTCGCTAGTACAAGTTTGCGTGTGATCGCGAGGAAAATCTCGCACGAACTTACCCACGCGGTCATGAACGGGCGCGGCCATCTTGTTTTTCATTCATGTACCAACACTCTCGGGTCCGGCGCACCTACAACCAGGCCACCCACCGTTGGACGGATCTCCTGGACCGGGAACGCGACTTGATCGACCTGCTCGGCTTCGAGATCCCCGGGCTTGGTGAGTAGTAGTAGCTATTTCTTCACTACTCTGTTTTCTCCTGCACTAATGCTGCTGATTACATTGTAGGTAAATTATATTTCAAAATCTTCGTGCATTTCAGGTGCACTGCTCTCCTTCTCAGTAGCGTTGCTACTATGCTTATTTGTTTTCGATTTTGTGTTCATTTCATTGGCCTGAGAAATTATGTATGAGTGTAGTTTAAAGAACTGCGTGATGCTAGACACTAAATGTCAGATTTTTAACTACCGGCGCATCCCTGCAAAGTAGCAGGGATGCCCCACTAATTGTGCGCCATGCCACCACCACCCATGGTGCGTCGTATTTACTATGCGGCGCACCATGGGCCCAAAACGTCACCGAAGCGTTTCGCATCTGTGCCGTAAAGGCGGCGCATTGCTGGAGTTGCGTCGCAACGATGGCACAGCTCCAGCAATGCTCTGGGGTGCCCTATCTCCCCAATGCTGCGTCAAGCCGTACGTCTGCTTCAAGTAGGTGCAGGGTTTGAGTCACGCATCATTGTCCTAAAAGTGACTAATTGAAATCTTGTAGATTTCCCTCAGCGACTTTTAGGATGCGTTCCTGCGCAGGAACGCCCTCCCTTGTGCCAGAACGCCCCCTGATGGCGCAAGGCTTTACAACGTGATGCATCTCCCATATGCGTCACGTTGTTAATATACGCCGCACCATGGCACCTCTTTTGTTCTGCCGCTGCGTCACAAAAGTCACACAACAACGGAGCAAAAGAGCCGCAAGGGGCTTGTAAATCTGCCCCTACAGACTCAAGTCCAGTCCTTCCTTTGTACACCTGGCAATAAGAAGAAATAGTGGTGGTGGATTGATAGTTTGAGTATTTTAATGACTGGTTAATGTAGTAGGAAACTTTTTAGTGTGTTCGCTGATCTGCAATCACAATGGAGTTTGTCTGTCACTTTGCGTGCTGTGGACTGCTGCCTGCCAGTCCTAGGCAAACCTTTTTAGTAGTTATTTTAGTGAGTTACATAACTTTCCAAGTTGACGGTCCGCAAATCAAGCAATACTAATATCGTAGTAGACCACATGAGATAGGTCAATATATCCCGTGGAATAGTTGTCTATTTGCTATTTCGCCAAATATTTTGTTATTGTTCTTTTGTAATGTTTGATTTGGTTGACCACAATCATCCATGTTTTCGGGTCTTTCTTTCTTTCATGTTCTACATCAGCTCCCCCCAGGGTCAAGAGGACATAGGAGAAGGCTGCTGCTGCTGAATAAGGCCAGGATTGGTCAGGCGAGGGCTCCTTTGCTGGCCCCGGTAAGTTTTAATTTTAATATAGAGTACCTATTTTTTCCTCATTTGATTTTTTCTAAATCGTCTTTGACCTTCTTGTAGACTGTATCTAAATTCTTATCCTGCCTCGACTATGACTCCCTGTGGTAATACTAGATTATTCTTATTAGTCTGTCTGTGTAGCTAACTAAGATTGCACATTTGGCAAAAGGTGTTAAACGAAACTCCCATTCTAGTCAGCAATAGCTCTCTCTGGGGAACATCCTTTACAACGCAGATTTTACTCCGCAGTACCCTTACAACGCGTCTTTTTCAACGCAACTCGTAACCACGACTTGCGCTGGAGGGCGCTACAGGACAAGGAATAATTTAATTTAGTATCCAACACCTTCCCTACTGTATGTAGGCTGGTGTTGGAATAGTAAATTTAAAAAATCCTAAATCCGCACCCCTCCAGCACAAGTCGTGGTAACGACTTGCGTTGTAAAAAACGTGTTGAAAAGGTACGTGTGGTAAATCCATGCATCGTAACGTCGTACATCTATCTCTATGCACTGAGTGCAGTCCTCTGGGATTGTCCATAATGTCTTTTCAAGTCTTCTAAATGTTTATGTTTTGACAATTACCAACAATAAAAATGTGAATGACCACCAAGAAAGAATAAGATACTACTTTACTTTTGGTTTGGATAGGAGGACAATCCATACTACTACTGTTGCAGGGACAAATCTGCACAAACAGAACCATGGACACTAAATAGTACATTGTTTATCAATTATAATAGGCGCAGGTAGACTTTCCACATACCTCAGTGATATCAGTCTTTGAAGAACCCCCAATCTCCTTACTGACTAGATAGTGTGGCAGAGTCATTTAGATCCCAAATTCATCGATGATTGATCCCAATGATGATTATCCAACGCAGGACAAGAGTACGGAGTCAGAGTCCAGAAGTGTCAGAGGCACGGACTCATGCTTGCAAATTGCAAAACCTTTTGCTCATTCACTCTTGACCAAAAACCACAGAGTCTATTTAAGTTTTAAAGCTTTATTAAAAGTAAAAATATTTATTAAAATCAAGCTTGTCATA
The DNA here is from genome assembly GCF_964263255.1 of Lissotriton vulgaris. Taxonomy (NCBI): domain Eukaryota; kingdom Metazoa; phylum Chordata; class Amphibia; order Caudata; family Salamandridae; genus Lissotriton; species Lissotriton vulgaris. Next base: position 1,229,129,594 of record NC_141689.1, on the reverse strand, counting down.
AAACATAAAAGGTTGATTAAAAATGGAAAAGGGCTTATAGTGATTTATTTCACACATTTATTGTGGGCGAGCCGAGCCCTCACGTGGTTTAACCTTTAATTTTTCTTTTTGGTGCTGAATCGTTGGTCCCTCTGTCCTAGTGGTGATGATGATGATTTGTTCTTAGAAGTGAAACTTCTGTCTGTTATGAGAAAAATGGTGCGTGTTAAAAAGCAGGCATTCATCAGTTGTGCCAAAAAGTGCAGCAAGACAACACCCTTTTACTTTAGAGTAGACAGTCACAAATTATTAGATTGGTTTCTGTATTCACATTTCTTCATTCCTAGACAAAATACTAGTGAGTGGTGTATGTCTATGACATCTAACATTCTTAAATGTACTTTGTAGGTGGAACATCTGTTGCTGGGCCCAGCGCGGAGGTGGAGGAGGAGACTTCAGGGGAGGAGGCGGTGCAGGTGCCGGACGATACTGCTGTGCGGGTTGCCACGGTAGTGGTGGGCAGTGGTAAGCTCTTATATTCCTTACTATTGAGATTACAGACTACATAGTGTGCTCCCCGTGAGAAAACGTAAGGTTTGTCCAGATGAGAGACATGAAAAAGAATGATTGACATATAGTTTGAATGGATGGATGCCTGGATCATGGTACTATCTGACTCTTAGATAGCATATGTGTATCTAGAGAGAGTAGACGGTCACTGGATGAACTAAGTGTTACTTTGAAGAGCATGTAACACTGCACCCGCACGTCCGTCCCAGTGCAAGGAAAAGAAGTTGTAATTTTGTCCGAATACTACCATTAATAGTAGCAGTAGTTTGTATTGCAAGCACAGCATATATCCGGCTATTAGGATGGCCACTCACTCACTACCTCTGTTAATACGTTTAGTAGAACTCAGTCATTCATGTGTGGATGTACACTGTTCACTCAATAAAAACCAAAGCACCTAAAGTCATCCCATATGTAAGCAAATACATACCATGTGCAGTGATAGATAATCAGATTATTTATCTTCTTCATTTTCCTTTTCTAGTATTCATTGGCACTGTAGGGTGAAAGTTAAATTAATTAAGCAGTAGCCCTTGTAACAGAGTATTCTCAGTGCCACCCATAATAGAAAAGTAAGAGCATCACCACCTGCATGTACTGGACTGGTACAGTAACGCAAGTCTGTCTCACTCATCATGGCGGGTGTCTGTTTTTCTCGGGTGCAAGTTGACTGCGCTGGCATTATGACGGCTTGCAGAAGTTAACGTACCAATTTTGCTAAACAAGAGAGAAGAAGAAGAATTTGAGTGGTGTACTGTCATAGTCGACTCTAATGCAGTGGGTCAATAGTGCTCCTATAATTGATTCCTTAAACTCCCACTAATGTTAGAGCAAGGATGAAGAAGTGGGAGGTTAGATAGATACTGGCCACAATAGTTATGTTCTGCGCTTGCAAGTTGCTAGTTCTACTGTGACACAACTTTCTGCTGAATCATTTTGTGTTAATCTTAAAGAGCATTGGTTACAGACTATGTCTTTCTTTCTTCATATAGATGCTCCTTCCAAACCAACCCGGAAGGAGCTGGCTAAAAGGGCCCGGCAACGGACGCTGGAGGCCACTGTCGCTGAATATCGGTGGCTGGTGGCCCAGGAGGAGGAGGACACGCAGACTAGTACGTCAACAACATCCACGGCGACACCTGCATCCTCCTCCGCGCTCCCTGGGTCAGCCAGTCAGCGCAGCAGGTCTCCAGCGGTACGGAGCCGGGGTACCGCAGCTATCCACCACCGCCGAGCAGCAAAGAAATCAGCTGCCCCCCACAGCAGTTACAAAAAAAGGATGCACCGCCTTTCCCTGAGGGTTTCCTACCTCGAGCAGGAGCTCCTCAACACCAAAACCCTGCTCGAGACCCTCCGCAAGGAGCATGCCGACCTGGCCCGAAAAGTCAACAGCAGCCAGCAGTAGGAGGAGACTGTCCCTTGCCCCTTTTTTTAAAGACTTCTGGGGGTGGGAATTTGGAGTTGGGTTTTCTACTTTTTTGGACTTTGTTTTCAGGGACATTCGTTGGGGTTCGGGAGGGGGGGTGGGTTGGGTCTTGCGGGAGATTATTTATGTTAGGGATATATAAATATACTTTAAACTTTATCTTAGCATACGTGTTTTTTACTGCTTTTGAGGCTGGTGGGTGGGGGTTTAACAGTCCAGAAACTTAAGTGGCATCTTGATTCAAGTTGTGTAAGTACTAATGGCCCAAATGTTTTCAAAACTAAGTGCCTCTCACAGAGTAAGTGAATTCAATAGTCCTAGGACGTCAGTCTCTCGTCTCTCCGAGTCCTAATACTCCTATATACTACCTCCCCCAAACGCTTATCTTACCTGCAATTTGTGTTTGGAAATAGGGCTAGGCACAGGGCTGGCTGCACGCGAAATGACGATTAAGGTTGGCAATCCTGGGTGGATGAAATGTCATCATTGCGGTGGTACTTGTCAGACCCCCTGGATATAGCGGCATGGATTGGCAAATTTAGCGGCACAAAAATGGAAATTTAGCGGCACAAAAATGGAAATTTTGCGGCAATTTTGCGGCATTTTATCTGCCCATTTTTCCTACAACAAACACAGATATCTTAGTTTTTTTAGTTATTTAACAACATGATGCTATGTATATTTGGTTTATGTACAATGTAGACACTTTGTTTCCCTCGAAAAGCAAAAGACTGCCCGTCAGCAGCCCAGGGCAGCAAAACAGCTTTACAGGCGTCCCGCGTTGCGTGGGGCAAGGCGGCGCTTTATTGCGCGGTGTCAGCGCCTCCCCAATGCAGCAGCGGTGCCCAGTTCAGCGGTGGTGCACCCTAGGACCACGAGTCCCACCAGGGCTCAAAGGGTTTCCAATGAAAAATTATATTCCTTTATCGAGGAGGTGCATCCTATCAAGCAGTGTATCATTTCCATAAAATGTTTGCTTTGTTTGTAAAAAAAAAAAAAAGGAAAATAATATGTCTACTCATTTTGCAGACTTGAACGAGATATGTATGGCAAGAGAGATAAGAGAAGAACCAAGAGGTCACTGCCAGAGGTCCTAAGTGCAGATGTAGGATAAGACAAAATGTAAAAACAAGTAGGAGGACCCCACTCTACCTTGTAGAGGACGGTGGGGAGAATGTCTTAGAGAAAGAACAAACGTCCGGGTTCGTAGGACAGGATGGTGTCTTATTTTGGTGTGGAACCAAAGGGCATCACTTTTGTGGACTAGGGTGTTTTTTACCCTGGGGAAGGCAAAATATATACACACTTTTTTAGACAAGTTGAATATACTTTGAAAAAAATTTCTTTTAAATAAAACTATTTTTGTTTAAAATATTTTTGGGAAAATTGCACATACGTTGGTTTGGTAAGATGTACTCGGAGAAGTAATAATATCATAGACTATTAATTCAGATATATGAAATCAATCTAATACATTCACTTGCTAAGTGCAGACACATTTGGCAAATTTTTTGGATTAAAAGCATATCAACACAAACGTTTGGTCACAATATATAAATTTTATTACACATTGCAAAATATAAAAACACATTAAATACATTTATCAATAAATATGATCATCACAATGTTATTCATAAAAAATCACAGAATCAAAAGGTCGACGCGGCGTTTCGACTTTTTCTAGTATGCCTTCATCAGGACTGATTCTAGACAATTAAAATCATAAAACACAAAGTTACCAAACGAGTAAAAAACATATAATACATTTTTTGTGTGTGCACTCTTACATCTTGACCCCCTAATTTAGGGTAATATGTTTTTTTCTCCTAATTTACACACATGTATCTAGTACATTCCATTGAGCATTGTCTCCTTTGTGCAATTCCCCAGGTGTGCAGTTAACAGACTTTTTATACTACTATCTCTTTTTGCCTTCCCCTTGGACATGTGTACCCTTACATTAGGAACCCCCAATGATTCCGCTACCAAAAAAGAAAGAAGTACCTCCTATGAATCAGGTGCGTACCTTGTTAATCCAAATGGAATTGTTATCCACGTGGATGGAACTTTTTAGTACTACCAGGAGTCCTTTTTGGTAATATGGACCGTTGGTGCTTTGCTTAACGATTATTCGCAAGGTTGCTCTGTCTCTTAAATAAAGACATACAGATACCTAATGAGTACTGTGTTTGATCATTTTTTGACACATACTTGGACTATTTATAGTTAAATGCATTTTTACATACCAAAGTCGTGGGTGAGTTAAATTTCCACTCCTTCAACTTTCGCTTGTATACCCAGTGGTAAGAGATTTAATTCCCTCTTTGATCTGCCTATGGGTATAAAGGTACAGATGTATATCCCCCTTTTTTTTAAAATACAAATGTTTCTATTCCATTTCTTTTATGTAAGTGGACACATACCTTGATGGGGCTCTATCTTTGCCGTGTCTTTTACTGCCAGGAGGAGCCACCGTTCTATGTATTAGGTGCTGTTCTCCCTGTAGGGTTAGTATTGATATTAATGGATATATTTCTTAAAATTCTACTTGCTCTCCCTTTATATTATTGTATATTTCCTTCTAATGGCACTCACACAATAATATAAAGGGAGAGCAAGTAGAATCTTAAGAAATATATCCATTAATATCAATACTAACCCTACAGGGGGAACAGCACCTAATACATAGAACGGTGGCTCCTCCTGGCAGTAAAAGACACGGCAAAGATAGAGCCCCATCAAGGTATGTGTCCACTTACATAAAAGAAATGGAATAGAAACATTTGTATTTTAAAAAAAAGGGGGATATACATCTGTACCTTTATACCCATAGGCAGATCAAAGAGGGAATTAAATCTCTTACCACTGGGTATACAAGCGAAAGTTGAAGGAGTGGAAATTTAACTCACCCACGACTTCGGTATGTAAAAATGCATTTAACTATAAATAGTCCAAGTATGTGTCAAAAAATGATCAAACACAGTACTCATTAGATATCTGTATGTCTTTATTTAAGAGACAGAGCAACCTTGCGAATAATCGTTAAGCAAAGCACCAACGGTCCATATTACCAAAAAGGACTCCTGGTAGTACTAAAAAGTTCCATCCACGTGGATAACAATTCCATTTGGATTAACAAGGTACGCACCTGATTCATAGGAGGTACTTCTTTCTTTTTTGGTAGCGGAATCATTGGGGGTTCCTAATGTAAGGGTACACATGTCCAAGGGGAAGGCAAAAAGAGATAGTAGTATAAAAAGTCTGTTAACTGCACACCTGGGGAATTGTACAAAGGAGACAATGCTCAATGGAATGTACTAGATACATGTGTGTAAATTAGGAGAAAAAAACATATTACCCTAAATTAGGGGGTCAAGATGTAAGAGTGCACACACAAAAAATGTATTATATGTTTTTTACTCGTTTGGTAACTTTGTGTTTTATGATTTTAATTGTCTAGAATCAGTCCTGATGAAGGCATACTAGAAAAAGCCGAAACGCCGCGTCGACCTTTTGATTCTGTGATTTTTTATGAATAACATTGTGATGATCATATTTATTGATAAATGTATTTAATGTGTTTTTATATTTTGCAATGTGTAATACAATTTATATATTGTGACCAAACGTTTGTGTTGATATGCTTTTAATCCAAAAAATTTGCCAAATGTGTCTGCACTTAGCAAGTGAATGTATTAGATTGATTTCATATATCTGAATTAATAATCTATGATATTATTACTTCTCCGAGTACATCTTACCAAACCAACGTATGTGCAATTTTCCCAAAAATATTTTAAACAAAAATAGTTTTATTTAAAAGAAATTTTTTTCAAAGTATATTCAACTTGTCTAAAAAAGTGTGTATATATTTTGCCTTCCCCAGGGTAAAAAACACCCTAGTCCACAAAAGTGATGCCCTTTGGTTCCACACCAAAATAAGACACCATCCTGTCCTACGAACCCGGACGTTTGTTCTTTCTCTAGGATAAGACAAAATGGTCACGTGTGTTTAGCTACTTGAATGCAGTGGATGACCTGTTAACAGCCACTACAACCCACCCACACCCTTAAAAATACAACACACCACCCAGAGCTGGCCCTGGCTTAGATAGCGCCATGGGAGAAACAAATGTTGGCGCTTGCTTGTCATCTTTAATTGTCAGTATGGGAGGAAAATGGGAGGGTGGGGGAAGGTGGAGGGATACAAGAGAAATACTTCAGGACAGGGTTTACTGCACTGTTATTTAGAGCTAGTTTGGAGGGAGGCCGCTGCAAGCTGCTCCAGCGCCCCACTGTAAGTCGGCGCCCTGTGCGAGGTGGGACCCAGCTCTCCCATGCTAAAGGGCGGTCCTGACGGCACCAGAGCCATACAAATGAAAATGGGATGTCCCCTAACCACACAGCTCAACCCAATCAAACAACAGACAACCGATCACCCATGTGAAACGAGAGAAGTCATAAAAAAACTAAAATGGCGCAATTAGGGTGACAAAAGAGTCACCCACATGAAGATCGCTGGCACCAGAGCAACCAAGTCGATTGCAAAATGATTCTTGATTGCTGGTACTCCAGTCAGTGAGAATGCTTAGAACCCTACCTAAAGGCTGACCCGGACGCAGAAAGCGCTGCGAGGCGATGCATGCATGTGCTTTACAAATTAGGATCACCTAACATAACAAAGGAAACGTTTTCCTTACTTCCAAAAGTCTGCAATACTAGGCCTTGAACACAGGATGTTAAAAACTCACTGTGCAAGAAACAATGCTTCGTTTAGGAAAGTGCCAAAACCCCTCAGGCTGTGTGCTGTACAAACAGGTCTGATCTTTGGCCTCTGCTAATTAGCTCGCGCGAGACAACAGCTTTGGTCACATTCCAAAACTGAAGAAATCGCTAGGCCACCAGGCCTTGACATGCAACCCACACGACTCCTAATCGGAGGATTCTGCAGAAACATTTTCGCAATGACTGGATCCATCTCCAGTCTGTAAAAGCAGCGGTGACTCCACATCTGCGAAGTCTGTTTGAGAACAGGCTTAAACAGAGTGATACTAGCCATCACTGTGGAACTCAAAGCACTAAGGCACACTCCGGACCTCAATTAGTGCCTGCCCGCCCATAATGCATCTCGGTTTAAAGTTCATTGCTCTTTGGGGACATGGTGTGTGGGCCTCCACTCAGATTGAAACTCAGCCTGCAGACCCCCAGGATATAGCGACATGCATTAGCTTTTGTAAAAATGCCGCGATTTCTACAAAAGTGCCGATTTCGCGGGCACTTTTGTAAAAATTGGGACATTTTTACAAAAGTGCCGATTTCGCGGCAAACCGCGAAATCGCGAAATCCTGGAGGGTCTGACTTGTGGTGTTACACAGTGGCAGTTGCAGCATCTGAAAAAAAAGAAAATGAAACCTTGTTTGTCCTTACCGTAGCATTAGAACGGTACGATAGAGAATATAGCAGGTGACAGTACACCAGAACAGTGCCACAATGTAGCCTAACAAATGGTAAAGTATTGAAAGTATTACTAGTACTTGCGTTGATTTGCTTTAACATTGGCTACTACTACAAGAAATAGTACCGAAGGTGAAGGACACATCAGCGTAATAATTTGCCACGTCTAGGAGGAGGATGTTCTTGATGACCAATCAAGTTGATGGCGCACATGAAAATCTGCTTTCATTTGCCAATAGTGACTGAGTGTCAAGCTGAGTAAGAATAGAATATATCCTCGGATTCCTTCACCAGCCTGTTGCTATGACCTTATCCTCCCCAGCAAGTGTGCGGAATTATTGCTGTCATTTAGTCACACATCAATCAAAACCACACAGCCCGGGGGAAGAGGGTTAGGGTTTGGAAAATGGATGGGAATGGGGGATTTTGGGAAAGTTTTGTTGAGAGAAGAAAAAAAAGCACAGCATGTACAAACAATAATTGAAGATAAAGAAATCTTTGGTTACAAAGCTAACCATAAATCTTGTAAGTGACATAAAGGAAGTGCATGCACTACTGCATGCATGGTTTCTGAAAAGTAAGTAGTACTTTCGACAACCGTGAATGAAAGAATGAGACAGTACAGAGCTGCAGTAATAATTATGCGTTTTCACTTGCCTATCTCTGCACTCAGAGAAACACTTCTTACATTAAATTATGTTTAAAAAGTAGCACAAGTAAAACCAATAGAATGGCTGTAGGGATGAATTTAGAAGCAGAGATCAAAGAAATGCAGAGTCACACTCATAGAAGTTCACAGCAATAACATTACTTAAAAGATAATTAGAAAAGAACAGATACTGTATCTGTATGTTGTTGTAGTTGTCCTGTTGAATTTGGTAAGTTGCATGCATCAAACCATTCCTCTTATTAGCGGGACTCCTCCATTCCATCTGACGCTCCGTCCATCAATGTTGGTGACCAGAAGACACCCTGTCCACTGCCTGCCTGGCGGATGCTGAATTGCGGCTCGCTAATGTGAAGCCTGACTTCATCCTTTTTATCACATTGCACAGACTGAAACCCGGCCTGTAATTATTGATGGAAAAACAGGAAGTGATATTAGAATACCACTGACAAATAAATATAAGGTATGTACGCTGTGTAGTGCAAAAAGTCACACTTTGAGTTTCCTAATAGACAGTAAGCATGGGCGAATTTTGCGAATCTCGCGTTCGCGAATTTTGCGGATTTGCGAACTCGCAATCCGCAAAATCCGCGAATTCTCGCGAATTTGCGGATTTTTTTTGTGTGTTCGCGCGGGTTTCTGCCAGTTCGCGAGGGTTTTGTACAATTTCGCAAACGCGAACTTACCTGTCGGGTCGCAAGTTTTGCGAACTTGTTGTTTCTACGTGTCCAGCCTGTTTGGGACACTCTTCTTCATCACTGCCACTCTCTGTCACCACTGCCACTCTCTGACTACTCATGCCACCCTCTGGCCCACCCATGCCACCCTCTGTTTCATCACCGCACCCTCTGGTTGTCCAGTGTACATTATTTTCGGCAAAGCAAAGCACACCTTCCCTGCCTCAAGTGACCTGAATTAATTTGGGGCTGATTAATATGTCACAGAATATTTTTTTAGCTGGCACCTGCTTCCTTAGTGCTTCCTGATTAGTGATCTTTTGCACTTGCTAAGTGCTTTCATTGTTGCAAAATTAGTTACAACCCCTGCCCTGCCCCAACTGACAATAATGAATTAGGGGCTGATTAATGTGTCACTGAATTTGAACTTCCAGCCTGGCTCCTGCTTGTCTGCCTTAGCTGTAATTCAGGACCTTTGTGTAACTATTCTGAGGGTCAGAGCAGGGTCACATAATAGTTGCAAGTAGGCAACTGAACTCTGGAGGGGCCCCTCAGGAAGCACTACAAGAAATGGCTACTAATGATGAGCTTGAACTTTTGAACCTGGTAAGTAGTTTCAGTTTTGCTAAAATCGTATTTCTGCAATTTAGCGCTTATTCGCGGGGCGCAAAGTTGAACTGGGAAGCCGCGAACTCACGCGAACAGTGCGAGCAAGCCATAAAATCCGCTGCTCGCGGATTTGCGGATTTTGCGGGAAATTCGCGAATCTCGCTGATTGCGAATTTACCGAAAATCCGCAAAATCCGCGAGCGGAACGGATTTTCCGCCCATGCTTAATAGACAGTACAATATTTTTGAAAGTGCGTACTCTGTCTGAGTCTCCTTTTGAAGGATAAATAAGTATGGGCGAATTAATTTAGCGGATCTTTCCCCTCAAGCTAGGTGTACTGTAAACTGTGTTTTAGAACAAAATTAGACCTTCCCAGCAGTGCTCTCAGACCCTTACTAAACCCAGTCACAAAAATGTAGAAGACCCCCAATCAGATCCCCAAAAACGAGGCCTAGTAGAAAATGATATTTACAACAAGGGGTGGTGAGGGACAGAGTCTCTGAATTAAGCAGAAAGCTCTCACCCAGTCAAGAGATCAGGGCTAGATCCAACACCGTTTTTTAGCTCACTGCACCATCCCAGTTTCAGAACCTGGCTGTATGCAAATTAGTCTGTTCCTGTCCCAGTGCATGATGGGAACAGGGCAAACCAAACTACAAAAGCCAATTCTTACACTGGGAAGGAAACAAGCTCCCGGGGACCGGTTTCTGGCATTACAGCCGTCTTCGGCCCGGTTTGCTTGAATCCTGATGGTGCAATGAGCAAGGGTCTCACATCTGAGAATACCCTTCCACGCTTAGGGTGGACAAAAATATTTACAACAAGGGGTGGTGAGGGACAGAGTCTCTGAATTAAGCAGAAAGCTCTCACCCAGTCAAGAGATCAGGGCTAGATCCAACACCGTTTTTTAGCTCACTGCACCATCCCAGTTTCAGAACCTGGCTGTATGCAAATTAGTCTGTTCCTGTCCCAGTGCATGATGGGAACAGGGCAAACCAAACTACAAAAGCCAATTCTTACATTGGGAAGGAAACAAGCTCCCGGGGACCGGTTTCTGGCATTACAGCCGTCTTCGGCCCGGTTTGCTTGAATCCTGATGGTGCAATGAGCAAGGGTCTCACATCTGAGAATACCCTTCCACGCTTAGGGTGGACAAAAATATTTACAACAAGGGGTGGTGAGGGACAGAGTCTCTGAATTAAGCAGAAAGCTCTCACCCAGTCAAGAGATCAGGGCTAGATCCAACACCGTTTTTTAGCTCACTGCACCATCCCAGTTTCAGAACCTGGCTGTATGCAAATTAGTCTGTTCCTGTCCCAGTGCATGATGGGAACAGGGCAAACCAAACTACAAAAGCCAATTCTTACACTGGGAAGGAAACAAGCTCCCGGGGACCGGTTTCTGGCATTACAGCCGTCTTCGGCCCGGTTTGCTTGAATCCTGATGGTGCAATGAGCAAGGGTCTCACATCTGAGAATACCCTTCCACGCTTAGGGTGGACAAAAATATTTACAACAAGGGGTGGTGAGGGACAGAGTCTCTGAATTAAGCAGAAAGCTCTCACCCAGTCAAGAGATCAGGGCTAGATCCAACACCGTTTTTTAGCTCACTGCACCATCCCAGTTTCAGAACCTGGCTGTATGCAAATTAGTCTGTTCCTGTCCCAGTGCATGATGGGAACAGGGCAAACCAAACTACAAAAGCCAATTCTTACACTGGGAAGGAAACAAGCTCCCGGGGACCGGTTTCTGGCATTACAGCCGTCTTCGGCCCGGTTTGCTTGAATCCTGATGGTGCAATGAGCAAGGGTCTCACATCTGAGAATACCCTTCCACGCTTAGGGTGGACAAAAATATTTACAACAAGGGGTGGTGAGGGACAGAGTCTCTGAATTAAGCAGAAAGCTCTCACCCAGTCAAGAGATCAGGGCTAGATCCAACACCGTTTTTTAGCTCACTGCACCATCCCAGTTTCAGAACCTGGCTGTATGCAAATTAGTCTGTTCCTGTCCCAGTGCATGATGGGAACAGGGCAAACCAAACTACAAAAGCCAATTCTTACACTGGGAAGGAAACAAGCTCCCGGGGACCGGTTTCTGGCATTACAGCCGTCTTCGTCTGGGCCAGGGACAGACTGATTTGCATATAGCCAGGATCTGAGCTGGGATGGGGCAGTGAGATAAATAACGGTGATGGATCAAGCCCTGATCTTTGGACTGGGTAAGAGTGGTCTGTTTAACTCAGACACTCTGTTCATCACCACCCCCTTTTTGTAAATCGTTTTTGGCCACTATAGGTGTGGCAGGGTATACTCAGACATGAGTCCCTTTCTCACTGCTCCATCAGGATTCAAGCAAGCCGGGCCAAAGAAGGCTGAAATGCCAGAAACCGGTCCCCGGTAGCTTGTCTCCTTTCTGGTGAAGAATTGGCTTGGTAGTTTAGTCTGCCCTGTTCCCATGATGCACTGGGCCAGGGACAGACTGATTTGCATATAGCCAGGTTCTGAGCTGGGATGGGGCAGTGAGATAAATAACGGTGATGGATCAAGCCCTGATCTTTGGACTGGGTAAGAGTGGTCTGTTTAACTCAGACACTCTGTTCATCGCCACCCCCTTTTTGTACCTAGTAGAAAATGATGACAAAACGTACTTTGAAAGTAAAGTAGGCCCAAATTCCCCCTTACAGACCATGGATTGTATTCAAACCACTTGCAAGCAAGCAAAAGTATCCATACCCAGCATCGCTCCAAGACTCGCAAACCCCCCCACAAACAGCCCCCCGCCCAAACACATGCAATACAATGCTGCTAACCCTAACGAGCCCTAAGTTAAGAATAGTGGCAAACGCTTTCTTTAACTAGGCCAAATCCCCCCTTTCCCACCATGGATTTTCTTCAAACCACTTGCAACCACAATTACACATTCCCACGAGTGCTCTAAGACCCCAGAACTCAGTTGCAAAAATCTAGAACACCCCGAAACACATGCAATCCTGCTGCTAGTGCTAACTATAACGAGCCCTAAGTTAATGTGCCAAAAAGCTTTTCAGCATGGATTTTCTCCAAACCACTTTTATCCGGTATTAGACATTCCCAGCAATGGCCCCAGACCCCTGCAGCCACCTGCAAAAAAGCAGAACACCCCCAAACTGGCAAAAAGCAAAAATGGGCTACTACCTGGAATTCTGTCCAAACGCGCTGTGCAGCTAGGCCCTAACTCCCCTTTTCCACCATGGATTTCCTGAAAAACAAATGCAATCCACATTAGACTGTGCCAGCAGTGCTCCCAGACCCCAAAACCCACCCACAACAACCTAAAAGCCCGCCAAACAGCACCAAAAAAAATTCTGCTCCGATTTTCTCCAAACCACTTTTATCTGGTATTAGGCCTTCCCAGCAATGCCCCAGACCCATCAACCCAGGCGGAAACAAGTAGAAGACCCCCAAACAGCCAAAAAGCAAAACTACAAAAATGGGGATATGAAATTTTCAGGCCCTAACTCTCCTTTGCCACCATGGATTTGCTTCAAACCTCTTGCAATCAAAAGTATCCATACCCAGCAGTGCTCCCAGACCCCAAAACCCACCCACAAACACCCGGAACCCCCCAAACAGCACCTCAAAGACAAGCAAGTCAGCAAACACGCAAAAAAAATGTCACCTCCGATTTGGTCCAAACCACTTTTATCCGGTATTAGACATTCCCAGTAATGGCCCCAGACCCCTGCAGCCACCCGCAAAAAAGCAGAATACCCCCAACCTGGCAAAAAGCAAAAATGGGCCTACTACCTGGAATTTTGTCCAAACGCGTTGTGCAGCTAGGCCCTAACTCCCCTTTTCCACCATGGATTTCCAGAAAAACAAATGCAATCCACATTAGACTGTGCCAGCAGTGCTCCCAGACCCCAAAACCAACCCACAACAACCTAAAAGCCCGCCAAACAGCACCCCAAAGACAGGCAAGTGATCAAAAGCGCAACATTTTTTTCTGCTCCGATTTTCTCCAAACCACTTTTATCCGGTATTAGACCTTCCCAGCAATGGCCCCAGACCCGTCAACCCAGGCGGAAACAAGTAGAAGACCCCCAAACAGCCAAAAAGCAAAACTACAAAAATAGGGACAGTAATTTTCAGGCAAATTTCCAAAATCACTCCACGCGCGCTCTGCAGCTAGGCCCTAACTCCCCTTTGCCACCATGGATTTGCTTCAAACCACTTGCAATCAAAAGTATCCATACCCAGCGTTGCTCCAAGACCCCGAAACCCACCAACAAACACCAGGAAGCCCCCCCAAACAGGCCCCCGAAAACATGATAGTGAGCAAAAAGGCAAAAACTTTTTCCTCATAGATTTTCTCCAAACCACTTTTATCCGGTATTAGACCTTCCCAGCAATGCCCCAAGACCCGCCAACCCACCCGCAAAAAAGCACAACACCCCCAAACAGGCAAAAAGCAAAAATGGAAAATCTCATACTTACAATATTTTACGGCCTTCTGTCCAAACGCGCTGTGCAGCTAGGTCATAACTCCACTTTTCCACCATGGATGTCCTGGGAAAAAATTCAATCAACATTAGACTGTGCCAGCAGTGCTCCCAGACCCCAAAACCCACCCCCAAACACCAGGAACCCACTCAAACAGGCCCCCGAAAACACGATAGTGAGCAAAAAGGCAAAAACCTTTTCCTCATGGATTTTCTCCAAACCACTTTTATCCGGTATTAGACCTTCCCAGCAATGGCCCAAGAGCTGTCAACTCACCCGCAACAAAATAGAACACCCCCATAATGCAGAGTCTTTCTTCATTAGGCATAATCCAGCCATCTGCTTTGAGGGAAATAGGAGTCTGGAGGAGGAGGATAGAGGAGCATGTTCTTGTGAACTTGTGAACCTGAGGAATGCAGACTGCAGCACCTTCAAATCAATAAGCAAATAAGTGAAGACAGTTCTGCTGATGGGCTTGTTTTTGTGATTAGGTGATTACATTTATTTATATAGACTTTGCAAAACAAAGAAAGACAGACACACAGGAATAAAAGTGAATAAGGACGAAAAAGAAAGTTATTGATTCATTGGCTCATTTTCAGGGCTCGGTGTCAGGGAAGAAGAGTTTGTCCTCATACTCTGCGAATTCAGGCGGGAGTAGGTCACCTAACAGAGAAGAACTTCCCTCATCTAAGTTGGTGTCCTCCTCGTCTTCTTCCTGCGTGTATTCCCGTATTTTGTAATCTGGTGGTATGAGGTGCTGATTCAGCTTGATCATTGTTAACCTCTCCACATTTTTGGGCGAGAGGCGGGTCCTTTCGGAAGTTACAATGCCACCAGCAGCACTGAAAACATGTTCAGAAGACACGCTTGCGAGTGGGCAAGACAAGTAATTTATAGCCAGGTTGGAGATCTCTGGCCACAATTCTTTTTTTCCATGCCAATACGCCAATGGGTCATCATGAACATAGACCTCTGTTGAGTCGTTCAGATAGTCCTGCACCATCGACTCAAGGTTCTCCACGGTTCCTCCACTTTGCTTACTTTTTGCTGAGACCTTTTGAGAAGCAAACCCGAGCTGAATTAGCCACTCCTCTTCTTCAGACAATGTTACTGTTGTGTCTGGTGCAGATGATCCGGTTGCTGGTGTCTCTAACGGCTGAGAGGGAAAATCACTCACTTCTGCCACAGCCACAGGTGCAGAAGTGGATTCTTTTGACTCCCGATGGCCTGCTGATGCTGATGTACTGCCTTTTCCTTCAATTTCCTGCCGTTCTCTTTCAAACCTCATGGCTGACATAGCTAGCCAACGTTTGTACTTTGAAACTTCTGCGTCACCAAAACGAAAGAATACTCTGCCTGCCAGTGCCTTTTTGTAGCGTGGATCCAGAATAGTAGCACAAATGTAATGCTGTTCTGTGTGGAACTTTTGAAGACGTTCATCGCAAAGTAGGCGCTCTAATAATTTCTCCGCCAAATCAAAAGCTTCTTGCTTTTCTTCATCTTTTTGAAACGTAGAAGACACCGCCTTCAGTTGGTGCTCTAGCATGCACAACAATGGGATAGCTTTTCCCAAATTACAGTCCTCCCTGCTGACTGCACGCGTGGAGACCTCAAAAGGACGAAGCATGTCTGTCAGGCTTTGAACTAGCTTCCATTGCTTCGCATGTATCCTCAGGTCATTCATAGCTGCACTCTGTCAAAAGAAATACTGATCGACTACCACACACTGCTCATACAGACACTCAAGCATGTAGAAGGTTGAGTTCCAACGTGTTGCCACCTCCTGGATGAGTGCAAAACACTGGCAGTTTATGATGATGTAGCAGGCCCCTCAGATGCTTCCGGGCCTTAAAAGAATGGCTGAAATGTGTGCACATTCTTTGGCAGGTGGTCAGTAACTCGCACACTGGACTTTCTTCACTCAAGAATCTTTTAACAACCAGGTTTATACAGTGCGCCAAACACGGCACTCTGAAATAGTTACCCATATCCATGGCCTTAACTACATTGGCGCCATTATCCGTGGAAACATAATAAATCTTGCGTTTTCTTGGGGACAGCCATTGAAAGACCTTTGTGTTAAACTCCTGCAAAATGTTTTCTCCTGTATGACTTGTCTCCATGCCAAACATGACTAGTGTTGCATGTTTCCGAGCAGCTTTAAAAACGTTCTCCAGGTCAACACCTGCGTTTAGCTTTGCTTTAACCCCTGAAAAAGAGACCCAGTGTGCAGTGATGCACATGTAATCAGTGGCTGCGCAACTGGTCCACATGTCTGTTGTCAGATGTATAGTGTGAACAGCACTCTTCTGCAAAGCTGCCCCAATCACCTCCAGCACATCTTCATGTAGTGCTGGAACCACAACTCTGGGATGGTGCAGTGAGCTAAAAAACGGTGATGGATCAAGCCCTGATCTGTTGACTGGGTACGAGTGTTCTGCTTAATTCAGATACTCTGTCCATCACCACCCCCTTTTCTGAATCGGAACCGCAACTCTGGCAAAATAGAACCGGCTAGGAACCTTCCATTTAGGGCAGAGCGTTGCCACTAATTCAAGAAAACCAACCCCTTCCACAAAAGAAAAAGGGAGAAGGTCCAGCGCTAGCATTTTAGACAGCTTAGTGTTATACAGACGCGCCGTTGGGTGGTTGCGTTCAAATGGCGCATCTGAAAACAACATGCTTCTAATGGTGGGCTGGACCATGACTTTACGGGATGATGATGATGATGACTTCTTCGACCCAGTTACGCTCGGTGATGATGAACTTTTTCGCATTGGTGTCTCACTCTCTCCCACACTCTTAGTGTGGCTCACAGGGAGTGTGCTGCTGACAGGGGTACTGGGTGTAAGTGAAGTGTTTGACGCTTCTTCCTCCTCGTCGTCATCAGATGAAACATCAACGGATATAGTTTGTTGACTTGCAATTCGGGCTTCCTTGATCTCCTTTTGGTGCGCATGCCATTGGACAGTGTGCTGTCTCTCAAGATGACCTCTCTGGCCTCCGGTACCATAGTTGGTACCAAGCTTACCACGACTAACTTCAAGCTTACAAATGCTACAAATGGCTATGTTTTCCCTTGTTGTGCAAACACTAAAGAAGTCCCAGACTGCGGACTTCAAATGTCTGTGGGGGGCGGAGGAGGTGATACTGGTCATGCTGCTAATGCCAGATGAAGTGGAGGATATGTGTTGCCGAACTTTACTACGTTGTGCACTTGCAGCACCCCTAATTGAGGAAATGGAGGTCGAGGTGGATGGAGGTCCCTTCTGGCGAGAAAATATGGATGCGGTAGGTGGTGGTGTACTAGTTAACTCCAATGGTGGTGGTCCCATTGCCTCCTCATCGACAACATCACGCTCAGCAGCTTTTCGGGCTAGGGTAAAAATGTCTGTTTGCTGCATGCCTGCTGAGGCTGGAGTGGCGTGTATGATGACTGCGTCATCATCGTGAGAGTCTTCATCAGCAGGAGTAGTATACGCCACTTCTTCTTCAGCGTCATCATCACACCCCATAAGTACGAGAGTTTCAGGGACCTTCCTTTTACGCTTAGCTACCTTTGTCAGATCATGGTGTGCCTCACTCTCAGACGGCTGTGGTGGTGCCCAATTTAGATCCATATCATCAGAAGGAAGGGGGCTTGAAGAAGATGTAGACACCATCCTTGATCTTTTACTTGCTAGGGACCTGGAAGACAATGAATGATCAGGAGGAGTGGCTTCCTCAAATGATACCTCGGCTTGAATGTCGATTTTCTGATGTGCCCCTACTTCGGGAGGAACCACTTGTTGTGGGCACTTGTGCCGCTCCATGCACCTCTGCTTGCGCATCTCCTTGCGCTGCCTCTCCTTCCACATGTACTTGGGCTTGTACTTGCACATGTGGTTGTTGTTGCGGCTGTGGTTGTTGAACACTCGTCAGATGAGTTGCAACAACCTGTGTTGATTGAGGGATGCTGCTACTTTCTTGCGATGAGCCAACATCACTGGTCGATGGTGATTGAACAACTAGACTGGCTGCCTCTAAAGCACTCAAGGGCTTGGACTTAAGTTGGCATGGTGGTGGTTGCACTGAGCCCAATGGAGCGGGGGTGCTGCTCCCAGCTTGGTCCCCAGCAGATCCCGCTGCTGCTGCAGGCGTACTTTTTTTTTTAATCCCCAAAAATGTGGCGGGCGGCACACCAGTCTCCTTGGTAAGTGGCGCCACTTGCTTCTTCTGCTCCTTACTGGCAACTTTCTTGCTAGAGGAGCTACGGGGAACTTTTTTTGGGGCCATCTTCTTCAGATGTCAGAACAGCAGGCCGCAGTTGCACGAGTTGCAGAGCTGTCTTGTCTGTGGCCACACGTGACGTCGCGTGACGTTATGCTGCACACACCGCTGCAGGACTTCTTCCTGGCACTGGTGGTTCTCTTGTGCACCTAAAAGCATTGGAAGACAGAGGAACATCAGTTACACACCCCAAAAAGTCGAAAAACACACAAAAATCAGCACAATCCCATGCCATCCATGCCCTCTATGATGTTTACATTAAAGACAGAGACCCCACAGAAAGACTCAGTCCATGCACCACTCACTAGCCCTGGGCAAAAGGCCCCAATAGCAGCCAAAAACAATCAAAAACACACAAAAATCAGCACAATCCCATGCCATCCATGCCCTCAATGATGTTTAAATTCAAGACACCCCACAGAAAGACTAGGCCCATGCACCACTCACTACCCCTGGGCATAATGGATGAAAGCTAGGCAAAATGGGTGCAGGCCTGAGAAGACTGCCTGCATTCAAAATGGCCCCTTGCCCCCCAGCACATGGCCAGGGCCTGCCTGTACCAGCACTCAAAATGACCCCCACTAACATGGCCAGTCCCCATCAACACCCCAAAAAATCGAAAAACACACAAAAATCACCACAATCCAATGCCATCCATGCCCTCCATGATGTTTACATTAAAGAGACCCCACAGAAAGACTCAGTCCATGCACCACTCACTAGCCCTGGGCAAAAGGCCGCAACAGCAGCCAAAAAAATTGAAAAACACACACAAATCAGCACAATCCCATGCCATCCATGCCCTCAATGATGTTTAAATTCAAGACACCCCACAGAAAGACTAGGCCCATGCACCACTAACTACCCCTGGGCATAATGGATGAAAGCTAGGCAAAATGGGTGTAGGCCTGAGAACACTGCCTGCATTCAAAATGGCCCCTTGCCCCCCAGCACATGGCCAGGGCCTGCCTGTACCAGCACTCAAAATGGCCCCCACCCACATGGCCAGTCCCCATCAACACCCCAAAAAATCGAAAAACACACAACAATCACCACAATCCAATGCCATCCATGCCCTCAATGATGTTTACATTAAAGAAACCCCTCAGAAAGACTCAGTCCATGCACCACTCACTAGCCCTGGGCAAAAGGCCGCAACAGCAGCCAAAAAAATCGAAAAACACACAAAAATCAGCACAATCCCATGCCATCCATGCCCTCAATGATGTTTAAATTCAAGACACCCCACAGAAAGACTAGGCCTATGCACCACTCACTACCCCTGGGCATAAAGGATGAAAGCTAGGCAAAATGGGTGCAGGCCTGAGAACACTGTCTGCATTCAAAATGGCCCCTTGCCCCCCAGCACATGGCCAGGGCCTGCCTGTACCAGCACTCAAAATGCCCCCCACCCACATGGCCAGTCCCCATCAACACCCCAAAAAATCGAAAAACACACAAAAATCACCACAATCCAATGCCATCCATGCCCTCCATGATGTTTACATTAAAGAGACCCCACAGAAAGACTCAGTCCATGCACCACTCACTACCCCTGGGCAAAAGGCCCCAACAACAGTCAAAAAAATCGAAAAACACACAAAAATCAGCACAATCCCATGCACGTGGCCAGGGCCTGCCTGTACCAGCACTCAAAATGGCCCCCACCCACATGGCCAGTCCCCATCAACCCCCCAAAAAATCGAAAAACACACAAAAATCACCACAATCCAATGCCATCCATGCCCTCCATGATGTTTACATTAAAGAGACCCCACAGAAAGACTCTGTTATGCACCACTCACTACCCCTGGGCAAAAGGCCCCAACAACAGCCCAAAAATCAAAAATTCCAAAATTGTAGTTGCAGCAACTGTAATGCCCCAAACAAACTTACTTATGAAATTTCTAATCCAAAAGTGATCCAAAGAAAGTCAAAAAGCTACACTTCTGGTCTATATTATTTAAAGGGCTTGACCATTTTGACGTAAAACGTTTGAAGGGCAGGATTCCATGTAGGAGCTGGATGTATAATTTTGGTTCAATATCATCTAAAATAAATTTGTAGTAAAGGTTGTCTTTTATCTTTAAAAATAAAATAGATAAAGTGCCTTGTGCCTGTGTTAAAAGAATATTAAGTTTATAGGTGTAGAAATTATTTTTTAACTCCTTCACAGTAATATCAGTATAACAACCAGCCGGATCATTCCAGAGTTTAGCTAAACCCATCCTTCTTAAGTTCAGAAAAAGTTTATTAATGCAAATATGACGAAAATATGCAGAATAAGGCAATAATTTTGTTAAGAAAAACATACAGCAAAGCAAGTAAATTCAATAAGGAAAAAAGAAATAAGCAATTACAGAACATGCATGTATAACCGGCACTTAATGAAGTACATAGCAATAAAATACATAAAGAGTATTTCGTAGTAGAAAAACAAAATATATAATAACAGAAGGAAAGATAACAGCGTAAAGGAAGTCATGGAGGTTTAGTAACTTCTTGTTGCAAAGGAGTTTGAGACAGAGAACACCTAGCACTCATATAAAAAACACAATGTGACTGGATCCCATAATGCCATCTTCCTTGGGCCAGATTCATTGGGTAAAAAAATGTCGTATCTAATCTGTGATTATAACATACAGCATACCACCACGCCTGATATGATAGGTTGGTAAAGTCTTTCCAAAATCTGGTAATTTGTTGGAAGGCCACTGGTAATAATAAGTAAATTATTTTTAGATTAAAGGTATAATGATCCCAAATGGGGGAAGCACTGCCTAGGAAAATATGGGAAATAGAGAAGGGTGATTAGAGGAAAAAATCTTATTTATTTGAGACCATATTTTAACCCAAAAAGTGTGAACTAGGGGGCATTGGAAAAGCAAGTGGAGTAGATCCACATGTGGTGAGGAGCAGGTCCAGCATGTAACTGAGGTATCTGGGTGTTTTTTGCTAAGAACAAGTGGCGATAATAAAAGTCGGTTATAAATAAAAAATAGTGTCTGAGTAGTATTTGCAGCTCTGCAAGATTTACGGATCTTCAGCCAAATATTATTCCATAACTCAATAGGCCAAGCGACAACTAAATCCTTTTCCCAAGCTTCTTCTATCTTGGTTTTAGCTCGTGGTAGTGTTGGAGCCTGAAGAAGTGCATACATTTTTGAAGCTCTGGTACCTTTGAGTAGTAAGGATCGTAAAGTGAACATGGCGGAGGGCTCCTGACACGAAGAAGGAGGGGAGGCAGTATATGTATTGTAAGCAGGTTCAAGTGCCTGTGTTAATATCAGGTATTTAATGCGGAAAGTGGGAGGAAAAAGGAATGTAGTAGCAGCTAGTGAATATGAAATATTCTGGTTTTGATGAAATAATTGGTGCACCCAGATAAGGCCTCGTTTTCTCCAAGATTTCCAAAAAATCGGTTTATTATTGACTATGATGGAGGTATTATGCCAGATAGGCTGTTCGAAAAAAGAATTGGCAGGAGGGGTTGGAAGAATTTTAGAAGAGTGTTTAAGAATGGGAGTAGATAAGAATTGTGGTTTGCGAGAAAACAAAAAGTATTCTTTAAATGATTGTTCTAGGGTTAACCAGAGAGGAGAAGGGGAGAAGGAATCGGAAATCCATTGCGATGCTTGACTTAAGAGAAAAGATTTATGTTTAAGAGAAAAATCTGGGAAATTCACACCCCTTTCGTCTTAGGACGTATCAATTTAGAAATGGACATACGAGATTTTTTATGACCCCAGAGAAAAAGAGACAGCAAGGAATTGATTTTCTTGAAGTGTTTTAAAGGAATATAGAATGGGATGTTAGAAATCGTATATAGAATTATAGGGGTGAGCATCATTTTGATTGTATCTAGTCTACCCCACCAGGAGAGATAAAGAGGATGCCATTTTGTAGTAAGGGAAGTTATTTTTTGTATGCAATCTTCCATACAATGAGTAACTGTACTCAAAAGTGAAGATGTAAAATGAAGACCTAAATATTTAATGGAATCGGGATTCCATGAGAAGCCCGAATCAGTAAAATCAGTTTTGTAAGTGAATTTAGTAAGGGGTAAAATTTCACATTTATCCTTGTTTAATTTATAGCCAGAGACTTGTGCAAAAGAATTAACCTCATCTAGAAATGCAGGAAGGGATGAGTTGGGTTGAGATAAAAACAGTAACACATCATCGCTGCCATTTTAATTGTGGACTGTTGAAATGTGAAACCATAAATATCATTATTTTGACAAATTCGTAATAAAAAAGGTTCTAGGGCAAAATTGAACAAAAAAGGGGAAAGCGGGCAACCCTGTCTAACCCCTCTACCAAGGGAAAAATAAGAAGATATGCCGCCATTGGCCGAAATAGCCGCTCGTGGGTGAGAATACAAAATTGAGATTAAGGCAGAGATTTTTGGACCAAAGTCGAATCACTTCAAAGTCTGAAAAAGATAGGACCATTCGACCCCATCCAATGCTTTTTCAGCATCCAAAGCTATTGCTGCAAGAGGATGTGAAGAATGCGAGGTTTTGGAGAGTATGTCAAAAAATAATCTAGTATTGCCTGTAAGTAATCTGCCCTTAATGAAGCCAGACTGTTCCTTTCCTAAAAGGTCAGGTAAATATGATTCTAGGCGTAGGGCTAATGCTTTTGAGAAGATTTTGTAATCTATGTTAACTAGGGATATGGGACGATAGTTTTTACAATATTGTGTATCTTTACCATGTTTAGGAAGGATGCAAATAAGAGCATCCGAAAATGATCCAGAGGCGGTGCCGGAGTCGAGAAAGGTGGAAAGGAGAGTGTGCAATTTGGGTAGAAGTAATTTTGAGATGTGAATAAAAAATTCAACTGTGAAGCCGTCCGGGCCCGGAGCTTTTCCACTTTTGAGCGAGTTTAGTGCAAGAAGGAGTTCTTTGTGTGTTAGATCTGACTCCAATGGTAAAAGATCTGGACGATTGTCAGAAAGGGAATGTAACTCCAGACAAACATTGGGAGATGGAGTACTCAGAAGAATTTGTTTCGGAGGAGTATAACTTTTTATAGAAATGAAGAAATTCTTGTAAAATTTCGTCATCTTTATGTTTCAATAGACAGTCTTGGCCGAAAACGGATTCTATGTTAATTTTATTTTATTTTACTTTCAAATAATTGGCCAATAATTTACCAGCCTTGTTTTGCCCACCATAAAATTTGGCGCTAGATCGTAATAAAAAGTTTGAAGCATTATTTGTGGAATCTTTATTGAATTGGAATTTAGTAGCAATGAGTTCAGTTAAACACTCCTTGGATTTAGAAGTATAGTAAGAGTGTTCCAATTTTTTGATTTTGGATAAGAGATCGTTGTAATCTGTTGTGCTTTTTTCCGCTTGCGAGAAACATAACCAATAATGAAATCTCTAGCAGAGGCCTTAAAAGCATCCCAAACTGCAGAAAATGAGATATCATCAGTTTGATTCAACAAAAGGTATTCATGAAAGAAAGAGGTAAAAGAAGAAACAAAATCTGAATCAAGAAGGAGGGAATTATTAAACCGCCATTTCTGGGTGGAAGTAGATTTTTGTAATACATCCAAGTTTATAGATACTGGTGCATGATCGGAAATCAGAATGGAGCCAATATCAGAAGCAGTTAGGGATTGAGAGAGATGATGTGAAAGAAAAATTAGTCCAATCGTGATTGAGTTTGGTGGGGTGGAGAAAAGAATGAATATTCTCTCAGGGTGGGATTGCAGAGCCTCCAAGCATCAACGAGTTTGTATTGTTTAATACGTTGTATAAAGGATTTGTGAGATTTGTGAGGGATGTATGCACTGGAAGATTGTCTATCTTAAAACGGGTCGTAAACTTCATTACAATCACCTACAAGAATGAAGTTATCATCATAGTTTTGAGTAATATGTGGAGCTAAGGAAGTCCAAAAAGAGGCATCACCAGTAGCTGGAGCATAGATGTTCAGAAGGGCAATGGGGACATTATCTAATGAGAATTTCACCAGGACCCATCTACCTGATTGATCCATGCAATTTGTTATTATCTTGACCAAAAGGGATTTTCGAAATAAAATTAGTACCCCATTTTTCTTGCCATCACCTGGAGAAAAGAAACCCTCGCCCACCCAGTTCCTTTTCAATTTAACGGATTCCCCAGCCAATAGATGTGATTCTTGAATGCAAGCAATATCTGCGTTAAGTTTGGCTAGGTGTGTTAATGCTCTCTGTCTCTTAATAGGTGAGTGCAAACCTCTAACATTCCAGGATATGATTTTTAACCCCTCCCATGCTGGTAACGAACCCCAGCCGTCTGGCCCCACTGTGGGCATGTGCGGATGACGGCTGGGGTTCGTCACGGCCCCGCCCTGTTCTTTTGTTTACCTCACAGCGGTAAAATCGCGGCCGCAGCGAAGGGGTTAAAGGCATTTGAACAGACGATAAAAATACAACAAACGCCAGTTAATATATAATCGTGAAAAGCAAGAGCTAATAATGCATATTAAAAAATCAGAGAGATACATCAAAGACCAATCAATGTATATCCAGAAAGGACAGAAACTCAATTGTAATAATAGCCAGCTGTATGCCAAAATAGGGAGCTGAAAATGGAAGAATCAGATCAAAATAGAAAGGAGAAAAAAGAATGAGAAGAGCAGCGAGAAAGGAGTATTAAAGAAAGATAAAACTTGAAATGCAGTTGAATTGAGAAAAGAGATGGGAAAAGAAAAGGAACAAAAAGGAGGTGAATGTATAAAGAAGAGGACAGATAACAGGAAGATAGAGTGAAGAATAGTTAACTCACATAACGTCTGGAGCAGAAGAGAGAGAAGAAAAGAGATAATAAAATAAAACAGAATGATAAAAGTATTTGTCAACTTACATAACGTCGGAAACATACAAAGGGATGGGAGGATGGAGGCCACATAGAACAATGACGGGTTCCAGGCTCTGAAGGGGAGGCGGAAAGGGAAGACGATCCCAACGGACTCCAAGAACAATAGAACAATAGGGAGGGATGAAACATGTAGGAAGAAAATCTGTTTGGAAGGATAGAAAAACAATGCATAACAACATTAATGAGTGAAAAAATGGAATAAGTAAACAACATAAAAGAATTCTTATAAGTCACAATCAAAAAGAACTATGAGGGAAAACAACAAGGGTGCAACACCATCAACTAAGAGAAGTTATTTAGAGCTCGATGCAGAAGCTGTGTCCATTGTGACAACACTGTGTGAATAAAGAAAACTCTTCAACGTTAGTGGATCATCATAAGTGGTAGTCCTGTTGTTGAGAGTGGAACAGCCCATAACGTGCTCTCAATGAATGAAGCTGTGGTCGAAGAGATAAAAAACTCTTTACGTCGGTCTGCTGTGGATTTAGCGTAATCCTGTGAGAAGAAAAGGGTGTTGTTCCCAGACCAAGTAATTCGAGGCATGGCCCTGGCGGCTGATAAAATTGTAAGTAGGTCAGTGTATTCAAGGAAGTAAATGATAACACCTCTCGGTCGTTTGACAGCAGAAGTAGACAATGCATTAGGAGGAGGACCTAGACGATGTGCTCTCTGTATATTAAGATTGGGGCTTTCTAGTAATTGCAGGAGCTTTGGCAAAAAAGATTTGAAGAAGGCAATGGGGTCAGAACCTTCTGAACCTTCCGCAAGGCCATAAATGCAGAGGTTATTCCTTCTATTCCTGTTTTCTAAGTTTTCGATTTGTTTATGAAGAGCTGATACTTGTGCGCATAGCGGTTCCACCTTAGAAACAGAAGAGTAACACGATCATCAACATTGGACCACTTCTCTGAAAGCATTTGGAGAGTAGTTTTGGTCTCTTCAATAAAAGGACGCAAGGCCTTAATCTCCTGTAATAAAATGTCCATTGTGACCGAAGTAGGTTGTTTGGGAGGAGAAGGAGGGTCTTTTGATGGAACCTTTGTGAGGGCCAGATGTTGGTGGAGCCGAGGCTGCTGAGGAGCTTTTGGAGGAGGTATCCGGTGAGTCATCCATTGCGAGGCACTGATAACGAGTACTCATGTGGAATCAGACTTTGCGTGAAGCAGGGGATGGTTTATGAAAATCCTTATGTAATCTCCCCATATAGGAGAGAAATTATTTAAGTGAATAAAACTAGGTGAGAAGTAACACAATCACAGTTTGCAATATCACAAATGATATTATTGTGACCTTAAAGCTAAGTATAAATACCTACTACATAGGACATTATAGATATCAATAAAGCATAACATTAAAAGTTGTATTTCAAAGCCAAGGCAAAAGTGCGACAGAAAGAGAGTCAGTGAATTCAAAAGATATATTATACAAATGCAATGAAATAATGTGAATGCATACCAAAAGGAACTTGTACTTGAATGAGGCAAAAATAGGCAAATAAAAACAAAATGGAGAGCAACACCAGAACAATATGATATCAGTGCAAACCAATAATATATTATGTGACTAACACTAACTGGAAAAGGAATGCAGTCAATCGAAACGCCTCCTGAAGAATGTAGAAAAAGGCATTGTGGAACGACTTAAAATGATGAGGTAAAGTTCCAGTATGGCAATTGAGTACATGAGGAAAAATAAAGACAGTTGGTAGTAAGTTTTGCCATTTGCAGATGGAAGAGCTAATAATGAAAGTGCTGGAAGCTCACTAGCGCTATTTCTAGAAGAAGGGTGTGACCGCTTGAAACGGAAGCTTAAAATGCGTCGATTCTGAGGAAAATATAGCTGCGAGAGCGGGCTGTCAGTAAAAGTACAACATGCCAAAAAGCGCTGAATTGTAGAAGCCTGCCGGGATATTAACAAAGGATAATGTCAATGTGGGGCACAGGCAAGAGGGAAAGGCGGCATTTGCCTGTGTGAGGTGAACTACGCGGCAGAGGGGAACCGCTTGGAGCGACGCTCCATCGGCGATTTTTAAAATGGCGGCCGCAATTTTGAGAGCCGGCGCACCACTCACTTGGGAACAAAAAGCTTGTTTGGAGGCTTCGGCGGGTTCACCAAGAGGAATCCATCAACGCCTCTAGGTCTCCTGCATCACCTCCTGTGCTTCTGCCTCGAGTTCCGAGATAAGGAATCTCGCTAGGATCGGCGCCGTCCACGCCTTCCGGGAGAGCTAAGGAGGAGCCGCCATCCTCTTTGGGCGCTAGCCACGCCCCCCCTAAACCCATCCTTCTTAAGGTGTCTTTTACATATTTAATGCAAGGTGAGTTGACAGTGTTTGGATGTCTAAAAATTTCCACCATCCCATTTCGATAGTGCAGTAGTTCATGTGTAGCCCAGATTAATCTCCAGAAAATTAATGGATGGAGTTCAGTCTTCTCCGTAATTGACCTGAGGCCAAGTCAAACCATAAATGTACTGAGGGAGTGCTGTAGTGCTGCCTGGTAGGCACAGTATTTACCTCATAAATCTGTTTTAAACCATTTCCAGGGGTTTAATGTTTTTATGCTCCCATAGCTCTGCACTGTACAGTGCAACCAATAGTTCCTGGTATGTATATAGATGGATTACTGGTGCTAAAAATTTACACAGCACATCTTTATACAGCTACAGCAGACACCCAGTTTGCTGTTCTAATTTTAATCCTCTTTTAGTAACTTGTGCTGTCCAGTCCAGCTCCTCGTCAAGTGTCCCTAGATAATCAAAATTACGGACTTGTTCGAAAGGAACACCATCTAAGGTAGGTTTGGAGCGTGTTTTGAGACAAGGGTTAAAAACCTCAACCTTTGTTTTGCTAATGTTAGTTTTCAACCACCTTGACCCACAGAATCTTCTAAAACCATCGAGTATTTTCTGCAGCCCCAAATAAATAACCCTGCCTTACACAGTTCACTGGAATAGGATTGGTAACTTCACCCAACTTGCCGCATCTAATTTGTGCATAGTTGTTCTGGGGCAATTTCTCAATTATGCTGCACAAGTAGGTGGGGATGCCCAGATTTGCAAGGCGATGCCACAACATGGCTGTTGGAACAAATCCCGCATAAGTCTTCCCTTCTCGAGGTTAACAATCTTTCAATAAATTATCTGGAGTTTAAAGACTTGATCCACGGTGGAAGTGTTGGATCAAAATCCAACTTAAAAAGGGCAAAGGATTTCATTCTCGTCAATCCAGTATTGGAGCCTGCTTAGTATGACCCTGCTCAAAAGTTTCTGTGCCATGTCAATTAAGCTGATTGGTCTGTAATAGGCAGGGTCCAAGGGACAACCCTTCTTATAGATAGGGAGAATTTTGGCCCCGGCCCATGACTTAGATATACTTGCACCCTTTAACATGGCATTAAATACCACAAAAAGAAGTATGGTGATCACACCTCTTTTCCGATAAAAAAAAGGTCTCCTTGGATCTCATCAATGCTAGGTGCTTTTCGCAGGGCTATCTTTCTAATGGCATCTTCCAGCTCCTAACACATAATTGTGGGAAAACTTATGTCATCCCTCTCTGTACCAGCACATAGGGAGATGACTGGAGATTCAGGGGGTATGTTCGCCTCAGGGGTTTGTTGGTATAAATTAATAAAGTGGACCATCAATGCCTCTGCTGCTACATTGTTATTAATTTTAGTTCTTCCTTCTCTATTCCCAGTGGCAATTAGATTTCAGAACAGAGTTTGATTATAGTCCCTAAAAGCAGCTAAAAGAATGTCCCAATTCTGGCAGTTCCGTTCCCTTTTTGCCGCTGCTATAGTTAATTTATATTCAGCTCCTTTTTCCTGAACTTTGTCCCTCTTACAGCTCTTGATGGCAATAATCAGAACACTTTTAGCTAGACAGCACTTTTTATTGAACCAGGATGGTACACTACTCCTTGACACTTGGCTAGTTGCATCTCTGATAAAGTCCTCCTATAAGCTAAGAAAGAGGGAGTTATGCACTTCTTCTGCCCTTTCTACAACTGGTTCATCATTGGGTCCTGCCTCAAAAGTACTAACTACCTCAAAAGCTTGACCCACCTTACATATAGGAACCTCAAGGCCCTCTCAGACCTGCCCACAACCTGCCAATGGATTCTACGTTATTACTAGATAGCCTACCACTCTCATCAAATGACTGGGGGATGGCTTGCATATTTACATTTTTAGGGAGTTTTAGATCCAACTCAAGCACATTATGGTCACAGTCATTTGATTGAATTTTCATATTTTGAGATACATAAAACCTTGACATATAGATTGTTTGGAACCAGTGAACATTTACAACAATCAGGTGACTTGAAGCCATCTTAGCCTAGTAGTAGCAAAAAGCAATCAAGTTGTTCATGTGCATGTCACGTAATGAATGAAATCCAATACAATGAAGTCTAATCATATCGATGAATACCATTCAATATTCAAAAGAATTGACAAAATTACAGGTCTTATATTGTAAACAATTACATTCCATTTACGTTTCTTCCAGTGACTACAGCCGGCTGAGACGTTTCCTCAGGATTGTTGATCAAACAACTTTATTATAACTATGAAATATTGAACAACTATCTAATAAAAAAAGTTGGGGAGGAGCAAAAGAAAATGAGAAATAAAAAAGAATAATTTAAATAAAGGAAGGGAAAAGAAAGGAAGGGAGAGCAAGTGCGGCACAGTAAAATGGAAGACATTCTACGTCCACCTTAAAAATACCAGTGTGGCAAATCCAGACATGCCTGCTTGAATTATGAATCACAGCACAATGGGCTATAATTCAATAATCATGACATATATCTCTTAGCACTTTATTGACCGGACACACTACAGTGGATGCATATCCCATGTTTAAGAAACATTGGAAATGCTTACAGGGTCCTCCGGAGCTGTAGCTACTTGGAGCGTTGTCAGAATCGTGCTCCAAGCAGTCAAGATAGGATATTTACACAGCGCAATTGAATCCTCCCTCGATAGACAGACAGCCTTGGCTTTGGCCCAATTTAGTATGGATTGCATCCAGGCTTTAAGTGGTGGGTGGTCCTCAGCTTTCCAACGCCTCGCGAAGAGCAGCGTAGACACCGCCAGCCCCAGATCCAGAAAACATGAAGATGCTCTGTGTTTTTTATCCCTGGGAAATGTTCCCACGATACAAGCCTCCCAGGTGTGCATAGTGCCCCATCAGTGCAAGTATATAGCAACCTAGTAACACCCTGCCAGTAATCACGCAGCCGGGGACATGACCAAAGCATATGTAGAAGGGCCGCATCCACTAATTTGCACCGCGGGCAACAAGCTTTTGTTCTAATAAAATAACTATTCATTTTGTCTGGGGTTGAATACGCTCTGTGAATTATGTAAAATTGAATTAACTTGAACCTTGCGTTTCTAGGGATATGTTTCGGACTCCCCAACAGCCTGTCCCATTCTTTAGACGTGTGAGGCCGGGAAGGATCTGCCTCCCATTTATTGCGCAGTGGTGTTAGATCAGTCATGGTATGTTTGCAAATTGATTCCACAAACCATTTTGTAAGGTTTCGCCCCATGCCCATCACTTGTATGTACTGTATCAAGAGATGCGTCGGGAACTCTTGTGACATGTTGCCCCAGTGTTGCCCCATCGTCGCCATCCATGCGGTATGGTTCAGGAACTGCCCAGGTTGGATACCCTCTTCGTCAATCAAGGAAAGAAAGGGTCATAGTAGTAGTACACACTCCTCAATGAGATCTCCTAATATGCAAATGCCTGCATCCTACCAGTCCGCAAGAACAACCATGCAAACCCTACCCCCCTCTCTCTGCATTCCCAATAACGGGAGCGTTGGCGCTTAGGGTGTGACATGTTTTGTAAGACGTAAGGCTCTACGGAAGCATTTTTGAGCCACTTGCACCAGTAAAAGAAAAGAAGTGTGTGGTCTGGTGCAAAGTTGGAACAGAGGATCGAATCCTCTCCAATGTATATGGAGGAGAGCATTCCCCCTCATCCTTGAGATGTAATTCTGCTGCCCATTTTGCGATCCATTTTATCTGGACTGCCAGTTAATAGTGTTCTAAGTTGGGTAGAGCTAATCCTCCTCTCGCGCTTGGCAAATAGAACTTAACTAATGGCACCCTACAACACATATTACTTCATATGGGATCCCTAATCATGCCCTCGAATGGATGAAAGAACAACGCTGGTAGATACAACGGAAGGTTAGCAAAATAATACAACAATCTAGGCAACATCACCATTTTGATCAGCGTCACTCTCCCCGCCACAGAGAGGTTAAGTGTCTTCCAAAAATCTAGCTAAGAATGCAGGTCTGCGATTGCTCTGGATAGATTTCCATCCAGAAGGTCCCGGTCAGTATAATAAATCCGGATTCCTAGATAGTGAAACACAACCGGCTGCCAAACCACCTGCGCCCCGTCCACCACCAAGTGGGGGCTTCTGCATGAGGAGTGAAGGGAAACATACATGATTTTCCCCAATTCACACCCATGCCCGACACCGAAGCAAACTGCCTGAGTATGGTATGACCGGAGGATCTGCCCACAGGTCCCTAATATAAAGCAGAATATCGTCCACATAAAGTGATACAGCATGTGTTTCCCCACCTAGAGGTATGCCCAATGTTCTGCTGATCTGCACAGCGCCAGATGCTCCATGACCAGGGTAAAGATCAATGGGGAAAGGGGACACCCCTGTCTGGTTCCTCTCCCTTCTGGATGGGCCCCGAGAACAAGGTACCAAGTTGAACCTGCACCGAACTAGCACCATACAATAATTTAATGAGACTGCAAAAATATGGCCCAAACCCAAAACGCTGCAACACCCCGAACATGTAAGGCCACTCCACTGTGTCGAAGACCTTTTCCAGGTCGAGAACCATACAGCCCGCTGTAGGCCACGTTGCTGCTGCACTACTCATCACTCTAAAGAGCCTATGGATGTTTAAAGTAGTGTTACGGGCTGGTATGAAACCAATCTAGTCTGGGTGGACCATATGTGGAGTAAGGAGTGCCAGACGACTTGCTAGAACACCTGCCAGGATCTTATAGTCACCATTCAGCAGTGTCAATGGCTGGTAGGCGCTTGTTTGTGTGGGCTCTATATCTGGTTTTGGGAGTGTAATCAGCGTCACTTCCATCAGGGAGGTCGGGAGAGGAACCCCTTCTGAGGCTTTGGTATATACCTTCAGGTGGTGGGGGCCCAACAAGTCAGCAAAAGCTTTATAAAATTTGTGAGGGAAGCCATCCGTCCGGGGACCTTTCCGGATGGGAGGGTTCGCATAGTACCCTTTACCTCCTCCAACGTGATTGGTGCCTCCAGCTCCCAGCGCTGCTCAGCAGTGGGGGGGGGGGGTGGAATAGAAGGTTATCCAGGAAAGAGCATATTTCTGTCTCAGAGGCCTCTAAGGCTGACGTGTATAATTTTGTGAAGTGCACCCTCAATATACTATTAATTTTGCGTTGTGTGTATTTAAGGCTGCATTCTGGCGATCAAAGTGCAGTGATGGGTCCCATAACCTTTGTCATGTTTAATCAGACAAGCCAGTAAAGGCCTAGGCCTGTCGGCTTTAGCTTGTACTGACGCTGAATGCGCTGTGAAATTCAGGCACCGCAGGCGCTCAAGGAGCTCTGTGTGCTTCTTACGTGTCTCTAAAAGCCGAGCCGAGTCTGGTGTGCCCACCACAACCTGGGATTCTAATACCAATAACTGCTTTTCCAATTCCCTTAGTTCCAGGTCTATTTGCTTCTTAAGGCCACCACCCAATCCCAGACACTTTCCCCGTATTGTGGATTTCATGGCATCCAAGTCAACCATAGTGGACGAGGCAGACCCCGCATTAAGAGTAAAATAGTCATCAGTGGCTCCCCTATGGATTCCCGAAAGTAGGGATTTTCTAACCTTCACGGTTGCAATCTCCATGTAGGGATAGCAGAAGTTCCACCCTCCCATGCCAGCGTGATGCAATGCGCGTTGTGATCAGAGTGCATACGGCCCCAATAGTCTGATCCCTTCATATGGGGGAGTAGAGGGGGTGAACACAGGAACCTTTCCAGGCGGACATGCAGCTTATGGGGTGCCAAATAAAATAAATATATTCTCCCTACAGGATTCCAGTGTCTCCAGACAGCAACCAAAACCCAACCTCTCACCCAGGTACCTAGCACTGTAGAGTTAGCTGAAGCAGACATACACCTAGGGGGGGGGGAAGGATCTGTCTAGACTTGTTCCTAAGACCACTTAAATGGAGTGTGCCGCTGGGCTCTGGCTTGAGCCCACTGCTTTTTAATATCTACTTACCCCGCTGGCAGAATTGATCTCCACTTCTGGGGTCAAAATTATTTCATATGCTGATGATACCCAGCTTCTTTTCACCGTTAACCCTGTGTGTGCCGCCACCTTTGATCCATTAAAAGAGTGTCTCAAAAATATTGCGGCCTGGATGGACCACAATTTCTTGAAACTCAATGCAGATAAGACCAGGATCCTATTTTTTTATCTACCTTCTCCCCTCTCTTCTAATTTGTGGTGGCCAGAGGAATTAGGCATCGCTCCGATTCCCAAGGACTCGGTCAGGAATCTGGGAGGCAGATGGGACAAAAAGTTGTCCCTTGCTACACAGGTTCAAAAGGTGGCTACTGCTTGCTTCGGCAAGATTAAAATCATCAGGAAATGTATTAACTATATGACCAACGCAACCCGTAAAACTGTGGTCACGCACTGATAACCTCTCATTTAGACTATGCGAACAGTTTATACATGGGTTTCTCATTAGGCTTGCTATTCAGACTGCAGACTGTACAAAACGCGGCTGCCGGCTTGGTCTGCAGAGTCCCACTTAGACACCATATCTCCCCGTACCTACGACTACTTCATTGGCTACCCATGGCAAAGCGAATAGAATTCAATGCTCTGACACTCGCCTTTAGGGCAGGAAAAGGTGATGGGCCGGTCTACCTCAGGAGGAGACTCCGTCCCTATTGTCATTCGAGAACTCTACGGTCCAATACCAAACTCCTGCTCTTCACCCCTCGTTTCTCAAAAGCCACATCAGCTGGTAAAATCTTTGAAGTAGGAACCACCCAATGCTGGAACAATCTACCCCTTTCTCGCTGTTTGATTCAGTTGGCATGTGAGTTCCGCAAAGCCCTTAAAACCTGCTATTTGGCCGTCTTGATTAGTTGTTGTTCTGGTTGCTGCCTCGTTTTCTGCCCATTATAGCGTGGGGACACCACGTTGGGGTAGCTGCGCGCTTAATAAATGCCTTTCTAATTCTATTCTACTGTTAAAGTCCCCACCAATCAGCCACTGGATATCACACCACTTTGTTAGTGCCAGAGAGATCGAGCCAAGAAAAGGTCCCTGGTCTACATTAGGGGCGTACACATTACCCAGTTGTACATATTGACCATCCAACTGACCCTTCAAAAAACACATCTGCTGTCCTTATCAACAAGGACCACTTCTGTTGTGAATGGCATGCCTGGGCGGATCCAGATGAGGACCCCCCGCACAGACAGAGAGAAGTCAGTGGCATATACACTTCCCCTCCATTGTCTTTGTATCCGGGACACTTTGACTTTCTTTAGATGTGTTTCCTGCAATAGAGCAATATGTACATTATGCCGCTTGATTTAAGAATAAACCGCATATCTGCAGGATGGTGTACGGAGACACCTAACATTCCAAGTAAGTATGGTGTGGTCAGTCATTACAGTGCTGTAAGCGAATCATTAGTGCAACCATATGTGTAACTGCATATGTAAATTGGCAAAACATAGCAACTACGCCCATCCCTCCTGTAAGAAACATAAATATTTGAACAAAACAAGATATAAAAGAACATATCCTCCAAACAGAAAACAGTATTATAGTGGGCTCCATGAGGATAGAGGTACTGCCCAAACCCTGACGAGAAAACAGTAGTCAGAACAAGATAACTGGTTACCTTCAGAAAGAACAGTGAGAGGGGAAGTAAGACCACACTTAACCTGCCACCCTAAGATCCTCAATTGGCTCTGATCCTAGCATCAGGCCATACATTCCCGCAAGGGTGGCCGACCAACAGTACCTGCATCTCGACATGCCCATACAGTCATACCATTCCCCACCTTACATTGGGCAGTAAAATGCTGGAGAGCACCAATGTCACAAGGAAACAGTTCTACATCCAGCCTTCAAAGTCAATGCAGAGGCCTCAGCTGTTATACAATACCACCCAAAGCTTGCGGCATCATATCTGGCATCCATAATGACACGACATCTGATAGACCAGCTGCTGACGTGCCGGAGTATTGATTAAAGTATTGATTAAAGTCTCTTCCTTACTCAAGTCTCAGTGGTCGCTGCCATTCTCTCTGCCGTTCGGACCACTGCTTGCTGCTCTTGTCTGATCAATTCAAGATCGGGCACCACTGCCAAAACTCGGCGTCGCTGCCTGGACCCCCAACGACGATCTTCCATCTGTCTCTTTCTTCTTGCTACATGGGACCCCGTAAGTCAAGGCCCGTGAACCACCCTGTTACCTCTAGCCAGTCCCATGCATCCTGGGGCGTATCAAAGAACCTCGACTTCCCCTCCAAAACTACACAGAGCCTTGCAGGATAGAATAGCGAGTATGTAATGTCTAGCTGTCTGAGCTTCTGCTTGACATGAAAAAAGATTCCTCTTTCGCGTTGTACCTTTAGTGTGTAGTCTGGTAAAAAGACGACCTTCACATTCTCAAAGTTAATCTCCGGCATGTTTCTGGTTTCCTGCAGGATCATATCACAGTCCTTGAAGTGTAGTAGCTTAAATATAAGAAGACGCGCCCCACTGCCCTTCGCTGGTCTGCAACCTGGGATACAATGCGCTCTATTTATAGTGAAGAAGGAGGAGAACGCAGGGGGGGGGGGCAGTATCTCCTTAAGCCAGCGTTCAAGAAAGGCCACTGCATCCTGGCCTTCTGCTCCTTCCAGCAGCCC
Organism: Lissotriton vulgaris; assembly: GCF_964263255.1. Lineage (NCBI taxonomy): Eukaryota > Metazoa > Chordata > Amphibia > Caudata > Salamandridae > Lissotriton > Lissotriton vulgaris. The sequence goes on along the minus strand of NC_141689.1, from coordinate 1,229,093,607 downwards.
AATAAAACGGACGTTGACCCTTCTGGATCGGCCCTCTGCGTCCTCCACCCGTTCCTCCAGCTGATGTATCCTGGCTACATGCATATTTTGTTGTTTTTCCAAGAACTCTGCAGCAGGTTTCAGTTCCGTGGCATCCTGCTCAACAACAGTAGCTCTGTCCAACAGCTTTGAATGATCTGCATAGAGCAGCATGATGTCTAGCGCAATTTTGTAAATTTTAGATTCCACTCACCCTCTAGAGCGCTTTATAGCAGCCAAAATGGCACCCAGCAAATCCTTTGAAGAGTCTTGCTGCGTTATGGAGTTCGCCAGGTCCATTACCCCCAAACAAGTGCGTTGCAAGGAGGCCCTCCAGCCAGTTCCCTTTGTATGGCCCATCTGTCCAGCAAGTATATCCAGTATATTTCAGCTAGCTCAAACCTACAAAGGGACAGGGCCAGGCAACGGGTGGGGTCTCACAAGTCACCCAGTGACGTGTCTGTGAGAGGTGCTCAGCTCAACCACTATCAAACCAAGCTGCCACCGCGAGCTGTGTACATCCTGTTGTGGTCTTATGACCGTAAGGTGGTATCCCACAGCTGTGACTCTGTGTTCTTTTCTTTTATTTTTTTTTATTTTTCCTTTCCCGCACTCACAAATTAGGTGACAGATTGTCAGCAACTGGCCTTTATCAGATTATGCCTTGCCACCCATGCTCACCATGTTTTTGAACAATAATTAGTAATTTTTTGTAATTTTGTATGCTATGGTCTATTGATTAACTGTACATATAAACTGTAATGTATTGTGATACACAAAAAGCACAATGTACACAATAAGAGTGTAATTGCTGGATCTAAACCAATGAATGTTAGTAGGTTAGATTCATGACAATATAATATAAACCATAATAAAGAATTTTTTGACTATATGTTATAGAATTCAGTTTTATATCATGCAATGAATTGTTAATCCATATTCAGTACTACATATTGTCAGTATGAGTCCACATGTCATATATGTTCCTAAATTTCTGTGTTTTCAAACAGTGGTGTGGGGATGCCTTTACAGCCCCTTCCCTTGCGACTCGCAAGGGCTCTCAAAGTGTACGTTGCATTTTGGGATTTTGTATTTGCAAAACCTGGCACTTTACACAGTGCACGCTTTGCAAATGCAAACGCCCTTTTATGCACGTGGTCGGCGGTCTTCTTGCTGTCCCATCAGAAGGTAACACGAAAACACGAGAACAACAGACATAATGCATTTCAGAGGGCATTCTGATCTGGGAAGTTCCAACCGAACCCTCGTGTGCTGGAGCATGTGCAAAGGAGCGCACAGCGTTTGTTTCAAAAGAATATAGTGTTGAAAGAAATGGATTACCACAGGCATTAAAGGCTCTTGCTTCTATTTTGAAGCTGTCAGTGGAGTTAAGCAGACTCTTCCTGTACAGTACTGTCGAGAGGAGACTCAGCAGCACATCCTAGGATAAAAGACATAATGGATTTCAGAATTTACAAGCTTCATTCATGACAAAATATCATTTTTTTCTGGTAAGTACCACAACTATTTATTGTTTTTGGAAACTCTTCTAAATGTTCTATAACAGTATCAATTGAAGGCCATACTCCTGCTAAAGGGCGAGACATTATGTCAAAGTAACTATATATAGGTGGGTGTAGATTTACTATTCTTTACTTCGTGTACATTCACTGGTTCAATAACCTGCACGTAAAGGGCCTTATTCACAGAGGTAAACTTGCACTTTTGGTTACGTTTACTACTTTTAAGTATTCAGAAACATTGTGAAGAGTTTTACGACTCCGCACTGTCTTCGCTTCTGTGTGTGTTCTTTGCACCTGGAGACTTCGCAGTCAGGGTGGAGTACTCTGCACATATAAGCATAGGGAGCCATAAAACTCTGCACATATAAGCATAGGGAGCCACAAAACTCTGCACATATAAGCATAGGGAGCCATAAAACTCTGCACATATAAGCATAGGGAGCCACAAAACTCTGCACATAGTACTACAAAACGTACTACAAAGTGCAGTTTGTGACTCAGGCCCAACAATGTTGTAGGACCAGTGGCGGCTATTCCATTATGGCGGAGAAGCGTCACCCCATCTACTGCCTGCGCAGCAGGCACACACATTAATAAAATTGTAATAAATGCAATTTTATTAATGTTTAAGGCTTGCGCTGTTACAGCGCGATGGCAGATCAGTACGATTACACTAGTAATGCAGACCCCTGCCAGTGCACAGATCAGATTGGCCGGGTGCCGACAGTCTACCAATCTGACCCTGCACACTTCAGAGCCTGCAATCCCAAGGCTGGGAAAATAGTCAAGGGATTGCAGCCGCAGGCCCCAGCCTCAAAATGGGTGCTGGGCTAGGCTTCTCTAGCCAATCCGATTGGCTGGTTTTGCGTTGTCCTAGGTTAGAAGTCCCTTCCTTTCTGCCAGAGTCAGCCAAGGAGAGCCAGGAGGAAGGAGACCGCATCCAGAGCTTGCAACACCGAGGACACGGACTGTATTTTGCTTATGTGTGTTGTATGTCCCCCCTCCACTCCTCTCCGTCGTCCCTCCGCCACTCCGACCCCACGCCAGCCGCTACTGTGTAGGACGATATTTTGTCACCTACTATTTTGCCATAACAGCGTTAGTATGTAATAACATTATTCCAGTTTGGGTATACAAATACCCCACCCCATAGCTCCATCTTTCCTTTTTTGTTATTCTTGAACACTTTCATATAATGTAAATAGAAATACTTGGGCCAATATGTATATGAATACTGTTAACACAATGAGAACTTCACATATTGGGCCATATGTATCAAGCAAATTAGCATTCGCAAAGGCCGAAATTCGCAGAATTTCGGCCTTTGCGAATGCTAATTTGCTAAATGGTATGTATGACACATTTTGGCAGCAAAATAAGGAATTGCAAAATTTGCTATTCCTTATTTTGCGATTGCATTTAAGGAATCGCAAATTGTGCGATTCCTAAATGCAATGTATCAACGGAAAATTAATGCAAAAATGCCTATAAGGATTCGCAAATTACGACCAACTTCTAGTTGGTGGTAAGTTGCAAATTCTTTTAATAAAGCAAATTATTTAAAATCCAAAGGTGCCATATGACGCTCATACATGCCCTTAGGGTAGGTATGGTCACCATATGCCAACACATGTCATTTTCAGGGGTGCAGCAGGGTGTTCTTGTGACACCCCTGCACCCTTGAAAATATTCCTAAATTGCGATTAGCAAATTGCTAATCGCAAATTTCCCCTTCATTCCTATGAGCCTCCTGGCCCATAGAAATGAATGGGAAATTTGCGATTAGCAATTTGCTAATCGCAATTTAGGAATGTTAAGGAATCCCTAAAAAGAAGCGATTTCCTACATACATACCATTTTGCGATTTCTAAATAGCGATTCCTTAAAAATCGCTATTAAGAAATCGCAAATGGTCAGGATGATACATATGGCTCATTGTGACGAAAAACTATTTATGCGAATGAACAGTTCCGGATTACTAAAAAGGCAAAGTAGGCACTGGCCTATGGGCCCGTCTCCTTTTAGGGTCCCTGCGACAACAGATCAAAATAATATTGATTTGATCTTGAAAAAAAATTACAATCAAGCTTTCGTAAATATTGTTTTCAAAAGACAGAAAAAAAATGAAACCTTTATATTAAAGGCTAAATAGAGATAATACTATATTAAGGTAATGGATCCATTAACAACTTAAAGTACGGCTACATCAGATTCACATAACAGATTGTCTCTTGAAAGCTCATCTTCTGGCAGCTATCAGTTTATAAAAAAATCTGGTGCATTGGGAATTAGGGGATAATTTGAAAAGGGTGCCCCGAAATTTCGAATTTCTAGAGGCCTTCACAGGGTTTAATCCGGCACTGTGAATGAATTAACCCTCCAAAGGAAGAAAAAGCCTATTTCTGTATGTGGTCATCAACCCAAGCCAGATACCACAGAAAAGGGCGCAAAATACCACATTTTAAGTAAATGCTGAATAACAGCCAAATTAATGCAGAAGATTTCTTCATTAATTATTCATGAGGGAACCAGATGTGGTAGGGACATATCATCACGTGAAAACAGAAATGATTGATAGGTGGCTGGGTTTTCCATTTTTTGGTTCTGATTGGAACCCTAGAATGTGGAAATGGGATGGAGGATGTTTAAAATAAGTGGTCAGTTACAGTTGTGGCGAGGGAGCGAGCAGATGTGCCATCTTAAACTGGAATAAACTACTGTTCTTCGGGTAATTTGCATGTGCAGTTTCTTCAGTAACTGTGCTGGCAAGTGGGCCAATACCCTGTGATGCTGGTCTGACAATCTTTGAAAACAAAAAGGAGTTCTTTATAGAATCAGGTCGACTGTAAGAATTTCAAAGCTTGTAGCCACTGGTTTTGTGCATCAGCACCAGGTCCTTGGCGATGGTGCCATCAGCTTTTGCTCAAAAAAATGTACTGATTCCCGTGAGTCGGCATGGTGGCTGTTTTCATTATTTTGGTTTCTTGTTTTAAGCAGCAGTGATCTTATAATTGTTTTTTAGGGGTTTTACTGAGGAAGCAATGGTTTGAAATAAAGGAGTTGTAATAACGCATCCAGTATTTATGTGAACTATAGGATCCTTACATGCAGTGGGAGGAGTGGCCCAAACGGAAATTGGTTTTGTTAAAGCATAATTTGGGAATAGAAGTATGGATGTCATTCGGGGGTAGCTAGGGGTCACAGTTGTGACCCCTAACCTGCCCTTGTGACCCCTGGCACTGCCTTTGTTACCCCTGGCCTCAGAGGTGGAAAAATCAGTGCCAGGAATACATTGACATCATGTTCTTACTGACTTTGGTTGGGACTTGTAGTGTCGTCACTCATCATAAACTGGACACGGACACAATTACAGGCATCAGCTTCTTAATTCAGTTCCTTCCTCATGCCGGGCTAACAGCTAACTGTCCCTTTGGTCTCCCAGCTCCTCCCTTTCCGCCCGCCCTCGTCCCTCACTCGGGCCGGTCCTAGTGCCTGACCAGTTAGGTCACTGGTCACTTCGCATCAACATCATTACATCTCCCCCCTCTGTGAATAAAAGAAACAAAATAATATACACCACGGTAAAACAGCAACTGTCTTTCTTTAGAATTCTTCGATGAAGTGATACGGTTTCATCTTCCCTTTGTTAACAAAATAAACTTAGCGTCCAACATGTTTATAATTCCTCAGTCAGCCACACCGGTCTGCAGGCCGCCTATTTAAGCTATGGAGATGCCTCTCCATTTCTTTTGTGAGGCTTTCGGTTGCTTTGACGAGAACATCTTTTGTTACCGGAGTGCATCTTTGTAATTGCGAGGCGTCTCGCGTGATCTTCTTGTACTCAGGTTCGTGGTGGTTTCCAATCAGCTTATGGGTGATCCACTCATCTTCAGTTTCTGAGGTGACTGTGAAAAGCTCAGCTTCATGTCGGCAGTCAGACTTCCCATGGGGTTCTTGTTTGATTGACGCTCGATTTCCTTCATGAGGGGATGTTGTTCGGGTTCTCTTCCGAGCACCCGCATATGACTTTACTTCTTTTTGTCTTGTCCGGTCGAGGGCAACACTGCCCTCCTGTTCAAAGTCATGTATACCAGACGGTGAGGCGCTATCTGAAAAGACCATCTTGGTTTGGTTCGGGGACTCATTCGCTGCCTCTGGTTGTCTCACCCACTTCCACTCATGTTTGGGACTGGTGAACCCTTTGACTGTCTGGGCCTGTGCATGTTTCTCTCTCATCTGATGACGATCTGTCTCTGTTAACACGTCTGGTTTTCCTTGCAGAGTGACTGGATGGTCCTTTCCCATCCGGTGGGTAATGTCCACTATCTCTGTTTTCTTTCTGTAGGCCCTTTGGGTCAGCCTCGCTGACCCTATCAGGGGTGAAGGTATATTGTTTATATCTTGATGTACCTGCGACTGACATGACAGGTTGTCTTGTGGAGTGATTGAGTACTCAGGGACATTGGTGTGGGTTGCGTGACTCTTGACATGACTAATGTCCTTTGGTTCTGGGGTGTGCTCAGGTGGTTGACGCCATGGCCGTTGTCGGGACCATGACTCGGTCGACTCGAGGGATCGAACAGACGTGCTTTCTGGATCAGAGGAGTCTTCTGTCGATTTCTTTTGATACCGTTCCTTTGAGTGTGTCTTGAATAGAGGATTTCTGAAACAGGTAGGCCGTGACGAGCTGCTCCTAGAGTCGGAGTTCTCTTTGGCATATTTCTCCGGGTACCTTTCTCGAAGTGACTTCGGTGTCGTCTTACTGGAGAGGTTGTTTGATGACCACATATTTATTTCTTGTGTTTGATCTCTTGGTATTTTATCTCTACCTCTCTCGTGTGATGATGATGGCCTTCTCTCAGTTTCTTCATGGTCTTGGATGTCGTGGATGCGTTTGTCTTCCTCTTCCGGTGTCCGAGTGGGTCAGTCGTCTTATCCTTAGCTTCTTCTTCCCGCTTGTTTTGTGCACTGACATCTGTGTTACGGTTGTGATCATGTACCAATTTCCAGTGCTGGCGTAACTGGTCCAGTCTTCTATAGTTTGCTTTTCTTGCACATTTGTTAGGCAGGCTGTCATCTGATCCATTGGTGCGATCTGTCCCACTTGATGCTTCATCTGCTTCATAATCACTTGCACTACACGTTGAATTTGAGGTTGAATTAGTGAAGCTGTCGTACTTCTGGATCATCCTGGTCTTTTGTGTTGTTGACTCAGAGTACTTCATTTTACTTGGTCTCTCCCGTTGTCTTATCTTTGATCTGTATTCACCCTCCCCGTTTCTGGTTTTGTTTATTTCTTGGGCTTTATTCACCGACCTTAGAGATGTCTCTTTCCTGGTATCTTGGTGTCGTGCACATAGGTGTAGTTCTTTTGATAGTTCTCTTGCTTTGACCCGCTCTCCAACTTCGGCCTTCCTGATTATTTCCTTTAGCGACCAATGCCCTCGAAGTATCTTGTGCTTTGTACTAGACCTTGAACAGCCTTCGATTACCCGGAGTCGAACTGCGTCATCATTTGTAAATGTGTTGAAGTGGCAGCGTTGTACCAGACTTTGCAACCGGGTGATGAAGTTTGGCAATGATTCTCCTGGTTCCTGCCGTGCTGTGTTGAAAGCGATGCATTCATGATCCACGTCATCCTTTGCGTTGAAATGGGCGCGTAGCGTCTCTTGTAGTCTTTCATAAGTCTCTGTGTCCTTTTCAGAAAATGTTCTAATTAAGCGTCGGCCCTCATGACCCACCAGCTGGAGCAGTAATGTCAGACATTTTCCATCTCTTCGCTCACCAGTGGCGTCAAGAAAGTCGTCCAGTGATTCCAGCCACCGGTTCCATTTAGGGCCCAAACTCTGAATGTCAGTCTGTGTCACTGGGGGTGGCACTTCAATGTAGGGATTGGATCATCGTGTTGCTTTTCCTACCGCCATGAGGGAGGAAGATTTTGATCTGCTACGGTCACAGGACTGTTTCCTTTTAGGTTGGTAAGATCCACAGCTATCTCGGTATGATTCTGGACCATTTATTTTCTCACCTTCTTTATTTTAATTCTTCTCTTTGCGTAGCGTTAAAGGTTTACTTTGGTACTTGCCTTTGCTCGTGCTTGTGGTGTTCCAGACCTGCATTTGCTTGTGTTTTTCGCATTCGAGATTTGCACTGTCTGGTGCTTGTTATGTTTACTTATCGCTTGCTCGTCGTTATTTGCCGTTGTCTTCATTTATGTCTTGTATTTGCTTGTGCTTGTTTGTTATCTTCGTTGCACTTGCCAGTGCTTGTTTGTTGCTTTCTGTTACATTTGCCAAGGTTTGTTTGTTAATTCTGTTGCATTTGCCAACGCTTGTTTGTTACTTCTGTTGCATTTACCAATGCTTGTTTGTTACTCCTGTCACATTTACCAATGCTTGTTTGTTACATCTGTTGTATTTACCAATGTTTATTTGCTGTTTGCCTCCTCTGCCTGACTTAAAGATGGCCACCGATGATCCCTCGCAGGGGATTGGACACTGCTGCCTGACTTCAAGATGGCCGCGCGGGCATCTCGTTTCTGGCGAGATTTCGGCCGTTTTTTTTTTCTTTCTTCACCGGAGTCACATTTACTCGGTGTTTCCACACACCGCTTGCAGCCAGGATCCACCGCTGGAGTCAACGGTCAGGTGGGGCAGCTCTCTTACTTTTGCCGCCGAGGTGGGCACTCGGTGGGCGTTCTTCTTGGCCACACGCATCCGCTACCGAGGTGGGCACTCAGTGGGTGCTTTTAGCAGCGCGCTTCCGCCGCCGAGGTGGGCACTCGGTAGGCGCTTTGGTTGACACTCTTCCGCCGCCGAGGTGGGCACTCGGTGGGCGTTCTTGGTAACGCACTTCCGCCGCCGAGTTGGGCACTCGGAGGGCGTTTTCAGTACCTTGCTTCTGCCGCTGAGGTAGGCACTCGGTGGGCGCTTTTGGCAACGCGCTCGAACCTCCTGACGTGGGGTGAGCTCCAGGCGGGTCGATGACCTCTGGGTGCCGAGTTAGCCGCGTGGGGCCATCCCAGCTTCGTCGCCAGTTGTAGTGTCGTCACTCATCATAAACTGGACACGGACACAATTACAGGCATCAGCTTTTTTTTCAGTTCCTTCCTCATGCCGGGCTAACGGCAAACTGTCCCTTTGGTCTCCCAGCTCCTCCCTTTCCGCCCGCCCTCGTCCCTCACTCGGGCCGGTCCTAGTGCCTGACCAGTTAGGTCACTGGTCACTTCGCATCAACATCATTACAGGACTCCTCTCACTTTGTTTTCAGTCACTTTTTATTACACTAAAACCCTTATTCCGATGTCTGGCGGAAGGCCATCCGACTGCTTGTCGGTGGCGGTCCGCCAGATATCTGATGCTGCAGTCCGACTGCCACATTAAAATATGTGCGATTAGAGGCAGCAGGCAGAGGGATCATCCAAAACTTTCAGACGGGCTGAAGAAGCCCACGGGACCGTCTGACGCACAGTAATCCCTACAATAGGGGCGGTGTCTGCTCAGGCACCACCTTAGGGATTACAATGTCCCTTTCTATCAGCCTGTCTCTGGTGGTCTGACCACAATAGAAAAGCAGATGGAAAATGACTTTAAGAGCCCCTAGCAGGGCATCTGTACCCCTTGTGCCAAAGCTATGTGCCCTGGGGGGCACCTGTGGGACCCCGAATCATCCCTGCATCGGGTGGAAGGCATTGCATGGTGCCTACCACATGGTGCAGAGATGTTTAAAGAGTGCATATTTCCTATTGTGGCTTGTGCTACGAATAGGAAATATTCACTTTCTGACCACCATGAAGGCGGTCACCTCATTATCAGGCAAGCCAGACCTCTGACTTCTTGTAGGGCAGTCCCATTTCTGACTTGATGCCGGTCAGACGCTTGTCCTACTGGCATTGTAATGATGCCCTAATAGTGAATATTACATTAGTCACTATTAGTGTAATAAAACATTGATTTCAATTAGGTGGAACATGACCTTCTCTAGGAGCTGAGGTGAGTAACAAAATGCTTTTAAATGTCTATTGTGTGTGTGCTCACATGTTGGAGTGTGTTTACATGAAGGAGAGTGTGTGAATTGTGAATGTGAGTATGAGCGGAAGTGGAAGTGAAGGTCCCCCTGGCATTTTAGTGAATTGACGTCCATGAATGGAACGGGGAGAGGTTCTCAAACAATTCCTAATACCTCATAGAAGAGAATAAAGATGAAGATGGCCTGAATTTAGAGAATTGCTCAGATGATGAGTATGAATATACTATGAGAGGTCCGTAGAGTAATTATGAGGCAAAAGTGAATGCTGTGGTGGACAGACATACGTTCTGTACGGGGCACAACATCTTGGTGACACTGTGAAGAAGTATATTTCTGTTTTATGGATTCTGGCAATTGCTAGTAAATTGAAGAATTTACAGGAAGTGATAATACTTGATCTGCTGGAGAATTTTACTAGTAAACTAAACTTTAGGAAATATTGTTAAATGTGAAGGAGCAGACTTTGGATAAGGCAACTCGAACAGCAAAATGTATTAAAATAGTGCAGTGCACATGAAAGAAATTAACAGCCAAGAAATTAATACAAAGTTTGTGGGCAAGTCGGAAGGGACTTTAATAGTGTGTGTATATTGTGAAATGTGGAAATGGGTGATAAGGGGACATGAGTTTGGAGAGAGAAATTCTTGTGATCAACAAGTAAGAAGCACTTCAGTGAATTAACCCCTTGCGCGTACAGTGCACCGGTGCTCATGACGAGCTCAGCTCGCCATGAGCCACGCTGGCCGTGTGCTCATGACGAGCTGAGCTCGTCACAGCCACACCCGTTTCTTTAGAACGCTCAGCACAGCGGGGGAATTAGCCCCGCGAGCGAGCGTTGCGGCCGTTATGACAAGCTCAGCTCGTCATGAGCACACAGCCACCGTGGCTCATGACGAGCTGAGCTCGTCATGAGCATGCGAGGGGTGTATGCTATATTGTGATTTTGGAGGCTGTGCGGAGAAAAGTGAAGGAGGGCCAATCAGTTACTGCATAAGGTATGAAAGAAGGGCAAGTTGCGAGAACAAAACGTGTGAGCTTGGAGACTGGGTGAGTTTCAGATGAGAAATCCATTACAAGAAAGGAGAATCTTGGTCTTTTTCAAAGTGGGTAGTCAAGGTCAACTGTAATATTATAATACTACAGAGTGGGTAGAAGTGGAATGTGAGGACGTTAACCCACTGTGGCGGTAATGAGGTACAACATAAAGCCCGGAAGAAATGGCAAAGAGAAGGGGCAACGTTTGGAGGTGTTTTCAAAGCATAATGATGGGGGTGACAGTAGTAAGAAAAGAAAGATTTTTCTGCCACAGATGTCCAATTTTGTGCGCAGATATGAGTAGGAAAATATATTTTGATCATATGCTGTAGGGTTCATGCTTTGTTGTCAACTCCCAACTGTCTTAAAGGTGTATGTTTTGTTATTTGGTCTTATAGAGCGCAAACAATTATCTGAAGGTGTTTAGGCACTAGCATTGTGGAAGTAAAAAGAAAGAGCCCAGGTGGTGCTTACTTTGGGAAGAGCCAGGTTATTAAGGTTTTTCTGAATTAGAGTAAGTTATGAATGGTTCTGATATGAGAAGGTAAATTATTCCATTCCTTGGCTGTGGTGTTTTGAACCACTGGACCTGAGGTTTCTACCGGGAAGTTACCATTTGAGGGATTTTTACAAAAACTCTGGGCCCATACTCGGTAGGGCCTTGTGGGGCAGGAAGAGGGATTTGAATTGAATCCTTTGTCTGATAGGAAGCCAGTGAAGTAGTTTAATAGCATAGGCAACAGATATGTGTTTGGGTATCCTAGTTAGAGCTCTAGCTGTCACATTTTGTATTACCTGGAGTTTATTAAGATGCTGCTCCTTCATATCAATATATAAGACCCCACAATAGTCCATTCTAGTAAGTACTAGTGCAGACTTAGCTGTTCTCTGGGCATCCGGCGGAAGGAAAGGAAAAATCATTTGAGCATGCACAGGATAAGGTAGGCAGAAGAAGTGATTGCCTTACCCTGAGGTCCAAAAGTCAGTTCAGTGTATGTGTTGTCCTTTTTTATTAAATGTTTAAAAGTTATAATTAAAGCCTTATGCAATGGAATGTTCCTACTAGATTTTAACCAAGCTTGCTTTTTAACACTATTAAGGAAGATGGGGTGTTACATCCAGTAGGTCTGACTGGAACCCTAGAACGTGGAAATTAATGGAGATGGTTAAATAAGTGGGCAGTTACAGTTGGGGAGAGATAGTCTTCTTGACGTTGAATAAAATACTCATGTTCAATCAATTTGTGTATGCCAATGCTCACTTAAGACTGGGCATACATATTGCACTCTGGAGGAGACAGAAATTATGCATAGCTAGCTGCAGAGTGGCCCCAAATTAGTAGTGACACCTACATTTACTCCTGGATTTGTATCTAAGAACATTGTGCATTCAGGGTCTGGTTGGGCCAAAATTATAATTTGAATAGCAAATCTCCACGGCCTAGATTATAGATATGCTACTACCTACTGAGTCCTTACTGTGGATTCCACATTGTTCAGTAATATTTATTGCTGCACGTTCTGGGTTCCACACCACATTGTCTATTTCTGGGGTGCCTGAAGGCTCCAGAAAACTGTAAAATATTATTGTTGTATAACTACTTTAAATTCTGTCTGTGTTGCTTTTACCTTGTGTCCTATGAACCTTCCACCCTGCTCCCCAATTCTACCTGTCGCAGAGGGCCACTGTGATTAGTACTAACTGGCTTGGGTCCCAATATGTTTGGCTTAGCTGACGACTGCTGGGTGTCAATTTATTGGACAAGAGTCCATTTGTCTAAATGCACAATATTTACTTCACTCTTAATAAAGACATTTAGCAAAAAAAGGCAGAGGATCCTAAGAAGTGTCACTTAAATACAGGTTTGAATTATCTAGCTATTTTAGAGCCCTGATGAGGCAGTGGAGTGCACAGCCTTGAAGATTAAAGGATGGACAGTTTTCGCATGCAGCAAGAGTAAAAAGTGGCTTGCAAAAAATGTGATGGTTGGGTCTACTCTGCATGAGGAATGTGCAATTGTGACAACCTAATTACTCATTGTCCTCGCCCTCAAATGCAAGTGACAAGCATTAAAAGCAAATATGTGATATCTCTCTGGCTAAGAAAGAGCAGAAAAACACCACATGAGCCAATTCACAAAGGGCCTTCGAACTCATGGTGGAGGGCCCGTAGTCATGGAGGGGCCCTGCACTCATGGTGGGACCTCTGCAATGGGTAACTGCAGCATGGAGGTCCTGCTATGAGTGGGCCCCACCATGACTGCATGGCCTCGGCCACAAGTGCGGAGGCCCACTTTCAATCAAACCCACCTATCTCATCTCAAGTGCATTGTAAGTAGGGGTGTGCAAAGTTTCTGTATTTTGCTTCTATGTTCACAAAAATAATGTGAAATTACACAAAATGCAAAAACAGTACATAGTGCTCTATTTTAGTGAGAAATGCGAAAATGAACACAAGGACACATTTTATGGAAAAGAAAATAGTGCAAAGAGTGCCGAAAATACAAGTGCCACAAACAAATGCCACTTGTGATCTTGTCGTACTCCTGCCCTAACATTTTGCCACAAACAAGGCGTAATTATGCCATGTGGAACAATGTTACAGCAACCAATGATGGACGGAATGCTGACAATGCAAACATTCTCCTCCAGTCAAAAGTTCCGGGTTAAATTCATTGTTCTTTTGCCCACTACGCCACCCCAGTTTGGACCCTGCCATATGCAAATCAGTCTTGACCCTGTGCCCCATGGGAACAGTTCAGACTGAACTGCCAGGACAGGTCCACCCTGAACCAGAAACAAGCATTCTGGGACCGGTTTCAGGGTATGCCATCCTTTATCAGCCAGGCTAGCTTGAATTCAGTGGCACAGTGAGCAAGGGACCCACATCTGGGCATAGCCATCCCACTATGGGTGTGTAAAGTGGTATAGCAAACAAATGATGGACAGAATGCTGACAATGCGAACATTCTCCCCCAGTCAAAAGATCTGGGTCAAATCCATTGTTCTTTTGCCCACTACGCCACTCCAGTTTGGACCCTCCCATATGCAAATCAGTCTTGACCCTGTTCTCCATGTGAACAGTCCAGACCGAACTGCCATGACAGGTCCTCCCTGGACCGGAAACAAGCATTCTGGGACCGGTTTCAAGGTGTGTCACCCTTCATCAGCCAGGCTAGCTTGAATCCAGTGGCACAGTGAGCAAGGTACCCATGTCTTGGAATACCCATCACACTTAGGGCGAAAAGTGTTACAGAAAACAAATGATAAACGGAATGCTGACAATGCAAACACTCTCACCCAGTCAAAAAATCTGGGTTAAATCCATCTTTCTTTTGCCCACTACGCCACCCCAGTTTGGACCCTGCCATATGCAAATAAGTCTTGATCCTGTGCCCCATGGGAACAGTTCAGACCGCATTGCCAGGACAGGTCCTCCCTGGACCAGATACAAGCATCCTGGGACCGGTTTCAGGGTATGTCATTCTTCATCAGCCCAGCTAGCTTGAATCCAGTGGCACAGTGAGCAAGGGACCCACGTCTGGCCATACCCTTCCCACTTAGGGCGTAAAGTAGTATAGCAAACAAATGATGGACGGAATGCTAAATATGCAAACATTATCCCAATTCAAAAGATCTGGGTTAAATCCATCGTTCTTTTGCCCAGTACGCCACCCCAGTTTGTACCCTGCCATATGCAAATCAGTCCAGACCGAACTGCCAGGACAGGTCCTCCCTGGACCGGAAACTAGCATCCTGGGACCAGTTTCAGGGTATGTCACCCTTCAACAGCCAGGCTAGCTTGAATCCAGTGGTCCAAAATGGAATGGCATTGTGAGCAATAAAATGATGGATTTAGGCCCAGATCTCTGTACTAGGGTGAATATATGACATTGTTCTGCATTCTGTCCATCAATTGTTCTTTTTGCGGTTCAGTGACTACATATCGAGGGACCGGATATCGACTTACCAAAATATCGACTCCAAAATATCGAGGGAAAGAATATAGAATGCCTATCAACAAACAGGTAAGTACTAAAATATCGATTCCAAAATATAGAAAGTTAAAATATAGTTAACAAAAATATTGAATTCTTAAATGTATTAAAAATACTATAAAAGCAATTGAATAATAAACACAAATAAAACATAGTTAAGAAAATGTAAAAAATCTTAAAATGTAAAAATAATAAATGTAATGTACATTTTTTTAAATATATATTTACCTAATAATATTATAAATGAATTATTAATCTTAATTATAAAATATGTAGAACATTATTAATATTATATTGACATATATATATAAATAAACATTATTTAAATATAAAAATAAATAGTATATATTCATTAAAATAATTAAAGTAATACTTTTTATGTTAATTAATAATGAGTGCAACAGTAGTGAAAGCGTTGGATAGCGGGAGGGCAAAAAATTATTATTCCCACTCCAGAGAGTGCAACAGTAGGGAAAGAGTTGGATAGTGGGTGGGTAAAAATGACTATTCCCACTCCAGAGACTGCAACAGTAGGGAAAGCGTTGGATAGCGGGAGGGTAAAAATTACTATTCCTACTCCAAAGAGTGCAACAGTAGAGAAAGTGTTGGATAGCAGGAGGGTAAAAATTACTATTCCCACTCCAGAGACTGCAACAGTAGGGAAAGCGTTGGATAGCAGGAAGGTAAAAATGACTATTCCCTCTCCAGAGAGTGCAACAGAAGGAAAAGTAATGATTTAATATTGAAATAAGAATACATTAATTATTAATACCAATTACAAATTAATTAAAATTAATTACCAATTACAAAATATTAAATAATTAATTAATTATACATACCAATAAATGTTATTTATTAAAAATGAATTACTTATTCATAATTAATTACCAACCAATTATTTTCAATACCAACAATTTAATAACATATTTTTTTACCAGTAATAAAAATTAATAATTAATTAACAAATAAGTAATTATCAATACATATAAACATAAGTACATATTTACTTAATTATATTAAATTACTTCCCACCCTATTCCCCTATAACCCACAACCAACTCAAAATAATAAATTAAAACAATTAACATAATTATCAATCAATTGAATAATTAAAACTTAATTACCAATTAATGAAAAATAATGATTAACAATTAATAATTAATTAACAATTAATTGATTATCAATAATTACAAATAAAAATACATATTTACCTAATTACAATTAAATTACTTACCACCCTATTCCCCTATAAACGCACAACCCGCTACAGAACTAAAACGCAAAATTAAATTAAAAATAATTATTAATTCATAAAAACTAATATTTAATTTACTATAATTAAATTACTTCCCACCCTATTCCCCTATAAACCCACAACCCGCTATGGAATTAAATTACGCAAAAATTAAATAACATAACATTCAGTATTTTAAAAAAATTAAACATACATTACAAATATAATATATATTTTTAAAACATATACTAGCATACATAACACTTAAAAAAATTTGACATTATGGTAAAACGATATTTTAAATTCTATATTATAGGAATCGATATTTCTTACCTTAATTTCGATATTCTAGCCAACTATATTTTGGTCATTCGATATTCTATCCATTCTATATTTTCCATTTTATATTCTAGGCAGTCGATATTTCTGAATCGATATTTAGGGTGTTCACCTCTTTTTGCATTTGTCACCCCGAATAGTACGGGTATGCCCAGATGTGGGTCTCGTGCTCTCAATGCCACTGGAGTCAAGCTATCCTGGCTGATGAGGGCTGAAAGCCCCAAACCAGTCCTAGGATGCTTGTTTCCGGACCAGGGAGGACCTGGCCTGGCAGGGCCCGATTCACAGAACTAACTTAAGACAACATCCTAAACTTAGTACCATTTTGGTATTCACAGAAGGCACTTACCCATTTTGGTATTCACAGAAGGCACTTATTCATTTCAGGATTCACAGAAGTTAGGACTCCTAACTTTAGGACTCCTAAATGCCTTCTGTGAATACCAAAAGTCTTAAAGTTAGGATTTTTCTCAGTTTAGGAGTAGTAAAGTTAGGACTCCAAACTTTAGGACTCCTAAATGCCTTCTGTGAATACCAAAAGTCTTAAAGTTAGGATTTTTCTCAGTTTAGGAGTAGTAAAGTTAGGACTCCAAACTTTAGGACTCCTAAATGCCTTCTGTGAATACCAAAAGTCTTAACGTTAGGATTTTTCTCATTTTAGGAGTAGTAAAGTTAGGACTCCTAACTTTAGGACCCTAAATGCTTTCTGTGAATACCGAAAGTCTTAAAGTTAGGATTTTTCTCAGTTTAGGAGTTCTAAAATTAGGAGTCCTAACTTTAATACTCCTAAACTGAGAAAAATCCTAACTTTAAGACTTTCGGTATTCACAGAAGGCATTTAGGAGTCCTAAAGTTAGGAGTCCTAACTTTCCTACTCCTAAACTGAGACAAATCCTAACTTGAAGACTTTCGGTATTCACAGAAGGCATTTAGGAGTCCTAAACTTAGAACTCCTAACTTCTGTGAATACCGAAACGAGTAAGTGCCTTCTGTGAATACCAAAATGAGTAAGTGCCTTCTGTGAATACCAAAATGGTAGTAAGTTTAGGATTTTGTCTTAAGTTAGTAATGTGAATCAGGCTCGCAGTTCAGGCTGGACTGTTCCCATTGGGTGCAGGTTCACGACTGATTTGCATATGGCTGGGTCCAAACTGGAATGGCATGGTGAGCAAAAAAACTATGGATTTAGGCCGAGATCTCTGTACTGGGGTGAATGTATGACATTGTTCTGCATTCTGTCCATCAACTGTTCTTTTGCATGTGGAATAATGGCATCATTTTGGGCATTTCCCAATGACTCTTTCTGGTATTCCATCCTGACCTCAACTCAAGAACCCATTAGTTGCAGTCCCACGAGGATATGAAATATATTTGTACATTGTATAAATAAGCAAGGATGTTATGATACAGAAGCCTAAGCTTTGGTGTATGTTTTTCAACAACGTCTTTCAAATGCCACTAGAGAAACCCTGCCCACCCTACAGGGAGTCATCAGTGTGAGTGATGGTATTCAGAAATATGCTATGCCAGAGAGACCGCATCATGAATGTCTAAAGTGGTGTTAGGAAAACAATATTGAGGCAAATGTGAGTTCACTTTGGAACTGTTTGGGTAACACCCACAGAAAGTGGATGACACAAAAAGTGGCATCTGTACCTCAGAATGTCCCTGGAGTGAGGCATTCTACAGGCATGACCACTTACTATGCCAGGTTTATTCCAAATTTGCCCACCTTTACATTAGTCTTCCATAAGCGTCTGAGAGACGAGATGAAGTAGACATGGACCAAGAGACACCAAAAATGCAGCAGTAGGTTATTGACCCTGTCTTTGTGCTTGCTGCATATTAAGTTCGGGCATCTCCAAAATATTTAGTACCTTAGGGAGGAATGTTTTAAAGAAGGATATTGGATCTGCATCCTCTATGCCTTCAGGTATCCATAAATGCGTAGGTTATTCTTTCTATTTCTATTGTCTAAGTCTTTGAATTGTCTCTGAAGCACAGAAACTTGTGTTTGATGGTGATTTACTTTGAGTGTAGCATCAATTAAATATTAAATTTGCTGCTCTGCTGTCAGAATCATCTCTTCTATCCTTGACCATTTTTTAATCAAGATTCTGTACATTTCTGTTTGTCTCTTCCATATATGGACTCAAATCTCTTCCAACAAGAGCTCTATTAAAACAGGAGAGAGAGTTTTCATAGGGGAGGGAGGATCTTTTTTGAGCCTTTTAGTGGAAGATTTGACAGAAGTGTGAGACGGAATAGCAGTGACCAGAGATAAACTAGAGGAGAAGTTGTTCAATGTATAGAAGGACTTGAATCGTTTATGCTAATCTTGCTGAATCTATTCTAAATTCTCTCTTACATTGATTTTAAATCTGCACTGTATATGTTGTCATTGTTAGCAAAAAGGCACTTTACTAATTCTTCTACGTCATTTACTGATCATAATGTTTTCCTGCCCACACTGATCTTTTATTGTGATTTACACTTTAGCTGATTTTCTGGTCCGCCACAGCGTGTGCCGATTGAGCGGGAGGAAACAGTGCAAACACTTTGAAGGCTTGGAAAGATGACTGTGACTGCCATTTCATAGTGCTGTCGGCAGTCTAGTCTCCCATAGTCTTCCCTTGGTTCCCTGGGAGCCTGGAACAGCTGCGCAGTGGACATGTGCAGCAGGCATGCCAAAGCCAAGCCTGTCTGCACCCGTTCACGCTCGAACACCGCCAACCACCAGAAACCCTGTTCCTTTTTGAAACAAGGGTAAGATATCTCCTCCCATATCAAATACTTGTGTAAACCTTAAAAGTATCAGGGAAAAATCAATTCTTTCGAACATTCCAAGTACACTATGTACTTCAGCACTACCTCTAGACCACGATGGCCCTTACATCTGTAGACTCTGTAAATTTGTGTGCTCCCTCGCCAACCCCCAGGAAAGATCCAAGTCTCTTAGTAAAAATAACTCCTATCAGCCAGAACACAAAATAGGCAGTTCTCTTCAGGATGCAACGATAGAACCAACAATATCCCAGAACTCGGAATCAACCCAACTACTTGGTCTCTATTGTAACGCCTGCTCTATTCCCAAACATGCCCTGGAACTTTGGGATCTTCTTGCCACTGACAAACTGGATATCTTTTTCATCTCAGATACATGGCTTCATTCTGCGGCACTTTCCTGTATCTAAATAGAATTTCCTCTGAATGTAGTTACACTAGATGGAGAGTCCAAAGTTGGTGGGGGGCGAATGGCTTACTGGCTTTCGCAAACTTGCAAAAGTCACTCTGGTAGACTCACTTCTCACTGACATGGGGAGCTCTGTGTTTTTAACCTAAAGACATAAACAAAGGTACTCTGGAAGGGAGCCTTAGTATATCATCCTTCAGGTCCAAAAAAGGTTTCAGTAACAAATTGATCGAATATGTGTCTCTACATATTTTGGAATCAGATAATTTCATGTTGGTTGGGGATTTCAATTACCATGCAGAGCTGGATTCTGAGCTAGAAAGTTCACTCCTGTTATCATACCAAGAAACTTTAAGCCATTATCAAATAGTCTTAGGCCCAACAGATACAGCAGAGCACACTCCGGACCTTATATTTACAAATTCTTCTGCATCTACAGGTATATCTCCACAGGCCACAGGTCTGGACAGACCATTTCTCTATTAGTTTTCAACTCCATATGGGAGAACCCTCAGGTCTCAAGGCAGCAACACCCAGAATGGCCAGACCATGAAGGAAGTAGTCACTTCCATCTTTTACACCACATTCCCCCCACCGCCCATTCTGATATTAATTTCACTGTGGAAGATTTGGAGGGAACCTTTAGCCAGGCATTAGATACCATCGCTCCTGCAAAACTTAGCCACCCCAAAACTCCAAAAACTATTTCTCTCTGGTTTTCAAGGTCCCTTAAAGCAGAAAAAGCAGCAAGTAGAAAGTTGAAACACAAATGGCAAACCACTAAAACTCTTGCTGACAAACTTACTTATAAATAATTTTTAGGCACCTACCATACAAACGTTAAAAAAGTAAGGAAGACCGACATAGTGGACAGAATTAATGATGCAGGAAATGCAACAAAAGGATTATATATTATTGTAAAGAATTGTACTCAACCCTCGGCGTATGCCTCACCTATTCCAGCATCTCAGTCTCTTTGTGATGACCTCTCAAACGATTTTGAAGAAAAAATCTCCAAAATTTACCTCACTCTTTGAAATGGTCTGACACAGGAAGATCTGGCCTCACCTGCCCCCTCAACCATGAATCACCTCGTTCTTTTGGGAATTTCTGACACAGTCACTTCGAGAAAGTTGTGGTCTTGATAAATAAGATCAAATCTGGCTCAGCAGAAGATCCTGCTCCTCCTTACATCATGGTGATCCTGGCTCCAGCACTTCTCCTTACAATCTCGACCTGTAGAACCAGTCTCTGAACACAGAAACCAATCCCATAAATTTAAAAGCAGCGCAAGTTAGACCCATAGACTAATATCGCTGCTCCTTTTTCTTAGAAAAATTATAGAAACTTTAGTCAACAAACAACTCATGTCTTTCCTGGAAAGCCACAATCTGCTAGACCGCTCCCAGTCTCTTCCTGGGCGAAGAACATCCAGCCATGTTGGTACTACTACATCTATCCGCAGCACTCAACACCAACTCACTTTCAATTCTAATCCAAAGACTGGTAGACATTGGTGTCGGTAGAAAAGCATAGGGTTGGCTTTAGACTTTTTGAGGGATTGGACTTATACAGTGCAGTTAGATCTCTTTAACTCTTGAGCTAGGGCCTGGGCAAGGGGGTACCACAGGGTTCATCTCTCAGCCCCACCCTTTTCAATGTGTTATGTGTCCCCCCCTGCTCAAGTGAAAAGATCATATGGGTTTGAAGTCATTTCATACAGGGACAACATGCAACTTGGGAAAATTGCTGAATCTACTAAAATCAGATGAAGTGAATGTATGGAAAAAATAGCCCTCTGAATGTCGTCCGACTGCCTTCAATTGAATACTGGAAAGACCGAGATTCTGCTTTTTGGAAAAACTCTCTCCTTTTGGTTGGAAGACTGATGGCTTCTAGAACT
Source organism: Lissotriton vulgaris (assembly GCF_964263255.1). NCBI lineage: Eukaryota > Metazoa > Chordata > Amphibia > Caudata > Salamandridae > Lissotriton > Lissotriton vulgaris. The sequence goes on along the minus strand of NC_141689.1, from coordinate 1,229,072,337 downwards.
GGGGCCTGCCCCTACCCCTACTCCTACCCTTAAAAAGGTAATCGGAAATCTGGACATCCAGATAGACGATAACCTCTCCTTAAAAGAACAGGTACATTTCATCTTCAAACCAGAAAATCCCTCACTCAGGCACTTTATGTAAGGTGCCTGGACGATGGCAATGCCATTATGGTTGCAGCAAATTAATCTCTTTTAGCCAAACTTCAAGTGATACAAAACACGGCTGCCCACCTGGAGACCCTCTTGGGGGTGATTCGTTTGCACTTTATAAATGCTGGAGAAAAAACCCTCAACCTTTAAGGTGCATGAGTTTGAAAGAAAGTTTGTGGTATAATTATGAGAGTCACCAGGGACGTGCCTAGAAGATATTTTACAATTTTCCAGTCTGCCCATAAATGATAAGTTCAGTAATTTGTTCAAGTTCAGTAATTTGTAAAGCGCACTACTCACCCAGAGGGTCTCAAGGCGCTTGAGGGAGGGAGGGTGCATTACTTATCGAATAGCGAGGTTTTTAGCTGCTTTCTGAAAAAGAGGTGGTTCTGGGTAAGGCGGAGGTGAGTGGGGTGAGAATTCCAGGTTTTGGACGCTAAGTAGGAGAAAGATCTTCCTCCCGTGGTGGTTCTATTGATGCGCGGAATTGCGGCGAGGGCTTGATTGGATGAACGAAGTTGGCGGGTGGGTGTGTAGAAGGACAGTCGTTTGTTGAGGCATTCGGGTCCTAGGTCATAGAGGGCCTTGTGTGCGTGGGTGAGGAGACGGAACGTTATTCTCTTATTGACGGGAAGCCAGTGGAGATCTTTCAGGTGACCGGAAATGTGAGCTTGGCGGGGGATGTCCAGTATGAGTCTGGCTGAGGCGTTTTGGATGCGTTGGAGTTTTTTCTGTAGTTTGGCTGTGGTTCCGGCGTAAAGGGTGTTTCCATAATCTAGTCGGCTAGTGACTAGTGTGTGGGTGACTGTCTTTCTTGTTTCAGTGGGGATCCAGCGGAAGATTTTTTTGAGCATGCGTAGAATGTTGAAGCATGCTGATGAGACGGCGTTGACTTGTCTGGTCATCGAGAGGGAGGAGTCAAGGATGAAGCCCAGGTTACGTGCGTGATCTGTAGGTATGGGTGCTGTGCCCAGAGCCGGTGGCCACCATGAGTCGTCCCATGCAGAGGGGGAAGATCCTAAGATGAGGACTTCCGTTTTGTCCGAGTTTAGTTTTAAACGGCTGTTCTTCATCCATTCGGCTACTTCTTTCATTCCTTCGTGTAGATTGGTTTTGGCTGTGTTAGGGTCTTTGGTGAGGGAGAGGATTAGCTGGGTGTCGTCTGCGTAGGAGATGATGTTGAGGTTGTGTTGGTGCGCGATGGATGCGGGAGGACTCGTGTATACTTTGAAGAGGGTGGGACTGAGTGATGATCCTTGTGGTACGCCACAGATGGCTTCGGTGGCCTCTGATCTAAAAGGGGGGAGGCAGACTCTCTGGGTTCTTCCGGCGAGGAACGAGATGATCCAGTCCAACGCTTTTCATTGTATTCCGACGTTGCTGAGGCGTTGTATGAGGGTGTTATGACATACTGTGTCGAAGGCGGCGGGGAGGCCAAGTAGGATGAGGGCAACTGTGTCTCCTTTGTCCAGTAGCTTTCGGATGTCGTCTGTAGCAGCGATGAGGGCGGTTTCGGTGCTGTGTTTGGCTCGGAAGCCGGACTGTGAGGGGTCGAGTGAATTGTTGGATTCAAGGAAGGTGGCGAGCTGACTGTTGACGGCTTTCTCGATGACTTTTGCCGGGAAGGGGAGAAGTGAGATGGGGCGGTAGTTCTTAAGTTCAGAGGGGTCCGCTGTGGGTTTCTTCAGAAGGGCTCTGAGTTCGGCATGTTTCCAGCTTTCTGGGAAGGTAGCGGAGTTGAAGGAGCAGTTGATGACATCGCGGAGATGTGGTGCGATGATGGAGTCTGCTTTGTTGAAGATGTGGTGGGGACATGGGTCGGTTGGTGAACCTGAGTGGATGGAGTTCATCAGGCGGATGGTGTCTTCAGTAGTGATTGGGTTCCAGGCGCAAAGGTTGTGAGAGTGCTGTTTTGGTTCGGAGGTGGTTGGAGTGGATTGTTCTTCGGACAGGTTTTCAAAGCTGTTATGAATGTCGGCGATTTTGTTGTGGAAGAAAGAGGATAGAGAGTTGCAGAGGTCTTGGGAGGGAGAGATGTCGTTGGTGCCGGCGGTGGGGTTGGTGAATTCTTTGACGATGATGAATAATTCCTTGCTGTTGTGGGCATTGTTGTCGAGTCGATCCTTGAATGCTGATTTCTTGGTGGATCGGATCAATTCGTGGTGTTTGCGGGTGGCGTCCTTGAAGGTGGTCAGGTTGTTAGTGGTTGGATTTTTTCTCCAGATTTTCTCGAGGGTGCGACATAGCTTCTTGGATTTCTTAAGGTCATCGTTGAACCAGGGGGCCTTTTTGCTACCTTGTTTGATCTGGTGGTTTTTCAAGGGTGCTAATTCGTCAGCGCTGTGGGTGATCCATTTTGTGAGTTTGGTGGCCGCTTGGTTTGGGTCCGATGATATGGCGGGGGAGTTATGGATAAGCGATGTGAAGAGTTGGTCGGTGGTGATTTTGTTCCAGTTTCTTCGAGGTATAGGTTGTGGTGGGATGTGGGTCGTGGTCTTTATGTAGCTGAAGGGAACGCAGCTGTGGTCCGTTCAGTGGAGAGCTGTGGTGTGATCGAAGGAGATGTGTTTGCTGGAGGTGAAGATAGGGTCGAGCGTGTGTCCGGCTAAGTGGGTGGGGGTGTCAACAAGTTGTTTGAGTCCAAGATTGGCCAGGTTGTCCAGAAGGGTGGTGGTGTTGCTGTCGTTGTTCTTTTCCAGGTGGAAGTTGAGGTCTCCCAGTAGAATGTAGTTCTCGGAGGTGAGGGCATGTGGGCTGATGAAGTCAGTGATGTCTTCGTTGAATTGTGTGCGGGTTCCTGGTGGTCTGTAGATGAGGGTGCCTCTGAGTGTGGTCCTGGGGTCGGTGTGGCTCTGGAAGTGCAGGTGTTTGGCGGTCGCGAGGTTATCGTCGGAGCTGGTCATGATTCGGAGGTGTTCTTATGGGCGATGGCGATGCCTCCTCCTGTTTGGTTGGTGCGGTCTTTTCGGATGATCTTGTAAGCGTCCGGGATGGATATGGCGATGTTGGGCGCTGATGAGGCATTCATCCAAGTTTCTGTAAGGAAGGCGACGTCGTATCGAGTAGGTCCCAGAGTTCAGTGGCGTGTTTGTAGACCGAGCGGGTGTTCAGCAGGATGCACTTCAGGTGGTTAGAGTTGGAGTTGTGTTTGGAGGAGGAGGATTTGGTGTGGTTCCTGATGCAGGCGAACTTGCAGGAGAGGCAGACGAATGGTCCATGGGTGTGTCCTGGGGTAGCTACGCAGCATTGTGGGGTGCGTCCAGGGTTAAGGGCAAGGAGAGTTTCGGCGTCATACGTTAAGCAAGTGGAGTGGGTATTGCGAGGACCAGGGGGTCTGGCACTGGGCACGGTCCAGGCGCGGACGGGCGTAGACGGGCTTACCTTTGGCGCACCTTCGGCACGCATGGGGCGCGACCTCTGCGCGTGAACACTGCGCGCAAAAGCATTTGACATAAGTGGATAGTGGAGGGGGAGGGGCGAGGGAGGGTCAGCTGGGAGGCGGGAGTGGGGTGGAGGGGCGGGCTGGAAGGCACAACAACAACAAGATGGCAGCAATAACGAAAATGGTTAACGATAGTCAGGACAGAGCGCAGTCCAAACTAAAGCACCAGTCAATGCTAGAAATGAAGCGCTACGATTCCAGCACCAGTCAATGTTGGAAATGAAGCGCTACGATATCAGCAGGAGCCAGGGAGCGAGGACAGCGAGGGGAGCAACCGCTACTGACGGAGTCAGGACGGTCCCAACGCTGTGGTCAACGAGATCGACCTAACCTTTCCTGTGGGAGGGAGGGTCAGCTGGGACGCGGGAGCGGGTTGGAGGGGCGGGCTGGAAGGCACAAAAACAACAAGATGGCAGCAATAACGAAAAGAAACCGGACGAGGTTGGGGTGGGCAGAGGCGCAGGCACAATCAGGCACAGATCAAACAGAGGAACACAGTGCGAGCCTGTAAAAGCGCTACGCTGGCACACAAGCGCTGCAATATGCAAATACAATAGCGTTCCGCTCTAATAAGGCAAAGCGGCAATTTCAGATGGTCAGGACGGAGTGCCGTCCAAATTAAAGCACCAGTCAATGCTAGAAATGAAGCGCTACAATACCATCACCAGTCAATGTTGGAAATGAAGCGCTACGATATCAGCAGGAGCCAGGGAGAGAGGGGAGCGACCGCTACTGACGGAGTCAGGACGGTCACAACGCTGTGGTCAACGAGATCGACCTAACCTTTCCTGTGGGAGGGAGGGTCAGCTGGGAGGCGGGAGCGGGGTGGAGGGGCGGGCTGGAAGGCACAACAACAACAAGATGGCAGCAAAAATGAAAAGAAACCGGACGAGGTTGGGGTGGGCAGAGGCGCAGGCACAATCAGGCACAGATCAAACAGAGGAACACAATGCGAGCCTGTAAAAGCGCTACGCTGGCACACAAGCGCTGCAATATGCAAATACAATAGCGTTACGCTCTAATAGGGAAAAGCGGCAATTTCAGATGGTCAGGACGGAGCGCCATCCAAATTAAAGCACCAGTCAATGCTAGAAATGAAGCGCTACGATACCATCACCAGTCAATGTTGGAAATGAAGCGCTACGATATCAGCAGGAGCCAGGGAGCGAGGGGAGCGACCGCTACTGACGGAGTCAGGACGGTCACAATGCTGTGGTCAACGAGATCGACCTAACCTTTCCTGTGGGAGAGAGGGTCAGCTGGGAGGCGGGAGCGGGGTGGAGGGGCGGGCTGGAAGGCACAACAACAACAAGATGGCAGCAATAACGAAAAGAAACCGGATAAGGTCGGGGTGGGCAGAGGCGCAGGCACAATCAGGCACAGATCAAACAGAGGAACACAATGCGAGCCTGTAAAAGCGCTACGCTGGCACACAAGCGCTGCAATATGCAAATACAATAGCGTTACGCTCTAATAGGGAAAAGCGGCCATTTCAGATGGTCAGGACGGAGCGCCGTCCAAATTAAAGCACCAGTCAATGCTAGAAATGAAGCGCTACGATACCATCACCAGTCAATGTTGGAAATGAAGCGCTACGATATCAGCAGGAGCCAGGGAGCGAGGGGAGCAACCGCTACTGACGGAGTCAGGACGGTCACAACTCTGTGGTCAACGAGATCGACCTAACCTTTCCTGTGGGAGAGAGGGTCAGCTGGGAGGCGGGAGCGGGGTGGAGGGGCGGGCTGGAAGGCACAACAACAACAAGATGGCAGCAATAACGAAAAGAAACCGGATAAGGTCGGGGTGGGCAGAGGCGCAGGCACAATCAGGCACAGATCAAACAGAGGAACACAATGCGAGCCTGTAAAAGCGCTACGCTGGCACACAAGCGTTGCAATATGCAAATACAATAGCGTTACACTCTAATAAGGCAAAGCGGCAATTTCAGATGGTCAGGACGGAGCGCAGTCCAAATTAAAGCACCAGTCAATGCTAGAAATTAAGCGCTACGATACCAGCACCAGTCAATGTTGGAAATGAAGCACTACAATATCAGCAGGAGCCAGGGAGCGAGGGGAGCGACCGCTACTGACGGAGTCAGGACGGTCACAACGCTGTGATCAACGAGATCGACCTAACCTTTCCTGTAGGAGGGAGGGTCAGCTGGGAGGCGGGAGTGGGGTGGAGGGGCGGGCTGGAAGGCACAACAACAACAAGATGGCAGCAATAACGAAAAGAAACCGGACGAGGTTGAGGTGGGCAGAGGCGCAGGCACAATCAGGCACAGATCAAACAGAGGAACACAATGCGAGCCTGTAAAAGCACTACGCTGGCACACAAGCGCTGCAATATGCAAATACAATAGCGTTACGCTCTAATAAGGCAAAGCAGCAATTTCAGATGGTCAGGACGGAGCGCAGTCTAAATTAAAGCACCAGTCAATGCTAGAAATGAAGCGCTACAATACCAGCACCAGTCAATGTTGGAAATGAAGCGCTACGATATCAGCAGGAGCCAGGGAGCGAGGGGAGAGAGGGGAGCGACCGCTACTGACGGACGTTGTTTGCTTAAAGTGAAGGTATATTTCTCAATTTGTGTAAAACGCAGAGGATACTCAGGAAGCACCTCCTCTATTACTAGTTAAAGTTAGGTAGTTACAACTCGGTTCTTGTAACTAAAAACATTAAAAGTCAGGTTATGTAACAATAGCCTTGTCAAGAAACAATATCTGTCTCTACACAGCTGTAGAAATTACATTAGCAACAGAACAAAATGGTCAGTGATCTGAGGAGACATAGTGGATTTCAGCTGGGACACATAACATGAGCCCCCAGGTGCAAGTGTCATCAGCGAGTATTTTAGCACAGATTCTCAAAAGGCCAATATAATGTTCAAAGATATAAAATTCTTAGTAGTAAAGAGATACATTTTTTATTTTGCTATTGGTGTTTACTGCCCTGCAAGGATCATTTTCAGAAGGGCCATTCAGTCCCCGTTAAATGGTTACCTTTTTGTGCAAAAATCAATCCTTGCTCCAAGGCTGACAATGATAAATAAACAGTGCACTCTCCCCTTTCAATGTGGGGCTCTCTGCAATTAGCAACTGAGGCATGCATATGCTTGCCTCCCCAGCCACAGAAATCACACTGGTGACAGCACAAAATGGCTGGCTCTTCGAGGAGACAGAGCATGTCTCAGTTGAAAAGCCTAACACGCGTCTCCCCTCAGGTGCCGCAAAGTGGATTAAGGAGTGCATAAAGCTTGCCAGTTCTGTTCCTCAATTAAACAGAAGTTGCTAGCAGGAGAAACTGCCACAAGACTCTATTCTCCTAACAGTAACACCCTCAGGGCATTATAGGACGTCGCCATATTCCACGGGCATCAAGCCACACCCCCTGTGGGCATCCATTCTAACTCAATACTGATCATAGGATGTTCAATTAAATAAATGTCATGCTCCTCCACCCTTGTACATGTCCAGATGTAGGCATTCAGACTACAATTCCAACCTTGTTTAACATTCTGTCTGATTCTTCATATGAAGATTGTTTATTCTGAAGCCTAGGTGAAATGTAAATTATGCAAGTGTAATTCAATTAATTTTGGTAAATTAAGTTATGTTCCCAAAATTAAACTATGGGGCATATTCTCAATGATTTAACGCTGAGTGATCGGCACTTTATAGCAGCCAAAGTGGCGATAAATCTATTGCCCCATTCACAAGCTGGTGCTAACATCTGATATCACCACTTTATCTGCGATAGCAACCGCAAAAAACATTGCCACAGATGACACCGGCAACTATCGCTAATGAGATGCAGAGTAGGCATTCCCGTGCAAAAAGCAGTGACAACACCACTCCGCAACATTCTCAACGAGCAATCAGTTCGACGATAAGATCCCAAAACAGGCGATAAGGCACGTTAGCAGCTGGAATTTAACACCTTCTCTGACCTTGTGTAAAGTTGGACGACAATCTGCACAATAAAAGGGAGCCCAGCTCAGAGCCACACCTGAAGAACAACAGATGCCATGGAGCTACTGATAATGCAGCTCGGAGCCCCAAGAGGGCCACAACACCCACCACCCCCAGGCCGCCCCGGACCTCAAGGCCTACCACAGAGGCAGCACAGACATAGACAGTGGACCATCATAAAACGCACTAGGCTAACAGACCTAACACCAGAGGATGTCATTGCCCACTACAGGCTCAAAAGGACAACCATCCTCCGCATCCTGAACATCATTGCCCACAGGCTGACGGTACCAACACAGCGTACAACCAACATCTCTCCGCAGACAAAGCTGCTGGCTGTGCTGCATCTGTTGGCCTCTGGTACCTTCCAACCAACAACTGTCAGAGTCGGAGGAGTCGCACAGCCAACCCTATCAAAGTTCCACACAACTGTCTTGTGTGCCAACATCAGGTTGGTATCCCAGTACTTTCACTTCCCCCACACTGCGCAGGAACAGCTGGAGACCTAGCAAGGTTTCTACGTCATAGCTGGCTTCCCGCACGTGTTGGGGGGAATCAACTGTACACATGTCTTACTTTTGCCCTCTGCCGACACTGCACACAATTACTGCAACAGAAAGCACATGCATTCCATCAGTGTGCAGGCAATAGTGGACCACCGGGGACTCTTCACCAATGTCGTTGCAAACTACCCAGGCAGTGTGCATGATTCCTACATCTTCTGATAGTCCATCATCAACCAGCGCTTTCAGGATGGCACCTATGGAAATGCTCTGCTCGTTGGTGAGTACCAAATGAACATAACCACACACCCCAACTCCACAATCATAAAACTCACAACTCTAGGAATAAACATGTTACAAACTCACGTACAATGTGCCAAATAACCTGCCCACCTACCAGACACAATAGCACAACTTACTGTGGTAACCTGGGCCCGCCATGTACATGATTCATAAACGGCATAACACCTCAGCCACACAAGAGCAGAATGTGGGTAGAGGTGGGAACCAGGCATGTGTGAGGGAGACAAGTGACCCATGAATAAGAATGTAGACAATGCCAAGTGTGGCGTGGATGTGCTGGCCAGACTGCAGGATGCATTACACAGACATATCCATGTCGACATACACTGCTGGTGTTTGAAGTGTAGTGGACAGTGGGCACAACCATGTCACCCCAGGCAGTAGAATTGTGTTGCCTGCGCTCCTGTGTACCTGCTGCACCCCGGGCTGCTGTCCCCCAGACCCATCATGGCCGCCCCTGCGCACCCAGGCCTCACTGCTCACCTGACGACACCGGCGTGTGTCAAAGAAGGCCCACCACGTGCCAGTGCAAGCTCCAAGCCCGGGGCCCGCGACCTTGGCAGCCTCCTCATACTATCACAGCCTCCACGACACAGGCCCGCAGTACTCCTTTCTCATTGACATACTTCACCACTGCCTCCAGCCTACACTACGGTCAAGTAGGTCACACATTTGGAATTGAGTCTTGATTTCTCAATGGCAGAGTGCATACTGTTGCCCGCAAGAAGGGGTGTAAGAGGAAGATGCGTTACTGTCCGGAATATCATCGTTACCGAGGTGATCGAACACAACCAACAACTGCTCTGGTGTCACTAACTCTTTGCATTGCAAGCCACTGACACGTGGCTGTGGGTCTCTGCTGTTTGCTGCCTCCAGCCTACACTGCAGTCGAGTAGGTCTCACATTTGGAACTGAGTCTTGATTTATTTATGGCAGAGTTTATATTATTGTACCGGCCTCATCGCAGACTGCATACCCTTTCATCTCCGATGCCACTAAGTCTGTTACCCGACATTCATGGACACTCTCTGGTTGAACTTTGGTGGCATCTGAGTTTATGGCCTGGGGGTTGTCTTCCTCATCATGTAGTTGAAACTCACTTGGCTGTAAAAACGCGGCTGTAGCATTTTACTCCTCCATTTTCCTGTTTCTGCCGGCTTCTGCCCTCTGCTTCATGCCCAGAAGGACACCTTCCACTGTCCCCCGCAACCCTCTGCGACATTCACCTTCGACATCGACGAGGTTCCTCTCAGCTCACATGGCCCTAACTCAGTGCACCACAAGTCACCATCCCGTGGTGGTGTGCCTGCCACAGTGCATCCAGGCCACTAACTCTGTGCAGCTCAAGTAATGGACCCTTGTGTCAAATCAGGTCAGATGAGCGCTGGCACTAAAACCACCGAAGCCTACGATGCTCCCAAAGCCCCACTACCCCAGTCACCGCCCGAAAGGCTTTAAGGCAATAACTGAAGCAGGGGGGGAAGGGGAAGTGGAGTGAAAAAGAGAGACAGCCTGGTTCGAGTATTGTAGTCCTCGTGGTCTTGGAGTCTGCTAGTCTGCGCACCACAGTTTCTCTAGTTGAGGTACACTCAGCTCCTGCATAGGGGACAAAACTTGTAAACAACTTCACCCTAACATAAGATTTCTTTTAACAATAATTGACTTTTACATAGCGTTTACCGTTTTTGACCAAGGCTATTGCTTCTCTCTGATAATAGTCATGTTGGTAGGCTGAATACTACTTCACATATGGGTTACAGCACCTGCAATGGCAAATTACGTTACTCTTGTGCTCTAAAACTATACTTGCACTATCAAGCTGCTGCTAACACTAGCTTACCCATAATAGTGTTGTATTAAATGGTGAACCTATTTAAGTACAGTACAAGGATCGTGTAGATTTCTCAAACTGGAAATGACTGATGCCTTCTGTATTTTCTCTGTAAAATTCGTCACACGTTAAAGGAACAAAACTCTGGTAGTTCGTATGATTGTCTTAGCTTCTCTGACAGCAAACTCGACTCTTCCTGGATTTACGAATTATATTGAACAGTACCTTGAGAAGACGCGCTGTCTGGCAACACTGTAGCAAACCTGACGACTCGTGCTGCTAACACCTTCGTTTCTCAGTTAACTCCCACGTTGCGCATGCGTTACATTTGTGTCTTTGCCATCACTAAATACTCCGGAAACTGAAATTATACTTCTGCGGAACTGAAATTCAAATTCTACAAATAAAGACTACGAACGCAAGGAAAGCCAACTTGCCTCCTCACGAAGTCAGTTGAAGTGCGTAGTTCAAATGGAACTCGCACGCATAGAGCGTTTCCAAAGTCGCGAGGCTTCGGACACTAGACTGCTTGCTCCTCTGCGTGTCGAGTCCACTGCTGCAGCCATCTTTAGTAGAGGGTCTCGTAATAACTGAATGCACTGCTTGAGCATAATTATAGAGATGATGTGTCTTTTCTTCCAACGGGAATATGTCTTCACCTTAACAACTCTACTCTTGGTTGTAAACCTACGGCTGGCTCCTACTACTGCAATCATAGTCCTGACAGTATCCCCCTTCAAAGAGGGTTCTCCCAAATGAGGCTTAGTGGGGTAAGTCTTATGGAATTTCTTTGTCAATCTGGGGGCATGGACATTAGTGGCGGGTTCTCACGATCTCTCCTCTGGACCGTATCCCTTCCACTCCACCAAATAATACAGTTTATTTCTAGAAATTTTAGAATCTAGAATTTGACTAACTTCATACTCTTCTTCTGAATCTACTCTGACTGATATAGGTTTACTTTTGAGTCTTACATTGGGAGGGCTCTTTTTCAGCAAAGAAATGTGAAAAGCTGAGTGAATCTTCAATTTTTTCGGAAGCTGCAATTTGACCAATACTGGATTTATTAGCTTAATCACTTAAAAAGGCCCAATGAACCGTGGCTGAAACTTCCTATTACCTTTTAGTCTTAAATGTTTAGTGGACAACCAAACCTGATCCCCCACTGCCAAACTGACACCCACTCGTCTTTTTTTATCTGCCTGTTTCTTGTACAAGATTTTAGCCTTGGACAAATTAACTTGAGCCTTTTAATAAGATCTTTGAACTTCTGAAATCCAATCAGACACAGTGGGAGCCTTGTTATCACATTTACCCATCATAAGGTTAGGATGACGCCCGTAATTCAAACAAAACGGGGTAAATCCTGTGGATGCATGTACCGCATTGTTATATGCAAACTCTGCCGACCACAACAAATCCGACCAGCTTCCCTCCTGCTCCAGTAAATATAGTCTCAAATACTGTTCCAACTCCTGATTCACACGTTCAGTCTGCCCGTCGGTCTCATGATGGAAACTGTTCGAAAATCGTGCGTCAACACCCAGACCATGCATATAACTCCTCCAGAATTTGGACACAAACTGAGCCCCTCTGTTAGAAATTATCACCTGCGGAATTCCATGGGATCGAATTACATGTTGATTAAATAGTTTGACCAACTGCGGAGCTGTCGGTACTGACTCTACAGGAACAAAGTGACTCATTTTGGAGAAGGTATCTACTAAAACCAAAAAGGTAGTGTACCCATGGCTAAGTGGAAGGTCGACGATTAAATCCAAGGACACAGTGTGCCAAGGACCAGGGGCTTTTGGTAACAGCTGCAAAAGACCTTGTGGCGCCTGTCTAGATGGTTTGCTTTTGATACATAACTCACAGGTTGAGGCATACTGCCCTACCTGAGCGGCCATGTTAGGCCACCAAAAATGTCTTTGTAACAAGTTCAAGGTCTTCTTGACGCCCTTGTGTCCAGCCAACAAATTGTCATGACACCCTTCAAGTGCCTTCTGTTGCAAAGTTGCAGTAGGAAGGTATAAGGTCTCTTCAAAGTATGGTAGTGCATTCCTGATTGTCTTTCGATTATCATCCGCAGCCCATCGTTCAAGCTCCTTAATTGGACAATGTTCATGAATCTCCTTAGCAAAATCTTCCAAACTAATAGTTCCAACAATTTTTTCCAGCGGAATGATGGGTTCCTCAGCAGGAGTTCTTTGTTCTTCAGATTGATTCATCAGCTTTCCCGTTCTTAACACCTGGCTTAAACGTGATCACAAAATCGAATTCAGAAAAGTAAAGTGACCATCTAAGCTGTCGAGGAGTAAGGGTTTTGGCAGACTTTAAAAATTGCAAATTCCGATGATCTGTGTACACAGTTACTTGATGTTTCGCGCCCAACAAGTAGTGGCGCCAATCCTGAAAGGCTTCCTTGACTGCCAGCAATTCCTTATCCGCTATAGTATAATTGAATTCAGTTTCAGATAGTTTTCTAGAGCGGAAAGCCACCGGGTGAAGTTGTCCGGTTGTTTTATTTCTTTGAGACAAAATTCCCCCAGTAGCAAAATCAGAAGCATCGGTCTCTACAAAAAACGCCTGATCTGGATCTGGATGCATCAAAATTGGAGCCGAGACGAAAGCCCTTTTATGAAACTGAAATGCCTCTTTAGCTTCTTCTGACCACAAAAAGGTTTTCCCTTTTCTCAACAGTTGAGTGATTGGATGCACCTTAGCCGAAAAATCTGAGATGAACCTTCTGCAGAAATTGGCAAAACCAATGACACTTTGGATCTCCTTAACGTTTCTGGGAGATGACCAGTCCTGAATAGCTTGGACTTCGAAAGGATCCATTGCCACACCATCTGCCGACAATATGAAACCCAAAAACTCCACCTGCTCGACATGGAATGAACATTTCTCCAGTTTCACATATAAATGGTTCTCCCACAATTTTTGTAAGATTGAACGTACATGTTGCACATGATTTTCTATGCAATCTGAAAAAATCAAAATGTCATCAATGTAAACCACCGCCACTCTGTCCAAAAATTCTCTCAAGACATCATTGACCAGGTGTTGAAAGGCCGCCGGGGCGTTACTCAAACCAAACGGCATAACCTGGTACTCAAAGAGGCCATATTTGGTGCGAAAAGCGTTTTTCCATTCATGCCCTTCTGCCACTCTCACCAGATGGTACGCACCTCTTAAGTCGAGTTTGGTATACATTTTGGCTCCTTTAACTTGATCCAACAATTGTGAGATGAGGGGTAACGAATATCGATTCTTGATAGTCACCAATTTCAGGGCACGATAGTCGATGCAGGTGCGTAAGGTTCCATCCTTCTTGGGCCGAAAAAACAGAGGGGAGGAGACTGGAGATTGGGATGGCCGGATCAATCTGTTCTTCAAATATGCGTCCAGATATTCTCTCAGGTATTGATTTTCCGCTTCCGTGAGTGCGTAAATATGACTACATGGCAGTTTGGCTCCAGCTTCCAGATCTATTTTACATTCATACTCACGATGAGGTGGCAGTTTTTCAGCATTGATCTTATCAAAACCCCCCGCCAAATCCTGGTATTCTTCTGGAATTTTCTGAACATCTAAGACACACACTCTGTTAGTTAGTCGTGCCAGTTCCGAAGCCGGAGACCCTGAAGTTTTCTGACAGCAATCCGAATAACAATTCTGCAGACAATGTTCTGAAGTCATCTCAATCGTTCTTCTTTCCCAATCAATTTTCGGGTTGTGCTCTGATAACCAAGGCAAGCCCAAGATTAGCTGAAATTGCGGAACATCTATTAGATTAAACCTAAGAAACTCCCGATGATCTTGTGGGCCCATTAACTCCAACGTTTCTCTCTCTTCGGTTATGGGTCCAGACGTGAGATTAGTGCCATCCACAGCCTTAACCATTTCACAATGCTTCTTCTTAATGGCTTGAATTCCCATCTCACTCGCATATTTTAGATCACAAAAATTGCCGGTTGCTCCGGAATCAATCATAACAGACACTCCTTTAACAAATTTTGTTCCAAACCTTACTACAAAGGACACCGTCAGATGTGGCGCTGCCAACTGAAGGGTATTAATTAATTGCTGGATGAAGGGAGTTGGATTTTCAATTTTTCCCACCAGAGCAACTCCTCCTACTGATGGGATTTGTCTTTTAAACCCGCATTAATCTTGGGTTTCTTGACACAGTCTTTGACGAAATGACCAGAGACGCCACAATACATGCACAAATTGTTAGCACGTCTTTTCTCGCTCTCTTCCTTTGTGAGTGGACCCCTGATGGATCCAATCTGCATTGGTTCCTCATTGGACGTGTGCTCCGACCTAACAGAGTCTGACTTCACACGATCTAATCGCGGGTAAAATGTCCGGAAATCTTTCTTCTCCTCAGACTTTCTCTCAGTTAATCGATGTTCCAGCTGCAGAACTAAGTCAATCAACTCTGAAATTTCCTGAGGCCTCTTAGGAATCTGCGCCAGGACATCCTTTAACTCGTCCTTAAGACCCCGATAGAAAATGGCGGAACGTTTACTTGCAGGCCACTCCCTTTCTACAATCAATTTGTTAAATTGAGCAATGTACGCTATTAACTCCCGATTTCCTTGTTTTAGATCCAGTAACTCGTTGTCGGTGGCCTGTTCAGCAGTTCTCCTATCCAAAATTCGCAAAAATTATTTCTTAAATAGGTCAAAATTGTACAAGGCTGGGTCGTCACTGGATATTAAGGGCATCGACTAAGCCGCCGCATCGCCACTCATGTAGGACAGCATGAACGCAACCTTTACCTGATCTTCCTTAAAAACCACTGACCTACAGAGGAAATGAAAGGAGCACGGTGTAAGAAAGATTTGCGCCTTATGTAGATCACCCCCAAATCTCTCTGGATTAGCTAACTAAACCACTGGGGCTACTGAGTGTATAACTTGAGTTGCGGCCTCCGCCGCTGAACCACGACCAGGGTCAGAAAGTCTACCTGCCATGAGTTCTTCCATTTTCTTTTTAATTAAATGAGTTTCCTGTTGGGACCTTTTTAATTCATCTCGCAAAGCCCTATTGTCTTCAATAGACTGAGTTAATTGGCTTTGCAACCCGTCAAGGATTCCAGCCAGAGTCTTAAGATCAAATCCCTCCGCCATCGCGGCTCAGGTGGAAAAGGGTGGCACTTCAATCTGTCAAATCAGGTCAGATGAGCGCTGGCACCAAACCCACTGAAGCCGACGATGCTCCCAATGCCCCACCACCCCAGTCACCGCCCGAAAGACTTCAAGGCAATAACTGAAGCAGGAGGGGAAGGGGAAGTGGAGTGAAAAAGAGAGACAGCCTGGTTCGAGTATTGTAGTCCTCGTGGTCTTGTAGTCTGCTCGTCTGCGCACCACAGTTTCTCTAGTTGAGGTACACTCAGCTCCTGCATAGGGGACAAAACTGATAAACAACTTCACCCTAACATGAGATTTCTTTTAACAATAATTGACTTTTACATAGCGTTTACTGTTTTTGACCAAGGCTATTGCTTCTCTCTAATAATAGTCATATTGGTAGGCTGAATACTACTTCACATATGGGTTACAGCACCTGCAATGGCAAATTACGTTAATCTTGTGCTCTAAAACTATACTTGCACTATCAAGCTGCTGCTAACACTAGTTTACCCATAATAGTGTCGTATTAAATGGTGAACCTATTTAAGTACAGTACAAGGATTGTGTAGATTTCTCAAACTGGAAATGACTGATGCCTTCTGTATTTTCTCTGTAAAATTCGTCACACGTTAAAGGAACAAAACTCTGGTAGTTTGTATGATTGTCTTAGCTTCTCTGACAGCAAACTCGACTCTTCCTGGATTTACGAATTATATTGAACAGTACCTTGGGAAGACGCGCTGTCTGGCAACACTGTAGCAAACATGACGACTCGTGCTGCTAACACTTCGTTTCTCAGTTAACTCCCACGTTGCGCATACGTTACATTTGTGTCTTTGCCATCACTAAAAACTCTGGAAACTGAAATTATACTTCTGCGGAACTGAAATTCAAATTCTACAAATAATGACTATGAACGTAAGGAAAGCCAACTGGCCTCCTCACGAAGTCAGTTGAAGTGCGTAGTTCAAACGGAACTCGCACGCATAGAGCGTTTCCGAAGTCGCGAGGCTTCGGACACTAGACTGCTTGCTCCTCTGCGTGTCGAGTCGACTGCTGCGGCCATCTTTAGTGGAGGGTCTCGTAATAACTGAATGCACTGCTTGAGCATAATTATAGAGATGATGTGTCTTTTCTTTCAACGGGAATATGTCTTCACCTTAACAACTCTACTCTTGGTTGTCAACCTACGGCTGACTCCTACTACTGCAATCATAGTCCTGACACCTTGCTGTTTGAACGTTGAACTTTTGATTGTCTTATCACTGTTTTAGGTGTTGCCAGCACCAACCACTCCATGAAGTCTGGCTTACACTCACCCCAAACCCATTCAGCACAGGCGTCACTGGACATGTGACCCTGGCAATAAAAGGGTCCGAGGGCACGTGCCCGTAGCCAGTCCCACAATCTATCTAAGTGTGTCTGTGTGGTCAGAATGTATGAATGAGGGCCCCAGGCCCTACCACATTACATTGTGCTGTGTACAGCGGATGCAAACATGTCACCTCATGCAGTAGGGTAGACCTGGGCCAAGTAGCTGTGTCGTACCCCCCTGTGAGCCTAAGCGGAGTGGACTTGCGTACGACAGTCAAGCGGTGGGGTGTGGTTAATCAACCTGTGGCTCTGGGTGTGGTTAAGTTCAGGCCTTGCCAAGGAAGTAACAAATGCGTGTGTCTCTGTTGTGGAGTCGGCGCCACCCACTCCGTAATGGACAATGTTGCTATGTAGCATGCCCCCGGAGTGCTGGCTCGGCCGAAGGGGTACATGAGGGAGCGCAAGCCCGCTTGGGGTCCGGGATCATATATGCCAACTGTTGTGTGTTTCGCTATTACAGCAGCATAAGCCAAAGGTCTACCCTCAACCGCATGGTGAGTTCAGCCAGCCATGAATTCTACATCTGTGTCCACCCTATCCTTACCATAGGCCTACACATACGTGGCCGCCCACGTTCGACGCACAACATCACAGTGTCATTGTCAGGCTGGTGGACGTGCACAGACAGGCATGACAATGGTGTGCCGTAGGAGTGCAAGTGTTGCAACTGCACTACGCACAATTGTAAATAGGCTCGGGAGGGATGAGCAGCTGTGTGGCTACGTACTACACATTGATGCCGCTATTTTGCTACAAGCAGAACAAGTCAAACAGGAATCACTCAGTCACACATATCACACACCAAGGAACCAGTGAGCATGCCAAAACATCATGCAGAATGAACTATTGACTCATGTCTTACTGCACTGTCACAGGTGATCAAGGATATGCACTCTGCGCTTGGATGATGACACCCCTCCGAGCCCCGAGCACACAGGCCCAGTGGCAGTACAATGTGGCCCACATACGCACCAGGGGCATTGTGTTGAAGTCACGTTTCAGGTGCCTGGACATCACAGGTGGAAGGCTCCTTCGCAGCCCAGTCATCGTGAGCAAGATGATTGTTGCATGTTGTGTATTGCACAACATATGTATGCGCACCAATACCCCATGGATACAAGTGCCAGATGCACCTGACGATGATGATGAAGATGAGGCAGGTGGACCACACCCCACTGCAGCTGCAGCAGGAATAGCCCGTAGGAACACCATCATTGACAATTTCTTTACATGAGCACGTCACATTGTGACAATCCTTAGCAATCATGGGACAGTACAAAATGTGCAAATAAATTAATTACAACACACATTCCCTGAGTGCATGTCACTTATCTGTACAAGCACATCACTCAGACAAGTGTAAGTGCAACATGTAGTGCTATCAATTTTATGATTTGATGATAGATGGTGGGTGCGTCACCTCTGTACGGAGAGGCGGTTTAGGGTATCACGTATTCGAAAAGCCAGTTCTGTGTGTCACAGATATTACGGAATCCCACTCTTCGGCATTACACATATGTCCCAAATCATTACATATAGGCTGTCATTTGTGACCTACAAGTTACGACAGGGCTTGTTTTGGGGTCAAATATGTACCACCATGATGCAGGGATGCACCCTGTGACTCAAGTCCCACAACATGAGCAACATGTACTTAAGGGGGTCGCTGCCCCTGCATTCGTCCATGCTTTCACACTTGATTGATCATGGACATGGCACATCTGTGTGCAGGAGGTGTTGATTTTCCCTCTGCAATGTGAAGGGGAGATGCGGTT
Organism: Lissotriton vulgaris; assembly: GCF_964263255.1. NCBI lineage: Eukaryota > Metazoa > Chordata > Amphibia > Caudata > Salamandridae > Lissotriton > Lissotriton vulgaris. Next base: position 1,229,053,836 of record NC_141689.1, on the reverse strand, counting down.
TCACAGTGTGTGCCATGTATGTTTCCGCATTGGAGCAGTTTACATGCAGACTGCATGTCAATGTACATTGTGACTGTAGTGAGGAGATGGCTATTTGATGCGGGACAATGGACATTTGTTCTACAGCACGGATGTGGGGTTGTACTCGTACATTGTCATCTCACCATTTTTTTCACTGCCTTTCTGGTGCATTTTGCCACATGACGCGTGGGAATTGCAGGCCTGTCGCTGGTTATCGCAGATTTTTGCATCGTGATTGGCCTCATCGCTACTATTTTCACATTCAAAGAAGTTGTATTTTAGATGTGGAATTTTCATTCCCACACAAAGGTAAATGTCCCACTCTTGGATAGATTTGTAAAGGCCCAGGGAAGGAGGGACATTTTGTGACAGTTTGCAAAGCCAAGTGAAATGCAAGTGCATCAGGATGTGAAAACAAAATGGCCAATAAAATTTTCCATAAGCAACGTTCGACACCCACCCACAAGTCCACGCGGTGGTATCATTTAAGACAAATTGGCATCGAAAGAGGCCAATCGTCGGCTAAATCGTTGTCAAATAGTTTCTCTGTATCAATGTCAAGTGAGAATGAAGGCAATGATTGTGCCAAGTTGATTTTTACCTCAAAACAGCATGCACATGTTGGGCTAGTCGCTTGTGAAGAAAAATGTCAGTCATAGAAAGATCAACATGCCAAAGAACCAAAGTCATTAAAACATTGTCCTAAAATTACTCTGATAATAAATGGTTGTTCATAGCTGCCAAGGTTTCAGATAGCTTTTGTGTGACATTTTTATAATTTCCGTGTAATTATGAGTGACATTCAATGACAAAGAGTAACACTTTCTTGCAAGCAACATCAAGCAATGAAGAAGAGGTAAACATATTATTATCAGCAATTACACACACTTGAGCAACTCTAGAAAGATCGTTAAACTGCTACAAAGCACCAGTTATGATCATACCTGGCAAGTTTTCAGAATGCTTATGTGTGACATTTCTTTGTATTGTGTACTTATGAGTGACATTCAGGCACAGTATTCCAGGGCTTTATTGTCCAACTCAATGGTGCTCACTTTATGAACCTCAGAGAAGGATGAGGACAGCCAGCCCTGTGGAACCCAAAACCCGATCTGCAGATCGCAGTGATGACCCCGGCTCACTGCCTAGGTCGCCTACCAACTCTGTGGTCTGAAATGTGAGGCATATCCTTCATGAGGTCTGTGGTGTATGACTGACGACTTAATACCCCCAATAGGCAGCCCTGGAACTTCTATAGCATATGAGATTGTGCTCTCTCCAATAAAATTTTATTTGATTCATTGTGTTATTATACACTGCAATAACAACTTGAAGTTGCTGATGGTTATACTACTTACTGTCTGTTCTTCTGATCTTCAGAGCCAAGCAGCATGACTGTCTGGCGTGTCAGCAACTCAGTGCAAGAAATCAAACTGGCTGCCAGTGAACCCCCCCCCCCCCACCCCCCGGCAGGTATTCTATCTCGATCCAGGCTGAGGCCAACTATCCTCTACTCTTGGCGGTCCCTGCAACCGGTCAGTGAACGTGACTGTGACGACCAGTCACTGGCTGCAGCACTCACTCTCCTTTGGCCCAGAAATAATTTGCAGACAGGCGGCATCCATAAATGTAATAATTTTACCCCCATAGTGCGGGTGGCTCAGCCAGGCAGGTGCAAGCAACAGTGGCAGCCAGCCAAGCAGCATAATTGCCGCGGCAGCACCGCCCACAAACCAGTGAGCAGCCGGCTGGTCAGCCCTCCTCGGTGTCCTTGTAAATTAACACCCCGCGCTCCGGCAGTCAGCAGGACGTGACATCATTCTGGTGCAGAGCAAGAATATCGACGGGGAAATGTCGACATACATAAATATCGAGTTAAGAATATCGTTTGTTTTACATATCGATGTAAACAATATCTATGTAAAAAATATCGATTTGTTAGTTGTGTAATAATATCGAGAGTGTTAAATTTGATGATAAAAATATAGATGTAAGGCGTGGCTTGGCGGGCGAAGATGGCGGTCGCAGCCTTGTAGAGCTCCCGTCGGCCCGGACTTAAGCCGTTCATTTATCCTGCGCCCTGGGCGGACACTCGTTGCGACGAGGCGTGGTGGAGGCCTGTCCAGCCTTGGTGAAGCCGGGACCTCGAGTTTCGCGACCACGGGCCTGTGCCGGCCTGCCCGCCTTCTTCTTGGGGACTCCTATATCGACGTTCCATCCCGGGGCCTGGGGCCTCCAGCACTTGTGGCGTCACCCAGGGGTTCCTGAGCCTTGTCGGGAGTGGTGCCCGCCCTACCCAGTGTGCGGTCCCGGCGAGCCCGCGATCGGCCATGACCAGGGCTGGAGGAAACGGCCCGCCTAAGCGTGGCCCTATTGATAAATTCACAGGGCCTAGTGGTGGCTCTGGGGTGGCTGGTGGCAGCGGTGGCCCTGGGCCGGACAATGCAGAGATCCTGGCGGCCATCACCCAATCCCGGGACATGCTTGATGCTAAAATTGGGGCGGTAGGAGCGGATGTCACACTGCTGCGCCAAGACCTCCGCAATGCGGTGGGGCGGATCACCGAGGCCGAATCCCGAATCGCGGTGACCGAAACGGACATTGGCGCCCTGAAGAAGAGGTTGGCGGAGGTGGAGGGAGTCCAGAAGACGCTGGCGGCCCGAGTGGAGGACGCCGAAGGGCGCGCACGGAGGAACAACCTCCGCTTCATTGGCTTTCCGGAGCGGTACGAGAAGGACGACATGGAGCGGTTCTTGTCCCAGTGGCTGGAGAGCTGGCTCCCCGAGGGGGCACTGTCCACATGCTTTGTTATCGAGAGGGCGCACAGGGCCCTGACCCAGCGGCCACCGGAGGGTGAGCGTCCCAGGCCGGTCATCGCCCGGCTGCTAAACTACCATGACCGCGATGTTATCCTGCGGGAGGCGAGGAACAAAGGCTCGCTCACCTTTGAGAATCATACCATCATGATCTTTCCTGACTACACGAAGATGGTGCAGCAGCAGAGACAATCCTTTGTGGCCGCCAAGGCCAAGCTGAGGGGCCTGAAGCTCCAATACTCTCTCCTGTATCCAGCCCGTCTACGAGTAGTGTACCAGTCCCGGACACATTTCTTTGATTCACCCGAAGAGGTATTCCGCTGGACTGATGAGGCGGTGCGACTCAGGCCGCATGCCCAGCCGGGGCTGGACCCAGGCAGGTCCCAGAGATCGTCGCCGGAGCGGGCAGATCGCCCGAACCACAAGGGTCGCCACCGGAGGTCCCGCTCTAGGAAGAGGTCGGCCTCCGCCAGTGCATCGCAGACGGGTGGTGCAAGGGACTCGGAGCACTCTGACACCGGCAGCTGAACATTGCTGGGACTGGACCCTTATTGCCGAGTACTGAGTTGTCCTACATTGTCTGGTGAGACTGTTCTATTATGACTTCCTTATGCCAGTCGGTTCCCATCTGAGGACTCCTATTACTTGTGACGGGAACGCAGTGGGGCTCGGGAGGTGCCTTTTGTGGGCCTCAGACCCTCACGGTTGTGAGTGTTGTTGGGGGGGTGGTGAGTGTGTCTTGGTTGGGGTGTTGGGATCCATTGGTATGGCGGGCCCTGGGTTCTCTGTTCTGAGCCCGGGTCTCTCCATGCCGCGACAGATACTTCAATGTTTTCTGAGGTATTGGGGTGGGGGGAGCGGGGTGAAGGGGGAGGTTCTTCTGTTGCTGATGTTTGGGGGGGTCTGGGTCTGGGGGGGGTTGCTGAGTGTTGGGGTCGGGAGGGGGGGACCACACGTGTGTATGACTTATGGTTTTGTTGCTTTGTGGGGTGCGCCAGGGTGGGGCGGAGGGCTGGATACTGGACACTGTGTTGATGATGGCCGATAATACGACTATGTCTCCTCAAAAGACCCTGCACGTTGTGACGTGGAATGTGAGGGGTATTCTGGACAAAATCAAGCGGGGGGCTGTGCTGCGTTGGGGGAAGAGAGAGCTGGTGGATGTGCTGCTGCTTCAAGAGACCCACATGCTGGGCTCTAAGGCCCTTAGCCTTCAAAGGTTCGGATTTCAGCAAGTGTACCATGCGGGCTTCACGAGGGGCTCGCGGGGGGTGGCTATCTTGGTACACCGCAGGGTGGCTTATGTGCATGAAAAGCAGTGGATTGATCCTCAGGGCAGGTATATTTTCATCAAGGGCCTGTTGGGTACTGAACCAGTGGTTTTTGGTAGCGTATACGCCCCCCCCACTCTGCAGTGGGCCCTGTCTGAGCGGCTGTTCGCGCTGTGGAATGAGATTCCGGAGGTACTGACCATGGTGGGAGGCGATTGGAACGAGGTTATGGATGTGGGCTCGGATCGCCTGAGGCGGGTGCCTGTTGTATTGGATCCCCCCCCGCTGCTGCTCCCACCAAACTGTGTGCGACCGTGAGTGGCCTGGGTTGGGTTGATGTGTGGCGACACTTTCATCCTGCTGCGCGCAAATTCACGTATGTGTCGGCGGTGCATGGGTCCTTTTCGAGACTAGATTATTTGTTTGTGCCGGGTGCCTGTCTGAGTCGAGTCAGAGATGCTGTGATACTCCCCAGAGGCTTGTCTGATCATTCCCCTGTCCTAGCTACCATGACCCTCCCCTCCAGGAGACAGCCGTTTCGCTGGCGGATGTCATCTTGGCAACTGCAGCGGCCCGAGTATGTGCATCACCTGCGTGGGGCGATTGACCATTACTGGCGCGAGAATCTAGTAGGAGATGTGGATGCAATGGTGGTGTGGGAGGCGCTGAAACCCACGCTTCGGGGCATTGATATAGCTTGGTGCGTGGCTGCCTGGCGAAAACATCGGGAGGCCATTGTGGCCGCCGCGGCCCGCGTGGAGGACCTGGAGCAACGCGGTCGTCTTGGGGGCGACGAAGGCATTGTGCGGCAGCTCCTGCAAGCCCAACAGTCGTACGCCTCCGTCCTTTACGAGGAGGCCCGGCAGGCGTGGCTTGCCACGCGCAGCAGGGTGTATCAGTGGGGTGACAAGTTCTGTACTATGCTGCATAGGTTATGTCAGGCGACCTTCCAGCCCCTGGTGTTGCCGGGTCTTGCGGCGGAGGACGGATCGGTTATGACCGACCCAGATTTGCTGGCGGCTAGCTTCGCCCGTTATTACGAGACGCAATACGCTCCTCGTGATCACTTGGAGACGAGCGAAATATCCACATATCTCGACGACCTGCTACCGCAGGCCATCCCCGATGAGACCAGAACCGCCCTGGACGCCCCGCTTACGGCTGAGGAACTCGGGGAAGCCCTTGGTCAACTAAATGCTGGGAAGGCGCCCGGCCCGAGTGGGTACCCGAGCGCGAATTCTATAAAAAGTTTCACGTCCAGCTGGGACCCCACTATCGGCGCGCCCTGGAAGCGGCGCGGGCTCAGGGGGAGCTGCCACCGGACTGGCGTCATGCCGAAATCGTGGTCTTCTTGAAGCCGGGCAGGGCACCGGAAAGGCACGACTCTTACAGGCCAATTTCCCTTCTTAATATCGAGGCCAAGATTCTGGATAAGGCCTTGGCGAATCGCCTCCTGCCCCACATTGCTGACCTGGTCCACCCCGACCAGGCTGGATTCATGCCTCGCAGGGCCACCTGGCATAATATCCGGCGGGCGCAGGCGGCGGTGGATGCTATGGGTGCTAGAGATGAGCAGGCGGCACTCCTCCTGGCGGATATGGACCGAGCCTTTGATTCGGTGAGCTGGGCATACCTGTTCACGCTGTTGGCCCGCCTCAATCTGGGGCCGGTCTTCTTGTCGTTTATTCGTCTCCTCTACACTAACGTAACGGCCTCGGTTCGTGTGGCAGGTGCTGCCTCTGGGCGCTTCCGTATAGGTCGCGGTACTCGGCAGGGTTGCCCTCTGTCCCCGTACCTGTTTGCTTCGTCTGGAATGAGGACTTGGTGGATAGGATTGCACTGTATGCGGATGACGTCCTCCTCTTCCTTACTGACCTGCGGCACTCGGGTCCCCGGGTTCTAGAGATCATGCGGGCGTTTGGCGAGGTCTCGGGTCTTCATCTTAACCTGAATAAGTCGACCCTGTGGGTACTGGGGGCGATGTAGTTGCCGACCCTTGGGCTGCTGAGTTGCGAGTGGCGACGAATGGCCTGAAGTATCTGGGCGTTTTTCTCTCGGAGTCGCGGGTAGTGGCCTGGGCGCGTGGAGTCTTGCCGGTGTGGGAACGGGTCCAGGCTGATGTCAAGACCTGGTCCAGAATGCCGCTCACTATCTTTGGGAGATCGGCCATCTTCAAGATGGTGGCGCTTCCGCGGCTTCTATATCAAATCCAAAATTTCCCACACCCCATTGGCCTGGAGTGGTTCCGTCAGGTTAATTCAGTGTTGGGCCGCTTCCTGTGGGATGGCGGCGCGGCCAGGGTGGCCTTGAAGACGTGCTTTCTGTCCACGTACTGTGGTGGCCTGGCCACCTCGGACCTCCTCTCCTACTACCAAGCTTCCCAACTGCTCGTCCTTAATGAATGGTGGTATGGCGATAGAGGGGATCCGGCATATGCCCTGGAACGATCGCTCATGGGTGATCGCACGCTCCACACCATCCTCTATTCGGCTCGCCTACGCCGTGGGTTGCCATCGGTCACCAGGGTGGTCTTTGCTGTGTGGCGACAGTCGTTACGCCGCATGGGATGGTGGGGCAAACTGACGGCTGAGACACCGCTTTGGCATAATGGTCTGCTCCCGGAGCTGGCGGCCCTGGCCGGGTTTGAGGGCTGGGAAGCCATTGGGGTTACACAACTGGGCCAGGTCATGTCCGGCACCACCCTCAAATCCTTCGAGGAGCTCCGCACGGAGTTCCAAAAGCCTCAGTCCTAGTTTTTCCGCTACCTCCAGCTGCGACACGCCCTCACCCCGAGCATCACCGGCCTCGACTCCTTGCCGGAGTTTAGCCCGGTCGAGGCTAAAGTGTTTATGGGGGACCTGGGGGACAGGAAGGTCTCTAAGATTTACCAGACGCTTGTTATCCACTGCTCCTCCACCCTGCACTCTCTTCGGGAGGCATGGGAAGTGGACGTGGGCCCCCTTGATGAAGACGATTGGAGGGAGGCGCTGGAATCCCCACGTGGAACCGCCATTGCAGTCCGGCTCCGGCTGATCCAATTTAAATACTTGCACCGCGCTTATTATACGCGTGAACGATTGTGGAAGGCTGGTTTGATTGCATCCTCGGAATGCTTGCGCTGTGGGGCGGTGCCTGGCTCCTTGATGCACACTGTATGGTCGTGTGGCCGGCTGGCTGGGTTCTGGAGGGGTGTGTGGAGTTGCTTGGCTGAGGTCCTGGGCTGGGACCTTCCTCGTACCCACCGGCTGGGCCTACTGCACATTATGGAAGGGATTGGGGGTAATGTATATAAACGTCACCTGTTGCTCTTGGGGCTGGTCGTGGCTAAGCGGGACCTGGCCCGGGCGTGGAAGTCTGTGAGGGCTCCCCCCCTGTCTGCATGGAAGGCTGGGCTGGATTATTTCATGGGTCTGGAGAGGCCGATCTTTGAAGCGAGGGGCTGCCCGCGCAAACACTACAAAATCTGGAAGCGTTGGGCCGACTACCGTGGTCTGTCTCTGGACCCCCCGGCGGAGCAAGAGGAGGACATTTGATCACAGTGACACTGTTGGCCCGAAGCGGCAACGCCCTGGTGGCGCTACACCTGCTTATTTTTCTCTATTGCTTTCTATACACGTGTGGTAGGGAGGCTTGGGGGGGGTGTTCGGAGCGGGGGGGTAGAGTTGTGGGTTAGGGTAGGCTGCTGGGGAGTTTTATACTGAGCCTATTTTGAGTCTGCTCTATCATTTGCTGCCTATGTAATTGCTATATTGATATTGTCGTGGTGATCTTCGAGTGTGGAGATGCCACGTTCCTGATGCTCATTTGCTCAATAAAGTTGGTTGTGAAAAAAAAAAATATATAGATGTAAAAAATATTGATGTAAATATATCGATTTTATGTTTATGATGTGAATTTTATTTAGTTGTTTTATAGTTATTTTATGTTATATTTTCAAATTTCTACTGTTTGTATGGGAAAAATGAATGACATTTTTTTGTTGCTAATTTTAGGAGCAGGATGGTGAGTTTATAGGGAAAAAGGGTGGGTAGTAATTACATTTTTTTTTTTTTAGGGGGGAGGAGACGAACGAGCGCCCAAGATGGCCACGTAGGAGTGTAGCTCCCCGGACCTGAACCCCCCGCCCCTACATCCTGATAAGCTCCTGTAGCGCTGACACTGCCCACGGTCAGCGGAAGCTGAGCGGTGCCCCCTGGAGTTATTCCGGTCCCGCTGTGAGGTCGGGGACCAGAGCTCTCCATGTCGGCGATTTGGGCCTCCAACATCGGTGAAGCCTGGGGCTCAAATGCGGAGAGTGGGCGGCCCCGAATTGAACAACACCCACGGCCGGGACCAGAAGTCGCCGGTCGGACACAGAAGTCCCTGAATCCAGTGTGGGTGCAGAAGACTGAACCTTCTGAGGCACCCCGAAGACCCGACTGGGGTTGCCCCCTTGCTGGGGAAAGGCGGCAGTGCCCCTCATGCTGCCGGGAATGCTGGAGTGACGACGGCCCTGTCCGGGGCGCTGGAGAGACCGCCAGGAGGCTGTCTATCCCAAAGGTGCCCGTCTTCGGCCTCGTATGTGGGCGGCCCACCCCGTGAGCGCCGGACTGATCGGAAGACGTGTTGGGTCATTCCCGGCTGCTGGTGGGTCTGCTGAGACTTTGGGAGGCTCACTACTGGTCTACCTGCCAGGAGACTGCGGCAGGGGACCTTGTGTGCCGGTGGGGGCGTGGCTCCGGTTCCGCGGTGCAGTCGGGGACTGGAGCTGAAAATGGCAGTGACTGGGGCCCCCTTGTCAGCTAAAGCCCGGGGCTCGAGTGGCTTTAGAGGCGGCCATGTGGTGGATAGTACCCACGGCCGCAACCGGAGGTCACCGGCGGAGCCCGGCTGTCACCCTGAACGGCCCGCGCAGGTGAAGATCAAATCCCCCCTCCTGCCTGAGAGAGCTGCGAGACAATCGGGGGGTGCCCTTTCGTAGGGTGACAGCGGAGAGATACCCTGGAACACTGGGTGATGCAGAGAGGTGACGGGCCCAGCGGAGGTGCTGGAGTGACCGCCTGGTGATCCGAGGTGCAAATTACAGCTGGGATATCTACCATCGCAGAGAGAGCCCCCTTCATGTCTCTTTGGGTCAGTGTTGTGCTTTCTGGCGGTGCAGATTGAGTGCAACTGGAGTGAGGAGCGGTGCTGGAGCCTGCAAGGGGCGAGGTGGCCCTTGAAGGGGGGCTGCTGACATATTCCGTAAGGTGCTGGACACTAGAGACTTGGTCGTCTTGGTCTACAGCGGTCTGACTGGCCTGGTGTGTGGTTTTCACACCCAGCGTAGACGCTGTCCTTCAGGTGACGGGGTCTCCATCTCACATCCGAGACTCCGGTACTACCGCTTGAGGACGAGACGGTCCTGTGGTTCCGCACAGGGGCCTGAACAACCTGCGGCACCCACCTGATCAGGCTGCGGAGCAGTTCGCGGTGGGGAAGCTGATGTCACCGGTGAGAGGCTGGTGTGCTGGACACTGTGGTCAACAGGGAGTGTTTCTGGGCGGCCTATTGTGGCGCATTCACTAACCGTTGGTAGGTGACCCCCCATATATTGACTCCAGATGGCGGCGCGATCGGAGGGTGATAACCCGCAGCCCAGATCGACTAAGGGGTCTCGCTCCATCAAATCCAACAAACTGGATCGATATACATTGCCCAAGGGCTCGCCTTCCGGGCCGGGGCAGATGTTGGGAGGAAGTAAAGACTCTGCTGATTCAACGGGGGAACTACGCTGCAGGATGTGATGGCCGCTATCGCTGGCATTAAGGCCTCTCTGGGGCAGCAGATGGCGTCACTAGATCATAAGCTGGACACTGAGTCCATTGAAGTCAACCTGCTCCGCGTTGATCTCACCAAAACTAGTGAGAAGGTCAAATTGATAGACATCAAAAGTGCAAGCTTGACTGATGATATGTCTGAGTTGCAGCGGGAGGTCCTTGCGCTCAAGGAGGCCAACGACTTGACGAGCGGCAAGCTGGATGTCTATGAAGGGCGGGCTCGGAGGAATAACATAAGGAAAATTGGCGTTCCGGAGAAGGCTGAAGGTTTGACCCCTGATCTCTTTGTTGAGGACATTGTTCTTAAACATCTGCAACCAAAAGGATTGAGTAACTTCTTTACAATTGAGCGCGCCCATAGAATTCCGGGAGGGCAACCCAAGCCAGAGGCTCCACCACGTCTGATGATTGCGAGGGCGCTCAATTTCAGAGATAGAGACGCTATCCTGCAAGCTTCTAGATCCGGTGGTCCCCTGAGTTATGAGAATTCCACCCTCACCTTCTTTCCGGACTTTACTCAGGCGGTCCAGAGACGGCGACAGAGTTTCATGGGAGTCAAGAAGCGCCTCAGGGACAAGGGTTTCAAATATGCCATGTTATACCCAGCCAAATTACGAGTTGAAGTGGGGGGAAAGGCTTGGTTCTTTGATAACTCTGGGATTGCCTTAGATTGATTGGAGAGTCTCTCCCCTCAGGGGGATCCCTTGGAGGAGGGCGGCGGAGATGGACATGGTGCTCTGGAACAGGAATGATAGGTGCCACAGTAGCTGGAGTAGCGTGAGCTGGTGAAGGGGGGTACTGCTTGCTTGTTAGTTAATCCTGTGTAGTCATTTCCTTCCACGGGGTATGACTCCAGGCGTAAGACATGTTTCCTATGGGCGGGGACGGTTCGCGGGGCTCGGCTTCCACCTCTGATCTATATTTAGATAGTTATTAGTTTATGTATGGGGTGACAGGCACACTGCGAGTTGGGGGCAGGCAAACGCTGTGAGCAGGGGTGCAGGGTTGGGGGAGGTGGGATGGGTAAAGTTTTTTGTGATTGTAGTTTTTTTTTGGTTTTCCTTTTCCCTTCCATTTTGCCTCAGGTGACATCAATGTAGCGAGACGTTTTACAAATGGGTTGAATGCGGCAGAGTAGTCGAGACTCAGGGATGAGAGTTCTGAGCTGCAATGTGAATGGCTTGGGTGACAAGATCAAGAGAGGGATGGTCAGCCAACTTATCAGACAACACTCCCTGGATGTGGTATTGCTGCAGGAGACACACTTAGTCGGTAATAGATGCATGGCCCTCCATAAAGGGGGGTATAAGTTGGTAGTACATGCTGGGTTTACCACCGGCTCTCGGGGAGTCGGTATACTGGTCAAGAACTCCTTCCCTCTGTCGGTGCAAGTTACTTGGGTGGACCAAAGGAGCAGATATGCGGGAGTCTCGGGGCAGGTGGGGGTTAGGATGGTCACCTTTTTGTCTATATATGTGCCACCAGGCCTCTAGGCCAGGACCTTCCGGGACTTGGCTGCAGTTTTTCTCAAGTTGCCCCTTGGTAGTCTAATCTTGGGTGGCGACTTCAATGCAGTCTGAGACGGTGAGATGGACCGTAGCCCCCCGCATGTGCTTAGATCAACACAGAAGTGGCTCCCAGAGTTTTTAGACACATTGGGACTGATTGATAGCTGGCGATTGCGCAACCCAACATTGACACACTACACCCACGTATCTGCAGTTCATGGTTGTTTATGTTGGATAGATTATATTTTGTCACCTGCGGCAATGGCGACTATGATCCAAGAGGTGAAGTTTCTTGGGAGGGGCATTTCTGACCACTCTCCGCTATGGGTGCGGTTGGCCCTAGATTTGCCAGCAGTGGGGAGGATAGCTCCCATTAGCGCCTGGCAGTTGAAAGACCCAGCGATTAAGAAAGAGGTGCAGCAAATGTCAGACAGTTATTTCTTGGAAAATGTGGGGTCTGTTGACTCGGCGCAATCCCTCTGGGAATCATACGTGGCGAGAGGCGAGGTATTGTCCTTGGTGACAGGCAAGAAAAAGAAAAAACAAGCAGAGGTGGCCCATAAAGAGACGGAGGTCATTCTTTTGGAAAAGAAGGTGACTAAGTCGCCTACTCCTGAATGGCTCCACCTGCTAAGGCTCCGATAGGAGGAATATAAAGATCTTGTTAAGGATAGAGTGGTGGCCCATGATAATGCCGTCCAGAGCCGTATATATGAGCACGGAGATAAAGCCGGTAAACTGATTGCATGGATTGAGCGTGGAGAGAGGGCATCTCGGCTTGTACCCGAATTGGATGGGCGGGAGTCATGTAAGAGCACGGATCCTCAGGCGGTGGCAGATGAGTTTTCGGAATACTGTAGGAAAGTCTACACGACTGGTAATGCATTTACAGAAGCCGACAACAGCGAGATGATCAGGGATATCGTAATGCAAAGTTTGTCAGAGGAAGACAGGAGTTATCTCGACTCTGCGTTTTCAGACGACGAAATTGCGCAAGCGATCAGGCAGATAAAATCTGGTAAAGCGACAGGCCCTAACGGGATACCGATAAACTGAATACTGGTAGGCTCGCCCCACACGTTAGAGCCATGTTTCTGGAAAGCAAGGAGAAGTGTGAGCTCCCATATGACCAACGAGTGGCCAATATTGTGGTCATACACAAAGCGGGTAAATCTAAGACACAATGCTCATCTTATAGGCCCATATCACTTCTTAGCGCAGAACCCAAAATCCTAGTGAAAATCCTGTCCACTAGGCTGTTCAAGGTGATCACGTCTCTCATCCACCCGGATCAATCCGGTTTCATGCCTCGTCATAAAACAGCGCTGAACTTTGTAGACTACATGGCGTCCTTGGCGGCTCCCCGAAGATCCACGAGCCGGCAGTGTTGGTATCTTTAGACGCCACAATGGCCTTCGATGGAGTGGAGTGGTAATATTTGTTTGCGGTGTTGGCAAAGCTGGGCTTTGGGAAAGAGTTTATCGATTGGGTTTGCTTGCTGTACGCAAAACCCCTAGCCAGAGTGGTGGTTAATAATTGCAAGTCTGGTGACTTATCTTTGGGTAGAGGCACGAGACAGGGATTTCAGTTGTCTCCTCTGCTTTTTGCTCTTGCAATGGAGCCCCTGGCAGCCTGGGTCAGATGGGACAGATCGATACGGAGCTTACGATGGTCGCCTGACTGGGAAGACAAGATCTCGCTTTATGCGGACGTTGTCTTGCTTTACCTCACTAAGCCCAGAGACTCCTTTTGCAACTTTCTGGACGTGCTTGCCATTTTTGGGAGGTACTCCGGACTGGCCATAAACTGGATGAAGTCGGTGCTATTTGTTCTAGTGGGCGACCCTCCGGTGGTTCTGCGGACGTACCCTATTCATATTGAGACCGTTGGATTCAAATACTTGGGTATATTTATCACGCTCAATCCACAGTTATGATATGCTAATAATCTAGCCTCCCCATTGAATAGGTGTAAGAAAGATTTGGAACGTTGAAAAACTCTTCCGCTCTCCTTGCTCAGAAGAGCTACGCTCTTCAAGATGATGGCTTTGCCTCGGTTTTTGTATGTTTTACAGAACTCGATGGACCCGGTCCCGGCGGCATATTTCAGGGAAATTGAGACTCTTCAGAGGCAGCTCCTGTGGGATGGTAGGGCTCGTATAGCATTCGGTAAATTGACACTCGTGTGGTATGGTGGCGGGATCGGGATTCCAGATCTGCGGAAGTACTATTGGGCCTCACAGCTGGCCGCGGTGAATCACATTGTTTACGGACTCCCCGGAGATCCAGGATATGCTATGGACCGGGGTCAGGCCCGGGGTGGGTGATAGAGAGAGCCCTGTATTCCAGGCCCGGGAGGTTTCTATTGACTGGCCCAACTGCACATGCGATTCATGTGTGGCACGCAGCTAATAAAGGTCTGGGGTGGGAAGGCAAATTGACACTGGCCACTCCCCTGTTAAATTCGGAGAAGCTGGGTAGTCTGTGGAAATCGAATGGGTTCGATAGGTGGGATCTTATTGGAATTGCAAAAATAAAAGATGTATGGAGGAAAGACACAGTGCACACCTTCGAGTCCCTCAAAAAACTCTATAGTCTGTACGATAACGAATATTATCGATATCGGCAAATGAGACATGCCCTTGTCACTCACATCCCTAAAGGCACGGTGCTCCCGGAGGCATCGCCCCTGGAGCACCGAGTACTGGATGGATTTATCCCCAAAAAAACATTTCCCTGATATACAGGAAACTGATCAATAACATGGAGAACCCGCTGGTGCGGATTAGAGCTCAATGGAGTCTGGATGGGTTAGAACTAGATGATGAGGATTGGACGGAGGCGGCCTCCTCCCCGAAGGTAGCGGCTTCGAAAGGTGCAACTGAAGTTACTTCATAAATCCTATATAACTGGACCCCGTTTGGTGCGAATGGGACGAGCTGAGAATGGAGAGTGCAGGAGAAAGTGTGGAGAATTGGCACTTTATTGCATAATCTCTGGCATTGTGTTGAGATACAGTTGTATAGGACAAAGATCCATGATGAGCTGGGGGGAGCTATGGGTGTCGAGATACGACCGGAGGTCCGGAGGTGTTTGTTGAACGCGTGGGAGCCTACAGATTTAAATGTGTACCAGAAACAGTGGGTGACGTAGGCGTATATGGTGGCTAAACAAAACATAGCTCAGCTCTGGGGAGCCAGTCAGCCGCCCGAGTCACCAAATGGGCGGAGGACCTTAACTGGTGCATGATTAGAGAAAAAGCAGTTTATGTGGCCAGGGGCTGCCCAAAGAAGTGGGGTAAAATTGGGAGCACATGGAATAGTTATAGAGGAGAGAGCTGTGAACAACTTACGCCGATACCGGTCCCAGAGGCACAGGAATGTCCAAGATCCCTGCACTAAATTTTGTTATATTTGATTCTGTACTTTGCAACAATGCCTCATGTGTTGGAAATGTAATGTGCTCACCTGAGATTTAATTTCCCTTTTTGTAATGTCTTCCTTTGTTTTCAATAAAAAGAGTTATAACATTTTTTTTATTTTTAATGTATTAAATGTAAACAATTTGTAAATATTTTCGGAGCGGGATGTTGAGTTTATAGGGGATAAGGGTGGGTAGTAATTTAAAATGTTTGTATAAAATTTATTAAATTGCTTAAATTTGTATATATTTTAGGAGCAGGATGTTGATGTTTTAGGGGATAAGGGTGGGTAGTAATTTAAAAATGTTGTGTCACAATTTTAATAATAATTTAAATTTAGAAGAAAAAAAATTGAAATTAGAAATGTATAATTTAAAAGGAGAAAATATAAATTTTGTGAAAATATGTTTTTAAATTGTAAATGATCATTTGTTATTAAAAAATAATCAAATCGGTAAATTGCGTATATTAATTTACAATATTTGAATTTAAAAAAATAAAAATATGGTAATTAATTTTATATTTGAATTTTAAAAATTTAGGGGCTCATTAGGATGGCGGCCAGATGGCCACTGCCCCATATGCCGGTGGTGATCCGCCCACCATTCTCCACCGCTTGCCTAACATTTCCCCCCAGCCATATTACGATGGTGGTGGGGACCCAGGCGGACGGAAAGACCGTCTGCCGGTTTTCTGCCAGTAGGCAAACCGCCTGATTGCCTACCGGGTGGAAAAGGTCAGCAATATGTTCATATTAGGATGATGGCGGTGAATCGCCTTTCCATGGCAGAGACTCCGCCATCGAAAGGCATGCAATCTTTTCTTTGGGGGCCCATTGTGGGCCCCCAGGGAGTTGGGGGGTGGGTGGCTGCACTTGGGGGGTACCTATGTTACCCCCAACATTTGCATGCACAAGGTGGCAGGCACCGCGCAGTGCCTGTCACCTTGTGCATGCAAATGCACATCGTGCATTCCCAGCATTGTGGCGGGGATATTTATTTATTTATTATTGAAATAGTTTATTATAAAAAATATATATTTTAAATTTGAAACAATACTAATAAGAATAAAGAATTTTATATTTGTATTTTCATTTAATATCTTTTTAATTTGAATGTAGAAAGACATTTTATATTAATTTCTTATATGTTGTTTTAAGGCTATATATTTTTAAATACTGTAAATGAAAGAGTATATATTAAATATTTATTGTTTATAGTTTATATGGATTTGGAGTTAGAATAGTAAAATATTATGATTTAATATCCAGCATTTTCCCTGAGTTTCATTGGATTTGGAGTTAGAATAGTACATTATTATGGTTTACCATCCAGCACTTTCCCTGAGTTTAATTGGATTTGGGGTTAGAATAGTAAATTATTATGGTTTAATATCCAGCACTTTCCCTGAGTTTAATTGAATTTGGAGTCAGAATAGTAAATGATTATGGTTTAATAACCAGCATTTATCCTGAGATTCATTGGATTTAGAGTTAGAATAGTACAATATTATGGTTTCCCATCCAGCACATTTACTGAGTTTCATTGGATTTGGAGTTAGAATAGTAAATTATTATGGTTTAATATCCAGCTCTTTCTATGAGTTTCATCGAATTTGGAGTTAGAATAGTACATTATTATGGTTTACCATCCAGCACTTTCCCTGAGTTTCATTGGATTAGGAGTTAGAATAGTAAATGATTATGGTTAATATCCAACACTTTCCCTGAGTTTCATTGGAGTTTGAGTTAGAATAGTAAATTATTATGGTTTAATATCCAGCACTTTCCCTGAGTTTTATTGGATTTGGAGTTATAATAATAGATTATTATAGTTTACCATCCAGCACTTTCCCTGAGTTTCATTGGATTAGGAGTTAGAATAGTACATTATTATGGTTTAATATCCAACACTTTCCCTGCGTTTCATTGGAGTTGGAGTTTTTTTAGTTTTTTTAGTCATCATTCTGCCAATTTACTTGCTGTCCATACTCATACCCTTCTCTGGTGGACCAGGGCAGGTTAGGGTCATTCCAATCAAGAGAGAAAAGCTGTTTTCAATTCCACCCTTCCCGAAAGTGCCCATAGCACGGAGGGAACACAGGACCAACAGCTCAAGATTGGCTAAATCATTGGACCACACATGTTTGGATCCAGTCCACCAACTTCAGCCATACTTTCTCTTTACTACTAGGATCACACAATAGGTCCTGCTTATATAATACTTTTTTTACATTCCAGAAAGTTCGGTGGAAGATTCGCCATCCATGATATACAAATCTCTCTTCTCCCTAAAAGAATTACATAAAAAACAAATCTTGCATCTAATCTACTAATATTGATGATGCTATCATGCCAGATTCCAAGAAAGACCAGAGCGGGACTGACCTTCACAATGATGCCTGTAACTTCAGTTAGAAATTGGCACACCTCAAACCAAAACTTCTCAATTTCAGAGCATGTAAGAAACATGTGAATGTCATCAGCTACGGGATCTTTGCATCTTGGGCATTCATAATGTGTGGCAAAAAAAATGTCTAGTCTCGCCGGGGACCAATATACCCTATATACAGTGAAGAGGTGGTTTCGCTTCAAGTAAGCAGGTTTAACACTTTCCCTCAGCAATGCAAAGGAGGCCAACCACGCTTCCCTCAAATCAATATTCAAGATTTCCTCCCCCCAAAGCCTCTGAATATCTCTTTCTAAATCATCTTATGCGTTGATCAGAAATTGATACCACATTGCTACCTCCTTCTTGATATTACCAGTTTTAATCGCTTGAGCTAACCAGATGTCATCCTCCTCTTCCCTCCAGTTTTGATCTCCCCACCACGCAGCGAGCTGATAGTATTTAAACCTAGTTAAATTTCCTCCCACAATTAAATTTGGAGCTTCCCAACTAATTAGCTCGGTTCCCGTCTTCAAATCCCCCCAGCAAGAAATACCTGAAACCTTTAATGGGAGACTAAGTGAATCATTTAAACACTCTGGTGTCCCTGGGGACCCCCAAATCGGGGCCCTAGATGAATAATATGGAATTCCTAACTTTTTCTGAATATGAACCCATGCTTTCAAAACATCCAATAAAATCTTCAACCTTACTTTTTTGAAGATCTTCGGGTCTCCGAACTTAAACAGAAATTGATCTTGGCCCTCCCTTAGTTCTCCAACCATGGCCCAAAACAGACTGCCTATAGCAGAACTGTGAACCCTTTTTAAAAGGGTATACAATGTTTAGCACGCATTTTTTACCACGCACTACCATTACAACGCAGGCATTACCACGCATACCATTACAACGCATTGCGCTGGGGGGCGCTCTAGGATAGGAAATAAGTTTAATTTTATATCCAACACCTTCCCTAGTGTCCACGGGGACTGGAGTTGGAATATAAAATTATACTTACCACTATCCAGCACCTCAAAGCGCTATGCGTTGTAACGGTATTCGTTGTAAATACCGCGTTGTAAAGGTATGCGTGATAATAGTATGTGTGCTAACGTCATACATCCTTTTAAAAGCATCCTACAATTCTTGAAAAAGAATACCCATACGTCATCAAATCCGCTAAAGCCAGCCCGCCCTTCTCCAATCTCCTCCTTAGTCTCTTCCAAGATATGCGTGAACCCTTGGAGGCCCAAATAAAGCTTCCTAGCCTTCCTTGGAATTTAGCAAATTTTTTTCTATCAAACAATAATGGTATTGAATTAAAAAGAAAAGTTATTTTAGGTAAAATAATCATTTTGATAAGATGTACCCTGCCATACAAATTTAGCGAGAGATTTACCCATCTAACCAGCAATTTCTCTACTTCTTGCCTAATCTTTTCCCAATTAGCCTTAGTGACTTCCGCCAATTTCTGCGTAATTATAACACCAAGATAGCGCATATTCGATTTTGCCTGTAATTGTTGAACTGGTTGATTCCATTCCATAATTTCGGTCTTATTTATATTCACTCTGTATCCTGAAACCCTTCAAAATGCTTCGGCTTTAGCCATTAATATGGGGATAGACACTTGCGGATTCAGGGTATAAAGTAAAAGATCTTCTGCATAAAGCGCTAACTTAATCTCAAGATTCCCATATCTAAACGGAATGATAGCGGGATCCTGTCTAATCCATGCCGCTAATTGTTTAATATGCATATTGAACAAAAGTGGAGAGAGGGGACATCCCTGCCTCGTTCCACATAGTATATTGACCCAATCGGTTAGCTCCCCATTAACCAAGACCTTAGCTCATGGTGATTTATATAAAAGTTGTACGACCTTTATTAAATTAAGAAGGAATTGAAATAGCTTCAAAACTTCCCACAGTTAAGTCCAGTGAACCTGGTCAAAAGCCTTTGTGGCATCTACTGCCACCAACGTTACCGGAAGATTATAGGTTTCCACCAAATCTATCACTCCCAAAATTTGGAAGGTTAGCTCATTAAGCTGCCTTCCAGGAATAAAACCTTTCTGTTCTTTATATATTATGCTCTTAATAATGTTTGTGATTCTGGTGGCCAAAATCCCCACAAACACCTTATAGTCCGTGTTTAACAAAGATATGGCCCTATAGGAGTCCAGCACTAGGGGGTCCTTATTGGATTTCAATATCAATGTTACTGTTGCCTCGGCCCAACTTACAGGAGGATCTTCCCCCTTTCTTAGTATTAAATTAAAAAGTTCCCTGAGCTCTGGTACCACCTCATCTTAGAGGTTAAGATAAATCTCGGTTGGAAGGTCATCCGGCCCTGCAGCTTTCCCTCTAGCCATTTTCCTGAACTGTTGTCAGATTTCCTCTTCTGTTATATCCACTGATAATGCTACCTTCTGATCTTCGCCCAGCTTTGGGAGTTCAATTGCCTTAAAAAAACCTTCAATATTATCCTTCCAGGGGAGGTATCCTCCTCATACAGTTTACACATGTGTCTAGAGACCTCCAACCCAATTTTAACATTAGTATCCAATATGTCCCCTGTCGTATGATCTCTCAGACATTTTATTTAATTAGGCACTCTATCAGTCTTTGCTTTCCATGCCAACAGGGCACTACTTTTCTCCCCATAGGCGAAATGCTGGAGTTCACTAACCTTCCATTTATCCGTTAATATTTTATCCAGGGCTCCTTGATACTCTGATTGCAACAGTTTTAGTTGGTTCCTAAGAGACGCCACATTACTAGAGCTCTCAAGAGAAGCTTTTTGTACCTCCTGCTCTTTATTCTTTTTTTTTTTTTTTTTAATTTTTTAAAACCTTTATTGTGCAGTAATAGCGAACAAATACGGGCCTACAACCATCCGGCCGGCCTCGATGTCATTGTAAGCACATTTGCAAAGTAGACGGATCCCAGCAGTATCGCAATACAAGTCAACAATCAGTCCGAGTTACACTGAATATCATCAAACTGCCGAGAAACAGGAGGTATGAAGGTTCATTTTTAAAAATTTTAAAGTATATTATAGAAAATAGAAACTAAGAAGGATCAGGGACCAAACAACCCACGAGAACCGGGGCGGGCAACGTCTATCAGTGGGCATCCAACAAGCAAAAACATAATCAATATAGCGGCACAAGGTAACATATAAGGATAGATCATAACAAATTATGCTGCGTGCCGATCGTTACCCCCCTCCACCTAACCACCCCACCGGTCCAAAGAAAGAAATAAGAAAGAACAGGAATCAAAAAGGAAGAAAAATAAGGCCCATAGAACTGAAGACAAAATGAAACCCCTCCCCCCACCCCCCACTCTACACGCATGCAGAGGCTACGGCCTACCCCCCCCCCCCCCCCTTGCAGTGTGCCTGTCGCCCAAAAAGAGTACCCGAAATACAGACAAGGAAGAAAAGGAAGAAAAAGAAAAAGGAGTCACATAAAAACCGAAAAGAGGGCCAAACATGTGTGCTCCCAGTCTCCCCAGCCACGCATACATCCTCCACCCCATGAAACAGAAGCAACAGTAGCAAATAACAGTTACGAGTGCAAATGGGGAGAATCATCACATATTGCGCAGCCGAATTAGTTACATAAGCATTTCAACCCTATTCTCCGCCAGCCAGTCAATCACAAACGCAAAGGGAACTACCTAGCCCTGGCCTGATCGTGGATGTCTCCCGAGACATGGCCCCTGGGGAAAGCCAGCCCCAACCAAAACAAAGGGACAAAATGGCCACGAACGGGAAAGGAGAGGCACGTAAATACAAAATGGACGTCGCCAGTCACCAATAGTTCCGTCTTCCTCAACGAATAGCGCCCCCAGGTACGCCCGATGGCACAAGTTCCACAGCAGGGAGAGCGGAGTTCGCAAAGAGAAGGCAGGCGAGGGGGCCAGTAGCTGCATAAGCGGTGCCCGAGTCAACAGTGGTGGTAAAATGAACAAAGACTCATTCCTCGGAGGAGGGAGAAACATTGTAGCACAGTTAGAGCTGGCGGACGGCCGTCCGCAGGTGCCAGTACAATCAGAGACAATCCGCTCCCTTTTGCAACCATGTGGAAACACAGTAGCCCCTTCAATCACCGGCAAAGGCAAATCTGTACGTTGCTGGGAGCAAACCAGCCGTGTCCGCCCCAGTGCGAACGCGATGTCATCAAACTTCTTACCCAGTACACGGGAACCATCTTCCAACGCAGACCGTAGATCACAAAGGGCAGCTAGGACAGCACCACAGGATAGTACAGACTGCAGTCCCCCCATCTCAGCATCACGAGAGGTCTCACGCAATCCGTCACACAGCGTAACACCAGTCAGGGTATTGCAGTTCCGGGGCAGGGTTAAGCGATCCTTCCCATTATGGGAACCATCGGGCATGTCCATCCCGTCGGAAAAGCAATGGGAAAACGGGGGCGAGAGCGGCATAGGCAAGCTGCAGTCCGAGCCACTGACGCTAGCATGGCCCACTGCCATTAAGCGACCCTCACAGAGAGCTATCTCGTCTCCGGCGCAGGGCTGGGCAAATTCAGGGGTGGTCCGCAGATGTCGGGCAAGATCAACAATGGAGTCTTCACAGCACACCTCCAGCGCTCAACGAAGAAGATGCATTCACAGTGAGCCCCCTCCTCGCAAGCGTGCTTCGGTCGCGCTGTGCGAGAAACAATGTTGGAGCAACGAAATCCGGTCCTTTTCCCCCTCAAGAGGCAACGCTTCCCAACATCCAGCACCGCCAGGGCCAATCTGGCCGCTGTTGTTCCATCAGAGTCCGGCGGCGCACGGTGGCGCAGGTCACGGTTCCAGGGCTGCGGAGGCCGCCAGACGGCTTCGCAAATATCTCCGGTCACCAGGCAGGCAGAGACATTGGGAGAACGCGAGCGATGTCAGCGCGTCTTCACCGGCATCCCGCTGCAGCACAACACCAGGATGGAGATCAGGATTTCGGTGCGGGGCTCAAGGGCTGGCGGAGCCGGGAGCCTACGCTTCTGCTCCGGTCGCCATCTTGGCTCCTCCTCCCCTGCTCTTTATTCTTAATAGTTTCTAAAATCCTTTCTTCTTGATGCCTCACAGTACGATTTTACCTGCCATAATACCTGTACTAATAGATCTCAAAAAGGCCTTAAAAGAGTCCCAGATATTTTGAGGTGACCCCTTATTGGCTTTAAAAAATATCACTGCCTCTACTTTCATTTTATAGATCACTCCCTCATCCAGCAAAATTGTCCTATCCAGCATCCATCTGGTTATACCCCTCTTTTTGGGGGTTTTTAATGATAGGAAGACCATCAAATGACCCGACAAAATCGCAGGTACATGCTTTATCATTTCGACCCCGGATGCCAGCTCGTAATTAAATCAAAAATAATCGATTCTGGAGTGATGGACATTCTTTTTACTAAAAAAGGTAAAATCCCTCTTATCCCCCATCTTATGCCTCCAAATATCGATTAAGTTTAACTCTCTAATCATATTTTTAAGGATTGCCATAGTATTTAGTGGCATGACGTATTTAGCTTTGGAGGTTCTATCCAACGTTTTGTTTAACACTAAATTGAAATCTCCAATTACCACTGGGATGTTAAAAGACATTAAGATGATTCCAATTTGATTAGTGCATCCGGGTTATCTTCACTGGGCTCATAATAGCAAACTACAATTACAGATGTTCCTTGTATTTTCATCTTAGCTAGGGCCCACCTCCCAGAAGAATCTGTCTGCTGACTTTCTATTATGATACCTGCATTATTTCTTATAAGGATGGCCACCCCCCATGTGTTGCTGCTTTGATCTGAACAAACGTTGTCTTGTACCCAGGACCATTTTTTTAAAGCATTCACACATTCGCATTCGTGTTTTGTTAGATGCATCTCTTGTTATAGTATAACGTTCGCCTCAGATCTCTTCACAAATTTCATTACTCAACCTAACTTCTTTGCAGGCCTCAAACCATTTACATTCCAGGATACAAAGTGCACTAAATCTTTCATCATATATCTAACCTTAGGCCTCTACCAATACCTTCTAAGTCACTCTTATATCGACCAACCCTTAGTATACCTGCACTGGTACACAAGTCTACATAAGTTAATAAGGACCACCCATCAAATATCAGAACAAGGACTATATTTTTTATTTTTCTCCCACATGTTCCCACACACCCGTGCCCCACCCACCGCCCCCTCTGGGGAACCCCACACCCTAGCTCTTAAGGCAAAAGGCCTTCGAGGTCTCGCCATGTAAATAGAGAGAGAATCCATTAGCAATTGTTAAGAAAATATATGAACAAAAATATTATACGTTGTATATTCCTATACATGTACCTTTACATTTACATCCAATTGTGTATTTCTTACCTATATTGTGCCCAACTATTTAACAGTGTGGATTTCCTAAATACATCTATGTTCATCCATATACATAGACTATCCCTATTTTGGGTTTTCCATCTGTTTTAGTAAATCATCAACCTCCATAGGGTCTCTAATCACATGCATTTTATTATGCCACATTATCTTAAGCATGGCAGGAAACTTCATCTGGACTTGGGCCCCCCTGGAACGCAACTCATTCATTTTGGAGCCCAGCTCCCACTGTCGCTGAGAGGTTCTTTTGCCCAAGTCTGATTGTATTTGATAAGTGACATCCCGATATTTTAGCTCTCGTTCTCGGAGGTCTCAAACCTGGACTTCATATCCTGTCTTAACTTCAGTAAGAGCTCTGTCACCTGAGTTGTCAGGGGGGCCTTCCCCAAAACCCCATGGTCGATCCTCACCCTTCTTTATTGATTCCTAGGAGCCCCTCCCTGGGAGCCCCTTCCTGCTAGACCCTTCCTCTTGCACAACTTGTAAAAGAAGCATAGGTTTAGGCACAGACTTAGACATCGGAATAGACGTGGGAAAGGTCTGTGTAGGAGTACTCAGAGCCCCTGGAGTGCTAGATATGATTTCTTCCAAGCTCTCAGCCCCAGTCCCCATAAGAGGAGAAAAACGATTCTCCAAACTCAATGGCTCACTCAACTCAATCTGCCCTGCCTGTGGAATTAGGACACCGGCCCCCTTCCCTCTAGCCCCAAGAGACTTTTCAGCCCTTGCTGGACCAGCCACTTGCTCCATGATTTTGAAATATTACCAAAGCGAGGGTGGTGGTTTAGACAGTAAAGCTGCTGCCTCTTTTTTACACTTTCTCACTCTACCTCCTTTAGGAGGTTTCCTAACAGGAGTTATGGCTTGGGGAGTTCTAGCTTGTATTGCAGTAGGACTTTTATTCTCTTGCACAGAACGCAAAAGATATCTACTCCTTCGAGTTAAGAGAGGCTGTGCCCCTTTGCAAGATTCTTCAAGAGCTCCAGAATCCCCAAGACCACTAGCACATTCAGCGCCTTTAGTGCAAATTGCCCCTGCCCCAGGACCTATTCTGTATCAGCTACTTCTACTTGTTTTACTACCTCTGGTCCAGCAGTGCTCAAGACAGTAAGAGGTGAGTCCCTTGATATAGGGTCCTTCTCTTTCTCCATCCACTCCTGAATTGCAATAGGCCTTGAAATCAGCTCATGTATTATTATTGCAGGAAAAGGAGCTCCCAGCGCCCCCGCCTTCCACCTCCTTTCAACACTTTTTTCAACACCCTGCACTCTCCATTGTCCCCCCCCCCCCCATCCCCTGAAAAAGGTCACACACTATGGGGACACCGATCTTCCACTCTGCTCCTCTATATGTACAATGTAGCCTCGTTATTGCCTTCTGTGCAGTATTCACAGAGGCGGCTGCCCGGACCCAGCTTGCTTGGGGGCGGAGTTGCGTCCTGCTAAAAGCATACAGGTACTAGTGCCCATACGTATGGAAGAACAATACGAAAATGAGGGGTAACTACAATTTCAACCCAGAGTCCTGCCAAAGGCCAGCTAAAAATCACAGGAATCGCAAGGAGCATATGGGTTTTTCCTCGCAGCAATCCTCATTAAGCAGCGGCCAGAACCGGGCACCCAAGGAGGCTGAGTCACGTCCCTGTTAGAATCAGCCGAGTGCCGAGGCTCAACAGCAAACGATACACAAAACACCAATACACTGAACACCACTTAGTCAGGGCAGTCTGGGACAGTCAGGGTGTCGCAGGGATTCCGTGCTCAGACAGAACTGTGCATAGAGGCTTGGAACCTCAGTGAATTAGGGTGTGCCAAAACTCACCTTAGTACCCAAAATCCCCTACCAGACTAGCTACAGTGCCTCATTGGTTATCATAAACTCCCAATGCTTAGACAAACCAGAACGTGAACTTAGTACACCTCAAGTAACGTAGAACACATGAACACTCTTTCGTTATACAATCATTTCAATCCAGAACAAGGAGTAAAAGAGGACACGTGCATATTTGAAATGTTTATTCACTAATGCCGTGCTCTCAAGCGCAGTATCTTAGCCAATACAAGCAAACATATTATAAGAAACAAAGTAATCAGCACAGTCACTAGTCCATAGAACACAAACGGTGAAAGCATAGTATTATGCTAAAATGAATAGGGTTTAACAAAACCTAATTCTCACCCTCCCTAGCTAGTATATTATATTATATCTAAGAAGGTCTCTTGTGGGTTTTAGCAGAGCGGCCCCATACCTCGGGATCCTAGTGGTGAGGGATCACATCATCAGCAACCAGCTCTCTGCATGCGAAGCACCATCAAGTGTGTTTGTATGCTCTTGTGCAAAGCAATATAAAACTCGCCTAAAGCCAGAATTTGGCTGCAGATGCATATATGTTATGTCTAGGAACGTGCGAAGATCAGTGCTCATAACAACTACTGTGTTGAGATATCATTGAAGGTCCAGCACTCACTGTACAGACACAGCTCACCAAGCAAGACTGATATCAGTGCAACAACATATTATTCTCGCATGAACCGAAAACATTTTACTAGGCTCAAAGCTAAAGCAGTAGATATGTGTTGTGTGCAAAAGCAGCAGAAAGGAAAATGGCGTTTAAACTCCTAAAAAACTCATGCTAACTTAACAGGCTACACATATCAATATATCAAGGGCAGTCTCGGGCGAGGATACCCATCTCTCCCACCACCTCGCCTTACTTTATGGCGGCATGAATCTGCGAAGTCCGTAGGATCCCTCTCCTGCCACACGGAGTTCCTCCAGACCAGCGCTAGCCAGCCGCCATTGTTTCCCAACCATTTGACTCCGAGCTATTATATTTGGAGTTGAATAGTAAATTGTTATGGTTAAATATCCAGCACTTTCCCTGAGTTTCATTGGATTTGAAGTTAGAATAGTAAATTATTATGGTTTAACATCCAGCACTTTCCCCCAGCACTTTCCCTGAGTTCCGGTCATTTGTGAAGATGGAACCTCCCTGAGTTTCATTGGATTTTGAGCTAGAATAGTACATTATTATGGTTTAATATCCAGCACTTTCCCTGAGTTGTATTGGATTTGAAGTTATAATAGTACATTATTATGGTTTACCATCCAGCACTTTCCCTGAGTTTCATTGGATTTGGAGTTAGAATAGTAAATTATTATGGTTTAATATCCAGCACTTTCACTGAGTTTAATTGGATTTGGAGTTAGAATAGTAAATTATTATGGTTTACCATCCAGCACTTTCTCTGAGTTTTATTGGATTTGGAGTTAGAATAGTAAATTATTATTATTTAATATCCAGCTCTTTCCCTGAGTTTCATTGGATTTGGAGTTAGAATACTACATTTTTATGGTTCAATATCCAACACTTTCCCTGAGTTTAATTTGATTTGGAGTTAGAATAGTAAATTATTATTGTTTACCATCCAGCATTTTCCTATATGTTTTTGGGAGTTGCAGTTAGAATAGTAAATTATGGCATTTAAAATATTTTACAATGTATTACAATACTGAAAAAATAATACACCTTGTTATGTTTTTTTCTTATTTTATTAATATATTGTAACATTCATTTAGAAATGTTCAACAAATGATATTTTATTACATTGATCTACAAATGTATTTAATAGTTGTTAAACATTTTACTTTTTTTTGGTATACACATATAATGGTAAAGTAAAATAGTATAATTTTTACATTAATATACAGTATCTTTTGTATTGTTTAATATTTTTTAATGCAGAAATTTAAATATTTTCATCAACTTTTATTACTTTTTTATATTATGATTTATAAAAGTGCAGTATTTGAATATATATACATTGTACCGTTTTTTACATTATGTTTTATTATATAGCATATTATAATTTATTTTAATAAAATCAAATGTAGTATGTTAAAAAATGTACACGTTTTTTCATTTCTATTATGAAAATGACATATATTTTTGAACATTTTTATAATATTAGGAAATAAGAGTGTATGTAATAAAGATATGTTTTAATATACATTAATTATTATATTATACTTTTTTGTAATAAAATACTTAATGTATAATAAAAAAATTTCATATATTTATGTTAAACATTTAAAAAAAATATAATACATTTTTATACTTTTTTAAAGCATTTTTATTATTTTCCATTCATTCCTATGGGGAGTTAGTCCTATTTCTGTTTTAATTATGCCGCCATTTTGTTTTCCTTTCTTCACTTTTTGAACTATCTACTTTGTTGTGTGGGTAATTTTTTAAGACTGAACCTCGTGGTTGGGAGCTGCTTCGTCTATGTTCCGGTAAGTTTACTTTTATTTACTTTTAAGTTAGTTTTAAGGTAGTGTTAAGTTAGTGGTAGTGTTAATGTCTTTGTAAAAGTGTCATTTAACCGTTTTTATGAAAGTTACGTGCTATTTACGTAGGTTAGTAATTTTGAGTTATATTTACTATTGAACGGTATTACAATGCAATGTTTTACTTATTATTTTACTATGTGTGTTTATATTTACTATATGTTGTTATTCCGATTTGTGGGTTTATATACTTGTTATGGGTAGGTGTTGTTTGCTTTTATTTACAGGTTTGGGCTTTGGTGAACGGATGGAATTGTCCACACATTTTTTAATTTTTTTAAATAATGAAATTGTTGTTTCTTGTTTTAAAATAAGTTGCTATACATCTCCTTTTTTTGATTGAGTTGTTGGAGAGGTTTTACAGTTAAATATTTTCAGGTTTTTATGGTTTCGTTATTGAGAAGATTGCTGCGTTGGATTTTTTTTCTACAGTTGTATTGTTCCATTTTTTGGGGTATTTCGTTACTACATGGATTATTTTTGCCTTGTATTGTTTTTCATTTCATCTATTTCGAGGATATTCTACAGCTACACAACCGTGAGTTGTTTTTAATATTATTGAGGGTGGGCAATGTCTATTTGTGAATTTTATGTCTTTATTAGTTATATTATGTCATTTTATATTAAGTTAAATAGAAAACTTCATGACATAATTTAACTAATATAAAAATAAAAATACTTTGTTTGTGTGTTTGATATATTGTTAATGTTTGCTATTTGTTTTAAATTAAAGAATAGATTTTGCTATTAGGTCTATGTGTTTTAGACCTTGGATATTTGGATACATTCTTGTTTTTTGGTGGAGTTATTCGTACATATTAATTGTTTGTTTACTCAGTTTTTGTCCTATTTTGGTTAGAGATATGAAATTTTGGTGGTCTGCGGTGACCTGAACGATGCAACCGCCCCACTCCGGTGTCCTCAAAGTAATCCAACAAGTGAGTTAATGTTTTTCATTAATGCAGTAGAAAATACTATCTATTAACAAGTTAAATTAATAATAATTTGCTACTTCTGTTGTTGGCACGTATGCTAGTGCAATTAATTTTTTTATTTGATATGCATAGTTGCTGTTAGTAGAGTACTCAATACTTAAGGTAGATTTTTGGAGGTGTCTCCACATATTTTGATTAAAGTGGTAGTAACACCCTTGGATTGCAGTATGTGGGTATATTTTTAGAATAGCTTGTATCATAGCTAGTCCTAAATCTATTAAATTCCTTTGGGGATAATAATTATTAGTTAATTCTTTTATTGTTGTTAATAGTTAAATATAGGTAGGATTATTTTTATTTGGCAGCAATGCATAAATGAAGGGAAGATTGGTTTCCTGAGAGTTACCATGAATGGTGTAAAGTTGGTAAAATGGTTTTGGGCACACTTTAAAAGTTCCGTCCATCATACATGTTTCACAGTGTTTCAATTTTTGCAAGGTATTATTAGTTGCAAAAACAAGACTTTTTTGTCATTAGTTTAATTGTCATACATCAAGAATGCGTCCTCGTTGTGGTTAATTGTATATTCACGTAGTATGTCAATTTCTTGAAATGTTTGAGGGTGGGTGGAGTTGGATCGGAAGCTGTTTTAGTTTTAGCTATTAATCGTTTCAGGTTGGGGATAGAGGGCAATTGTCTTGTGACATGTTCTGGTACTTTTGTCAACACATTTTTCAAGATTTCAGTGCCTGTCTGTTGGGAGCCTGTGCTTCTTCTCAAATTGGTTCTAAGGCTTCCCTTACTTCTAATTCTGTCACATTGGGTGGATGGTTGTGCTCTCTCGCATTCACAATGTTGTTATCTATAGTTGTAGCTCGACCATAACATGCAGTTGAATAGTATTTGTTACATTTCCAATGTGTTTTATTATCTTTCACCTTTTCTTGGGTGTAGGTATAACCCATGTAGCTAAGCATTAATTTTCCCTTTTGCGATGTAAGAAAGCTTGCTCGTTCAGTCATTTCTATGTTATATCTGTGAAGATATGTACATATGTGTTGAGTAAATATGCTTTGGTCATATATGTACATTTGTTTGTTTTATTAGTAATTTAAAGAAAATACTTACATTATTGTTTTTTCTGTTTTGTTGATGGCTTTATTTGTTGTTTTTTGAGTTTCACAGTTCTAAGTTCTGTAGATGGGGTAGAAAATGGTTTATGTTAATTATATTGAAGATTATTTTTAGTTTCTTTGTCTTAATAATTTATTTACAGTAAAAGTATACTTACTTTTTGTAGTAGATGAATTCAATTTGGTTGATGTTCTTTGGTAGATGTAGTTTGTTGAAGCTGTGATGAAAAATGTATACATTTGTTTTGTTTTATCTTTTTAAGCTTGTAACAAAATTAGACAATTTTATTTTATTTCTAGGTAAAGTTTGTTTTTTAATAGTTCATGATTTTTATCATGTAGAAATAAATAAGGTACATAATCACAATTACAATTTGGTGGGCTTGCGTGGAATAACAGAGTCCAAAAGATAGAAAATTGTTTTTACTTGAGTTCTTTTAATTTTATTCAGTATCAAAAAATTTTT
The DNA here is from genome assembly GCF_964263255.1 of Lissotriton vulgaris. Lineage (NCBI taxonomy): Eukaryota > Metazoa > Chordata > Amphibia > Caudata > Salamandridae > Lissotriton > Lissotriton vulgaris. The sequence goes on along the minus strand of NC_141689.1, from coordinate 1,229,023,340 downwards.
TAGATTCCAGCCAATGCGTTTCGTTCTCTATCGGAGAACTTCATCAGGGCTGAAAGAATACAGAGACCTTAATCAGAATCAAAAAATACATATTATTTTATGGATAAAGAGAGGAAAAAATTACTGTACACAAAACATTATTATTGACACATAAATATATAAATATGAATGCTTGAGGACAACCACAGGGAACAAAATTCCACCAAAGCATTTCTCAAAAGACAGTCACAACATTTAAAAATATACATATAGACATTGATTTGTACACCATCATGAAAGAAGGGGGTGAAGAAAAGGGGGGTATCTAAAAAACGGATAATAACAACATGAGAATTTAAAAAGATCTTCTTGGATACAATTGTTTTGATATAAACAAAGTTAGGTCACATATTATTGCAAGGATGTGGCAGAGCATTGGTACGTGATCCTTGCACGACTCATATTTGAACCATGAGGATTATAAATAATTAAATAACGCCACTTAACAGGACGAAATCTCACCAAACATTAGAGTATCATCTAATAATACATAGATACTAGTCTTCCACTTCACACATGTGGAAGAATTCGGAAAAAGAGACAAGTAAAAAACACAAATATATAAACATATAGACAATCAGTACATTTTATAAAAGAGAAAAACATGAATCACAAAACATCATATCTACAAAACAACTTGCATATAGAGTGGTCATACTCAAGATAATGTGTTATATTTCTTATGCAACATGGATCATGTCATAAATAACAAAGTCAAGTGATGTTGAGGGTGAGGGAGGGGAGAAACAAGAGATTATATTTAAATAGTGGATTACAAATTAAACCATTGTGGCACTCATATCGAATCCTAAACACGAGGAAAAAAAGAATTGCACAACACTAAGGGCCTCATTAGGATGACGGGCGGAAACCACCCCGACCGCCATGGAGGCGGGAAACAACCGTGGAGAAACCGGCGGTCAATTTAGGAACAACCGCCCAAAAAAAAAAACGACCGCGGCGGTAGCGGGCTAACCAAAACCGCGGTGTGACGTCCCAAAAATGACCGCGGCGCCCGAAAACACTGAGGAAAAGCTACAACCTGCTGCAAGCATAGCGGAGACTCCGCATGGGAAATTTCCCTGAAGGGCCCGCGGTACGATCTGCTGTTTCCGACCGCGGCAGTCGCATACAGGAGTGAATGCGAGAGACACCGTAAGAGCTGCAGCATAGCCACCGCAGCAGACAATACATGAAAAACATGGCGGACGATGCAAAAACACTGCTGCAATGCCAAACATTGCACAAACCAAAGTAGCTATCCCCAAATACACAACCAAATGAAAAGGAAAAATGCCAAACAGAAACATACAATTCCTAGGACAACCCCCACAACACACCTGACAGCAAAATCCCATGTGGACACACCCACACAGCTGTGTATAAAACCAGCCCCTTCACTGACCACAATCCTTTGCAACACTCCAGAAGAGAAGGGCATCCACCAGATCTGACAGGAGAGGCAAGAGAACACAGCCCACCCACCACCACCACCACCACCACCATCACACCAGCACCAACAATCCCCCAGCACATAACACACCTCACACAAATACACCACACCCACCACCCACACCCCTGCACCCACAAACACTTCAAACACCACACACCATGGCATCACAGAAAATGCCCAAATTCACAGAGGGTTAGTTGACAGTCATGGTAAATGAGATAGTCAGAGTCGAACCACAACTGTTTGGTAGCCTGGTCCAACAGACACCATTGGCCACAAGGACTCAAATGTAGGAAAGGATAGTACAAAGGGTCAATGCAGTAGGGTCCACCCCACGATCCAAGAAGGAGATCATGAAGCGGTGGCATGATCCCAAGAGGGTTGTCAAAGAGAGGAGGAGCAAGAACTGGGAGCTGGCTAACCGGACTGGCAGTGGCCCTCCTATCCCACAGAAAACATTCACACCATGGTAGGAGAAGGTACTTGCCATACTGCATCCTGAGAGTCTCACAGGAGTATCCGGGGGAGTGGAGGCTGGTAAGTACAAACAAATGTCAACCAACAGACTGATATGTACTGTTTTGCACATCCACAAACATATGACACACCAGACAAATAACATCCATCTGCACCACACACCCACAAAAACCTGTCTCACAGATCCAACAGACACCCACTCCCATGTACCCTAAACGTAGCTAGCAATATAACCATGGGAGCATGAGCACAGTCAGCCTGCACTACTACCATGCCCCCCGTCCCACACCCCAGCAGCAGGGAGCACCCCCTCCCTCCCACAAGCACTTTGAAGCCATTGCAGTACACCAAAAAAACTTACAGGTAGGTAGCCATCTTCACTGGGAGGCCTGAATGTGGGACGGAGGCCTGTACTCCTACTCCCACCATGCCCCCTGTCCCACACCCCAGCAAGATGAAGCCCTCCCCACACCACCCAGGAGCACATAGAAGTCATTGCATTGTTTACCCTCACCTTACAGGTAGGTAGCCATCTTCCCTGGGCTGGCTGTTTGTGGGTGGGAGACCTGCATCACTACACACAGCACCAATTTCATGCAATGCATCAATACCTGACATGTTCGAGTAATTTATGTACCTCTGCATCATGTAATGAGGCACAGTATTGCACTTAACTTACAAAAAATAGTGAAGATCAGTCAATTGTGTATTGTACAGACAGTGGATGACACACAGCTAACAGAATTCTTGCACAGTGCACAACACTGACCATTCCCCATCTAATCCACAGGTGACCAAAAAATCACTGCTGAGGACAACAACAATGACCAGCACAGCCAGTCTCCAACCCCGGTACATGGACTCTCCGGTGTAGACTCCCAGGATTCTCTGGACGATGAGCTCCAGTCCGGCCCATCTTGTGTGCCAGGGAGCAACAGAGCCCAGGCCCCCATCCTCCCCACCACCACGTCTGCTGCAACAACAACTGCATAGCATACCCCTGCAGTTATGGCCTGTGCCTCCAATGCTGCCACCACCACCAGTGCCACCTGCAGCACCCTGCCTGTCCCAGGGGAGGACCAGCCCACAACAACAACTGTGGACGGCAGGGAGAGTGTGCGTGGACCCACAGTGGCGAGGCAACAGGTCCGTGGCAGCAGCGCAGGTGGGAGGGCCAGGGTCACCCCCAGACCTCAGGAGGTTGAAACACCATCCCAGGACCACTTCACCAGAGTCATCGGGGCCTAAGAACAGGTCCAGGGACAAAGTGGCCGGTCTGAAGAACTATTACGCGAGCTCATCCTGCTGATGAGGTCCAACGACACCTACATGGGACAAATGGTGGACCTCATGGGCCAGCAAGTGGCGTTACTGAGGGACAGGCCTGCGTCCCAAACAACACCTCGGCCCCCCTCTGCTGTGCTGCAGGATGACAGTGCACCATTCTCCCCTGTGGCCACAGAGAGAGGTGAGTCCTCAGAGGCTGCTGGTCATGTAGCAGGGTCCCTCCGGCCAAGCGACCAAGGGGATCGTCCAAAGAAGAGCTTGGGAGTCTCTGGAGGCAAAGCACCAGCCAAACGCCAGTCACGGAGACAGCCCTGATGGCAACCCTCTTCCCCACTGCTATGACTGTTTGGACTGTCCTTCCCCACACTGCCTTGTGAATGGCACGTGTCTGTTGGACTGGGTCACCACATCCATGTGGTGTCTAATCTTACATCTCATTTACCATGACTGTCAACTCACTGCTCCATCACCACCTTCATGTAAATCTGCCCGCACCCTTCACATGTCAACTTTGTAAATAAAATACCTTACACACTTTAATTGGTTCAGCTTTATCTTTAGTGCAATGTTTACAGTGTTCAAAATGTCCATAATGTATCCAAAAGATGTACAGTATGTAGGCCAGGATAATTTCAAGGCACCTATGAAGACACAACAGAACAACAGTCACTGGTGTGAGTGTGGCATCACAGACAGTACACTACACCAACCATGTACATAAGTCAACAAGCAGACAACACAATGTGCAACAAATGTCAACAAACTGAGTCCCGTGTATGTTCACAGATAAAATGTCACTGCCACATATCCACACACAGGTGACTTTACATGTGCCTGTCTGTACCATCCGCACATAGTTCTTCACGACCACAGCAATCACACCATACATAGTACAAGTTGTACCTCGTCACCCACCTTCAAGTGAAGTAGTGGGTGATGAGCTGTTGACGCATGTCAACTCCTTCCTCCTCTCTACTGTCCTCATCACTGGACTCAGGTCCTTGGGCAGGCGGGGACCTTGGGTCCTCATCATCATCCAGGAGCAGGGGAATCCCCTTGTGAATGGCCATGTTGTGGAGCATACAGCATGCCACAACGATCTTACAGACCTTCCCAGGCGAGTATGACAGTGCACCTCCAGTCCTGTCAAGGCAGCGGAAACTTGACTCGAGCAGGCCAAATGTCCGCTCAATGACACGACGGGTCCTGCCATGGGCCTCATTGTACCTGATATCAGCCGGGGTCCTGGGATTATGTAGTGGGCTCAGCAGCTATGGACAGCTGGGATATGCAGTCACCTAGGAATGACAAACACACATTGCAATGTTGCACAGGCAGAGGGCAGCAGGTCACACACACAGCACGCCATATTACTAGGCATACTCACCCACAATCCAAGCATGCTCGGGAAGCAGATTTGCCATCATCCGGGGCACAGTGCTGTTCCTCAGGATGTACGAGTCATGGGCCGAGCCGGGGAATCTGGCACACACATGCGAAATGGACATGTCTACCAGGCACACCACCTGCACATTGATCGATTGATAATGTTTTTGATTGCAAAAAATGTGCTCACTCGCCTGTGGTGGCACCAGACCGACACGTGTGCAATCAATGGCACCAACAACATGGGGGATGTTCCCAAGCGGATAGAAGTCTCCCTTCACAATGGCCAGTTCTGCTCCCCTGGGGAAATGTATGTATCTGTCCCTATAGATCATCATGGCTGCAAGAACATCCATCAGAACCAGGCTGATCATAGGTTGAGACATCCCTGCAGCACTGGCCAGGGTCTCCTGGAAGGAACCAGTTGCAAAATAATGGAGGGCTGCCATCACTTTGTACGTTGCTGTGAAAGCTGTTGGGTAGTGGCAACGAGGCTGCAGGTGGGGCTCCAACAGATCACAAAGGGTCTTCAGGGTTGGTCTGTCGAGGCGGAATTTGCGAATGATTGCAACATCCTCCATGTCCTCCAGCTGTGTCAAGTGACGTAGGAGGTTAGGCCTCCTCCTAGTTGAGATGAAAATGGACACATGTCAATGACAACCATCATGAGATGGCCAAAGCACATCCCGTTAAGGATGTCACAGAAAAACAAAGACTGCACTGAGAAATGCTTGACACACCAGGTTACATGGGTGGACGTTTGAGCCAAACAGAGGGCACACCTCTCCATTTACCATACACAAGTGCCTCAAACAACACATAGGTCAATGTGAATGCACACGTACTAAACCCCAAATTTCACATATGCACGCCTTGCAGCGTACCATCCAGCCAATGTGGGTAAAATGAACATGACTGTCTCATACTCATCTGCTGTACCTGTCACACCTCAAAGCATCATGTAAACTTGGCACACTTCCACAACACAATGATCACAGTAGTCCACGAACTGTCAATTGTGTGTATGAGCAGATATAAAAGCACAAGTAAGTAACAACATCATACAGTGAGACAAGCCTTGCCACCGTCATCACTGACCCACAACACATTGATTAGTGCACACATTGTTGAGTCCACTTCAACACTGTCACGCATCATCAACCATCAAATGCATAATTGACATGGCAGGGACTGCAGACCAATGTATGTCACACATACCCAACCATGGCACATGCGGTCACCTGTGGATCCAATGGAATAATGACATTGTGTGCACAATGATGTGCCCTTCACCATGTTGCCACTGTGTACGTATTCAACTGTTCCTGATGGACATTGCCATTGCATGCCACCCTATTCACGGTAGCTACCGCCTGGCCACGGCAGCGTGTCACCAGCACCACCCCTTACACAAGTGCGGTAGTCATTGGCATGGAGACATGGGGAGATGGCGGTTGGGCATGCTCTGCCACCTTACTCGCAGTAGCTACCGCCTTGCCACGGCAGTGTGTCAGAAGCACCACCCCTTACACAAGTGCGGTAGTCATTGGCATGGAGACATGCCCAAATGGCGGTGGGCATGCTTACTCACCCTACTCGCGGTAGCTACCACCTGGCCACGGCAATGTGTCACCAGCACCACCTCTTACATAAGTGCGGTAGTCATTGGCATGGAAACATGGGAAGATGGCAGTGGGCATGGTCCGCCACCCTACTCGCGGTAGCTACCACCTGGCCACAGCAGTGTGTCACCAGCACCACCCCTTACACAAGTGCAGTAGTCATTGGCATGGAGACATGCCCAAATGGCGGTGGGCATGCCCCGACGCCCTACTCGCGGTAGCTACCGCCTGGCCACCGCGGTGTGTCACCAGCACCACCCCTTACACAAGTGCAGTAGTCATTAGCATGGACACATGCCCAAATGGCGGTGGGCATGCTCCGCCACCCTACTTGCGGTAGCTATCGCCTGGCCACGGCTTTGTGTCACTAGCACCACCCCTTACACAAGTGCGGTAGTCATTGGCATGGAGACATGCCCAAATGGCGGTGGGCATGCTCCAGCACCCTACTCGCGGTAGATACCGCCTGGCCAAGGCGGTGTGTCACCAGCACCACCCCTTACACAAGTGCGGTAGTCATTGGCATGGAGACATGGAGAGATGGCAGTGGGCATGCTCCGCCAGCCTACTCGCGGTAGCTACCGCCTGGCCACGGTGGTGCGTCACCAGCACCACCCCTTACACAAGTAGGGCAGTCATTGGCATGGAGACATGCCCAAATGGCAGTGGGCATGCCCCGCCACCCTACTTGCAGTAGCTACCGCCTGGCCACGGTGGTGTGTCACCGCCGTGGAGCATTGCCTACAGCCAATGGGAGCGATGATTGCGGTGGCATGATGCAGTTTTGAAAATCGCAGAAGGCGTGCTCCGCCTCTGGTGGGGGGTCATTGGATGCTTTTGAAAGAGGCAGACCTGGACAACCAATTTTTGCAGCTTGGCACCTATGAAACGACCCCAGGGGCCTATAAATCTGCGGGAGTGAGCCTCACATTTCCACTGCTCACAGAGTCTGCTGCCTGGGACCCTCTCCTGCTGTTGCCTACAGAGCCTGCTGCCTGGGACCCTCTCCTGCTACTGCCTATAGAGCCTGCTGCCTGGGACCCTCTCCTGCTGCCGCCTACAGAGCCTGCTGCCTGGGACCCCTCGCCACCCACTTCCAGCACAGGTGTTCCATGTCCACAGGGATGGCAAGGACAGAGAAGATCCGTGCTAGTCCATTCACAAGCAAGGAGCTGGAGGTCCTGGTCGATGAGGTGCTCACACAGTATCCAAGGCTGTATGGTGCCCCTAATCTTGTGGTAAGTCATCGTAAAGGGAGGTGTAGGGCAGGGGGGGGCAGACATGTACTTGTACTGCTACAGTATATGCCTGAGGGTGTGGGGTTGTGTCATACACTGACAAACATGCTTTCTCCAGGGTGAAGGAGTGTGTGTGTCAATATGTCACGGCTTTCCCTGCCTGCAGTTGTATGTCTGAGTGGAGTGTGTTACATTGTCAGCCATACAGAGCCACAGGAAGTTGAACATGCAGGTGCCAAGACAGTAATTGCTCGGCTGATTGTCTCTGTGTGCCCCTGTTGTCCGACTCAGTGTGAACCCAGAGGCTATGCCCAGTGCCCGCACACCAAGACAAGATCACATCACTGCACTTACTGTGCCCTTACTCTTGTTCATTCACACTGAAATAAAATTATGCACCATCTCAGCCCTGTATAATTGCACACAACCACACTTGTGTAGATGGATATTTTGTTGGTGAGTGCATGTACCCCGATGCCACACACATTACATACACATATGTTCACAGGACATGCTCATTGAATGCTGCCCAGTCATGTACACAGTGATTCTACGGACAGACACAGGTCTTTATGTGATGTATGTAGTGGCCAGACATGCATAGGACTGGAGATGTGTGCAAGTCACAGAGGGGGTTCAGTACAGTCATCCTGCATGTGTGTGAGATTATCAGGGACCCTGTACACCCTCATAAATGCATGCAATCACATTTTCTTGGCCCATGCAGAGTGCCCTTGTGTGGTGTACCCCAGTTTGGGATGGAGGGAGATTACCTTTGGTAATGAGTCTGTGTCTTGCTACTGTACTGATAGATGTCGGTACATGACACTATGTCCAACAAATAGCACGCACAGCTGACTACAAGTTGAGCACCTCAATCTTAAAGTTCCATATATAGTTCAAGTTATGTGCAAAAGGCCTCCCGGACCTGCTGTGCTTTGGTCCCACTGGATTTCCAGAAAAAGACTTCAAAAAGCGTGGAGGCAGCACCATGTATGTAGTCACAGACCAAAGCATAAAGTTATTTTGAAATTTCTTTTATTTTTCTTCTTTGTAAGTAATGGAACAACAAGAAGAAATATAAAAGAAATTCCAAAATAGTTTCATGCTTTGGTCTGTGACTACATACATGGTGCTGCCTCTACGCTTCTTGAAATACATGACACTATGTCACTGATCATTTCCCCTTCTTTTCTCCCATGCCTGCAGCTCAAGGTACACCAGCGTAAGGCCGTGTGGAGGGCCATTGCAGCCAAGGTGCGAGCCCTGGGGGTATCTAACCGATGACGTACCTACTGCCACAAGAGGTGGAACGACATCAGCTGGCTGGCAAAGAACGTGGCAGAGATGACCTTGGGGCTGCTACCACGCACTGGGCGTTTAGCATGGCGCAGCATGACATCACTGATGGGCCGCATATTAGCAATGACTCATCCTGAGCTGGATGCACATCTGAAGGAGCATCGGCAGCAAGGTAGGGGTGAGTATTTGGGGAGGGGGACTTTGGCTGGGAGCGGATGCATGTGTACAGGGCCTGTGGCAGCGGTGGCCCATGTGATGTTCGTGGGGTGGTGGTGGGCTGTGTCATGCGAGTGGCTGCCGGGATTGGTGCCAGTGTCATGCATTGGCCCAAACTGGCCTTAAACAGTTGATCCTCCCTGTTGTGCATTCCCATAGCCAGATGTGTTAGTATCTACATGATCATTTAGCACTGAGATAGTGTGGGTAATCTATTAGGGGATGAACAGCAGTGTCCACTATCTGAGTGTGACTTCATGTATGCCTACTTTGCATGCACCATGATCGTTGAGGCCCACACTTCTGACAACAATGTGCCCCAGAGTACCACATGGTGTTTGGTATGGGCTACTTGCCATTGTGGACTGTCATGTCCTAATAGGTGTGTGCGTTGTCTCCTCCTGTTCACTCAAGGTCTGTCAGTGGTAATAAGTGGTGTCCCCACTTCATGTCCCTAGGTGTGGGCAGAGCAAGTTGTGTGTCTGCTACACTTCATCCACGGGCAGGGTGTTGTGCTGTGTGGCCTTAACATGACTCAGTCATGGCAGATATTCAGGGTTACAGGCACTGTTGTGGTCTAGATAGTGTGTTGCTGCAATGTGATTGCAGCGTGTGGTGATCACCATGTTGATTTGGGCATCTCCTGTACTGCATTGATTAAATTGCTTTGTCCTGCTGATGACGCTAACACAACCCTGCATCTCTCTCTCATGCAGAATCGCCTGTGGACAACGGAGGAGCAGGAGCCGGAAACCAGTGGTGGCGAGAGTAGCACTACAGCTGCAACGGAGCCCAGTGACACAGAGCTCACCAGTGCATCTGAGGAGGACCGGAGTATGCAGGAGGAATCCCTGCCTGAGACACAAAGTACTACATCATCTGATGCCAGCGGTGATGCATCCATGTTGGCAGGCACAGGGAATGGGGACTCTGCATCATCTTCTACCACACAGCGGCTAGTGGCAGGCCTCCCATCCACTTCCTCTGGTGCTGCCAGTGTCTGTGTCAGTAAGAGGGGACAAGTTAGATTCACACCTGGCTCTGCTGAGCCTGCACCTGTCCCCCCAGCTGCCCTCAGTGCTGAGTCTGTAGAGCTCCTGCACCAGCTTTGTGTGGGCCAGACAGCCCTGCTCAATGCCTTCAGTGACCATGCCAAAAAATTAGGCCAGATGGTTGCCTACATGGAGGGCATACACTCTGACGTGGGTGGGCTACACGGAACAGTCCAGGCTTTGTCATCCACAGTGACGTCTGCCCTTCAACAGGCACATACTCCCATTTCTGCTCCAGTGCCTTTGTCCACCCCCCAGTCAGTGGCCACATCGGATGACAGTGACCACAGTTCCCATGTGTCACAGTCACAATACAGCACAAGAAGCACCTAGCAGAAACAACTCAAGCTGGCCCGCCCACAGACACCATCCCCACAAAAGAGCAGAGCCACCCCAGAATGCAAGGACAAGAGCCCGTCAGAGAAGAGCAAGACCGAAAAAGCAGACATCAGGCTCACATGCCTCAGAGGCATCACCAGCGAAGGACTCTCTTGTACCTAAAACTTCATGCAGAGCTAGGCGTGCAGTGTCTATGCCCACTGAGGAGGTGTTGTATGGCAAGGGTACACCTAGAAAGGGCTCAGGGCCACAATCCCCCGCCACATCAACTCCAATTCCAAGCCCAGTGAAGCAGGTGAAGGAGGGCACTGTAGGGGCTACCCCTGGCAAAGAGGCAAAGGAGGGCACTGTAGGGGGGATACCTGGCAAACAGGCAAAGGAGGGCACTGTAAGGGGGACACCTGGCAAACAGGCAAAGGAGGGCACTGCAGGGGGTATACCTGGCAAACAGGGAAAGGTGGTCCAGAGGCGTAGTCAGACAAAGCGTTCTGCAGGATCCAGCACATCACCAGAGGGAGTGCCAGTGTCTGCACCTGATGCGGGTCTGTTGGTGTGTGTGCCTGTTATGTCATCACCAGTTCCCATTGACCCCAGTACAGGGAAGGCATTTCGAATTCCCAAGAAGTGGAAAGGCACCCCTCAATCCTCTCCCACCCACACTGTGTCACAGGTCTGCATGACTCCACCTCCACGTGCCACTACACCACCTGGTCCAAACAGCCCTCTAGCTTGCCAAGCCACTGATAGCCCTACATCTACTGGGCCTCTGTCTCCCCAGTCAAGTGGTCCTGCTGTCCCTGACACATATTATCAAAAACAATGGCCCAATCCGTGTTTGTTGGTTGGATCAATCAATCATATGCTCACAGTTTATCACTTTAGAAATTCAAATGAGGATTAAAGTTATTTACCTCCAAGATGATTAAATCATAAAATGTTCATTCTACTGGGAAAACAACCACCTGTCACAACTCATTTATTTACAAAAGAAGGAGTTTTAATAGAATACTCCGAATACAGCGAAACATTTATTTATATACATTTTTACAATATTCACAGCGAACGGTAAAGGAAAGAGCTAGTGCTTCTATAAGGGTGCCAGAAAAAAGAGAAAAATGGTGGTTTAAAGGAAAAGGGGTGTAAGCCTCAAATGAAACAGTGACATAAGATTAAATAAACTTAAGAGAAAGGCTGGTATTTATCCAGCGTATTAAGTACACAGGCCACTGTTGGTGTCAGTCCAATTATTTAGACAATCATACAGTCTTGACTGGCATGTATGATGTTCAAAGGGATAGTGGTCCTGATGGTTGCAAAAAAGGGGGGCGTCGACGTTTCGACCCGTCTTGTGGTGCTAGGGTAACTGGGGACCTCGACCTGCGGGTCTTCCTCAGGACGTAAAAGGCCAAGCCTTTATACCGTAGCTAAAAACGCTGTAAGCCTAAAACAAATTAAGGTCACATTTAGGTGGTTGCATGAAAATGATTTAAATTTGCAAAAGAGGTACACAGTCCTCAAGTGCACTCTTACCCAAATTGCTTTGATGGGGGATTCACAATCCTCGTGTGTCTAGAAGGACGTGAAGGGAATGGCCACGGTCACACTCCTATAATTCATAAGGGGTATTTTGGTTGTGGATTCCCAAATACATGGTCAAATGTAGACTAATTCACAAGCACCAGGGTGGTGCTAGAGGCTTACCCAAATATGTCGTAAGCTGGCAACAGTGAAGCGAAACAGTCGAAGGCTGTTCTCAAGCGTGAACTTGCTTGTAACTGGGGAAGAAACACACAACGGGAATATATGTCACCCTATCGGTCTATATTGATGTAATGAATTGACAGGGTGGAGTAGGGCAGTTCTCATACCTGTAGTAGTTCATGTTAGCGTGTCCCCGTGTGGAAGGAATACAGGAACGTCCTGGTGATTCTACAGAGACATATACGGAAGCATTATTGCCTGCGCTATAACCTTGTTATTTTGCTTGACGGATTGCTACGTGTGTTGCAATTATAGGTTCAAATTACCTCTTAACTTTTTGATGGACGATTGTCCGCACGGGTAGGTAGAGATTCCAATGGTCAGTTTACAATATGCGAGCTGGATCAAAAATGAGAGAGAATGGTGTTTTAAAAAATTGTAATTTTGTAATTTCGGGGATTCTCGGGTTAAGGCAGACATGTGGGCGGCCGCTTACCGAGAGGTTGTTGGGTAGGTCTCTTCTCGCCAGCCTCGGATCATGTGTGGTGTTACGCGCACATCGCCATGTCCGCACTGTCCGTTAACCATAGATGTGTACTAAGTTAGAAAAATAATCAATATTAGAAGAGGTTTAAGGTGGAGGCGAAGGATTTCTCTAAAGGAACGGCGGCAGACTTAAACGCGGAAGCGGTAGCTTACCGGGTTGTTGACACTGACTCGCCGGCTTCCGATTACACACAGCGTGATGACGTCATATCGACGTTTATAGCGCTCAAGGGTGAATAGACATCGTGGACAGACTCACTCAGCCGAGTGTTCCACAATAATGGTATAAATTGGCACAGTTATGAAATATTCGGGGAGGGCTTTTATCTATTGTTTAATATTGCCACTTGCTTGCTGATCTCCTCATATTCGTTCAAACCCCGCTTTATAGTATCAAAAAGATATATAAACCGGCATTCTCGGAGACTTAGTATATGACTAAAGTCTCCTCCTCTTGGATGAGGTGTCACTTTTTCGAGCACACACCATTGTAGACTGTCTGGTTTGTGTTCAAATTTTACAAAGTGCTCCACCAATGGTGCCCCCTGAGTTTTACATTTAATGCGGCTCACATGCTGCAGAATGCGGCACTTAACCTTTTGTATAGTTTGCCCAATGTAAACGAATCCACATGGGCAAGTGATCGCATAGATTACACCACTCGAGTTGCAATTACTTTGTTCCTTCAGATTATATGTTTGGTTGTTGTATTTGAAAGTTTTTATCTCTTGTGTGAGTGGACATGCTTTGCAATTTCCACACTTCACATGGCCGGTCACCGGTGGCAGGCCCCACAAATTGTGGGGATTAGCTCTCACTACATTAAAAGAAAATGCCGGAATTGTTATCAAACCGGCGGATAAGGGCGGTGCCATCGTCGTACAAGACCATGATCAATATACAGAAGAAATTCTTGCCCAATTAGCAGTTGAGGGCAATTATGAAAAACTAAAATCTGACCCAACAAAAGACATACAAAAGAGAATCCAAACCATAACCACACAAGGGTTAAACTCAGGTTTCATCAATAAACACGAATTTGATTACCTCAATAATAAGCATCCCAGAATACCCACAATTTACACTCTGCCCAAAATTCATAAAAGAATGCAGAACCCCCCAGGTAGACCGATCATTTCAGGCTGTGGCTCCCTCCTTGAGCCTTTGTGTAAATTCATCGACACTTTTTTGAAACCCATAGCCGAAGAGACTGCAACGTACCTTAAGGATACTATGCAAACCATATTACTCATTGATGGCCGGCCACATGATCCCATGAAGAGTGTTCTTGCCACTATGGACATTCAATCGCTATACACCAATATTCCCCAGAGACAAGCGTTGACAGTCATTGAGGTTGTTCTAAATTCACGTCCTGCACCTCACCGTGTCCCAACAGAATTCATTATTGAGCTCTTAACACTGGCTATGACAAAAAACTTTTTTACATTTTTGGGCAAGTTCTATATGCAAACTAAAGGAGTAGCGATGGGGGCCAGCTTTGCCCCCAATTTAGCTATAATTTTCATGGACGCATTTGAGCAGGCGAATGTTCTCAATCAGATCAACCCTTACCTGAATCACATAGGGTTATGGCGTCGCTATATTGACGACGTTTTAATCATATGGAATGGCAATGTAGACGAATTAAAATCTTTTCATGAATGGTTAAACACCCGTTCCTCTGACATTCAGTTCACAGTAGAATTCGATAAATCTAAAATCAACTTCTTGGACATCACAATAAATGTCGACTCAGGTGAACTCTACACGGGACTATATCGTAAAAGTAGCGAGCGCAATACGCTGCTCCGATATAGCAGTCATCACCCCCGCAACCTCAGGGACAACCTCCCATTTGGGCAGTTCCTGAGGTTGCGGAGGAACTGTACGAAAAAGGAAGATTTTTTCAATGAATCAGCAGGCCTTTTGGCCCGGTTAGTAGAGAGAGGATATCCCCTCAGGTTGGTTAAACAGGCACGTAAACGTGCCTGGTATAACCACAGAGAACATCTCCTGGAAGGAAGAGATCCCCAAAAACCCAAGGAAGAGAGAATAGTTTGTGTCACCACCTACTCCACAAAAAGTAACAAGATAAAAAAGATAATTAATAAACATTGGCACATGATTGCAGATGAGTTGGACAATGCCCCGTTACCATTACATGCCTTCAAGAAGGCCAAAAATATAAGAGATCATGTCGTAAAAGCCTTGTTACCGAGTATTACCACCCCAAGTCAAACCACATTGTGGGGCCTGCCACCGGTGACCGGCCATGTGAAGTGTGGAAATTGCAAAGCATGTCCACTCACACAAGAGATAAAAACTTTCAAATACAACAACCAAACATATAATCTGAAGGAACAAAGTAATTGCAACTCGAGTGGTGTAATCTATGCGATCACTTGCCCATGTGGATTCGTTTACATTGGGCAAACTATACAAAAGGTTAAGTGCCGCATTCTGCAGCATGTGAGCCGCATTAAATGTAAAACTCAGGGGGCACCATTGGTGGAGCACTTTGTAAAATTTGAACACAAACCAGACAGTCTACAATGGTGTGTGCTCGAAAAAGTGACACCTCATCCAAGAGGAGGAGACTTTAGTCATATACTAAGTCTCCGAGAATGCCGGTTTATATATCTTTTTGATACTATAAAGCGGGGTTTGAACGAATATGAGGAGATCAGCAAGCAAGTGGCAATATTAAACAATAGATAAAAGCCCTCCCCGAATATTTCATAACTGTGCCAATTTATACCATTATTGTGGAACACTCGGCTGAGTGAGTCTGTCCACGATGTCTATTCACCCTTGAGCGCTATAAACGTCGATATGACGTCATCACGCTGTGTGTAATCGGAAGCCGGCGAGTCAGTGTCAACAACCCGGTAAGCTACCGCTTCCGCGTTTAAGTCTGCCGCCGTTCCTTGAGAGAAATCCTTCGCCTCCACCTTAAACCTCTTCTAATATTGATTATTTTTCTAACTTAGTACACATCTATGGTTAACGGACAGTGCGGACATGGCGATGTGCGCGTAACACCACACATGATCCGAGGCTGGCGAGAAGAGACCTACCCAACAACCTCTCGGTAAGCGGCCGCCCACATGTCTGCCTTAACCCGAGAATCCCCGAAATTACAAAATTACAATTTTTTAAAACACCATTCTCTCTCATTTTTGATCCAGCTCGCATATTGTAAACTGACCATTGGAATCTCTACCTACCCGTGCGGACAATCGTCCATCAAAAAGTTAAGAGGTAATTTGAACCTATAATTGCAACACACGTAGCAATCCGTCAAGCAAAATAACAAGGTTATAGCGCAGGCAATAATGCTTCCGTATATGTCTCTGTAGAATCACCAGGACGTTCCTGTATTCCTTCCACACGGGGACACGCTAACATGAACTACTACAGGTATGAGAACTGCCCTACTCCACCCTGTCAATTCATTACATCAATATAGACCGATAGGGTGACATATATTCCCGTTGTGTGTTTCTTCCCCAGTTACAAGCAAGTTCACGCTTGAGAACAGCCTTCGACTGTTTCGCTTCACTGTTGCCAGCTTACGACATATTTGGGTAAGCCTCTAGCACCACCCTGGTGCTTGTGAATTAGTCTACATTTGACCATGTATTTGGGAATCCACAACCAAAATACCCCTTATGAATTATAGGAGTGTGACCGTGGCCATTCCCTTCACGTCCTTCTAGACACACGAGGATTGTGAATCCCCCATCAAAGCAATTTGGGTAAGAGTGCACTTGAGGACTGTGTACCTCTTTTGCAAATTTAAATCATTTTCATGCAACCACCTAAATGTGACCTTAATTTGTTTTAGGCTTACAGCGTTTTTAGCTACGGTATAAAGGCTTGGCCTTTTACGTCCTGAGGAAGACCCGCAGGTCGAGGTCCCCAGTTACCCTAGCACCACAAGACGGGTCGAAACGTCGACGCCCCCCTTTTTTGCAACCATCAGGACCACTATCCCTTTGAACATCATACATGCCAGTCAAGACTGTATGATTGTCTAAATAATTGGACTGACACCAACAGTGGCCTGTGTACTTAATACGCTGGATAAATACCAGCCTTTCTCTTAAGTTTATTTAATCTTATGTCACTGTTTCATTTGAGGCTTACACCCCTTTTCCTTTAAACCACCATTTTTCTCTTTTTTCTGGCACCCTTATAGAAGCACTAGCTCTTTCCTTTACCGTTCGCTGTGAATATTGTAAAAATGTATATAAATAAATGTTTCGCTGTATTCGGAGTATTCTATTAAAACTCCTTCTTTTGTAAATAAATGAGTTGTGACAGGTGGTTGTTTTCCCAGTAGAATGAACATTTTATGATTTAATCATCTTGGAGGTAAATAACTTTAATCCTCATTTGAATTTCTAAAGTGATAAACTGTGAGCATATGATTGATTGATCCAACCAACAAACACGGATTGGGCCATTGTTTTTGATAATACTGACTACCCAGGTCCAACAACCGTTTTGGGTTACCCCATTTTTATAATGGCTACCTTGTGCAGGGATTCCTGCGAGGGTTTTTGTTTCAATGTTGTGGCTGTATGACAAATGTCAAAGAAATAATTTTTTGGTTAAATTATTTCATGTACAATTGGATTTGATTATTTGTTATAAATTGCTTGGATTGTGTGTTTTGTTTGTGTAATATGTCTGAAAAAGAAACTTTGTCCTATACTGAGGCATATATAGACCAACTACTGAGTAAGGAGGGAGCCAGTGGTATATTGTCTAATGAGAATAGCAGTAATGACATCACATTGAATGAGAAAATTGCGAAATTAGAACGTCTAGAGAAAAAATTGATAAGAACGAGACTTCACGGACACACCTTGGCAAAATATTTGAAGGCTAACGTTATCCCAGTAGGTTTGAGAGTCAGGAACGAACCAGCTATATTCGTTGATAACCCTAAATTTAAAGAAAATTTTAGCTTTGTCTCTAACACATGCTCACGCCACTGGATGGTGTTGGGGATTGAAACAGCTGTGATAGAAGCGGAAAGACTTATAAAGGAAATAGCAGAACTGAAAAAAGAAATCATCGAAGACAAAGCCCTGGTTAATGCCAAAGAAGCCCTAGAACGTGTAGAAAAAACCATAAAGGAGTTTGAGTTGTACACCCAAGCGACAAAGCTAGATAAGGTAGCTAAAGACATTAAATTCTTTGACAAAAAGGTTGTGTATCCTTATTTACAAGAGGGATACTTTACACGAGAACAGCCAGGCACTTACTCCAGCAGAGGGCGACGAGGATATAGACAATTTACTACTTTTTCGGGATCCTCCTTTGGCAGTAACACTGATAGTGACTCCGAACAAGCGGGGCCGAGTACTGATACAACTAACTCCGTCAATCAGTACCCAGACCAAACCAATTTTTTAGAGCAGGACCAATGGTGGGAACCACGAGGCCGAGGCCGTCCCTGGGGGAGACCCAGGGGCCCACGATCACAGAATTGGAACAGGGGCAGGGGGAAACCCAAAGGCAGAGGCCAGACGCAGTTCCAACAGACGTCCCACGGAGAGATCCAAACCAGAAGACAACACTACAGATGGTAGACCAGGAGACAACACTACAGATGGTAGCTCATGTACCCGACAATCCCATAATCAATCTCTCAAAATATCATTTGCTCCCAGAGGAGCAAAGTGTACTTGAAAAAGGCCTGTCTTTTGTACCGACGTCAATGCCTAACCCTTTCAACCTTAAAGTAGAACTCCACCACTTCTTTAGGAAAATAAGATTGAAACATTATTTCCAAAAAGTTCCACACAACCCAACTTTCTCGGGTAGTGGCCTAAGACCTCCATCGAAATTCAACCCTCCTGCACATCAAATGCCTTCCAAATTACTGGCTTTTGAACAACTGGTCCTGAGGGATGTAGAAAACACTTTGCAAGAAAGGCAGTATGTCCAATATAATATCACCAAGTCAGAAAGATTAGCTCTCACTACATTAAAAGAAAATGCCGGAATTGTTATCAAACCGGCGGATAAGGGCGGTGCCATCGTCGTACAAGACCATGATCAATATACAGAAGAAATTCTTGCCCAATTAGCAGTTGAGGGCAATTATGAAAAACTAAAATCTGACCCAACAAAAGACATACAAAAGAGAATCCAAACCATAACCACACAAGGGTTAAACTCAGGTTTCATCAATAAACACGAATTTGATTACCTCAATAATAAGCATCCCAGAATACCCACAATTTACACTCTGCCCAAAATTCATAAAAGAATGCAGAACCCCCCAGGTAGACCGATCATTTCAGGCTGTGGCTCCCTCCTTGAGCCTTTGTGTAAATTCATCGACACTTTTTTGAAACCCATAGCCGAAGAGACTGCAACGTACCTTAAGGATACTATGCAAACCATATTACTCATTGATGGCCGGCCACATGATCCCATGAAGAGTGTTCTTGCCACTATGGACATTCAATCGCTATACACCAATATTCCCCAGAGACAAGCGTTGACAGTCATTGAGGTTGTTCTAAATTCACGTCCTGCACCTCACCGTGTCCCAACAGAATTCATTATTGAGCTCTTAACACTGGCTATGACAAAAAACTTTTTTACATTTTTGGGCAAGTTCTATATGCAAACTAAAGGAGTAGCGATGGGGGCCAGCTTTGCCCCCAATTTAGCTATAATTTTCATGGACGCATTTGAGCAGGCGAATGTTCTCAATCAGATCAACCCTTACCTGAATCACATAGGGTTATGGCGTCGCTATATTGACGACGTTTTAATCATATGGAATGGCAATGTAGACGAATTAAAATCTTTTCATGAATGGTTAAACACCCGTTCCTCTGACATTCAGTTCACAGTAGAATTCGATAAATCTAAAATCAACTTCTTGGACATCACAATAAATGTCGACTCAGGTGAACTCTACACGGGACTATATCGTAAAAGTAGCGAGCGCAATACGCTGCTCCGATATAGCAGTCATCACCCCCGCAACCTCAGGGACAACCTCCCATTTGGGCAGTTCCTGAGGTTGCGGAGGAACTGTACGAAAAAGGAAGATTTTTTCAATGAATCAGCAGGCCTTTTGGCCCGGTTAGTAGAGAGAGGATATCCCCTCAGGTTGGTTAAACAGGCACGTAAACGTGCCTGGTATAACCACAGAGAACATCTCCTGGAAGGAAGAGATCCCCAAAAACCCAAGGAAGAGAGAATAGTTTGTGTCACCACCTACTCCACAAAAAGTAACAAGATAAAAAAGATAATTAATAAACATTGGCACATGATTGCAGATGAGTTGGACAATGCCCCGTTACCATTACATGCCTTCAAGAAGGCCAAAAATATAAGAGATCATGTCGTAAAAGCCTTGTTACCGAGTATTACCACCCCAAGTCAAACCACATTGTGGGGCCTGCCACCGGTGACCGGCCATGTGAAGTGTGGAAATTGCAAAGCATGTCCACTCACACAAGAGATAAAAACTTTCAAATACAACAACCAAACATATAATCTGAAGGAACAAAGTAATTGCAACTCGAGTGGTGTAATCTATGCGATCACTTGCCCATGTGGATTTGTTTACATTGGGCAAACTATACAAAAGGTTAAGTGCCGCATTCTGCAGCATGTGAGCCGCATTAAATGTAAAACTCAGGGGGCACCATTGGTGGAGCACTTTGTAAAATTTGAACACAAACCAGACAGTCTACAATGGTGTGTGCTCGAAAAAGTGACACCTCATCCAAGAGGAGGAGACTTTAGTCATATACTAAGTCTCCGAGAATGCCGGTTTATATATCTTTTTGATACTATAAAGCGGGGTTTGAACGAATATGAGGAGATCAGCAAGCAAGTGGCAATATTAAACAATAGATAAAAGCCCTCCCCGAATATTTCATAACTGTGCCAATTTATACCATTATTGTGGAACACTCGGCTGAGTGAGTCTGTCCACGATGTCTATTCACCCTTGAGCGCTATAAACGTCGATATGACGTCATCACGCTGTGTGTAATCGGAAGCCGGCGAGTCAGTGTCAACAACCCGGTAAGCTACCGCTTCCGCGTTTAAGTCTGCCGCCGTTCCTTGAGAGAAATCCTTCGCCTCCACCTTAAACCTCTTCTAATATTGATTATTTTTCTAACTTAGTACACATCTATGGTTAACGGACAGTGCGGACATGGCGATGTGCGCGTAACACCACACATGATCCGAGGCTGGCGAGAAGAGACCTACCCAACAACCTCTTGGTAAGCGGCCGCCCACATGTCTGCCTTAACCCGAGAATCCCCGAAATTACAAAATTACAATTTTTTAAAACACCATTCTCTCTCATTTTTGATCCAGCTCGCATATTGTAAACTGACCATTGGAATCTCTACCTACCCGTGCGGACAATCGTCCATCAAAAAGTTAAGAGGTAATTTGAACCTATAATTGCAACACACGTAGCAATCCGTCAAGCAAAATAACAAGGTTATAGCGCAGGCAATAATGCTTCCGTATATGTCTCTGTAGAATCACCAGGACGTTCCTGTATTCCTTCCACACGGGGACACGCTAACATGAACTACTACAGGTATGAGAACTGCCCTACTCCACCCTGTCAATTCATTACATCAATATAGACCGATAGGGTGACATATATTCCCGTTGTGTGTTTCTTCCCCAGTTACAAGCAAGTTCACGCTTGAGAACAGCCTTCGACTGTTTCGCTTCACTGTTGCCAGCTTACGACATATTTGGGTAAGCCTCTAGCACCACCCTGGTGCTTGTGAATTAGTCTACATTTGACCATGTATTTGGGAATCCACAACCAAAATACCCCTTATGAATTATAGGAGTGTGACCGTGGCCATTCCCTTCACGTCCTTCTAGACACACGAGGATTGTGAATCCCCCATCAAAGCAATTTGGGTAAGAGTGCACTTGAGGACTGTGTACCTCTTTTGCAAATTTAAATCATTTTCATGCAACCACCTAAATGTGACCTTAATTTGTTTTAGGCTTACAGCGTTTTTAGCTACGGTATAAAGGCTTGGCCTTTTACGTCCTGAGGAAGACCCGCAGGTCGAGGTCCCCAGTTACCCTAGCACCACAAGACGGGTCGAAACGTCGACGCCCCCCTTTTTTGCAACCATCAGGACCACTATCCCTTTGAACATCATACATGCCAGTCAAGACTGTATGATTGTCTAAATAATTGGACTGACACCAACAGTGGCCTGTGTACTTAATACGCTGGATAAATACCAGCCTTTCTCTTAAGTTTATTTAATCTTATGTCACTGTTTCATTTGAGGCTTACACCCCTTTTCCTTTAAACCACCATTTTTCTCTTTTTTCTGGCACCCTTATAGAAGCACTAGCTCTTTCCTTTACCGTTCGCTGTGAATATTGTAAAAATGTATATAAATAAATGTTTCGCTGTATTCGGAGTATTCTATTAAAACTCCTTCTTTTGTAAATAAATGAGTTGTGACAGGTGGTTGTTTTCCCAGTAGAATGAACATTTTATGATTTAATCATCTTGGAGGTAAATAACTTTAATCCTCATTTGAATTTCTAAAGTGATAAACTGTGAGCATATGATTGATTGATCCAACCAACAAACACGGATTGGGCCATTGTTTTTGATAATACTGACTACCCAGGTCCAACAACCGTTTTGGGTTACCCCATTTTTATAATGGTCCCTGACACATAGCCAGGTCCAAGTCAGCCTGACAGCCCAGAGTGAGTGGTAGTCCCCCTCATACACCTGTCTCTCATACAGGTGTGCTAGTCCTGCCCATTGTTTACCACCTGGGTGTGTTGCTGGCCATGGAAAGGTACAATCAAACACACTAACTGTGCAGCTTCTCATGTCCTGTCTCTGCACTTTGCCATGCCCACTGGCCTTGTCATTCACTGCTGTTCTGCCTTGCCTGTGCAGCTTCTCATGTCCTGACTCTGCATTTTGCCATGCCCACTAGCCTTTTCATTCACTGCTGTTCTGGCCTAGCCTGTGCAACTTCTCATGTCCTAACTCTGCACTTTGCCATGCCCACTGGCGCTGTTTCTCTGCTGTGTTGTACTCTCACCTGTGCCATGCCCACTGGCCCTGTTGCTCTGCTGTGTTGGAGTCTCACCTTTGCCATGGACACTGGCCCTGTTGCTCTGCTGTGTTGGAGTCTCACCTGTGCCATGGACACTGGCCCTGGTGCTCTGTTGTGTTGGAGTCTCCCCTGTGCAGCCTCTCATGTACTTGCTGTGCCACCTCCCATGGACACTGGCCCTGTTGCCCTGCTGTGTTTGAGTCTCCTCTGTGCAGCCTCTAATGTACTTTCTGTGCCACCTGCCATGGACACTGGCCTTCCTGTTTGGAGTGTGCCTGTGCAGATTATCTTGCATATGATCAGCATTTTGTGCCTTGCTCTTGTCTACTGTTGTTCTACTGTCACATCTATGCAATATGTGAATAAAGACAGTTACTCCTGTTGTCTGTTTTGTCAGTGTCTTTGCTGAGTAAAGTTATTTTGGTGTGTTCTTTTGGTTGCCTGTCCCCAATGCTATATGTGTCACTTAAACATTGCCAAGCTCTTTGGCCGCATCACATTTTTAAACAGGTGACAGGGTCGTCAGTCCATTCAGACACTGATACTAATGTTATCTGTGATGACTATTTTACCTGTCATGCAGTTCTCTTTTTAGTGGTTTGCTATTGTTGGCTACATTGTTCACATGCCAGGTTGGGGGACACTGCCAGCACAGGGTGTGATGCTGTGCACGGGTTTGCATGGAGGCTGAGCAATGTCATGATGTATGTGTGTTATTCCTTTATGTGTGCCCAGCTGTGTATGTGTATGGTCATCTTGTGTTGGCCCTTAGTCCTGGTTCCATGGCCTACTTGAGATGTGTGCTCTTGGGTAGTCAAGAGGTGTGCAGTGTGAAGGGTGTGACTTTGTAGGGGGTGTGGATGTGTGTGTGCCCCTGGATTGTGAAAGACACACATGTGTCACCCAGGAGTTGTGTGCCTGTTGTTTGTATTGGTCTGCCCTGTGGATATGTGTGAGTTGTCTGTTGTGTACTGTGCAGTGTGTTGTTGTGTCCATGCTGTTCTGTCTGACTCCTCCTTGTTGATTTAGTCACTTATGTGTGTGCAAAGTGTGTGTCTTGCACATCAGTGTTGTGTTTATTTGATCATCCATGTGTCTTGAGTGTGTTTGTGTAGACTGTGTAGTCCTGCTGCTCCACACTGCCATTGTGGTTGTGTTTCTCATGCATTGCAGGCACATGGTGCCATTTATCCTCCTGTATGTCATGGTGTGAGTGGTGTAATGCCATCCCCTATGTGTGCCACTTATGCCTACCCATTGTGGGTCTGCACTCCCTCTATTTGTGTATGGTAAACCCGTACATGTCTACTACTGACATGCAAGTCAGTTTACTTTGATGTTAGCTGTCCCCTTGTTTTACATGTGTGTGCCTCCCCATCGCTTCATTTGTGACACTGTGCTTTGAGGTGCAGTTCTTGGGGTACGAGTGATGTTCCACCCAGGACATTGCCCCAATGGTTTATGTGGGGTGTTCTTGTGCTATTAATCAGTGAGATTTGCTCATGTGCACTTCAGCTGTGTGTGCTGCCCAGTGCTCTGGTCAAGAGGGTTCTGCTCTTGTATCCCAGAGTGGTGCATCTGTTGTTGTTGTTGTGTTGGATGTATGTGTTTTGGCTGTGGTATTGCTTCACTTCCTGGGTGTGCTGTTGTGTTTGTGCTGATTTGTGTTTTGTGTGTTGATGTTGTGTCAGTCATGTCTGTGTTTGACTATTCTGCTTGGTGTGCACACACTGCTTGTGTGCATACAGTGCTGTGTGTATGTGGCCTTGGCATTGCCTGATGTGCATCCCCTGATGTCTTGTAGTGTTTGTTCATTTTTGATTTAATGTGCATCTGTGGTTGATTTTATGTGGCAGTGTAGTTCTGTGATGGTGCACATTTGTGATTAGTGGTATGTTGTGTGTGTTTTGTTCCTGAGTGATGGGGTTGTGCATTCCTGTAGTGTCTGTGCTCCCATTGCCTTTCCACAGTTTGGCTGACAAGGTATGTCTGTTTCTGATGGGGTTCTTTGTGTATTTCTGTAGTGTTTATGTGTTGCTTTTGGGCAGGCATCTGTTCAGGCATCCCTGTGTGTTATGTTTGTGGCTACACCCAGGGTGTGTGTTTGTTTGTGTGTGTATGTACTCGTAAGTATTGGCAGGATTCAGTGTGTGTGGCACTGGTGGTGTGTGTTCCTTGTCAGCCACTCCTGCAGTGGCTGTCTCCCCGGTTGTTTGTTGTGCGGTGCAGGGTGTGGATTGTGCTTGCTTGTTGCTGTGCTTGTTGCTGTGCATGGGGGTGCCCAGGATGGGCACCTGACCTGTGACTTGATGGGGTGTGTTGATGTGTGGTTGGGGGTGGTGTGTCCCTGTGGTCTTTGTGCCCTGCCCATGCCTTGGACTGGCCAAGCCTTCGGCATTGTGCGCATGTGTTGACCTCTACGGTGACGTGACCGGGACGTTGCTGCAACTTCGCGGTCGATGTGTGTCCAGGATGCAGTGGGGTGACTTGGTGGCAGGTGGGTCATGTGTGGGTGCCCTTGTGGATGTGTTGTTGCCCCCAGCAGGGTGTCTGTTGTGGTTTTGGACCCTGTGTCAGCCCGTGTGTTGTGTGTTGTATTTGTGTAGTTGCGTACCTGCGGCATCATCCGCGGCGGCCCAGTAGATGATAGTGCTGTAGCAGGTACACCACCAGATACACATGTAGAGCTGGGTCCATGGCAGTCGTGACCGAGTGGTGTGGACCGGGTCTCTGCTCTTGCGCTCTGCTGTCAAGTTTCCGCCGTCTCTGGTTGGATGGTGTCTCTGCTGCTGTGCGTCTGCCTGTTTGGGCCATCCTAATTTGGGGGTCGGGGAGGACGTCATTCCACACGGCGGAGAGTCTCCATTGGCTCCCAACGCCGCAGTAGCGGGCGCACTTTGAGGGCAGTGCGCGTCGCTCCGCGGCGGACGGGATTTGACCTATGTTTTGCTACACTAATATGGCGGACGTGTTTCCCGCTGCTTGGGGGTGGAAAAAGGCATTTTTCTGCCCCGCCTGCACCGCGGTGGTGCCACTGCCCGCCATCCTAATGGACCCCTAATTCTTAGTGGAAACAGGACCCCATCTATTCAAAGGGACTCTTAGTATGGCTGTTCAAAGGTGAAAGATGCGGTCTCACCTTAAAGTGGAATTTCACCGATCAATGCGAGGCCTAAAGGTATCTGGGTCTGCTCAATTCTAGGCAGTGTCTAGGATCCCAGACGTGATGTCCATAATAATAGACAGCAATAAAAATAAATATAAATATGAATAACCGATATTAAAAATACAAAAGTATGTCAAAAAACAATAATAAGGATTATAGAGGAAAATACCTAACCAAATTGAGCGACGTGAGTTCTAGAAAGTTATAAGGGTATCTGGAATATAAGCGGATGTAAACCAACCTTGATCAGTCCAGTCGTACTAGCTTCCTCAGTCTTAACTAATGGGATCCCACTTCCGAAAAGGTCATAAAAAGGGATGTTGCGGACTCGAAGACATGAGAGTAGATCCTGGGTGAAACCTAATGTCTATAGGACAAAGACTGAAAGCAGAATAACTATATCACACGCTTACTGTCTATCCTAAAAAAGAGAAGAGAGTCGAAGACAAGTTACTGACCTGTATCGGATCGTAGTCCAAATGAGTACTGAAATGATAATCAGTGCACGCCACTTAGGATGCAATAGCAGTATGTAAATTATTCTCGCTAGTTGGCACACTTTGCAGTTATCTAAAAAGATTATTAAAAAAGCACCCGGGATCAGTCATGGCCGTCAACGCGTGTAGCGAGAGTCGTGAGAGATAACAAGTAATAAGTGACATATTACCTTGACACATAAATTCTTACCTGAAGTTTTAAGAAGTAGAACCAAAAAGGTTTAGTCAGAATTCCAGGCGATAATATAGAGTACTATGAGGGGGTGAGCTCCCAAGGCTGTGATAAGCCTAAATGAGAAAAAAAAGCAAAAGCGAGCAGACACCATTAATGGATCAGAAGGACCCAGAAGTTCCAAATATCCAGTCCTGTACTGATAACCAGGAAGAGTCTAAATTCGGCATTCAATAATCACTACTCTACTAACGATCCCCGATGACTATACTCTGAACTTAGTAACACATGTCGTTACATAATACCCACTCTGTAGGCATATGAGACAATAATTGCAACGTGAGGACAGCCATTTTCATAACGAAGCAAACATGCTGAACTGCTTCAAAATCTACTTAGACGAAAGCCCATCGTAAGACCATAATTATTTCTTGGTATGTAACTGTTACCACGCATCTTTTAGCACGAAATACTGTTACAACGAAACTATTACCACGCAGGACCCTTTACAACGAATACCTTTACAACGCATTACACTACAACGCAGATACTATTACAACGCATACCATTACAACGTAAGTATAGGTAAGTTTATCTTTTTTAAAAAAACATTTATTAGGGGTATTGGGTTTGGGATTTGGGGTACAGGGGTATTTTTAGGTTTCAGGGTTGGGTTTGGGTTTTTGGGTGTAGGGGTGAGGATTCCTGCTCGCATTTGTTTCCTGACGATACAGGAGTAGCTTACCGCCTAATCTTGCTCCAGCCCCTGGTGAAGAGGATTCACACCATCTGCGTGGCCGCAGAGGAGGCGTGAGGCGCGGCTCCGGGACTGCGAGGCTCAGCGTTAGTCACATCAGCTGTTGCCTCTTCCCGTGGAGCCGCGCCCCCTCCCAGTGCCCCGCCCCCATCAGGACTGCTCTTAACCTCTCGCGGCCCCGCTGCGCGGGTGCCGCTCGCAGTGAGGATTCCTGCTCGCATTTGTTTCCTGACGCTACAGGAGTAGCTTACCGCCTAATCTTGCTCCAGCCCCTGGTGAAGAGGATTCACACCATCTGCGTGGCCGCAGAGGAGGCGTGAGGCGCGGCTCCGGGACTGCGAGGCTCAGCGTTAGTCACATCAGCTGTTGCCTCTTCCCGTGGAGCCGCGCCCCCTCCCAGTGCCCCGCCCCCATCAGGACTGCTCTTAACCTCTCGCGGCCCCGCTGCGCGGGTGCCGCTCGCAGTGAGGATTCCTGCTCGCATTTGTTTCCTGACACTACAGGAGTAGCTTACCGCCTAATCTTGCTCCAGCCCCTGGTGAAGAGGATTCACACCATCTGCGTGGCCGCAGAGGAGGCGTGAGGCGCGGCTCCGGGACTGCGAGGCTCAGCGTTAGTCACATCAGCTGTTGCCTCTTCCCGTGGAGCCGCGCCCCCTCCCAGTGCCCCGCCCCCTTTCAACCTGTAGTCTTCATAACCAGGACCACAAACGCGCATCGCGGGACGCGCGCGGGTCGGAGCCCGGGGCGAAGCCCGGGCCAAGGGCGGGCCCGTTTCAGCCCGTTCCAGACTGAACCAGGCTGGGCTGGGCCCCCTCCCCTTGGTTGTTGCAATCGCTTGATGACCCTCTTTTCAGATAAAGGTACTCTTTAGTTCTGTGTTTCAATACTTATGGACTTCCGCATCTGTGCCTACACACCCTTACAATGTCAGTAACTAGGGGATCTAGGAGTAAGACCGCTCTTAGAACAGCGCAGTTTATAGGTCCATTAGATAAATTTATCTCTACTACTACTGAGGCTATTAATTTAAACATTTCCCTTTTAGAGCGCAGGGTATCCCAGGACCTTGCGTTTGCTAAGAGATCCTCCTTGGGTCTCATTGCTACAGCTGTAACTCCAGTCCCAGCAGCTATATCTATTCCCAGCCTCTCTCAACATGGAAATGTTATAACTCATGTCCATTCCATTCCCAACGCAGTAGACCTATCGGCCACAAACCTGTCATTGGAGTTGGACTCTACCGAGAACCTTGAGATTACCCCGGATTTGGAGCGGATCGTAGTTGATGACCAAACTCAAGGTACCCGTCCCATGGGGGTAAGAGAAGGCGCCATTCCTAAGCAGTCGATATCCACAAATAAAGGGAACAAGGCAAATCAACATCCCAAAAATAAGAAAAAGAAAGGGACTATTACAGCACTAGTCACGAATATACCAACCTGTACTAACTCTGTTATATCTGCTTCGCCTAACCCACATTGTACTTCCAAGGGTATTGTTCAGGGGGGGGTACCTTGTCCGTCTGACTTCAATTATACCGAGTTGTTTGAAAGACTCAGGGATTTCTTTAAACAGCAACTCCAGCCCCTGGAACGGAGCATTATGGCCATTGAGAAACAGCTTGCCATACTTATTGCTAAATCTCCCAACCATCCAAGGGAAGGTATAGTTAAT
Source organism: Lissotriton vulgaris (assembly GCF_964263255.1). Taxonomy (NCBI): domain Eukaryota; kingdom Metazoa; phylum Chordata; class Amphibia; order Caudata; family Salamandridae; genus Lissotriton; species Lissotriton vulgaris. The sequence goes on along the minus strand of NC_141689.1, from coordinate 1,228,994,290 downwards.
CCTGGGGGGGGTTTACCTGTGGTTTCACTTGCAGTGTCCTGTCCGGGGGTCCCTCTAGCTAAGACTAAGACTAACATATACAAACCACCTGTCAACACAGTTATGTCAAATATCAAATCCAAAACAAAGGATCCCGCCATTTTAACACCGTCTACTGCTAACACGTGTACCAATTGCTCTAAATCTAAGCTGAAAGACAAACCATTACCCCAGACACCATCATCTACCCAGCAAATTCCTGTTGTCCAGACCTCACAAGTTACCTCCAATGACGCCAATCGTACCCTGACCAATGAGCCTCTACAGCAATCCACTAGCAAAAATAAGGTCCCCAAAGCTAATTCCTACACAGACAAAAAGAGGCCCAGACCTAAACGTCCATTCCAATTGGCCCCAGAGGTATCCCCATTTACGGCAATTCTAACAGGAGTACCGGAACTTCCAGAGGGAACTGATGAACCTCACTGGTCCCTCCGGAACAAAATTCTGCAGTGGCTTAGTATTCACAGGCCCCTGAAGCCCCCATTCACCTGTAGAATTTCTTCGGTACGCAGGGTATCTTGGGTGGGTAAGATCCCGAAGAGTATTCAAGGGGATTGTGTCATTGTTACATGTGAGGATGCCTCCACTGTAAACCACATCTGTTCTTGGCCCGATCTAGAGAAGAAAGGTGGAATTGATACCCATCGACTCTCTTTTTTCTATCCACCTACTTCTAATTACCATTACCCAATTCCACCACCAAATTGGGCTATGAACCAAGAACACCAATGGGACTATGGCGACCCTTGGAAAATACAACAGTTCAGAGGTAGGGATTGGGTACCCCGTCCCTGGTATCCCAATAACAACCGTTTTGCAGATGGCGGATGGCAGGGCATCCAAACCTCCAACAGATTCGACAGCCTGGAGATGGTCGATTGACTTTATGTCCCTTTACCATCGATCCCAACTGTCAATAGGCGGTCGGTATCTGGGGTGGTTGTGCGACCTAACCCTGCCAGCCCTAGTCCTAACTCTGCTCTTACACTGGTACCTGTGTCTTCTAGTGGTCATATGGTTCTACATAAGTCTCCCGCACCCGAAATTTCTTTTACCCAACCCCCTTCATTCTGTCATCATCCTTTTAACACCCAATCCATTACCTGCAGGTCAGTAATCGGACCCTCAAAGATACCAGCTCAGGTAACTAAGCCGGGTGACCTTATATTGATATCCTGGAATATCGCTGGTATCGCAGGGAAGTTAAATACCCCTTTTTGGTCCAGATTCATAGGAGAAGGGTTCGATATAGTCCTCCTCCAAGAGACCTGGAGTCTGGATGATATTAATGTAGAAGGTTATTCTTCTTATTGCCTGAATGCCACCAAATCTAACTCTGGAAGGGCAAAGGGGGGTCTTTTGATTCTCCTTTCCAACAGACTGGAAACCTACAAAGTCAGAAGTAGCTCAAATGTGGGAGCTTACAGTCAGGTATTAAGGATTGCATGTGCTAAGGGTAAGGACCTAGTTCTTGTCAACTTTTATAATAATATTTTTGATGCCTCCAGAGGGAATATCCTGTACCCCCTGGAAAAAGAAATAGCTAAGGCTATAGGCATTTCAAAGAAGCAGTTAGACATTCTATGGGCTGGGGACTTTAATTTACAGCCATGTCAGCTATCCAAGGGCAATCCATGCGGCTTTGGGGTGGAGCCGGATAACCCTAACGGGGGTGCGGGAAGGAGTGAGGATTTTCCCCACTTCCCACATTGCCATTATGGCTCTACGTTAAATAAACTGCTATCTAAACTAGATTTATCCCTATTAACTTGTAATAAAAATAAGCAGAATGCCACATGTCCCACCTTTACAGGGAGGGAAGCTGGGACTTTCATTGATCACATTTTGTTCTCAAGTAATGGGGACTATTTAAGCTTGTATGTGAGAGAGGAAAGTCTTAGCGACCACAATAGTATTTGTTTCACCCTTCCTTTAAGGGGCGTCACACATAGAACTGGGGAAACCTGCACCACCGATATAGTGTCCCAACGTCCAAATGGTCTGAGAATCAAATGGACGGGGGTCAATTCAGCGGCCAAACAGAGGGAGGTAATAACCAGTTGTAAAACTGAGATTAGTTATTGCCTTAAAGATGTTTTTAATCACGATCTTCTGATATCCCAATTTACTAATATTAATACCATCATTGAGGGTATCTTTACTAAGAAACCCTCAGTTAATAAACCAATTATAATGGGATGGTTTGATAAGCCCTGTACCGTAGCCCTACGGGAATTAAAACGCGCTTTAGGGCTCAAACCTCGTGATGGTATCAGCATCAAAGAAGCAAGGGTTAATTACAAATTGGCTATCTCGAACAGGAAAAAGGTACTACAGAGAGAAGCCTGGGATAAACTGAATGAAGCAGTTGAGACAAAAAATAGTAAACTTTACTGGGAAATAGTTAACAGTCCGTTTTTAAACACAGAAGGTGTCCCAGAAATCACTTCTTATGTTGCCTGCGAGGACTGGGTCTCCCACTTCACTAAAATCTTTAATCCAGATAGGGTATCATTAACCCTACCCCTTGCTGATTCGCCAATGTGGTTACCTATACCGTTAGAGATTACGCTGCAAGAGGGACTAGAAGGCCTTGCTAACAGTAAGGGGGGGAAAGCCCCGGGACCTGATGGGGTGCCCATAGATTTATTAAAAACAGAACCTAATCTGTGGGCCCCCATTCTGGTTAGGACTTTTAACTGTGCAGCGGAAGGCAATTTCCCCCCCTCCTGGGGTCAATCGGTTATCATCCCTTTACATAAAAAAGGCAGCAAATCCGAGGCCTCCAACTATCGGCCAATCTCTTTATTGGATGCCTCAGTAAAGGTTATGAGTAGAATTCTGCTCAAAAGACTCGAAACTTGGGCAGAAGATATGAATATTTTAACTAAAGTGCAATACGGCTTCAGGAAGGGGATGGGTACCCTGGAGCAATGCGTGAATTTGGATCTTTTAATTAATAAATACACAGTGGCTAAAAAGGGCAATTTGTTTTTATGCTTTGCAGATCTGAGCAGCGCCTTTGATTTAGTTGATCACGGCATTCTTTGGCAGGTTTTATTGGAGCTAGGAGCACCAAAAGAAATAGTAAATTTTTTGGCTAGGCTTTACCAGAAACTTTCCTGTAAAGTCCGATATGGTTCCCAGGGTGAATGTACACCATTCTTTAAGGTATCCAGGGGCATCCGCCAAGGATGCGTACTAGCTCCACTTTTATTTTCTCTTTTTATTAACTGTGTTGACCGTACCTTGGCTACCATACCCGCAGACGCCCCGCAGATTGGAGGCAATTCTGTCTCAATCTTACTTTATGCGGACGACGCGGTACTTTTATCACGCACTCAGATAGGCTTACAGCATCTCATTGATGGTTTTATGTTGTTCATACAAAACAGGAGACTCTGTGTAAATAAATCTAAGACCTATGTTATGTTGTGTGGTGAGTCAGCCAACAAACAAAAGTCCAACTTCTATCTAGACAGCGATAAAATGTTACAAATTAAAACATTTTGTTATTTAGGAATCACCTATGCTAACGATGGGTCCTGGAAATCAGAGCTTGAAAATGCCAGGTTGAAAATGACTCGCTGTACTAGCAGCGTTTTTCGTTTTTCTTCTAAGCTCGGTTCGAGAAGCATCCGTGATATGATTAACATTTATAATATTCGCTGTGTTCCCTCGGCATTGTATGGGGCAGGGGTGTGGGGCCACACAGACGGCACCTCTCTCCAAAAAGAGGAGAACAAGTTCCTAAGAAAAGTGCTTTGTGTTCCCCACTCCGCTTCCATTCAATTAATCCATGACGAGGTTGGGGTTGAGTTTATCTCGGACTTAGCAGCCGTTCGCCCACTCTTATTGTGGCGTTCTATTTGGGCTAAGCCAGAAACTCGATTCACCCAAGAAATTATTCTTGACTGTATAGGCCTGGACTTTTCTTTACGTATTCCTTGGCTGAAATATATTAGTTATTGGTTTAAGATTTTGTTTGATATTGATGTTCTTGCTGACCCAGAACTTGTGGTAGCAATACCCAAAAAAGAGATCAAACAAACTTTTTTGATGTACAAAAAGAAAGGGCGAGATGAGGTATATGGTAAGCTAACTACTGTGAAGTTCTATAGAGAACTTAACTTACCATCGGGGTTCCAAGTTTATCTCCTACATGTTTGTCGCCCATCTCATCAATATGTTTTAACCCGCGTCAGGTTGGGTATCGTACACCATTTAGTTGCGTTTCCAGTACAGAAACAGAAATCGGAAACTCCCTGCCCTTGCGACAATGTTTCACGTCAGAGTTGCTGCCATTTCTTACTTTTTTGTAAATTCTATCACTTTTTAAGATTAAGGTATTTAAAACCTATATTTATTAAATATAACATACGGACTTTTAAGAAAGCCCTTGCGTTACTTTCAGCATTAGAAAATGCGGACATATGTTTTTTTGTTGCCACTTTTATTTTGAAATGTACAGCTGCCAGGAAAAGTATTGTATTGCCATGATTTCTATACTCCTGTCTGTACTTTCCGATTAACGTACAGTTGCCAGGATAAGCATTTTGTGCCAATTTATTTATCCCTGTCTGTACGATTTTAACTCTTATAATTGAGATCCAATATTTAAACGCTTGTATCTTATCCCCACATGAATTATCTTGGATTCCCCTGTATAAATTTTGTAACAACTTCTTTTTAATGCTATGGATTGATTTCATGTTTTGCTTGTATGATTTGTTTGCAAATCGAATAAAAGCTTTGAAATTGAATTGGGTGTAGGGGTATTTTTAGGTTTCAGGGTTGGGTTTGGGTTTTGGGGTACAGGGGTATTTTTAGGTTTCAGGGTTGGGTTTGGGTTTTGGGGAACAGGGGTATTTTTAGGTTTCAGGGCTGGGTTTGGGTTTTGAGGTACAGGGGTATTTTTAGGTTTCAGGGTTGGGTTTGGGTTTTGGGATACAGGGGTATTTTTAGGTTTCAGGGCTGGGTTTGGGTTTTGGGGTACAGGGGTATTTTTAGGTTTCAGGGTTGGGTTTGGGTTTTGGGGTACAGGGGTATTTTTAGGTTTCAGGGTTGGGTTTGGGTTTTGGGGTACAGGGGTATTTTTAGGTTTCAGGGTTGGGTTTGGGTTTTGGGGTACAGGGGTTTTTTTAGGTTTCAGGGCTGGGTTTGGGTTTTGGGGTACAGGGGTATTTTTAGGGTTCAGGGTTGGGTTTGGGTTTTGGGGTACAGGGGTATTTTTAACATATATATTTACAAATTATTAAATAAAAATGAATATAATTAATTAAAATATTTAATAATAAAATATTTAATAATTAATTTAAATTTTTAAATAATTATTAATTACATTATTTAAAAAAATTATATACTTACCTATACTTACGTTGTAATGGTATGCGTTGTAATAGTATCTGCGTTGTAGTGTAATGCGTTGTAAAGGTATTCGTTGTAAAAGGTCCTGCGTTGTAAAAAATGCGTGGTAATGGTATGCGTGCTAAAAGTATGCATGCTAACATCATATATCCTTATTTCTTGCTTCCACTAACACCACATTCAACTAAGAATCACCCCCACGTTCAGAGTTATGACGGAGTGTTAAGGTATTCCCCCCCTAAGGGGCATCATGCTGTCGGCATTTGAAAGCTGCCCGGGTTAGCCCCACAATTGCTCAGCTCATTAAGGTACTTAATCACATTTGTAATTTTTTTTTAATGCTGTTGTTGTTAGGACGCTTAGTTTTAATTTAAAAAGAAGAGAACATTTCATTAATTTACGGAATTAAGTTAAGGATGTTCAAGCATTTATATTAATTAAAAAAAAAATTCTTACCTGTGTTGTTGTATATTCTGTTACAGTAGTTTTTGTAGATCTTCTTTCTCTCTCTCTCCAGCAAAGTAACGCTCTTCCGCTGTGTTTGGCCGATAAACAGTAATTTTCTATAAGTTAAGTCATAGGGGTCTATTAGAATAGTGGTTAGTTAAGTACTTTTCAATTTTAATAGGTTTGTGGTCTTTAGTTTAAATTAATTGGTTGAGATACGTTTTTTGAATTTGGTAGCAGTTACTTTTTAATTAGGTAATTATTTGTGTTCTTTGTTAGATATTTATAACATATTTTTTGTTGTAGTAATTTAAAAATATTTGTTAATAATTTTATTTTATAACTTAAATAATTGTTGTATATGATATGTATATGTGAATAAATATGTGATAGTGAGTATATTTATTGTTTTTTGTGGATTTATACATTTATTTGCGTTTTTATAAATGTTTTATATTTGTTTTAAATATATATTAATTTTATATACGTTGGTATTATTAAATATTATTTTTTTAATATATTAAATTACTACATAGTTTCAAGGAGTGTTTATTTAATGTTGAATAGTATTATCAATATTTTTGTATAAGTTATAAATATAGTTGTAAGTCGATACTAGTGTTATTGATATTTTTATTTTGTTTCTTTTTAATTTAATATGTTCAATGTTTTTGTTTTCAATATTTTTGTAGTCTATATTTTTGTTCACGATATTTATTAAGGCGATAATTTAATATAGATATTTGTGTGACAAGTTGTTTATGTATAGGATGGCGACCTTTTTGTACATGATATTTTCACCTCAATATTTTTGTACGTCTGTGTTTTTGTGATCGATAATTTAACAGTGATCCGTCATGCTGTAGTGACTCACAGCCTGCCCTGTGGCGCCATGAGAATCACAAAAGGTACATTGTAGCAGCACTGTAAGCCTGCTCTGATGCTGAGAGCGCCTAAAGCCTGCGGAGCAGCTCGCGCAGGCCACAGGTGTGTGCTGCCAGCTGCCACACACACTCAGTTTGAAGTGCTTTCTGTGACAGCTGAGACTATGGATTATGCGTGACAATGCATTTTAGTGCGGTGCTTCGGAACACCACACTGAAATGCGTTAATCTAATGCTTGATGTGTGGTACTTGGCAGGACTGGTTGTTCAATACCTTTCATAATCAACAGTGGTGCATCGATAAACATTGTGCCTGAGGAGAAATACAATAAATGATCTCTATTACCGCAACTTAGCCATCAAAAACCGAAGTGTATATATGGGCTGCATCTACACCTTTAAAAAGTTAAGGTTCATTTGTTGCGGCAATGAAACACACGAAAATCAAGGTACAAGCTCCCATCCATGTTCTTCAAGGCACAGAATCCAATGCCTGTCTACTCAGTTTCAGCACAGCCGCTGATATGGACTGATTTCTGTGAGTTACAACATGAATGCTAACCTCAAAATAATAAGTCTGTTTCCTTGTTTATTTCATGGTTTGGAAACAATGAAAGTGAAGTTGCATATTAATGAGGATGACAGTCCTGTTGCTCAAGACATAGTCAAATTGCTTTTTATTTGCATGAAGCTGTTGAGAAAGAACTTGAATTGTTATCTGAGCACAATATTATTGAGCGTTACACCAGGCTGGGTTGTAGCGGATGGTCGCTGGTGTGGTGTGAAGAGCCGGTCTTTGCTGGTTTGTGGTCAACACTGATTGTGTGGCATATGGAGAAGCAGTCTTTGCCGAAGATTTATTTTGGCAGGCATCGCGATGGTCATTGTTCACCGCAAAGAGTCCGTATGTATGCCTGAGAGATGGTCAAATGCAGTGGAAATAGCGTAAGTAGTTTCAGGCACTTGTGAGGACGTATACATGCCTGGGAGATACCACAGTGCAGTAGAAATAGTGTGAGAAAATGTGTGGTAGGATAGAATGTGTCTGCGGGAAGGTACTGCACATAGGAGATAGTGTGTGATGTTTCATGAACACACTAGAATGTATGTGTGCTTGGGAAGAGGTATAGTACTTTGGAGACTTCGCACATCTGAATGCGTGTACACACAGGGGTATAGGGGCATTTCTGAAGAGCACAATACACAGAATACACTGGGTTTCATTTTGGGAGACCCATGTTTGCTGGAGGAGCAGGGAGCAATGGAGGTTTCCCCCAGACAGATTTGTCGAATACTGATTTTCAGAGAGCTGGGTGGGACACATATTGGAGGAAGGACAAGCTAGATTCTTAATTGTACCTTGTTAGGAGGTCTTTAATACTGAAAGGAGGTCACTGGTCAAAGAGACAGGGACACACCTAAGGAAGGAGATGAGGCTAATAAGAGAATCATAAAGAGTAGGGGTAGTAAACCTTTGAAGCACATATCACTGAGGCTGACAGCCAGATGTGAACCTCTAGTCACTTCCTTGGCCTGTGCTTGGGACTGTCAAGATTGGAGACTGGGCTGCTGTGATAGATTGCTCCCTGGAGGAAGAGCACAGCAAATGAGTGGGCACCTCAAAGAAAAGAAATCCCAGCACAAGAACTTCAAATACAGAGACACTAAATCACAAGCGTGTGTGGAAATGGACTATGGAAGGGGAGCTTTAAACTCCAAAATTATCGAATTGAAGCTGTACATCAGTGTGGAGAAGCTCAACACGAATCCTGCTTGTTGTGAACTGGACTGAGTGCTCATGGTCTGACAGTTTACCATGCTGGCTGAGGAGACATCACCCAGGAGGATTAAGAACACTTGCCTGGGGACTGTATCAACTCCCCCATTCAGGAGCATTGAAGACCTGTCCCCAGATACCGGGGTAGTTTTATCGCATCAGAGAAGCACCGTGGACTGTGGCTGCCGTGACCGGACCTTCCCAACATCTCGGCACAGCCAGGCTGCCAAGGGGCTCCCGGGGACACTGAACCAGCCTCTCCATGAGAGCTGGTAAGTTTGACATATGGGTCACCAGGCCCTGAAGAATTTGCACTGAATTGATATGCTACACTGCAGGAACTTGGGGATCTTACTAAAGAGACACCTTATACCTTCTGAGACGTGAATTCCTTAGTGGGAACAAGCTTGGATATTGTCACATGTGAATGGGGACGAAACATCAGCCAAAAATGGGGAAGTGGGATTGGAAAGCGGACCCGGGTAACACTAATGAGTTTGTCTCAAGAAGGTTGTTTATATTGTTTCCAGTGTGTTGTACTGTACTTGTATTAGTGATACATTCTTCTTTTTACATAAAAGCAGGAACATTCATTTATAGGGATTGCTGGGTGTATTTTAAGTTGTGACTCTGTGCTCGCCTTACCCCTACCTCCTCTCAAAGAAACCTTGGACTACTCGACCAGTGCTACCACTGAGAGTTAAGTGCTGAAGGGACTTGGCCCAGTTGCTCAGACCCCATAGTAAGCCAGCCTGAGGACACCATGTGCTAATGGCCTCACCCTCCACAGTTGGGCCCAGCATTTACTGTTTGCGAAGGGGGTTCCAACAGCTGTAAAAGGCTTGTAACACAGCATGACATAAAACCCCACGAAAACAAATACACTATTTCAATGCCATTCAAACACAATTTGCAGACAGACAATTTCAACATGTACAGATTGTCAAAAACATTCAAATCAACCAAAACTATGTTTGCAGCCAGGAGTAGACGTGTCCAAAAGCTATCAGATTTGTTTTTGTTCCTTCACCAGAGAATTTAATTTTGCATCTGGCTGTTTTTCCTTTCGAGGCGATTGTTGGAGGTGCAGTCTGTCCTTGGAAAAAATGCACTTATTATGAACGTGTCTATTCTGTTTCATAATAAAGTGGTGGATTATCCTAGCTTGCTTGGAAGTAAATCATCCTTGGCCTAAGATTTCGTTAGCGTTGAGATTTTTTGTGAATAAGAACCTGTCTCAAGTATGCAGTATGCTATGTCCCCTTTTCCAGTTGAAGTGTTGCTTCCTTTTATGGTGCTGAGGCATTTTTGGTCCTGAGTGACAAAATAGTCATCTTGTGCTTAGCTCTTTCTTTGTCTATTTGACGTCACTCGGGAACCCTCAGTAACCCTGGCTAACATAGCTTACTTGTAACAAAATGATTCTAGATTTAAAAATCTTTTAGTCTTCCAATTTTTTTGTGCGCAATATTTTTTCTGTCTCAAATAGACTGTATTCTATGCCCAATGTCCTGGTGTAAAGGGTGTTACTTATTTGGCAGGTTGTTGATTTAACATCTTCATGTGGTTGTTGTTTATGTTCCTCATCTCGTCGTATTTACATATTCTCGTTGCTACTTCGAATCTAAAGGTCACACATGCAGATGAGTTATCTTGCCCAAGATTGAGTCAGTAACTGTGACTGAAACCCTAGGATTGTTTCCAAGATGGCTGATAACAGAGTTTGACATGACGTCAGAAGATCTGCATGCACAAGCTTTAGGGAAGTTGAACATTATATCTTTGAATTATATTAGTCAGTACAGGTAGCAAAATACCTTGGAAACAGAGATCCCTTCCACCGAAGAAGATGAATTTCTCGACCAGCCATGACATTTGAATCCCTAAGAGCAGGCAAGTTGTCAGGTAGAAAAAAAGAAAATCTGAATTATTGGGCGAATGTTGAAGGAAAAAATAAAAGAGTGAGTGTGCTATGCCTTAATTTTTAACAAAATCATGAATAGGTGACCAGTAGTTTGAGGATCAAGCATGCTCCCTACGGCAGAAGTCCAAACTATCATAGAGAGATGACCAAATACATATTAGTGGTAATGTGAGATGAAACTTTTTTTAAAACAACAAATACATCCAAAGGCACCTTAACGCCACCCACTAGTGCAGAATATCCATTATTAGTGGCATCTAAGTAACTACCTAAACGATGGCACAGGCAACCTAATGTAGTCCATTTCGGGTGCTTTTACTCACATAGGAGATCGAGAAGCAGGGGAAGCTCGGTTAAGGCTGAAGAGAGTCGCAGCACTAACCAAATTGCCCCAAGATATGGAAATATGCAATGGTAATAATGTTACTTTATTACCATTTTATTTTTTAAAACCCCATCCCGAGCCGAACATCAGGACGGGAGGGCGAGGCTTTGCTTGTTAGGCAGCAGCAGAAAGCAGTGATGGGCAGGGCATTTTAAGTTTAAAGTATGTATGTCTCTTTGGCCGACTGTCTTGCGACGGCCAGGCAGACATGTGCAGTTTAAACCTGGGTAAAAGACAGCATAGGGCTCCAGTGTCCTCGGGAGCGCCGAAGGAGTCCGCTCGCTCCAATCCTGGCGCTTCTTTCATGCTGCATGAAAGCAGCACCTGGATTGGTTACTGCAATTTCCTGATCCTTAGTTGGAGCCCGATTTACTTGCCTGGAGAAGTCCTGAGTGAGGAGGAAGTCACGCCAGGGTGGAAGGTAAGCGTAATTTTTTTAATTCATTTCTAACCTCCCCCCCCCTCCTCACCACCCTCTTTACATGCCAGCCGCCACTGTCTAGAAACCTAGCCCCGGGGCTTGTTATGAGAAGGTTACTGATTAGGCAGCTGGAGACCATCAGAAATTGGAATGACTCGCTTTTTCACTTATTTGCAATATTGTAGCAAAGTGGCCATGGGCCAACAAGCAATAAATTAAAATGGCCCTCAGCCATCCATTGGGTAGTATAGAATAACTATAGTTGTGGTGAAATGACACCTTCACACCTCTGGACCCTACTGCCACTGAACCTGCTGCACTAAAGACAGCTATGCGACACCCACATCTGTTCAGGTGCCAAATTAGGATACCACCCGTGGCAAGGAGGTAACTGGGGGGTGGCACTGAAGAGGGTGGAGTTCTTGTGGCCCTGCTAGAATTGCGTTTGTGCTGAAGTAGCAATGCGTTCCTCAGATGCAAAACTTGCTTTCTGTAGTTGCTGTGAAATATTCAGTGAGATACACATAGATATCTAATACTTTGACAGATTGTAGAAGCTAATACATAGATATCTAATTTTAGAAGCTAATCTAATTGTAGAAGCTAAAACATAGATATCTGATCTAATCTAATCTAATCTAGCTAATCTAATCTAGCTAATCTAATCTATCTAATTGTAGAAGCTAAAACATAGATATCTAATACTTGACAGATTGCAGAGGCTAACTTCAGTAATCTGAAGATAGACCCATTTTCATCAACTTTATAGGGACTTTGTTTGGTGTTAGTTGGTAAACCCAGCAGCCAGCAAAAACTACAATGCATATTTGACATGTTTAAGAAGCACAATTTAGGCCCTGCGTCTTTCAGGTTATCCTGCAGAAACCCCATATTCTGTTCAGATTCTCAGTGTTGAATCAGGTGAACATTCCATGCTATACCCAAATGGTATTTCATGAAGTGCTTCTTTTAAAAGAGCTCAGTGTGGACCCAGAGAACAACTGGCCAACTTCCTTTTGAAAGGTGCTTCCAGATTCCAGAAACTTACATCAGTAATAGAGTAAAGCGAGCTCTTTGAAAAAGGGCAAGCATTTCTTTGGTGGCCTCTTAGTAGAATCTGCGACTGAGTGTATCATTTCTGATATGGCAGCAAGAAGAATTGTATTGACGTGGCTTCATACAACAGCATCAAGTGTTAACGGAAGCACAACAGTTCAGTTTCCACTGCTGAGCTGGCGTCAGTTTTCATGTCGTGATAGAGAGGGATCTGAACCCAAACAGCCAAGCGTGGAAACAATTTTTACAAAATCCACATACATATATATTAGTGTTTACCATTTTGATAGTACATGATGCACATTCATTCATTTGTAGTTACTCACGACTATTTATTTATTTAATGCAATTTTATATAGCGCAAACATTACCCGAAGGTGTCAGAGCGCTTTACAAAAGAACCGGTTCAGTTTAATAAGGATTTAGGATTACACGAGTTACATAAGAGATACAAACAGGAAAAAATTGCAAATGTACAAGTTGTAAAGTCACACAACGAAGAGATACACACAGAATTTTTTTTCTAATGTACAAGTTGTAAAGTCACTCAAGGAAGAGATACAAACAGATAAACTCTAAACTCATAGGGATGGTAGTAAGTACATAAATATATATATATACTGATGGAGCGAGTTTCAGAAATAATTTTATTCTGACTCGTGAAATTAATTCCTTGTAACATGAACTAATATATTAATGTGTTATTGCATGTTTGTTGTATTAAATCAATCTAGATTAAAAGATCATCATTGCATTACATGCGGGTTTAATGATAAATGTGCTCTTGTTGCATTTGCTGGTGCGTTTAATAATACATAACTAATGTTGTTTTGTTTGTCCTATTGTCTTTGTCAACATTAATGCGGCTGATTTATTGATGGCATGTGCTTAATTTATATGTGCTATTGTCTACGTTATGTTGTTTTCTATGTTGTGTTTGTATATCTTTTTATAATTTCAGATTTATGCTGGATTTTTATGAAGAAAGGTAAATTATAAATGTGCTGCTTTTAATGTGCTTCTGCTAGGTGACTTGTACTAATGGGATAATATTAGTAATAGAGGTTGGGTAACAGAACAACTTTCTTTTCTTGTATTAATTATTCTTTTGTGTTTGTTTGCATACTAGCCCAGGAGAAAGGCTTGAGGCCAAGTTCTGGAAAATGATGGTTAGCCTGTATGTGAGCAGAGCCAAGCACAGCCATGTTGAAGCTTTTCCACAAAGACTATTCTTTGAAACAAACTGAAGCCTAATCAAAGAGACTTGTGCGTAATGTGCTCTGGATGTTATTTCTACAAGGCCAAGGAAGTGACAAGGGATGGTTTGGCCGAGCTATGGAGGAAACAGAGAAATGACTTTGGATACTGTAACAATCCTTCGGAAGCCGGTGTCGCTTCATGTCAATGGACAATGACAGTGACGTTTTTAAACTTTGGAAGCGGTGGCCTCTTGGTGGTCTGACAGACAGCAACCAATCAGGGTGCTGCAAACGAATAAAAATATATCGTTTAGCTAGATTAATGAGTTGGAAAAGGTATAAAAACTTAGCCCATTGAGGGGAGCGGGGCTGACTGTTCCTGAGGGCGAAGTGCTGTCCGATTTCCTTTAGACACGTAAGAATTCTAAATGCATTTTTATTAAATGTTTTTCTTTTTCAGGTCAGAAAGCTTAACATAGGGAATTAGGGTTGATGTTTATTTTAATTCATTAATTTTGTGCAATTTTGAAGTGCCAGACCTTTTGTGCCAAATGAACTAATGGATAATACTGATTTAATAAAAGTGTTTGAAATTAATAAATGAGCTAATAAAGATTTTGAAACTGAAACTTTAAAAATAAAAGACTTAAAACGTCAAGCTGGTCTTGAATATTTTAGTCGTTACCATTAGCTGTTCCATTGACCAAAATGGTCTAAATAAAATGTTGCTAGAGTCAACGAATAAAATGATACACTGCAGTTGTATATAATGTACATAGTTTGTTTAGATAGAGTGTTTAATTAGGCCATATGATTCAGCTGCACACTTTTCTATCTCAGTTGTATGGGCCTTTGTTTTGATTAGTATGGTGAGTATTAGGTAGAGATTGGTATTTATTGAGAGACAGAATTTCTATAGTGACGCTGGATCAATACAAATTGTAAATTTACTCATAATTACATTTTACCAGCGATTAGGCTTGTCAATTAAATATTACACATTTACAGATTGAATGGAGAAATAAAACATCAACAGGGGTAGAGAGAACGGGGGGGAGAAGAGTCTGAGGGTGAGATTGGCGAGAGGGGGACCTGATGGGGAGAAAGAGATAAGATACAAACAGAAAAAATTGCAAATATACAAGTTAATAACTATAAAATCACATAGGAATGGTGTAAGTACAGAGGTCTACTACATATACTAGTGGTTAGAGTTACATATATATATATATATATATATATATATATATATATATATATATATATATATATATATATATATATATATATATATATATATATATATATATATATATATATATATAGATATACATATATATAATCCAACTCGTCTTCAAAGTGCATGCCGCACAGACAGGTTCACAGACACCAATAATCGCCGGAGTCAGACTTCCGTGTCAAATGCTTTTTATTTCATTGAATAAATAATAGTGGTGCAAGCAGCCAGACGCGTTTCGGACAGAAATATCCTTGCTCACTGATGACAAATGGAATGAGCTACCACAGTGCAATTTAAACGTTACTCAAAGCGTGCCAAAGCTGTTCATCTTAATCAACAGAGGCGAAGGACTGCAATGCGAGCAAACAGATAAATCATATCCAGTGTGGGCGCCATCTTGTAATGTAGTGCTCACAAAAATAAAACCCTTTGCGACCTTTCAAAAATCATTACTTCAAGTGTAAACTCATAGTCTCACTGTGGGATTGCATTGCATTCAAATATATAACAAGTTAGAAATATATCACAGCAGTAAGGAAAAAGGACAATAATAAAGTGCATAGTGCCATTGTAAACATTGTCATGTACAAATACGCATTATTGTGCAAACTTCTCCATGCAAAATAAAGTTTTGTTATGAATACTCATATGTGCAAATACATCATTAAGTTCTTTTTTTCCCCTCCTTTTTTTCGCCTTTTTTCCCTTTTACTTGAAACCTGTTTCTAACTTGCATATGGCTTTGACATTCCAAGCTTAAATGCTTCTCTATTACTCACAAGTATGAGAGTACCACTACACCTTAGTCACTTATACATTAACTGTGCAATGGTCACAGAATAATTGTCATAATGATTCGCTTAATCATACAGCCCCGTTTGAATTTGTCTTGTAATCCATATCATTTCCCCTGTTGTGTGGTATAGACCGTGTTGTATGTGGTCATATAACCACAACCCTGGGCAGATGTGTCCCTTGCACCAATGCTATCTAATATCAGATGCTTAAAATAAGAATATCAAACACATCGTATCTCCCTATTCAGCGCGCCTACGGTAACATATTTATCTACTAGTGTGATGCCCAAAGTGCAAACAAAAAAAGAAAAATACTTATGTGCATAACATGTGTGAAATCTTTTTTTTTATATGTGTAAATGAAGCCAACTGTACATTTTTTATCTCTTTTAATTCTATGCGTTCGATCTGAGGTGGCAGGGGAATAAGTAGCACCCTGGTTATGCAGCTGAATACCATTTATGGCTTATGAAGTTCGTGAACACCACAGAAATGGTATTGATCATTAATCAACAGAAGCAAAGGTTTTTATTGCTTATGTGGGAAGTCCAGTTACAATATGTCGTACATTGTTTTGTAATGAACCAAGCCTGGTGCATTTACAAAAAGTTATACAAATCTTCCCCCATATTGAGGCCCCCTGGTGTTTTGCTGTTAAGCTGGACTATGTACCTGGACTCTAGTTGTCTGAGTTGTCTCTCCTTGTCCCCACCTCTTTTGTTCTGGGTAACCGCATCTATCACAAAATCTTTAAGATGCAAAAGATTCTTACCGTGGGTGGATTCAAAATGTCTCGCCACAGGGTAAGACTGATCAGCATTCACAATCGCCCTTAAGTGCTGCAATATGCGCATGTGGACCGGCAACTTAGTGCTGCCCACGTACATCATATTGCAACTGCAACTCAATACATAAATCGCATATTCTGTGCGGCATGTATAGTGGGCTTTTAGGGCTCTAGGAGTGCTGTCGAATGGGGTCACATATGTGGAAGTGTTCACCCCAAACTTGCAAGCCCTACAAGAGCTGCACTTATAAAACCCCTTGCGGGAGACAACCAATCCTTAGCTTTGTTGGTTTCAGGACTGCTAGTTACCAGGTCATTGCGCATGGCATATGTCACTGTGGGGGCATCAGGCATAGCTTCCTTAAGCACCTGGTCCATTAGGACAATTGGCCATTGTTGCTTGACTATATTAGTTATTTGGTGTGCTTGGCGGCTGTATCCTGTTATTAATCTGATAGTCTCCCTGCCCGGACACACCTTAAGAGCTTTATGGTCTTTCCTATTAGGGTCCAAGAGTTCAAGGCGGTTGTGAATATTTGCTTTTTTCATCGCCTCATCCAATTTCTTACAATTGTAGCCTCTTTCAATTAATCTATTTTTAGCTTCCTGCTGGTGCTGATCTCTCAGCCCAACAGTGCTACAGGCTCTATGGATCCTTAAAAATTCCCCATATGGGATACTGTGTATGGTGTGTCGTGGGTGGAAGCTCTCAGCATGTAATATAGTGTTGCCTGATGTACTCTTTCTGTACAGACTATTGACAATAATATTGTTCTGTATCTCTACATGTACATCCAAAAAATTGGCCTCACTAGCACTGATGCAAGCTGTAAAATACAAATTCAATTGGTTAATATTGATGTTATTCACAAATTCAGTCGCCTCTGCAGCTGTTCCATGCCAAATAATAAATACATCATCAATATATCTCCAATACTTAATGACATGGGTAGTCCAACTGGTCTCATGTTGCACCTTGAGGACATGGTCCTCCCACCAGCCTATATATATAAAATTTACTTCAACCACCTGAATATTTAAAAAAACAAATCTTTGCAGTAGGTTCATTAACCAACCGAGATATCTTACAGGTGTTTCAACATATACCACTGTATCAACGACTCCAGTGAAAGCTATACTTCCAGAAATCTCCGAATTGGTACTCCTGAAATAAAAGATGCAGTAGTGGCACTGTGCACTTTTGACATCTGAGAAACTGATGCCTCCTGGTGCTGATATTAGCAAAGCAGGTGGTAGCTACCACCACATTTCAGAACATGATAGGCGCCATCGTGCATGAGAACTCGCCATAAATGACAGTGGGCGAAAGTGCTTCAGAAGAACGGTCTCCCTGACTAAATTGCAATCATTTTTTCTCTTGTGGCTCAGTGCAGTGGCGTAGCAAGGGGGCGGCAATATTCCCCCCCCTGCTCTTACCTGTGGCTGTCGCGGGGTGGCAGCTGCAGGAATCGCCAGCACCCCCGCTCTTACATTCGGCCAGTGCGGGCGGCAAACGCAGGGGCCGCCACGGGCAGCATTAGGCCTAGCTAAACCACTGGCTCAGTGGACTAATGTGTTCCCTACAGGGGCCTGTGCTCAACCTCATGGTCACAGATTTAAATATCAGCGGGCCACTCAGCCTTTCGTCCATATGAGGTCAATAAAATGAGTATTATTGAGTTGGGTAACAATAAACATCTGTTATTTAGCACCAAGATGCCTATGGGTGGACGTGTGCTTTACAAATACTTATGTTATATTGCATCCACTGCATAGTTAATATACGTAAAGGTAAACATAATAATAATATACTTGCCTTGACAATGTAGTGGTAGGTGATATAAGTAGCATTAAGATGCAGACAAACTGTGGAGCATCAGACAGGCAAAGTCATTGAGTACGCTAGAGACTGGCAGAGGGGCTCAGAGCCTGCTGGATATTTCAGTGGCCTCTCTAAGGGGCTGCTACATTAGTGACAATAAGGAGAACATGGAGCAATGGAAAAGGCTGTGTGATCTTGACAGCTGTGGTGACTTCCATAGCAGTTTCGACGGTGTGAGCAGCTGAGGCTCAATGGGTCTGCAGGCACTACCCAAGGCCTTCCCAAGAAATAAGGAGTAAAGCAAAACAGGTTACTTCATATTGCTAATATCTTAACACTCAGCGTTTGGGCAGTCGACTGTAGTTCATACTGCCTGTATAAAAATTCCCTTTTACTTCTTGGCCCTCTCACACTCACATAAGACAAATCTGCTACAGGTTGTGTCTGTCACCCAGTACTGTACCAGTCCACAGCAGTAAATCACAGATCACTTTCTGAACAGGCAAGGAATAGCTGGAGATATCTGCCACACACTGCTGGACAATGTAGGACTTTAAGTTAGTCCACCACTGCAGGTAGATCGAGTTACATACTATGACTGCTTCTTGACATCTCACTTGGCAATTAGATATGCAATGATATTACCAAAGTGTGCCCCATCAGATCCCTCCACCATTTTTCCCTTTAACCCATGCATGCTCAGGACCATAAACTTTGAACCAAAATATCTCTGAATGAACAGCCAAGTGCAGAAGCGAGCGAAGTGAACAATGAACAAACAAAATATCATAAAGGGACCGGTAGAGCTGTTCAATTCCGCCAGCTTACTGAACACCATAAACCGCGTCTCTGTCACTCACACTTCATTAGCCATCACACAGCTAAGCGCTTCATCCAATAATACGAAAACCTTCCCTCAGTGGTCATCACGCACAACAGGGAAACACTTTCCACACAGCATCAAAAAAAGACAAAGCAATCCCAACAACACACCCTACACAGTATAGCATGCTACTTATTAGGCAAGCACTGCAGTGGCCCACATAGGGGTAGTAAGCACTATATAAATGTTGCAATACCATACTATAGTGTCATAGGATGGTGTGATATAGCATGGTGTTGATTAAGTAGGATGGAATGGGATAAGGTGGGATGGGATGGTAAGACATCTCATGGGCGGGATTGCATTGGCTAGGACGAGAAATATGATATGTATTGGCATTTATAGGAAGTAAAATGTGCAGGATATGGGCAGTTTGGTGCTGTTGAAGCAATAAAGACTACAGATTAGGAACAGAAACCAGCAACGAAGTGAAGCGTAGAGAGTGCCCACAACAGTCACCATAATAGAAAATTGTATGGCATGAAAGAAGAGCCAGCGGCATAGTCCATTCTTTGAGGGCTCCTAAGAGATTTAAATGTAATCCTATTTTCCACCAGGAATCAATGGCGAAAAGTAATGCTGGTGATCTGTGTTAGAGCATCTCAGCCTACTGACTACATAACAGAGGAGCGTCATCGTTATGGACTATAGAAACGTGGAGAACACCCAGGCCTGCCAAGTATTACGCATCAGGAGTGACACTAACGCATTTCAGTGTGGTGATTCGCATCACCGCACTGAAACCCTAAGTCACGCATAATTTACATAGTGCCTCCTAGGACTTCAAGCCGCATACTAGCACTGCTAATCACGCAGCATTGGAATGGCAAACTGAAGCTGTACACAAATTAATGTGTTGTCATTGTCGAGGCTTGATAGAAATAAAAAGTATTTCCAATATGTCCAGATGAAAGAAGGTCAAACTGTCAAAGTTCCCCCTCATGCTTCTGAGGTTAATTTGAAATCAATTAACACACTCAGGTTCAGTACAATCGATGTAGACTCTAGTCTAGAGTCAAATTAAGCAAATAAAATGTTTGAATTCCAGGTAAAATTATACTGTTTTGTTTGGGCATTTTCAAGAGGTAATTGGATGTTCATACACTGGTGAGAAGAACTAGTGTGACACTACTAAGGTCCTAATTTCGACCCGCCCAGGGTGATAATTATTGCATAATTATTGCATCTGAGGAATAATGATATCCCAGGAATCATAACTGAGTACGAGAAATTTCTCAAATTACAAATTTCCATTTTACAATGGAGACGGACAAGCAGATTTTGGTGCTTTCAGCACCAACATACACGCACATTACTATTCCCACTCCAGAGAAAGCAACAGTAGGGAAAGTGTTGGAAAGCGTAGGGGTAAAAATGACTATTCCCACTCCAGTGAGTGCAACAGTAGGGAAAGCGTTGGATAGCATAAGGGTAAAAATGACTATTCCCACTCCAGAGAGTGCAACAGTAGGGAAAGCGTTGGATAGCGTAGGGGTAAAAATTACTATTCCCACTCCAGTGAGTGCAACAGTAGGCAAAGTAAATACTTCATATATTAATAAAAATAAATTAAATATTAATACCAATACAAAATTAATAAATGTAAATACCAATTTAATATGATATAATAATTAATCAATTAAAAATACAAATACAAATTAATTATTAAAATTCATTACCTAATAATACAAATTAATTACCAATTAACAATTAATTAATTAGCAATTAAAAATTATTTAACAATGAATTCAAGATAAATACCAATAAATAAATAAAAATATTTAATTAATTATAATTAAATTACTTCCCACCCTATTCCCCTATAAACCCACAACCCGCTACGGAAAATAAATTAATAAAATTAACATAATTATCAATTCATCAATTAAGTAAAATTGATTGTCAATAACATTTTTATTAATTACCAATTAAATATTAATTAACAATTAATTCAAAATAAATACCAATAAATAAATGTAAATATTTAATTAATTAAATTACTTCCAACCCTATTCCCCTATAAACCCACAACCCGCTACAGAATTAAATTACGCAAAAATTAAATAACATAAAATTCATTACTTAAAACAAATTATAAAATAAATATACACTTTTCACACATATACTAACATACAAAACACTTTAAAAAATTCAATATTATTAAAAATTTGATATATTTAATACCTATATTATATACTTCCATATTTTGACTTTCTATATTTATGAACATCGATATTAAATTACTTATTACTTACCTTAAATTCAATATTTTTGTTGAGTATATTCTGTCCATTCGATATTTTGTCCATTCTATATTTTCACTTCGATATTAGTGCTATTCTATATTTTTGATTCTATATTTTGTCTGTATACCGTGTTGGAGTTACATCCTTTTGAGTGCCATTTGATTGAAGCCATTTGCTTTTCAATATGTTTGGAAAAAGGTATTTTATTGAAAGATGGTGTGTTAGAAGCAGGGTGAAGTATTGTATTGTGAAGTATCCTGGCAGTGACGTAGCTAGACCTTTTCCTGCCTATGGCGGTCCCTGCATTTGCTGCCCCGCGACGGTCGCATGTACGAGGGTGGGGGGAGGGTGTTGGTGATTCCTGTGTTTGCTGCCCAGAATGGCTGCAGGTAGGAGCGGGCGGAGGCCGCCACCCCCAAAACTCAGGCCGTCTTGGGCAGACCGCCAACCCTCCACCCCACCAGCTATGCCATTGTATCCTGGTTAGTGGCGCATGATGCATTCTGTGAAAGGAAATACGTTTATCACACGCGAGCCTAGAGTTTGCATTCTTTTACAATGAATGTCATCTAACTTGACTTCGTCACTATACTGTTAGTAGGAATAGGTTATCAAGTCATAAAGACATTTCTTGCTTCCCAATGTGCTTTAAAGAGGAAATATTGCGTTTACAGTAAATAATAAAAAGCAAATGACCTTGTATTGTGCTGCTGGAGAACAAGTGCATAGGCCTTATCTTTTCTTTCACTAAGGGCCTGATTACGAGTTGCTCTTTAAATTCTATCCTGTCGTAAACCCTGATTACGCACAGGTTGGAATTATGAGTTAGGTATGAAACGCATCCGATAATTGTCGGATTTCAGCAGGTGAAGCCAGACTAATTTTAACTGGGAGATTTACAGGATTTACCGTATCACGAGGATTTTGGCACATTAGATACCACATTTCTCCTGTTATTCCCCAACAACCGTTAATAGGTGGTATTTATTGCTCTCGATAAAAAATGTACTCCGTATATCGTTAGCTATCATGTGCAATAAATACCACCTATGCTGGTAACCAGCACCTCTGATGCAAACATGGAGAACAAATGTTTACAACTAATGTTTCCCTTTTGAATGCTATAATAAAGAAACACAAATGGTTGTCTTCAAATAAAAATGTATGTATATATATATATATATATATATATATATATATATATATATATATATATATATATATATATATATATATATATATATATATATATAACCTACTGGCGGTCGCCAGTAGGTATATATAGTTAGGACCTAGTTACCATAGGAAATTCCGAACATTCTATTGGGAATAACTTTGGCGCCGTTTGAGGGATCTGCCTGTAATTCTCATAAAATTTGCCATGCTGCGCTCCGCTCCCTCCCTGAAAGTTTCAGGGGGATTCGTCAAGCGGGGGCCGAGAAAAAAGGGGGGTCCCAAAACGTGTTTTCCCCATGTGAATTTCCATAGGGGCATTCTGACAAGGCTACAGCTCGAACGGCTGAACGGAATTACACCAGATTTTGCAAAATGGTAGGGCCTGGTATGCAGCAGTGCCTTTTGTATGTTTGGTGAAAATCCTTCCAGTAGTTCTTGAGAAAATTGAATTTGAAATTTTCAAAGGGCATTTTCTATGGGACCTTTAGACACGGCTACAGCCCGAACGGATGAACGGAATTACACCAAACTTGGCAAAATGGTAGAGACAGGTATGCAGTAGTGCCTTTTCTTTATTTGGTGAAAATCCCTCCAGTAGTTGTTGAGAAAATTGAATTTGAGCAAATTATATATCTATATGCGCTCAACATTCTATTGGGAATAACTTTGGCGCCGACTGAGGACTCTGCGTGTAATTTTCCAGAATTTTGGCCAGATCCGCTCCTTCCCTGAAAGTTTCGGGGAGATTCGTCAAGCGGGGGCCGAAAGGGGGGTCCCAAAACGTGTTTTTCCCATGTTAATTTCCATAGGGACATTTAGACACGGCTACAGCCCGAACGGCTGAATGGAATTACACCAAGCTTGGCAAAATGGTAGGGCCTGGTATGCACATGTGCCTTTGCTATGTTTGGTGGAAATCCCTCCAGTAGTTATTGAGAAAATGGAATTTGAAATTTTTCAAATGGCATTATCTATGGGACCTTTAGACACGGCTACAGCCCGAACGGCTGAACGGAATTACACCAAACTTGGCAAAATGATAGGGACAGGTATGCAGTAGTGCCTTTTCTGTAATTGGTGAAAATCCCTCCAGTAGTTGTTGAGAAAGTTGAATTTGAGCAAATTATATATCTATATGCGCTCACCGTACGCGCACCGTATGCGTAAGGTACGCGTACCGTACGCGTACGTGCGCGTACCCTTACGTGCGCGAGTGAGTTTCAGATTGGCTGGCAGTTGACTGTCAACATTCCAAACTGTCCAAACCAGGAAGTGTTGGCCACCATTTTGTTTTTCAGGAGAACTGAGGCACAAGAGAGCCCAAAACAAGAGTGGAAAACATGAAAAGGGGGCAGGGTAGAGACCCCCCAATCCTCTAGCCCTTCTCAGGGGTCCCAGAAGGACCCCCAAGGGCAAAAAAAATTAAAAAATCGAAAAAATCGAGGGGTACGCACACAGTACGCGTACGGTACGCGTACCGTGCGCGTACCCCGCGATTTAAAAAACCAAAAAACATTTTGCACTTGGTGGTCCTTCTGGGACCCCCTGAGAAGGGCTAGGGGGTCAGGGGTTCTCTACCCTGCCCCCTTTTCGCTCTTTCCACTCTTGTTTTGTGCTCTCTTGTGCCTCACTTCTCCTGAGAAACAAGATGGCTGCTCAGGTGGTCCCAGAAGGATAATAACATATATAAACGTTATCCGCTAATAGAATTAGCATTTACAAAACCTTTGAAATTTATTGAAAAAAAATATAGGTTTCACACCTGATATAGTTAGGAATTAGCATTTAAAAAACCTTGCAAATTCACTGAAAAAACCATAGGTTTCAGACCTTATATAGTTAGGAATTAGCATTTAAAAAACCTTGCAAATTCACTTAAAAAACCATAGGTTTCAGACCTTATATAGTTAGGAATTCGCATTTTAAAAACCTTGCAAATTCACTTAAAAAACGATAGGTTTCAGGCCTTATATAGTTAGGAATCAGCATTTAAAAAACCATTGAAATTGCTCCTATATAGTTAGTTGTACTAACTATATTTCGCGCACCCGCAATCCACTGCTGATGATGTCACATATTACATCATCATGACATGGTCAGTGACATCACTGATGACCTCACTGATGACATCTCAAATGACATCACTGATCACATCACTGATGATATCATTCATGTGATAATACGATGCAACTCCTTACACTCTAATATAACCTTTAATACACCCAGTGTTAAATACAGACTACCATTCTTGAAACCATTGACACACCAATACCTCTTACTACACACGCACTCACTGATTCCTAGGTCTACACACACATTCACTCATTCACCCATAGAATCACTCATACATACAGTAAATCATCAATACAACACTATCATATGCACTCATACACCTATACAGACACTCACACACTGCCACTCATCATGGAGTTACTCGCACACCTAGTCAGTCATGCAAAGAATCAAACACACTTCCATTTCCTCAACTATACAGTTATACACACAACACATTACGTATTCAAACATATACTAACACATACTTACTCTCTTATACAATCACTGATACAAGTACACAATGATCCATACAGCCACTCGCACATTCACTGGCTCTCATGTATAGTCATTTATATATGACAACTCTCATATACACTGTGTTTTACATATGTACTTACTTGGACATGAAGCACTGAGATATCCATTCACTCACCAACACACCCATGCACACAGTCAACCACCCATATAGCTATTTCCACATGCACTCTTGAACTCATACACCTAGTGAATCAACTGCTCACACATCTATGCACAGAGTCACACACCTCCCAGCCACCCACACACACACTCAGTCTCCCATTCAAACTTGGGCAACCAATCAATAACCCATATAGCCACTCATATAGCTACTGATCAACACATGCAGCAGCTTACACAACAACAGACATACTGATGCACACATTCAGACAGTTTAGTCACTAACCCATGCATTTAGTAAGACACATTTAATCACTCACTCATACAGTCAGTCACGCACCTACTAAATCCTTCATCCAGACACTTATACATCCATTCATTCTTCAATATGTAAAACATATTTAAACTTTACAGAAACACACAGTCACTGGATGATGTCATCAGTGATGTCAGCAGTGATGTCAAATGAGATGCCATCATTGATGTCATCAGTGATGTCATTTGAGATGTCATCAGTGATGTCATCAGTGATGTCACTGACCATGTCATGAATGATGTAATATGTGACATCATCAGCAGTGGATTGCGGGTGCGCGAAATATAGTTAGTACAACTAACTATATATGAGCAATTTCAATGGTTTTTTAAATGATAATTCCTAACTATATAAGGCCTGAAACCTATGGTTTTATAAGTGAATATATATATATTTATATATATATATTCTTTCACTAAGGGCCTGATTACGAGTTGCTCTTTAAATCCTATCCTGTGGTAAACCCTGATTACGCACAGGTTGGAATTATGAGTTAGGTATAAAACGCATCCGATAATTGTCGAATTTCAGCAGGTGAAGCCAGACTAATTTTAACTGGGAGATTTACAGGATTTACCGTATCACGAGGATTTTGGCATATTAGATACCACATTTCTCCTGTTATTCCCCAACAACCGTTAATAGGTGGTATTTATTGCTCTCGATAAAAAATGTACTCCGTATATCGTTAGCTATCATGTGCAATAAATACCACCTATGCTGGTAACCAGCACCTCTGATGCAAACATGGAGAACAAATGTTTACAACTAATGTTTCCCTTTTGAATGCTATAATAAAGAAACACAAATGGTTGTCTTCAAATAAAAATGTATATATATATATATATATATATATATATATATATATATATATATATATATATATATATATATATATATATATATATATTACCTACTGGCGGTCGCCAGTAGGTAGTTATAGTTAGGATTTTTTTCAATGTTAAATCTCAAAATTCTATTTGGAATAACTTTGGCACCGGTTGACGAATCTGCCTGAAAATTTCAGGAAAATGGCCTCGTCGAGCTCCGGTCCTTCCTTGAAAGTTTGGCGGGGATACAATAAGCGGGGGCCGAGATAAAAGGGGGGTCCCAAAACGCGTTTTCCCCATGTTAATTTCCATAGGGCGGTCGATTTCACTTTTAGCCCGAACGGCTGAATGGATTTACACCAAACTTGGCAAAATTGTAGGGACTGGTAGCCCGATGTGCCTTTGCTATGTCTCAAGATATGTGCTCCAGTGGATTTTGAGTAATTTAGGTCCAAAAAAATATATATATCTATAGCAGCGCACAGGTGCGCGCACCGGAGTGCGCTCCAGGCGCGACACGCGAGGTGCGCATGGAAAGCTGATTGGCTCTCGGGTGTCTGTAAACATTCCAAACAGTCCAGAGCGGTCGCCATCTTGTGTCTCGGTAAAATCGAGACATAAGAGGTGGCTAAAACAAAGTGGGAACTGACCATAAGGCGTCAGGGATAGACCCCTTTGACCCCCTAGGTTTGATGTGGGGGCTATAAAAGGGCCCCGCGGGGCATTTAAAATATTTTTTTTTTTTTCGTTTTGCGCGGGGGAAGCGCTCGGTGCGCGCACCAGGTAGCGCACCGGGGAGCGTAAAATGAGGGAAAAAGATGACAGAGTTTTAAAAAAATGAAGTTTTCATTTAGAAATTGGAGGTAGTTCTTAAAAGAACTTTTTTTTTTCTTCTTTTTGTTGTTTTATATTTTTTTTGTGTTTTTGGAACTTTTTAAACTTTTTTTGGCTTTTCAAAACAGTTTTATATTTTTTTTGTATTTTTTAGGGGGAGAAACAAAAAAAGGGAATTGAAACTGGCTCAACTGGAGCAAAAAAACAAAAAACCCAAAAAATTATTTCTTTTTGGGGCACTTGTGATTATCACCTGCAAGGACGATGAGCTTAATACTTTGTTCCCCATAGGAGATAAGCTTGCCACAAGCAGTGCAAGTAATTTTAAAATCAGCAAATCTTGGCTGAATGCAAGGCATCACCTCAGATGTTTCTGGTTGCGAGGAAGAGGGTTGTTTTCTTTGGGAGGGGGTCCTTGATGACTGGGGGAGGTTACTGGCCAGTTCCCGGAACTCTGCGCGAGAGTAGTTGTTTGGATGCTTTCTTGTCATGTGCCGAATCATGGTATAGTTACCAAAAGAATATTTCTTATTTGGGTTGCCCCGTGAAAGTTCATCATTGCAGATGAGGCAAGTGACTTTGGGCGCATTCACCTTTTTTTGCCCCTCTGGGATTGAAAAAAACTGCCAAATGAAGTGTGGTTTGGGTTTATAAGGTGTGTTTTCTTCAGGCAGCCATCTTCTTCTCCCCTCCTCCTCTTCCTCTTCCTCCTCCTCCTGTTCTTGACCACCAATATAATTTGGAGCTGGTCCTCTTGGTGGTGGTGGTGGTGGTGGTGGCTGAGATGCACCTGCTGCTGCTGCTACTGAAGCCATTTTAAAGTACAAAAAGGTACAGAGAGTTCCAAACAGATCTTCCTCAGTCAAAGGACAAAGTCAGAATAAGGAAAAAAGGTGGGAGCTTTCATCATTTGGAAAACAAAACTGTCCTGAACCAATGAGAAGTGTTATTTTCAGGTCACAAGACCAGGGGCTTCATCATTATGAAACTAAAACTGTTATGAACCAATGAAAAGTGTTATTTTCTGCTCACATGACCCGACGCGCTTACGCTACGCGCACGGGGGCGCGCAGCGTAAGCGCGTCGGAAGTTTACGTTTTGCGATCGTATTCGTTCGAGTACTTCCGGGTGCGCTTACGCCGTGCGTATCACGCGGTCGCGGCTACGCGATACGTCACGATCATGTTTTCGTTTGCGATATTGGCGCTCACGAGACGCTCCCCGGAGCGCGCCCGGGGGCGCTTTTCAGAAATACGCTTTTCGGGGCGCACTCCGGGGCGCGCTCTGGGAGCGCTCCCCCCAAAAATAAAAAAAAAAAAAATGGGATAATTGTAGAGACAGGTAGCCCTATTCTGAAGTGGTTTGTAAAAAAATTAACTTTATAAAAATATGTATTGTGCTACATTGGGCTTAATATATGTTAGAGCCAAAATGTAGCCCAAATGTAGCCCAAAGTAGCCCAATGAAGCCCAAAGATGGCCACCAGAGATCAAAAATTGTAAATGTAGCCCAAAATTCAACTAGATGTAGCACAACTGTAGCCCAATGACAGAATGTACCAGAGTGTTAAAAAGAACAACTAGAGTGCTAACAGTCTTATTTATAAAGTGAAACTTATAGTAAGGAATTAGCATTTAAAAAACCTATGAAATTCACTGAAAAAAACCATAGGTTTCACACCAGTTATAGTTAGGAATTAGCATTTAAAAAACCTATTAAATTCACTGAAAAAAACATAGGTTTCACACCAGTTATAGTTAGCTGGAAATTTTACTGATATAAAACCATTGAAATTCCCACGTTATAGTTAGTCGGACTCACTATAACTTGCGCGTGCAATGCACTGCTGATGACATCACATATTACATCACTCATGACATGGTCAGTGACATCACTCATGACATCACTGATGACACCATCCTTGTGACACAGTGACAGACCTCCTTTCAGTGTAATGTAACCCATGAAACACATATTCAAAAATAGAAACTAATATTTTCAAAAAAGTGGATATACCCATACCAGTTACAACAACCAATTCAGTAATACCACCATCTAATACACATCCACTCATGTGTATGTATATGGGTTATTAGATATTTTTATTAGTATCAGTATGAGTGTCTATATGGTTTGGTGGGGGTATTACTTAGCACATAGATGCATGAGTGACTGACTCTTTGTTTGTATGTGTTTTGAAGACAACATATGTACAGGACTGTATGGGTGGATGAGTGTCTATATGTGTTTGTTAGTGAGTGAATGACTGTCTCACTAGTGTCTTTATCAGTAACTACATATGTTTTAATCTAGTATATATGAATATTGATGTATATAAGTGAGTATATGTGAGAGTAAGAGATTGTAAGAGTTCCTGTTTAAATAAGTATGTGTTTCTATAAGTGATTGTTTAAGAGAATAAATATGTGTAATTTTAAATAGAAGTAAGGTGGAAGTGTGTGTATAACTCTATATTCAAATAAATGGATGTCCAATAGTTTATTTGCACGTGTGAATATGTGTGTGAGTAACTTTTGGATGAATGTCGGTGTGTAACAGGATGTATAGGTGTATCACTTCATATGATGAGTGAGTATATGTATGAGTGACTATATAGAACTGTTGGTGAATGAGTGGATGTGTATATAGATAGTGGAATTACTGAATTGCTTGTTGTAACTGATATAGGTATCTCCATTTTTTTAAAAATTTCAGTTTCTATTTTTGAATATGAGTCTCAAGGGTTACATTATAGTGAAAGGAGGTCTGTCACTATGTCACAAGGATGGTGTCATGAGTGATGTCACTGACCATGTCATGAGTGATGTAATATGTGATGTCATCAGCAGTGCATTGCACGCGCAAGTTATAGTGAGTCCGACTAACTATAACGTGGGAATTTCAATGGTTTTATATCAGTAAAATTTCCAGCTAACTATAACTGGTGTGAAACCTATGTTTTTTTCAGTGAATTTAATAGGTTTTTTAAATGCTAATTCCTAACTATAACTGGTGTGAAACCTATGGTTTTTTTCAGTGAATATATATATATAACCTACTGGCGGTCGCCAGTAGGTATATATAGTTAGGACCTAGTTACCATAGGAAATTCCGAACATTCTATTGGGAATAACTTTGGCGCCGTTTGTGGGATCTGCCTGTAATTCTCATAAAATTTGCCACGCTGCGCTCCGCTCCTTCCCTGAAAGTTTCAGGGGGATTCGTCAAGCGGGGGCCGAGAAAAAAGGGGGGTCCCAAAACGTGTTTTCCCCATGTGAATTTCCATAGGGGCATTCTGACAAGGCTACAGCTCGAACGGCTGAACGGAATTACACCAGATTTTGCAAAATGGTAGGGCCTGGTATGCAGCAGTGCCTTTTGTATGTTTGGTGAAAATCCCTCCAGTAGTTGTTGAGAAAATTGAATTTGAGCAAATTATATATCTATATGCGCTCAACATTCTATTGGGAATAACTTTGGCGCCGACTGAGGACTCTGCGTGTAATTTTCCAGAATTTTGGCCAGATCCGCTCCTTCCCTGAAAGTTTCGGGGAGATTCGTCAAGCGGGGGCCGAAAGGGGGGTCCCAAAACGTGTTTTTCCCATGTTAATTTCCATAGGGACATTTAGACACGGCTACAGCCCGAACGGCTGAATGGAATTACACCAAGCTTGGCAAAATGGTAGGGCCTGGTATGCACATGTGCCTTTGCTATGTTTGGTGGAAATCCCTCCAGTAGTTATTGAGAAAATGGAATTTGAAATTTTTCAAATGGCATTATCTATGGGACCTTTAGACACGGCTACAGCCCGAACGGCTGAACGGAATTACACCAAACTTGGCAAAATGATAGGGACAGGTATGCAGTAGTGCCTTTTCTGTAATTGGTGAAAATCCCTCCAGTAGTTGTTGAGAAAATTGAATTTGAGCAAATTATATATCTATATGCGCTCACCGTACGCGCACCGTATGCGTAAGGTACGCGTACCGTACGCGTAAGTGCGCGTACCCTTACGTGCGCGAGTGAGTTTCAGATTGGCTGGCAGTTGACTGTCAACATTCCAAACTGTCCAAACCAGGAAGTGTTGGCCACCATTTTGTTTTTCAGGAGAACTGAGGCACAAGAGAGCCCAAAACAAGAGTGGAAAACATGAAAAGGGGGCAGGGTAGAGACCCCCCAATCCTCTAGCCCTTCTCAGGGGTCCCAGAAGGACCCCCAAGGGCAAAAAAAATTAAAAAATCGAAAAAATCGAGGGGTACGCACACAGTACGCGTACGGTACGCGTACCGTGCGCGTACCCCGCGATTTAAAAAACCAAAAAACATTTTGCACTTGGTGGTCCTTCTGGGACCCCCTGAGAAGGGCTAGGGGGTCAGGGGTTCTCTACCCTGCCCCCTTTTCGCTCTTTCCACTCTTGTTTTGTGCTCTCTTGTGCCTCACTTCTCCTGAGAAACAAGATGGCTGCTCAGGTGGTCCCAGAAGGATAATAACATATATAAACGTTATCCGCTAATAGAATTAGCATTTACAAAACCTTTGAAATTTATTGAAAAAAAATATAGGTTTCACACCTGATATAGTTAGGAATTAGCATTTAAAAAACCTTGCAAATTCACTGAAAAAACCATAGGTTTCAGACCTTATATAGTTAGGAATTAGCATTTAAAAAACCTTGCAAATTCACTTAAAAAACCATAGGTTTCAGACCTTATATAGTTAGGAATTCGCATTTTAAAAACCTTGCAAATTCACTTAAAAAACCATAGGTTTCAGGCCTTATATAGTTAGGAATCAGCATTTAAAAAACCATTGAAATTGCTCCTATATAGTTAGTTGTACTAACTATATTTCGCGCACCCGCAATCCACTGCTGATGATGTCACATATTACATCATCATGACATGGTCAGTGACATCACTGATGACCTCACTGATGACATCTCAAATGACATCACTGATCACATCACTGATGATATCATTCATGTGATAATACGATGCAACTCCTTACACTCTAATATAACCTTTAATACACCCAGTGTTAAATACAGACTACCATTCTTGAAAGCATTGACACACCAATACCAGTTACTACACACGCACTCACTGATTCCTAGGTCTACACACACATTCACTCATTCACCCATAGAATCACTCATACATACAGTCAATCATCAATACAACACTATCATATGCACTCATACACCTATACAGACACTCACACACTGCCACTCATCATGGAGTTACTCGCACACCTAGTCAGTCATGCAAAGAATCAAACACACTTCCATTTCCTCAACTATACAGTTATACACACAACACATTACGTATTCAAACATATACTAACACATACTTACTCTCTTATACAATCACTGATACAAGTACACAATGATCCATACAGCCACTCGCACATTCACTGGCTCTCATGTATAGTCATTTATATATGACAACTCTCATATACATTGTGTTTTACATATGTACTTACTTGGACATGTAGCACTGAGATATCCATTCACTCACCAACACACCCATGCACACAGTCAACCACCCATATAGCTATTTCCACATGCACTCTTGAACTCATACACCTAGTGAATCAACTGCTCACACATCTATGCACAGAGTCACACACCTCCCAGCCACCCACACACACACTCAGTCTCCCATTCAAACTTGGGCAACCAATCAATAACCCATATAGCCACTCATATAGCTACTGATCAACACATGCAGCAGCTTACACAACAACAGACATACTGATGCACACATTCAGACAGTTTAGTCACTAACCCATGCATTTAGTAAGACACATTTAATCACTCACTCATACAGTCAGTCACACACGTACTAAATCCTTCATCCAGACACTTATACATCCACTCATTCTTCAATATGTAAAACATATTTAAACTTTACAGAAACACACAGTCACTGGATGATGTCATCAGTGATGTCAGCAGTGATGTCAAATGAGATGTCATCAGTGATGTCATCAGTGATGTCATTTGAGATGTCATCAGTGATGTCATCAGTGATGTCACTGACCATGCGATGTCATGAATGATGTAATATGTGACATCATCAGCAGTGGATTGCGGGTGCGCGAATTATAGTTAGTACAACTAACTATATAGGAGCAATTTCAATGGTTTTTTAAATGCTAATTCCTAACTATATAAGGCCTGAAACCTATGGTTTTTTAAGTGAATATATATATATTTATATATATATATATTCTTTCACTAAGGGCCTGATTACGAGTTGCTCTTTAAATTCTATCCTGTGGTAAACCCTGAATACGCACAGGTTGGAATTATGAGTTAGGTATGAAACGCATCCGATAATTGTCGGATTTCAGCAGGTGAAGCCAGACTAATTTTAACTGGGAGATTTACAGGATTTACTGTATCACGAGGATTTTGGCACATTAGATACCACATTTCTCCTGTTATTCCCCAACAACCCTTAATAGGTGGTATTTATTGCTCTCGATAAAAAATGTACTCCGTATATCGTTAGCTATCATGTGCAATAAATACCACCTATGCTGGCAACCAGCACCTCTGATGCAAACATGGAGAACAAATGTTTACAACTAATGTTTCCCTTTTGAATGCTATAATAAAGAAACACAAATGGTTGTCTTCAAATAAAAAAAATAAAAAAAATATATATATATACATATATATATATATATATATATATATATATATATATATATATATATATATATATATATATATATATATATATATATATATATATATATATATATATATATATATATATATCTGAAGCAAACGCCCTGGGGCTCGGGAGGGATACACGACCATGGTCCGCCATCCGGCCGTTACATGCAGCCTGCCGTTACCTTAGTGTTAATTCATTTTCTGTGCCGACGCGTTTCAGGGCTCAACACCCCTTCTTCTTGGGCAAACATAAAAAGCACGCCTGAGCCCTGCATCACTCGTTCTCTGACTTTATTGATACCATCCCCGCCTCCCATGGGCGTGTTCTCATCGCACTGTCCTCTGGTGCATTCTGGGGGATGGAGTTCGCGATGCAGGTAAGTCTCCTTTAAGTAAGTTCTGGCGTGGTTCTTAAAATCCGTTTAAAGCATTAGGTCTCTGAGTGAGTCACTGTTAGGCGCGGGCAGGCTCAATCTGCATTTTGAAACATGGTGCTGGTTTGTCCTAATAAGTTCAAACAAATGCCTCGCATAGCCTGTGATGTTCGTCTTCACCTGCTATGGATGGTTCTCCTCCCCACGGCCAGGCACCGTGTTGAAATATCTGAAGCAAACGCCCTGGGGCTCGGGAGGGATACACGACCATGGTCCGCCATCCGGCCGTTACATGCAGCCTGCCGTTACCTTAGTGTTAATTCATTTTCTGTGCCGACGCGTTTCAGGGCTCAACACCCCTTCTTCTTGGGAAAACATAAAAAGCACGCCTGAGCCCTGCATCACTCGTTCTCTGACTTTATTGATACCATCCCCGCCTCCCATGGGCGTGTTCTCATCGCACTGTCCTCTGGTGCATTCTGGGGGATGGAGTTCGCGATGCAGGTAAGTCTCCTTTAAGTAAGTTCTGGCGTGGTTCTTAAAATCCGTTTAAAGCATTAGGTCTCTGAGTGAGTCACTGTTAGGCGCGGGCAGGCTCAATCTGCATTTTGAAACATGGTGCTGGTTTGTCCTAATAAGTTCAAACAAATGCCTCGCATAGCCTGTGATGTTCGTCTTCACCTGCTATGGATGGTTCTCCTCCCCACGGCCAGGCACCGTGTTGAAATATCTGAAGCAAACGCCCTGGGGCTCGGGAGGGATACACGACCATGGTCCGCCATCCGGCCGTTACATGCAGCCTGCCGTTACCTTAGTGTTAATTCATTTTCTGTGCCGACGCGTTTCAGGGCTCAACACCCCTTCTTCTTGGGCAAACATAAAAAGCACGCCTGAGCCCTGCATCACTCGTTCTCTGACTTTATTGATACCATCCCCGCCTCCCATGGGCGTGTTCTCATCGCACTGTCCTCTGGTGCATTCTGGGGGATGGAGTTCGCGATGCAGGTAAGTCTCCTTTAAGTAAGTTCTGGCGTGGTTCTTAAAATCCGTTTAAAGCATTAGGTCTCTGAGTGAGTCACTGTTAGGCGCGGGCAGGCTCAATCTGCATTTTGAAACATGGTGCTGGTTTGTCCTAATAAGTTCAAACAAATGCCTCGCATAGCCTGTGATGTTCGTCTTCACCTGCTATGGATGGTTCTCCTCCCCACGGCCAGGCACCGTGTTGAAATATCTGAAGCAAACGCCCTGGGGCTCGGGAGGGATACACGACCATGGTCCGCCATCCGGCCGTTACATGCAGCCTGCCGTTACCTTAGTGTTAATTCATTTTCTGTGCCGACGCGTTTCAGGGCTCAACACCCCTTCTTCTTGGGCAAACATAAAAAGCACGCCTGAGCCCTGCATCACTCGTTCTCTGACTTTATTGATACCATCCCCGCCTCCCATGGGCGTGTTCTCATCGCACTGTCCTCTGGTGCATTCTGGGGGATGGAGTTCGCGATGCAGGTAAGTCTCCTTTAAGTAAGTTCTGGCGTGGTTCTTAAAATCCGTTTAAAGCATTAGGTCTCTGAGTGAGTCACTGTTAGGCGCGGGCAGGCTCAATCTGCATTTTGAAACATGGTGCTGGTTTGTCCTAATAAGTTCAAACAAATGCCTCGCATAGCCTGTGATGTTCGTCTTCACCTGCTATGGATGGTTCTCCTCCCCACGGCCAGGCACCGTGTTGAAATATCTGAAGCAAACGCCCTGGGGCTCGGGAGGGATACACGACCATGGTCCGCCATCCGGCCGTTACATGCAGCCTGCCGTTACCTTAGTGTTAATTCATTTTCTGTGCCGACGCGTTTCAGGGCTCAACACCCCTTCTTCTTGGGCAAACATAAAAAGCACGCCTGAGCCCTGCATCACTCGTTCTCTGACTTTATTGATACCATCCCCGCCTCCCATGGGCGTGTTCTCATCGCACTGTCCTCTGGTGCATTCTGGGGGATGGAGTTCGCGATGCAGGTAAGTCTCCTTTAAGTAAGTTCTGGCGTGGTTCTTAAAATCCGTTTAAAGCATTAGGTCTCTGAGTGAGTCACTGTTAGGCGCGGGCAGGCTCAATCTGCATTTTGAAACATGGTGCTGGTTTGTCCTAATAAGTTCAAACAAATGCCTCGCATAGCCTGTGATGTTCGTCTTCACCTGCTATGGATGGTTCTCCTCCCCACGGCCAGGCACCGTGTTGAAATATCTGAAGCAAACGCCCTGGGGCTCGGGAGGGATACACGACCATGGTCCGCCATCCGGCCGTTACATGCAGCCTGCCGTTACCTTAGTGTTAATTCATTTTCTGTGCCGACGCGTTTCAGGGCTCAACACCCCTTCTTCTTGGGCAAACATAAAAAGCACGCCTGAGCCCTGCATCACTCGTTCTCTGACTTTATTGATACCATCCCCGCCTCCCATGGGCGTGTTCTCATCGCACTGTCCTCTGGTGCATTCTGGGGGATGGAGTTCGCGATGCAGGTAAGTCTCCTTTAAGTAAGTTCTGGCGTGGTTCTTAAAATCCGTTTAAAGCATTAGGTCTCTGAGTGAGTCACTGTTAGGCGCGGGCAGGCTCAATCTGCATTTTGAAACATGGTGCTGGTTTGTCCTAATAAGTTCAAACAAATGCCTCGCATAGCCTGTGATGTTCGTCTTCACCTGCTATGGATGGTTCTCCTCCCCACGGCCAGGCACCGTGTTGAAATATCTGAAGCAAACGCCCTGGGGCTCGGGAGGGATACACGACCATGGTCCGCCATCCGGCCGTTACATGCAGCCTGCCGTTACCTTAGTGTTAATTCATTTTCTGTGCCGACGCGTTTCAGGGCTCAACACCCCTTCTTCTTGGGCAAACATAAAAAGCACGCCTGAGCCCTGCATCACTCGTTCTCTGACTTTATTGATACCATCCCCGCCTCCCATGGGCGTGTTCTCATCGCACTGTCCTCTGGTGCATTCTGGGGGATGGAGTTCGCGATGCAGGTAAGTCTCCTTTAAGTAAGTTCTGGCGTGGTTCTTAAAATCCGTTTAAAGCATTAGGTCTCTGAGTGAGTCACTGTTAGGCGCGGCAGGCTCAATCTGCATTTTGAAACATGGTGCTGGTTTGTCCTAATAAGTTCAAACAAATGCCTCGCATAGCCTGTGATGTTCGTCTTCACCTGCTATGGATGGTTCTCCTCCCCACGGCCAGGCACCGTGTTGAAATATCTGAAGCAAACGCCCTGGGGCTCGGGAGGGATACACGACCATGGTCCGCCATCCGGCCGTTACATGCAGCCTGCCGTTACCTTAGTGTTAATTCATTTTCTGTGCCGACGCGTTTCAGGGCTCAACACCCCTTCTTCTTGGGCAAACATAAAAAGCACGCCTGAGCCCTGCATCACTCGTTCTCTGACTTTATCCCTCCCGAGCCCCAGGGCGTTTGCTTCAGATATATATATATATATATATATATATATATATATATATATATATATATATATATATATATATATATATATATATATATATATATATATATATATATTACATACTGGCGGTCGCCAGTAGGTATATATAGTTAGGATTTTTTTGAATAGGGATTTCTGAAAATTCTATGTTGAATAACTTTGGCGTTGATGGATGGAATTGGCTGAAATTTTCAGGAAAATGGCACATTGTGTTTCTGAGCGTCCCCTGAAAGTTTGGGGGGGTTTCGTCAAGCGGGGGCCAAGAAAAAAGGGGGGTCGCAAAACGTGTTTTTAACATTGAGTTTTCTATAAGGCGGTTGGACTCACTTTTAGCCCGAACGGCTGAATGGATTTCCACAAAACTTGGCAAAATTGTAGGGACTGGTACCCCGATGTGCCTTTGCTATGTCTCAAGATATATGCTCCAGTGGTTTTTCCGAAAATTAACTTTGAAAAATATATATTGGGCTACATTGGGCTATATATATGTTAGAGCCCAAATGCAGCCCAATGTAGCCCAATGTAGCCCAAAGATGGCCACCAGAGACAAAAAAACAAATGTAGCCCAAATATCAGCCAGATGTAGCCCACTATAGCCCAATGACAGAATGTCCCAGAGTGTCCTAAAGAACAACTAGAGCGCTAACAGTCTTACTTATGACAAAAGTATGGCACACCTGAAGTCATCTTGATTGGAATAAAGTGTTAAAACTTAAAACATTTAATTTGCAAAGGAACAAAATGAAGGGGTTCATTTTGCCATAGAAATTATGATTATTGCTGAAGAAAGAAAAATTAGGGCACATTTTGAGTGACTTCTCAAATCCTCTTATATTTCATTAAAAAAATTCTGATATGCAGTCTCCCAAGATGGCCACCAGGGACAAAAGAGCCCAAATGTAGCCCAAATATCAGCCAGATGTAGCCCAACTATAGCCCAATGACAGAATGTCCCAGAATGTTCTAAAGAACAACTAGAACGCTAACAGTCTTACTTATGACAAAAGTATGGCACACCTGAAGTCATCTTGATTGGAATACAGTGGTAACACTTAATACATTTAATTTGAAAAGGAATAAAATGAGGGGTTTCATTTTGCCATAGAAATTATATATATATATATATATATATATATATATATATATATATATATATATATATATATATATATATATATATATATATTACCTACTGGCGTTCGCCAGTAGGTATATATAGTTAGGATAAATTCCCTATGGGACTTTTGAAAATTCTATGTCTAATAACTTTGGCGTTTGTGGATGGAATCGGCTGAAATTTTCAGGAAAATGGCACATTTTGTTTCTGAGCAGCTCCTTAAAATTTGGTGGGGTTTCGTCAAGGGGGGGCTGAGAAAAAAGGGGGGTCCCAAAACGCGTTTTTTGCATTGAGTTTTCCATAGGGCGGTTGGACTCACTTTTAGCTCGAACGGCTGAATGGATTTGCACGAAACTTGGCAAAATTGTAGGGACTGTTAGCCCGATGTGCCTTTGCTAGGTCTCAATATATGTGCTCCAGTAGTTTTTGAGAAATTAACGTTTAAATCAAGATATATATCTGTAACAGCGCTCTGGGCAGCGATCCGGTCCGCTTACTTTTCGCTTATCGGAACTTTGCGCGCAGAAAGCTGATTGGCTCTCCGGTGTCTGTCAACATTCTAAACAGTCCGGAGCGGCCGCCATCTTGTCTCTCGGTAGGATCGAGAGAGAAGAAGAGGTGAAAAACGAAGGGTGAATTTAATGAAAGGGGGCAAGGTATCCCCCTCTTGACCCCCTAGGAATGTTGTTGGGGTTATTAAAGGGACCCGTGGGGAAAAGAAAAAAAAAATGATTTTTCACGGTAGAAGCGCTTCACGGGCCGCGAACTGGGCCGCAAACTGGTAGCGAAACGGGAATTCGCCATTTTGTGCTTCGTAAATTAAATTACTAGTTATAAGTGGGTACGGGAGACGTATCCTAATCCCCTATGTTTCCTGAAGGTGGGTGAGGAGGCTGATATATGTTGATACATCTCTTCCAGCGGCTGTGCGTGAGCTTTTTTTTTTTTTTTGCTGCGTGACAGTCCGGAGCGGCCGCCATCTTGTCTCTCGGTAGGATCGAGAGAGAAGAAAAGGTGAAAAACTAAGGGGGAATTTAATGAAAGGGGGCAAGGTATCCCCCTCTTGACCCCCTAGGAATGTTGTTGGGGTTATTAAAGGGTCCCGTGGGGAAAATAAAAAAAAAATGATTTTTCACGGTAGAAGCGCTTCACGGGCCGCGAACTGGGCCGCAAACTGGTAGCGAAACGGGAATTCGCCATTTTGTGCTTCGTTAATTAAAGTACTAGGTATAAGGGGGTGCGGGAGACATATCCTAATCCCCTATGTTTCCTGAGGGTGGCTGAGGAGGCTGATATATGTTGATATATCTCTTCCAGCGGCTGCGCCATCTTGCCTTTTTTCGAATGCCACAATTTTGTCGTGCACGGCAGCCATTTTAGATGCCAGGCTGGTCCCAGGCTATCACCTACCCCTGCGGATGTAGTTTATGGCCCCAGCTGTAGAGAATTCAGACATGCCAATCCTCCTGATTCAGGCGTGTGAGTACTGATTTCAGTGCTAGTCTCCCGCCTCCCGATTTCTGCAAGCAAAAACCCGGGGGCATATTACTAACAACTAGCGATAATTTTTGTCTATAACTTGTTTAGAGACAAAAATTATCGCCGCACATCGGCGATTTTTATCGCAGATAAACCTTGCTATTATCGCAGAAAAGTCAGCGATATTCATGTATTATCGACCTAATGCTCTTAGCCATGTTATCCACCTCCCATTGGATAACATGGCTAAAACCTGCTCAGGGCAGGTGTTAGCTTTTGGAGATATTCGCGCTTAGTGCGAATATCTCCAAAAGTTGGTAATAGAAGGTAGCGATGTTAGGGACTGTTTCCAGTCGCTAACATCTTGGCACGCCACTTTGCATGTCATTAGTGATAAGTATCACTGACATGCAAAGCCGGGCCCAAGATGGTCGCTATCTCCTTTTAGGTGTCACTAACTGGTGTTAGCGACAGCTTGATAATAGGGAAATAATTTTATCTCCGCTTTCATGGTTTTTAAAGCCAAAAAAGCGGAGATAAACCCCCTTGCTAATATGCCCCACGATTCCTTGGGGGTTTCAGCTGATAGGGCTTGGTATTGTGTTACATGGTAATTTTTCCATGAAACGTCAGAGGGTCGATGTAGGGGTTCTAGAAGAGGTGATAAACCATTTAAGCCTCATGAACAAGCGCATGGTCTTTTAAAGATTTCTGAAGTACTCGGGGCGGCGGTGTGTGTGTGCCCTCTTTCAGGAGCGGGCGGGGGGGCACTGCCAGCAACTTGCCAGGTCAGGTAGTGTTCAACACGTGCATCACCCTTTCTCTGTTTGCTATTGCGCTCCATGCTTCGGAAAGGTAAGAAAAAGAACGTGCATTTGAGTTTGAAATGTCCGATCCTGCAGCAGCACACTTCCAAAGCCCACACATGACAATAACCCGATTCAAGGCCCCATTCACCCGTTTTTCAAAAAATAGATAACACTCCAACAAAGTAAGGTTATAAAACTTTATTAACTTTTAACGATAATGAACAGAACAAAAACTAAAAACATTTAAACATTTATTAACACAAAAAGCAACAATGGTTAGAAGCTGTCTTTTGTGCGAATAGTCCCAAGGCAGCACAACGTGCAGAGTTCTGGACGGCACCCAGGTGATGTCGCCTGGGTGCCGCACTGGTTTAGGGATCCTACAATGCTGCTCCGAAAATTGGCGTGGGGCGTCCCGGGTGGGGCGGGGGGAGGCCTCGTCAGTAGCGGTCTGTTGTGCGAATAGTCCCAAGGCAGCACAACGTGCAGAGTTCTGGACGGCACCCAGGTGATGTCGCCTGGGTGCCGCACTGGTTTAGGGATCCTACAATGCAGCACAGAAAAACAGCGTGGGGCGTCCCGGGTGGTGCGGGGGGAGGCCTCGTCAGTAGCGGTCTGTGTCCAGTGTCACATGGCTGACACAACATGTACGACAGGCACCCAGGTGATGTCCAGTAAACTGCCGCACTGGTTTTGGTATCCTACAATGCTGCTCCAAAAATTGGCGTGCGGCGGCCCGGGGGGGGGGGGGGGAGGCGGCGTGAACGGGCCTCCCCAGGTGGCGGCCATTCAGCTGTTTACCGCCCGCTCTTGCGACTACAGCGTCTCGCTCACCATGTAGTTGAGTTGTGTTTCCACTCTTGCGGTGCAGCGATAGGCGGCTGCCACATGACTCTTAAAATGGCGGACGGCTCTTCGGTTTTGGGCCTGGTCCACTGAAATGGCCCTGGGACACCTTGGAAGTCGGATGCTTGCCTGCTAGGGCTTGGGCTCCATTCTCGAAAAGCGTCCCCTCAGCCGTGAAGATTGTATAAAAGTCTTGGGGGCTCCCAACTCCCGCAGGCTTTCGGTGGGGAGCGGCTGCCATGATTGCTCGCGGAATGACCACGACGGAGCCACGAGATGGTGGTGCTCTCATGCTGACGCCAGCTTCAGTCTGAATGATCCAGAAACAAGGTGGGGCTTTCATCGTTTGGGAAAAAAAAATGTTCTAAACCAATGAAAAGTGTTATTTTTAGGTCATATGACCAAGCCTTCCATCTTTAGGAAACCAAAAGTAAAATGAACCAATGAAAAGTTTTATAAACAAGTCACATGACCTGTTATGCGACATAGGGCTACAAAAAGCGTAGAAAATCCGTTGGCACGTGAGGCGGCGTCAGTAGCGGACCGATGTGCGAATAGGCCGAAGGCAGCACAACGCGCCGAGATCCGGATGGCACCGAGGTGGTGTCCAGCAAATTGCCGCACTGGTGTGGCCATCCTACAATGCTGCGCCGAAAGACGGCGTGTCCAGCTGAATTGCGGTCACTGTTGCGGTACAGTGACTCGAACGCGCCGAGATCCGGATGGCGCCGAGGTGGTGTCCAGCAAATTGCCGTACTGGTGTGGCCATCCTACAATGCTGCGCCGAAAGACGGCGTGTTCAGCTGAGTTCCGGTCACTCTTCCGGCACAGTGACTCGAACGCGCTGAGATCCGGATGGCACCGAGGTGGTGTCCAGCAAGTGGCTGCACTGGTGTGGCCATCCTACAATGCTGCGCCGGAAGTCGGCGTGGGGTGCCCCGTTGGCTTATGAGGTGATGTCAGTAGTGGACTGATGTGTGAATAGGTCGGAACCAGCACAAGGCGCAAAGATCCGAATGGCAAGTCCTGGATGTTGAGTGCCTCAGTTGAGATTTCTGAGCAGTGCTTGTAGAACTGTCTGAAGCTTATTTGCACCTGCTGCAGCTTCACTAGGTCCGGCGGAACTTGTTGCCTTTTCCTTTCTGCTTCTTTTCCTACAATGCGTTTCTTCTGAAGACACGACCAGGTCCCTGAATGTGTGCAGGGGGACGCTATTGAATGAATGAACGCGCCGAGATCTGGATGGCACCGAGGTGGTGTCCATCAAATTGCCGCACTGGTGTGTCCATCCTACAATGCTGCGCCGAAAGTCGGCGTGGGGTGCCCCGTTGGTTTATGAGGTGATGTCAGTAGCGGACCGATGTGTGAATAGGTCGGAACCAGCACAAGGCGCCCTGCACTGTTGAGCCTTTTTCAATGTCTGTTTTTTGTTCTTTCCCTTCCATCAAAAACAAAACAAAAATACAAGGCGCCAAGATCCGAATGGCAAGTCCTGGATGTTGAGTGCCTCAGTTGAGAGTTCTGAGCAGTGCTTGTAAGACTGTCTGAAGCTTATTTGCACCTGCTGCAGCTTCACTAGGTCCGGCGGAACTTTTTTCCTTTTCCTTTCTGCTTCTTTTCCTACAATGCGTTTCATCTGAAGACACGACCAGGTCCCTGAATGTGTGCAGGGGGACGCTATTGATTGAATGAAAATGGCGGCTTGACACAAAGCT
Source organism: Lissotriton vulgaris (assembly GCF_964263255.1). NCBI lineage: Eukaryota > Metazoa > Chordata > Amphibia > Caudata > Salamandridae > Lissotriton > Lissotriton vulgaris. The sequence continues at coordinate 1,228,950,664 of NC_141689.1, read as the reverse complement.
GACTCAAGCGTTACTGTTGGTGCTATACAGACAAAAATTGGTTTTCAGTTTGTACATTCTTCAGGTTTTTTTTTCCATCCAAGTCTGATTGAGAGTTTGTAGAAAAATGGCTTCAGATTTTCCACATACTACTCTTCAACATTCTTCCTAAATGTAACAATGTGAAACTCACTAGGAGAACGGCTGTTTCTGTTTCCTTTCAAAATGCTGCCACCAATATTTTCTGAATGGAAGACATCATCTTGTAACATAAAGGGCCGAAAGGGGTTCTGGTCTGGCCGATGGTTGGTGGAGACATTTTGACTATATCTTGGACCTGCCCGGCCTCGCCCAAAATGGCGCCGGTATAAATGGGACTCGTAACTCTTTGCCCGCAAATGTATATCTAGAAAATGTTATTGTAAGTGGCCCTGTCGTATTTTAATTACAAAATGTACGTCCACCGATACCGCAACTGTTAGACACCTTTGTTCTTGTCACCTAATGGCCCGCTCGTTACGTTCTTCTACAGTGTAAATGTCTCCTCATCATATACGATTTGAGTTTGCTCCGTGGCCGGCCCACGTGGTTATAGGCCCGTATTTGTATACTGACATTTTCACAATAAAGGTTTTTAAAACAAAACACGGTAGTAGTATTTTCATTTGTAAAGTTTTTACTTTTAGTGACTGTTTTCGAATCAGTAAAAGGCAAGTGAAATAAAGCAGTCCAATTACATGACGGATAAAAGGTATAATATGTAGGAACGCAGTAAAGATAAATGGTCAAGGGCAGTTGTGTTTTTCATGTCTGCAACATAAAGTGATCGATAAGAATCTGATAATCAGGCGCATCGGCGACTAAGACAGCAGGCCGAATCTCTTTTACTCAACGGCTCCGTCTTGGAAGGAAGAAACGCCCTTTTTCTCGAAAAAGGAATATATTTTACTTGCCAGACAGTTGTAAATTTTCCGGGAAAGTACATTAGCCTGGAATATTATAACATATGTTTGAAAAAAAAATATTGTTCGAAAATAATAAAAAGCGTAATTTTTAGGTCATATGACCAAGCTTTTCATCATTAAATTAACAAAAGTAAAATGAACCAATGAAAAGTTTTATTAACAAGTCACATGACCTGTTATGCTTACGTTACGCGCTGCGCGCCGCGCCTCGGATCACTTCCGGGTGCGCTAACGCGGCGTGTCATAAAACGCATTACGCGACAACGTAGGTCAAGAATATAGTCTAAATGTCTCCACCAACCAGCGTTCAGAACACAACCCCTTTCAGCAGTCCAAAAAGTTCTGTTAAATGACAACAGAGGGGACAGGCAACAAGAACCATCAGTCAAAGAGGGGAGGGCAAGTTCTTCTCTTCCGGGTCATGTTGGGGCGCTACCGGAACTGATCGAATTGGTAGTCTACAGTGTTTCTGGATGTTTCAGACTAAAGCTGGCGTCAGCATGAGACCACTACCATCTCGTAGCTCCGTCGTGGCCATTCCACGAGCAATCATGGCAGCCGCTCCCCACCAGAAGCCTGCGGGAGTCGGAGGCCCCCATGACTTTTGTAGAATCTTCACGGCTGAGGGGACGCTTTTCGAGAATGGGATCCAAGCCCTAGCAGACAAGCGTCCGAGTTCCAAGGTGTCCCAGGGCCATTTTAGTGGACCAGGCCCAAAACCGAAGAGCCGGCCGCCATTTTGAGAGTCCTGTGGCAGCCGCCTATCGCTGCACCGCTAGAGCGGGCGCATCTCAACTGCATGGTGAGCGAGACGCTGTAGTCGCAAGAGCGGGCGGAAAACAGCTGAATGGCGGAAGAGGCACAGTGTAGCAAAAGCGGGCGGAATGGCAACTAAAACGATAAAGGGGCGCCTCACTACAGCTTGTCTTCAGGTCAAACGGATTGTGGGACAAGGTCCAGAATTGAAGAGTCATCAAAAGGCAAAAAGTACCGCCGGACCCCGGGAGCCGGCCGCCTATGTCGGGGGCGATCTCAGGCTACACCAGTGCTATAAGACTTGGGGAGGGTGTCGGAGCCAAGCGTCTTCTCCGAGTCCATGGCCATCACAGCGCCCCTCAGGGGCCTCCGTCAAGCTGTTTAGGAAGGTAACATATCATATTGTTTTCTAATGCAGTCAGGTCCACAAACGACACTCACTTACTTTGAGAATAGTGAAGCTGCAGTAGGAGGAAATAAGCTTCAGACAGTGTTACAAGCGCTGCTCAGAACTCTTAACTATGGCACCCAACATCCAGAACTTATGCTATTTGAGAATGGTAGTGACATCGAAGCATCTCGGGGACCAAAACCATTAACGTACTTTCACGTATGAAAATCTTACTTGGGGAGGGGGCAGGAGCGAAGCGCCCCCTCCCAGTCAGCGCCACCACACCGTATGTTGAAAATCTGAAGCCATCGTTCTACAAAGTCAACCAAACTTGGATTGAAAAATCTAGAAAAATGTACAAACTGAAAACCAGTTTTGGTCTGCATAGCATCAGTAACAACGCTTGAGTCAGCTTTGTGTCAAGCCGCCATTTTGATTCAACAAAGCACAGGCATTGAAAAAGGCTGAAATTCAGAACTCTAAACTATGGCACCCAACATCCAGGAGCTTGCTATCCGGATCTTGGAGCCTTGTGGTGTTTTCGATCTATTCACACATCGGTCCACTACTGACATCATCTTATAAACCAACGTTATGTAAATAGTTTTTTAATAAAATGTTTTACCCTATTTCTTTGCTGGTGTGTTGTCTATATTTTTAATATTTGCATAGGGTTTGTCATTATTTTGTGCGGGATGGGTGATGGAGCCGAGCTGTCTTGCAGCCCTCATGGTGTGGAGCTCAGTTCATCTCACTATTTTCGTATTTCTCAAGAAGGGTTGTTCCTAATATTTCTATTTTAGCGAGGTCAAAAAGAGATCCAATTAGTGGCCTACTGATTTTGCTCGATTACTTTTATTTTTTTACACGATTTTTCACTATCTGCAAAGACTAAACAGAGTATTGCGACTTTGTGCTTGTTTGTAAATAGAGAATGATCCAAAGAGAACCAATTCTAAAACAGTAAATGCTTGGACAACAATCAATCAAATGGAGAGACAAGGAGGTACGACGGATTACAGCGGGGGTAAAGGCCTGCGTTAACTACCCTTCTGTATCTGCAAAGAGAGAGTACTAACAAAGGCAAAAGAGGGGAGGGGGGGGGCAGCGTTCAAAGCACATCAGCGTGCATAAATACGAAAATGTTTTTATCTATCACGTACTTGACATTTTAAAGCTTTTCATATTTGCTATTAAAAAACCAATGAAATTCACAGAAAAAACCATAGGTTATAGTGGATATATAGTTAGGAATTTGCATTTACAAAACCTTGAAAATTCAATGAAAAAACCATAGGTTATAGGCCATATATAGTTAGGAATTAGCATTTACAAAACCTTATTTTACTCGCATAAAACCATTGAAATTCCATATATAGTTAGCTAACTATAAGCGCTAACTATATATCGCGCACCCGCAATCCACTGCTGATGATGTCACATATTACATCATTCATGACATGGTCAGTGACATCACTGATGACATCACTGATGACATCTCAAATGACATCACTGATGACAACTCAAATGATATCAATGATGACATCTCAAATGACATCACTGATGACAACTCAAATGACATCACTGATGACATCTCATTTGTCATCACTGATCACATCACTCATGTGATAATACAATGAACCTCTTCAGACTCTAATATAACCTTACATACACTCAGTATAAACAGACACTCACAGACTGTCACTCATCCATGGACTTACTCACACACCTAGTCAGTCATGCAAAGAATCAATCACACCTCCATTTCCTCAACTATACAGTTATACACATCTTACTTATTCAAACATATAATAACACATATTTACTCTCTTATATAATCCCTGATACAAGCTCACAGTGATCGATACAGCCACTCACACATTCACTGGCTCTTATGCACAGTTATTTATATATGTCAACTCTCACATGTATTGTGTTTTACATACGTACTTACTTGCACATGTAGCAATGAGAAATCCATTCACTCACCAACACACCCATGCACAGTCAACCGCTCATATAGCTGTTTCCACATGCACTCTTGAACTCATACTCCTAGTGAATCAACTGCTTACACATCTATGCACAGAGTCACGCACCTCCCAGCCACCCACACACACACTCAGCCTCCCATTCAAATATTTGGGCAACCAATCAATAACCCATATGGCTACTCTTATAGCTACTGATCAACACAAGCAGCAGTTTACACAACAACAAACATACTGATGCACGAATTAAGACAGTTTAGTCACTAACCCATGCACTCAGTGAGACACATTTAATCACTCACTCATACAGTCAGTCATGCACCTACTAAATTCTTCATCCAGACACTTATACATCCACTCATTCTTCAATATGTGAAACATATTTTAACTTTACAGAAACATACAGTCACTGGATGTTGTAATCAGTGATGTCATCAGTGATGTCACTGACCATGTCATGAATGATGTAATATGTGACATCATCAGCAGTGGATTGCGGGTGCGCGATATATAGTTAGCGCTTATAGTTAGCTAACTATATATGGAATTTCAATGGTTTTATGCGAGTAAAATAAGGTTTTGTAAATGCTAATTCCTAACTATATATGGCCTATAACCTATGGTTTTTTCATTGAATATATATATATATATATATATATATGCAAATTCCTAACTATATATCCACTATAACCTATGGTTTTTTCTGTGAATATATATATATATATATATATTCACAGAAAAAACCATAGGTTATAGTGGATATATAGTTAGGAATTTGCATTTACAAAACCTTGAAAATTCAATGAAAAAACCATTGGTTTTAGGCCATATATAGTTAGGGATTTGCATTTACAAAACCTTATTTTACTCGCATAAAACCATTGAAATTCCATATATAGTTATAAGCGCTAACTATATATCGCGCACCCGCAATCCACTGCTGATGATGTCACATATTACATCATTCATGACATGGTTAGTGACATCACTGATGACATCACTGACATCACTGATGACATCTCAAATGACATCATCCAGTGACTGTATGTTTCTGTAAAGTTAAAATATCTCTTACATATTGAAGAATGAGTGGATATATAAGTGTCTGGATGAAGGATTTAGTAGGTGCATGACTGACTATATGAGTGAGTGATTAAATGTGTCTCACTGAGTGCATGGGTTAATGACTAAACTGTCTCAATTTGTGCATCATTATGTCTGTTGTTCTGTAAACGGTTCCATGTGTTGATAAGTAGCTATATGAGTAACTATATGGGTTATTGATTGGTTGCCCAAGTATTTGTATGGGATACTGAGTGAGTGTGTGTGGGTAGCTGGGAGGTGTGTGACTCTGTGCATAGATGTGTGAGCAGTTGATTCACTAGATGTATGGTTTCAAAAGTGCATGTGGAAACAGCTGTATGGGCGGTTGACTGTGTGCATGAGTGTATTGGTGAGTGAATGGATATCTCAGTGCTACATGTCAAAGTAAGTACATATGTAAAACACAGTACATGTGAGAGTTGACATATATAAATAACTGTGCATAAGAGCCAGTGAATGTGTGAGTGGCTGTATGGATCATTGTGAACTTGTATCAGGGATTGTATAAGAGAGTAAATATGTGTTAGTATATGTTTGAATAAGTAAAGTTTGTATAACTGTATATTTGAGGAAATGGAGGTGTGATTGATTCTTTGCATGACTGACTAGGTGTGTGAGTAACTCCATGGATGAGTGACAGTCTGTGAGTGTCTGTTTACACTGATTGTATCTAAGGTTATATTAGAGTCTGAAGAGGTTCATCGTATTATCACATGAATGATATCATCAGTGATGTTATCAGTCATGTCAAATGAGATGTTTTCAGTGATGTCATCAGTGATGTCATTTGAGATGTCATCAGTGATGTCATCAGTGATGTCACTAACCATGTCATGAATGATGTAATATGTGACATCATCAGCAGTGGATTGCGGGTGCGCGATATATAGTTAGCGCTTATAACTATATATGGAATTTCAATGGTTTTATGCGAGTAAAATAAGGTTTTGTAAATGCAAATCCCTAACTATATATGGCCTAAAACCAATGGTTTTTTCATTGAATTTTCAAGGTTTTGTAAATGCAAATTCCTAACTATATATCCACTATAACCTATGGTTTTTTCTGTGAATTTCATTGGTTTTTTAATAGCAAATATGAAAAGCTTAAAAATGTCAAGTACGTGATAAATAAAAACATTTTCGTATTTATGCACGCTGATGTGCTTTGAACGCTGCACCCCCCCCCCCTCCCCTCTTTTGTCTTAGTAGTACTCTCTCTTTGCAGATACTGAAGGGTAGTTAACGCAGGCCTTTACCCCCGTTGTAATCCGTCGTGGCTGCTTGTCTCTCGATTTGATTGATTGTTGTCCAAGCATTTACTGTTTTAGAATTGGTTCTCTTTGGATCATTCTCTATTTACAAACAAGCACAAAGTCGCAATACTCTGTTTAGTCTTTGCAGATAGTGAAAAATCGTGTAAAAAAAATAAAAGTAATCGAGCAAAATCAGTAGGCCACTAATTGGATCTCTTTTTGACCTCGCTAAAATAGAAATATTAGGAACAACCCTTCATGAGAAATACGAAAATAGTGAGATGAACTGAGCTCCACACCATGAGGGCTGCAAGACAGCTCGGCTCCATCACCCATCCTGCACAAAATAACGACAAACCGTATGCAAATATTAAAAATATAGACAACACACCAGCAAAGAAACAGGGTAAAACATTTTATTAAAAAACTATTTACATAACGTTGGTTTATAAGATGATGTCAGTAGTGGACCGATGTGTGAATAGATCGAAAGCAGCACAAGGCTCCAAGATCCGGATGGCAAGCTCCTGGATGTTGGGTGCCATAGTTTAGAGTTCTGAATTTGAGCCTTTTTGAATGTCTGTGCTTTGTTGAATCAAATTTGCGGCTTGACACAAAGCTGACTCAAGCGTTGCTACTGATGCTATGCAGACCAAAACTGGTTTTCAGTTTGTAAATTTTTCTAGATTTTTAATCCAAGTTTGGTTGACTTTGTAGAACGATGGCTTCAAATTTTCAACATACGGTGTGGTGGCGCTGACTGGGAGGGGGCGCTTCGCTCCTGCCCCCTCCCCAAGTAAGATTTTCATACGTGAAAGTACGTTAATGGTTTTGGTCCCTGAGATGCTTCGATGTCACTGCCATTCTCAAATAGCATAAGTTCTGGATGTTGGGTGCCATAGTTAAGAGTTCTGAGCAGCGCTTGTAACACTGTCTGAAGCTTATTTCCACCTACTGCAGCTTCACTATTCTCAAAGTAAGTGAGTGTCGTTTGTGGACCTGACTGCATTAGAAAACAATGTGATATGTTACCTTCCTAAACAGCTTGACGGAGGCCCCTGAGGGGCGGTGTGATGGCCATGGACTCGGAGAAGACGCTTGGCTCCGACACCCTCCCCAAGTCTTATAGCACTGGTGTAGCCTGAGATTGCCCCCGACATAGGCGGCCGGCTCCCGGGATCCGGCGGAACTTTTTGCCTTTTGATGACTCTTCAATTCTGAACCTTGTCCCATCCAGCTGAGTTGCGCCCACTCTTGCGGCTACAGCGTCTTGCCCACCATCCAGCTGAATTGCGCCCACTCTTGCGGTGCAGCGATAGGCGACTGCCACAGGACTCTCAAAATGGCGGCCGGCTCTTCGGTTTTGGGCCTGGTCCACTAAAATGGCCCTGGGACACCTTTGAACTCGGACGCTTCCCTGATAGGGCTTGGGTCCCATTCTCGAAAAGCGTCCCCTCAGCCGTGAAGATTCTACAAAAGTCTTGGGGGCCTCCGACTCCCGCAGGCTTCTGGTGGGGAGCGGCTGCCATGATTGCTCGTGGAATGGCCACGACGGAGCTACGAGATGGTAGTGGTCTCATGCTGACGCCAGCTTTAGTCTGAAACATCCAGAAACACTGTAGACTACCAATTCGATCAGTTCCGGTAGCGCCCCAACATGACCCGAAAGAGAAGAACTTGCCCTCCCCTCTTTGACTGATGGTTCTTGTTGCCTGTCCCCTCTGTTGTCATTTAACAGAACTTTTTGGACTGCTGAAAGGAGTTGTGTTCCGAACGCTGGTTGGTGGAGACATTTTGACTATATTCTTGACCTACGTTGTCGCGTAATGCGTTATATGACACGCCGCGTTACCGCACCCGGAAGTGATCCACGGCGCGGCGCGCAGCGCGCAACGTAAGCATAAAAGGACATGTGACTTGTTAATAAAACTTTTCATTGGTTCATTTTACTTTTGTTAATTTAATGATGAAAAGCTTGGTCATATGACCTAAAAATTACGCTTTTTATTGTTTTCGAACAATATTTTTTTTTCAAACATATGTTATAATATTCCAGGCTAATGTACTTTCCCGGAAAATTTACAACTGTCTTGTAAGTAAAATATATTCCTTTTTCGAGAAAAAGGGCGTTTCTTCCTTCCATAACGGAGCCGTTGAGTAAAAGAGATTCGGCCTGCTATCTTAGTCGCTGATACGCCTGATTATCAGATTCTTATCGATCACTTTATATTGCAGACATGAAAAACACAACTGCCCTTAAGCATTTATCTTTACTGCGTTCCTACATATTATACCTTTTATCCGTCATGTAATTGGACTGCTTTATTTCACTTGCCTTTACTGATTCGAAAACAGTGACTAAAAGTAAAAACTTTACCAATGTAAATACTACTACCGTGTTTTGTTTTAAAAACCTTTATTGTGAAAATGTCAGTATACAAATACGGGCCTATAACCACGTGGGCCGGCCACGGAGCAAACTGAAATCGTATATGATGAGGAGACATTTACACTGTAGAAGAACGTAACGAGCGGGCCATTAGGTTGCAAGAACAAAGGTGTCTAACAGTTGCGGAATCGGTGGACGTACATTTTGTAATTAAAATACGATACAGCCACTTACAATAACATTTTCTAGATATACATTTGCGGGCAAGGAGTTACGAGTCCCATTTATACCGGCGCCATTTTGGGCGAGGCCGGGCAGGTCCAAGATATAGTCAAAATGTCTCCACCAACCATCGGCCAGACCAGAACCCCTTTCGGCCCTTTATGCTACAAGATGGTGTCTTCCATTCAGAAAATAGTGTTGGCAGCATTTTGAAAGGAAACAGAAACAGCCATTCTCCTAGTGAGTTTCACATTGTTACATTTAGGAAGAATGTTGAAGAGTAGTATGTGGAAAATCTGAAGCCATTTTTCTACAAACTCTCAATCAGACTTGGATGGAAAAAAAAAACCTGAAGAATGTACAAACTGAAAACTAATTTTTGTCTGTATAGCATCAACAGTAACGCTTGAGTCAGCTTTGTGTCAAGCCGCCATTTTCATTCAATCAATAGCGTCCCGCTGCACACATTCAGGTACCTGGTCGTGTCTTCAGATGAAACGGATTGTAGGAAAAGAAGCAGAAAGGAAAAGGAAAAAAGTTCCGCCGCACCTCGGGAGCCGGCCGCCTATGTCATGTGCCACCTTTGGCCACACCAGGGCAATAGTGAAGCTGCAGCAGGTGCAAATAAGCTTCAGACAGTCTTACAAGCACTGCTCAGAACTCTCAACTGAGGCACTCAACATCCAGGACTTGCCATTCGGATCTTGGCGCCTTGTGCTGGTTCCGACCTATTCACACATCAGTCCACTACTGACATCACCTCATAAGCCAACGGGGCACCCCACGCCGACTTTCGGCGCAGCATTGTAGGATGGTGTAATGGCTGGATTTTCTGAGTAGGTGGGATCAGCCCCCAGGGGCCCCTCCAACCCAGCCAGAACGTACTCACCTTCCCTCCTCAGGACCACCTATCCAGGCACCTGGTACCTACCTGAGGATGGGGAACTCGCAATGTACAAGCTCATATTATTAAGAACACCACTAAATCTATAGGGATACTAAGAATACTCACTGATTACTAGGGATATCCATACCCTACACCACACTTATTCACATCAGTTGGTCTCGCGGCCACCCTGACCCAGACCGTTCTACCCTAGGGCAGATATGACACACAATCCGGTGCGTCTACACACGGGCCTGCAGAACCCAATGCTCCCTTTTCCAAACTGTTCGCAATCCTGAGAAACTACACACTAGTTCAACCTCCTAGTGTTCTCACTTATTCAAGCCACAATCCAGTGGGTATACACACTGATCTCATACTCAGTGCTCTCACTAACGCCGCATATCAACGACGACCACATTCCTATGAACACCTATACATATATATATATATATTGGGAAGTCTCTTCACTAAGGGTCTGCTACTACAATATTATTATGGGATGGTGTACTAACTTAGTCCCTTGGTTGCAAGTCTCCTCTCTCCCTCACTATTACTTACCTGATCAGGGGTAGCATCTGTTCAAACAGTAATACTTACCAGGAAAGATTATCCTTACTGTATGAGGACAAAGATATACACACTATGTGACTGAGTTATTTCTTGATTTAAGCGCTCCTACCCCCCTTTTGATCCATCAGTGGCTCAACAGCAACTGGCTTGAAGCCAGGATAACTTTATCATAAAAGAACTCATGCACACTAATTCACTAATTAATGGGGTCATTTATTATTAGTACAATATAAACCTTTACACAGAACTGACAAAGACTATAGGTAGAACACACCGCTTGAAAGAGAAGGATTAAACATAACAGGAACACTCCGCTGAAAGGGAAAAGATTAGACATAAAGTGTAAGTGTAACTAATGTGATGAAAACAATATCACCTGATTAGTGTGAAGTCTTGTTCTAGCTGTCATCTGGGTTCCTCTCTCGTCTGTGCCTTGGCTCATCTCAGACTCTCTCTCTCTCCTGCACTCTTGGGTACACCTCTGCGCTGATCGCTCTGTCTCTGGACTCCTCTCCCCCACACGGACTGTCTCCACCTTCTATCTTCAATCTTAATGGTTCCTGCCGCTCTGATCACCGTTCATTCCACTAGCTTATTCACTCTGTCTCTGCGCCAATGTCCAATTAACTCCATCTGCTCCCATAGGTTAGTCCACGATCTCTCCTCCGTCTCTTCTAAAAGGCATTACTTCAGACTCCAGCTATTCACACCTCCTCCTGATAAGCAACTGCTTCTGACTGCTTCCTTCAGTTCCAGCTCACTATTCAACTCAGCTCTTCTCCAGCTTGAACCCTCTCTGCTTGACTCCCTCTGCTCGACTCTCTGGCTGACTGACTCTCTGCTTGACTGACTGACTCCGCCTCTGCACTTCACTGATATAGAATGCTGTTTCCTCATGGAAAGTTCCAGCCATCAGCCTGCCGCCCACCAGGTCTCTGCATCACCTCGCATCAAGGACACACACCCAGCCGGCCGGCCTTTTGTTGTGTCTTCTACACAGAGAATAATACAGCCTACCGATAAGGGCTGGCCCAGACCGGTTCTCTCCAAGTGAAAAACAGCCTTAACTATAAACTTTGCCTTTGCCCTGAAAAGCCTCTCAGCTTCATCAAGATGGAGTCCCTCTAGCTCTAGGCCTGTAGGCCTGAAAGGGGTGAAATGCTCCTTAGCTCTGTCAGAATACCTACATAAACCATACCAAAGTGTCTAATATGTCAAAGCCAATAGGCAATAGACAGGTTAAAGTCAAGAATAAAGGCATATTAAGCAGCTATCCTCTTCTAGGTCTGGAAAAAAGGGCTTAAAAGGGCCAACACAGGCTAAGAATACCTATACTAGATGCGAGCAAGATTAATGATCTATATCACTGCTAAATAAAGCCAAAAACTCTGCCAAAACATTCCACCCTTAGATCCTTATCTTGCGAGCATCAATAAACAACAACAACCATCAAAACAAACATCAACATAATCTATCCAACATAGGCTAAGAATACCTATCCTAGATGTGAGCAAGATTAAGATCTATATCACTGCTAAATATCTCTGCCATCCACCCTTAGATCCTTATCTTGCGAACATCTTATAAACAATAACATCTAGATAAACAAACATCAACACAATCTATCAACAAATCAAAACCTAAAAAACTCCCTAAAAAGAATGACAACTTAAGAAAATTCCACCTGAAACTCAATTGTAGGGAATACAAACCTAAAAACAAATCAAAGCACCCTTGACTTGAATGCTGAAATTGGATCTGATAACAAAAGAAACTAACCAAAGCATCCTCAAACTAAATGTGCCTCAACTTCTAATGATAACTGGTGAAATCTAGTGATGTAGGGACTTATGTGTTGAATGAAAACAGCAAGGGGCCTAAATGGGGCCTACTTCGGACAACTTAAGGCTAAATGAGGCCTACCTACTATTGTCAACTTAAGAACTAAATGTGTTTCAACTCCTAATGAGAAAACAAGAAAGGGCCTAAATGAGCCCTACATACTATAGGCAACTTAAGCTAATGATGACTCATGAAACTATTGGTGTAGGGGCTAGTATGTGAGATGAAAATAACAATAGGCCTAAATGAGGCCTACCTGCTGACATTTGTCAATTTAAAGTGAAATCTGAGAAATAAACATGACAAACTGTGTCAAGGTTTGGGCAAACATTAATACATAATCATACTAAAAGACACACCACCCAGAACAATCCAAATTTTAAGGTAACCACCCTTTGATCAATCAAGGTGAAAATGTAAGAACAGTAAAAAAAAAAACAACCCCATTTCTACAAGATAGCTGGTGTAACACCAGGCCAAGAACATCCATTTTAAATCACATTGTGGAACACATGTGGGCACCACCATTCAAAAAAAAAGTCCTTCATTGGCAAAAACTGTTTTGAAGAAAACAGAAAAACTATAATAGGTGACATGTTTTTTGCTTTAAAAAGTGGGGCCTGCTTGTCCAAGGGATTATTCATCAAATCCTTTTATAATACTGTTACAAATAAAACATGTTAGGGTTTTTTGTTTTTTTAAAAGTGGGGCCTGCTCGTAGTGATGTCAACAAAAAAATGCAGGCTAAGGAATTAAATAACTTAGTCCAAAAGTCTTCAGTGTAGGCCACCACCCTGCATCCTCGGTATCCGGACACTTCCCCCAATGCGGCCATCCATCACCCTTCCGGTCTGGTCTGGTCTGGTCTGGTCTTGTTCCATCATCCAAAAATAATAAACTAAAATAAAAACATGAAAGTAAAAAGCTAAAACAAAAAAAAAGAAGTGGAAGGGGGAGGGACCCACGCACAACCACAACTTCAGCAATCCTAGAAACAAGAGAACAAGTATCATTATTCTTGCAAAATAAAATTTTCCATTTAAAAAGCACCCCGGGTGCCTTTCATTATTGAAAAGAAAATATCCTAATTAATTAAAACATTCAAAATTTAACTTTTAATAACATTGTGCAGGGCCTAACATACCCTAATCCTCCCTAAGCCAGCCCCTCCCTTCAGAGCAGGAGCCACGCTACAGTGTGAAGCTACTTGAACTGCAATATGATGAGCCTCTCTAAACCAGCCCCTCCCTTACATAAACAAGCCATCCGCGGAAGAAAATTGGATTATAGCCTATCATAACGAACAGGGACGTGATCGAAACTTGCAGAGCAAAGGAAAAATAAACTCGTCTGCACAAACCAGCTGGTCTGCCAAGGTCGACAAACAAATTCCTTGCCTGTTCTCATGCCTTATTTTCTAACTAACGGAAGCTAGTATTTAAAAAAAAACAATTCTGTTACAGTGTACTGCCAATTAAAAAGCTCCAGTTTTTTTTAAAAAAGACTTTTGTCCAACTAATTCAGCTAAAGGCAAGACACCTAAAATATGGGCACTTATTTAGAAAGGGGCAACTACCTTTTGCACACAAGATTATACATTCTGCATTTGGGAAAAAAACGAATGAACATGGTCCATTGTAAAAGAGAAATAATTTGTAAAACAACATAAAATGCAGATACATTTCAACATTGTATTTAATTTAAGGTTTTGCTGACACATTTATAAAAGCATACATTTTAATTTACATTTGGGAAAATAATAATGTTACATTTTAACACTTTTTTCTTTCAAAGGCACATGGTTGCCTTCCACTAATTAAAAGCACATGTTATCATGCACTGTCGGGCAAGATTCATTATACTGAACCTATCATTATTGCAACCAGCACATTCCTGTCTAGATGGAAACCCCTCACAGAAATAATTAATGAAAACAGCTCCGTAGCGTGCACTCTAACGGGCCATCTTTTTAACATTTCACTCATTTTAAAAGAACACAGCTTTCTCCGTAATCCGACTGGTTGATTTATAACCACATCAGTTCCAAGGCAAACCCACACAAATTCGTAGACGCATTTCAAAAAGAATGTGAAATGAACAGAACCCTTCGCAAAACACAAGATGGTACCTTTCCGTCAAGAAACTGACAAAACGCATAGGCAGACCAAGGAATCAAAAAAAAGTCAAAATCAAACCATCAAATAATCCACTGACTTTTATAGTCAGGTCAGATAACCATGCATGTTGACAGCATGTAAAAAATAAAGACTGCCATCTCAACTCAAGATATTAACCCTTTGGCAGCTCAAGCAGAATCATTTCCCAACGTCCATTTATACATGGGAAAATCATGATCACATTTCTTCACGTTTACAGATGACACGTACACATATTTTCAAAAACGTTATCCCCAAGCACCCGAGAGAGATCCAGCTCTCTCCTGCCAAACGTAATGATAACATGCCCTGTCCAAGCTATGACCACATGGCGCTATTCACAAGCCATATTTACAAGACAAGCTTTTCACAAACAATATATCCAAGGCGCAATGCACAAGGAACACAGCAGATCAACATGAGAACATGCACCTCACAAGCCACAATAATATGGCGCTATTCACAAGCCATATTTACAAGGAGCTATATTCAAAGAACTTCACAAATCATAGAACAATGAACACATTTCACATTGCACAGCATAAGCAGATGCAGCAAGCAATTTAATGGGCAATTTAAAAGCATTTTTTACACACATTTATACAATTGGACCATCACATAGATGTAACTGGCTTCCTCATGTAATGCCATCCTTCAACTCTGACAGTTTAAACACCAAGATGAAAACCATTCCTTCCACCCTGAATAAACCAAATGCCATGATGTAATGCAATCTCCTCACGCTGCAACTGTTCAAGCCCTTATGTCTAACAAGCTACATAAACTGCAACATTACGCCAGATGGAACCAGCGTTCAGGGCACTCCCTCAGAACACATGGGAAACAATCTAAGCACATGGCCAGGCACACAGGCTTCGTAAACTGTCCGACTACGCCAGAATGTAATGGCTGGATTTTCTGAGTAGGTGGGATCAGCCCCCAGGGGCCCCTCCAACCCAGCCAGAACGTACTCACCTTCCCTCCTCAGGACCACCTATCCAGGCACCTGGTACCTACCTGAGGATGGGGAACTCGCAATGTACAAGCTCATATTATTAAGAACACCACTAAATCTATAGGGATACTAAGAATACTCACTGATTACTAGGGATATCCATACCCTACACCACACTTATTCACATCAGTTGGTCTCGCGGCCACCCTGACCCAGACCGTTCTACCCTAGGGCAGATATGACACACAATCCGGTGCGTCTACACACGGGCCTGCAGAACCCAATGCTCCCTTTTCCAAACTGTTCGCAATCCTGCGAAACTACACACTAGTTCAACCTCCTAGTGTTCTCACTTATTCAAGCCACAATCCAGTGGGTATACACACTGATCTCATACTCAGTGCTCTCACTAACGCCGCATATCAACGACGACCACATTCCTATGAACACCTATACATATATATATATATATTGGGAAGTCTCTTCACTAAGGGTCTGCTACTACAATAATATTATGGGATGGTGTACTAACTTAGTCCCTTGGTTGCAAGTCTCCTCTCTCCCTCACTATTACTTACCTGATCAGGGGTAGCATCTGTTCAAACAGTAATACTTACCAGGAAAGATTATCCTTACTGTATGAGGACAAAGATATACACACTATGTGACTGAGTTATTTCTTGATTTAAGCGCTCCTACCCCCCTTTTGATCCATCAGTGGCTCAACAGCAACTGGCTTGAAGCCAGGATAACTTTATCATAAAAGAACTCATGCACACTAATTCACTAATTAATGGGGTCATTTATTATTAGTACAATATAAACCTTTACACAGAACTGACAAAGACTATAGGTAGAACACACCGCTTGAAAGAGAAGGATTAAACATAACAGGAACACTCCGCTGAAAGGGAAAAGATTAGACATAAAGTGTAAGTGTAACTAATGTGATGAAAACAATATCACCTGATTAGTGTGAAGTCTTGTTCTAGCTGTCATCTGGGTTCCTCTCTCGTCTGTGCCTTGGCTCATCTCAGACTCTCTCTCTCTCCTGCACTCTTGGGTACACCTCTGCGCTGATCGCTCTGTCTCTGGACTCCTCTCCCCCACACGGACTGTCTCCACCTTCTATCTTCAATCTTAATGGTTCCTGCCGCTCTGATCACCGTTCATTCCACTAGCTTATTCACTCTGTCTCTGCGCCAATGTCCAATTAACTCCATCTGCTCCCATAGGTTAGTCCACGATCTCTCCTCCGTCTCTTCTAAAAGGCATTACTTCAGACTCCAGCTATTCACACCTCCTCCTGATAAGCAACTGCTTCTGACTGCTTCCTTCAGTTCCAGCTCACTATTCAACTCAGCTCTTCTCCAGCTTGAACCCTCTCTGCTTGACTCCCTCTGCTCGACTCTCTGGCTGACTGACTCTCTGCTTGACTGACTGACTCCGCCTCTGCACTTCACTGATATAGAATGCTGTTTCCTCATGGAAAGTTCCAGCCATCAGCCTGCCGCCCACCAGGTCTCTGCATCACCTCGCATCAAGGACACACACCCAGCCGGCCGGCCTTTTGTTGTGTCTTCTACACAGAGAATAATACAGCCTACCGATAAGGGCTGGCCCAGACCGGTTCTCTCCAAGTGAAAAACAGCCTTAACTATAAACTTTGCCTTTGCCCTGAAAAGCCTCTCAGCTTCATCAAGATGGAGTCCCTCTAGCTCTAGGCCTGTAGGCCTGAAAGGGGTGAAATGCTCCTTAGCTCTGTCAGAATACCTACATAAACCATACCAAAGTGTCTAATATGTCAAAGCCAATAGGCAATAGACAGGTTAAAGTCAAGAATAAAGGCATATTAAGCAGCTATCCTCTTCTAGGTCTGGAAAAAAGGGCTTAAAAGGGCCAACACAGGCTAAGAATACCTATACTAGATGCGAGCAAGATTAATGATCTATATCACTGCTAAATAAAGCTAAAAACTCTGCCATAACAGATGGCCACACCAGTGCGGCCACTTGCTGGACACCACCTCGGTGCCATCCGGATCTCGGCGCGTTCGAGTCACTGTGCCGGAAGAGTGACCGGAACTCAGCTGAACACGCCATCTTTCGGCGCAGCATTGTAGGATGGCCACACCAGTGCGGCAATTTGCTGGACACCACCTCGGTGCCATCCGGATCTCGGCGCGTTTGAGTCACTGTACCGCAACAGTGACCGCAACTCAGCTGGACACGCCGTCTTTCGGCGCAGCATTGTAGGATGGCCACACCAGTGCGGCAATTTGCTGGACACCACCTCGGTGCCATCCGAATCTCGGCGCGTTCGAGTCACTGTACCGCAACAGTGACCGCAACTCAGCTGGACACGCCGTCTTTCGGCGCAGCATTGTAGGATGGCCACACCAGTGCGGCAATTTGCTGGACACCACCTCGGTGCCATCCGAATCTCGTCGCGTTGTGCTGCCTTCAGCCTATTCGCACATCGGTCCGCTACTGACGCCGCCTCACGTGCCAACGGATTTTCTACGCTTTTTGTAGCCCTATGCCGCATAACAGGTCATGTGACTTGTTTATAAAACTTTTCATTGGTTCATTTTACTTTTGGTTTCCTAAAGATGGAAGGCTTGGTCATATGACCTAAAAATAACACTTTTCATTGGTTTAGAACATTTTTTTTTCCCAAACGATGAAAGCCCCACCTTGTTTCTGGATCATTCAGACTGAAGCTGGCGTCAGCATGAGAGCACCACCATCTCGTGGCTCCGTCATGGTCATTCCGCGAGCAATCATGGCAGCCGCTCCCCACCGGAAGCCTGCGGGAGTCGGGGGCCCCCAAGACTTTTGTAGAATCTTCACGGCTGAGGGGACGCTTTTCGAGAATGGAGCCCAAGCCCTAGCAGGCAAGCGTCCGAGTTCCAAGGTGTCCCAGGGCCATTTCAGTGGACCAGGCCCAAAACCGAGGAGCCGTCCGCCATTTTAAGAGCCATGTGGCAGCCGCCTATCGCTGCACTGCAAGAGTGGGAGCAACTCAACAACATGGTGAGCGAGACGCTGTAGCCGCAAGAGCGGGCGCAACTCAGCTAGATGGCCGCCACCTGGGGAGGCCCGTTCACGCCGCCTCCCCCACGCCCGGGCCGCCGCACGCCAATTTTCGGAGAAGCATTGTAGGATACCAAAACCAGTGCGGCAGTTTACTGGACATCACCTGGGTGCCTGTCGTACATGTTGTGTCAGCCATGTGACACTGGACACAGTCCCATCAACATCTCAATGCGTTCTGCTGCCTTGGGACTATTCGCACAACAGACCGCTACTGACGAGGCCTCCCCCCGCACCACCCGGGAAGCCCCACGCTTTTCTGTGCTGCATTGTAGGATCCCAAAACCAGTGCGGCACCCAGGCGACATCACCTGGGTGCCGTCCAGAACTCTGCAAGTTGTGCTGCCTTGGGACTATTCGCACAAAAGACCGCTACTGACGAGGCCTCCCCCCGCACCACCCGGGAAGCCCCACGCTTTTCTGTGCTGCATTGTAGGATCCCAAAACCAGTGCGGCACCCAGGCGACATCACCTGGGTGCCGTCCAGAACTCTGCAAGTTGTGCTGCCTTGGGACTATTCGCACAAAAGACAGCTTCTAACCATTGTTGCTTTTTGTGTTGAAAAATGTTTAAATGTTTTTAGTTTTTGTTCCGTTCGTTATAGTTAATAGTTAATAAAGTTTTATAATCTTACTTTGTTGGAGTGTTATCTATTTTTTTTAAAACGGGTGAATGGGGCCTTGAATCGGGTTATTGTCATGTGTGGGCTTTGGAAGTGTGCTGCTGCAGGATCGGACATTTCAAACTCAAATGCACGTTCTTTTTCTTACCTTTCCGAAGCATGCAGCGCAATAGCAGGCAGAGAAAGGGTGATGCACGTGTTGAACACTACCTGACCTGGCAAGTTGCTGGCAGTGCCCCCCGCCCGCTCCTAAAAGAGGGCACACACACACCGCCGCCCCGAGTACTTCACAAATCTTTAAAAGCCCATGCGCTTGTTCATGAGGCTTAAATGGTTTATCACCTCTTCTAGAACCCCTGCATCGACCCTCTGACGTTTCCTGGAAAAATTACCATGTAACACAATACCAAGCCCTGTCAGCTGAAACCCCCAAGGAATCGTGGGGCATATTATCAAGGGGGTTTATCTCCGCTTTTTTGGCTTTAAAAGCCATGAAAGCGGAGATAAAATTATCTCCCTATTACCAAGCTGTCGCTAACACCAGTTAGTGACAGCTAAAAGGAGATAGCGACCATCTTGGGCCCCGCTTTGCATGTCAGTGATACTTATCACTAATGACATGCAAAGTGGCGTACCAAGATGTTAGCGACTGGAAACAGTCCCTAACATCGCTATCTTCTATTACCAACTTTTGGAGATATTCGCGCTAAGCGCGAATATCTCCAAAATCTAACACCTGCCCTGAGCAGTTCTTAGCCATGTTATCCAATGGGAGGTGGATAACATGGCTAAGAGCATTTGCTCGATAATACATGAATATCGCTGACTTTTCTGCGATAATAGCAAGGTTTATCTGCGATAAAAATCGCCGATGTGCGGCGATAATTTTTGTCTCTAAACAAGTTAGAGACAAAAATTATCGCTAGTTGTTCGTAATATGCCCCCGGGTTTTTGCTTGCAGAAATCGGGAGGCGGGAGACTAGCACTGAAATCAGTAGTCACACGCCTGAATCAGGAGGGTTGGCATGTCTGAATTCTCTACAGCTGGGGCCATAAACTACATCCGCAGGGGTAGGTGATAGCCTGGGACCAGCCTGGCATCTAAAATGGCTGCCGTGCACGACAAAATTGTGGCATTGGAAAAAAGGCAAGATGGCGCAGCCGCTGGAAGAGATGTATCAACATATATGAGCCTCCTCAGCCACCCTCAGGAAACATAGGGGATTAGGATACGTCTCCCGCACCCCCTTATACCTAGTAATTTAATTAACGAAGCACAAAATGGCGAATTCCCGTTTCGCTACCAGTTTGCGGCCCAGTTCGCGGCCCGTGAAGCGCTTCTACCGTGAAAAATCATTTTTTTTTTCTTTTCCCCACGGGACCCTTTAATAACCCCAACAACATTCCTAGGGGGTCAAGAGGGGGATACCTTGCCCCCTTTCATTAAATTCCCCCTTAGTTTTTCACCTCTTCTTCTCTCTCGATCCTACCGAGAGACAAGATGGCGGCCGCTCCGGACTGTCACGCAGCAAAATAAAAAAAAGCTCACGCACAGCCGCTGAAAGAGATGTATCAACATATATCAGCCTCCTCAGCCACCCTCAGGAAACATAGGGGATTAGGATACGTCTCCCGCACCCCCTTATACCTAGTAATTTAATTAACGAAGCACAAAATGGCGAATTCCCGTTTCGCTACCAGTTTGCGGCCCAGTTCGCGGCCCGTGAATCGCTTCTACCGTGAAAAATCATTTTTTTTTCCTTTTCCCCACGGGACCCTTTAATAACCCCAACAACATTCCTAGGGGGTCAAGAGGGGGATACCTTGCCCCCTTTCATTAAATTCCCCTTTCGTTTTTCACCTCTTCTTCTCTCTCGATCCTACCGAGAGACAAGATGGCGGCCGCTCCGGACTGTTTAGAATGTTGACAGACACCGGAGAGCCAATCAGCTTTCTGCGCGCAAAGTTCCGATAAGCGAAAAGTAAGCGGACCGGATCGCTGCCCGGAGCGCTGTTACAGATATATATCTTGATTTAAACGTTAATTTCTCAAAATCCACTGAAGCACATATATTGAGACCTAGCAAAGGCACATCGGGCTACCAGTCCCTACAATTTTGCCAAGTTTCGTGCAAATCCATTCAGCCGTTCGAGCTAAAAGTGAGGCCAACCGCCCTATGGAAAACTCAATGTAAAAAATGCGTTTTGGGACCCCCCTTTTTTCTCAGCCCCCCCTTGACGAAACCCCACCAAATTTCCAGGGGCTGCTCAGAAACAAAATGTGCCATTTTCCTGAAAATTTCAGCCGATTCCGTCCACAAACGCCAAAGTTATTAGACATAGAATTTTCAGAAATCCCATAGGGAATAAATCCTAACTATATATACCTACTGGCGATAGCCAGTAGGTAATATATATATATATATATATATATATATATATATGAAGGTTCACAAGTACCCAAGGGTGCGGGGCGCACTCTACATCAGCGCGTTCAAATTGGGGCAAGAAACAGGAACATCCAACGTCAGCAGTGCCTGGCGCGTTTCGGGCTACGCCCTTCTTCTGAGGCTCTCTGCACACTCAATGACTGCCGCCAAAAGGACTCCAGAAATACTCCCACTTTTATTCCAAAATGACACTCAGGTGAGTAAATGTACATGCTAAGCATTCTGGGACTGGTAGTCCTTGATATGAAACCCCAGTGGGCTGGAAGCAGACATCAAGTGAAATAAGTTCGAATTCACGGGTGCTTCTGCTCAGTTCTCACCCTTTCCAGTTGACGCCAGATGAATCTGCCACACTGATCAACACACCAGCAGGCGGAACCGCCAGAAATCCACGGTGGTGCGCCCCCCGGCCGGGTCGACCGGAATATATGAAGGTTCACAAGTACCCAAGGGTGCGGGGCGCACTCTACATCAGCGCGTTCAAATTGGGGCAAGAAACAGGAACATCCAACGTCAGCAGTGCCTGACGCGTTTCGGGCTACGCCCTTCTTCTGAGGCTCTCTGCACACTCAATGACTGCCGCCAAAAGGACTCCAGAAATACTCCCACTTTTATTCCAAAATGACACTCAGGTGAGTAAATGTACATGCTAAGCATTCTGGGACTGGTAGTCCTTGATATGAAACCCCAGTGGGCTGGAAGCAGACATCAAGTGAAATAAGTTCGAATTCACGGGTGCTTCTGCTCAGTTCTCACCCTTTCCAGTTGACGCCAGATGAATCTGCCACACTGATCAACACACCAGCAGGCGGAACCGCCAGAAATCCACGGTGGTGCGCCCCCCGGCCGGGTCGACCGGAATATATGAAGGTTCACAAGTACCCAAGGGTGCGGGGCGCACTCTACATCAGCGCGTTCAAATTGGGGCAAGAAACAGGAACATCCAACGTCAGCAGTGCCTGACGCGTTTCGGGCTACGCCCTTCTTCTGAGGCTCTCTGCACACTCAATGACTGCCGCCAAAAGGACTCCAGAAATACTCCCACTTTTATTCCAAAATGACACTCAGGTGAGTAAATGTACATGCTAAGCATTCTGGGACTGGTAGTCCTTGATATGAAACCCCAGTGGGCTGGAAGCAGACATCAAGTGAAATAAGTTTGAATTCACGGGTGCTTCTGCTCAGTTCTCACCCTTTCCAGTTGACGCCAGATGAATCTGCCACACTGATCAACACACCAGCAGGCGGAACCGCCAGAAATCCACGGTGGTGCGCCCCCCGGCCGGGTCGACCGGAATATATGAAGGTTCACAAGTACCCAAGGGTGCGGGGCGCACTCTGCATTTACAAAACCTTGAAAATTCACTGAAAAAACCATAGGTTATAGACCATATATAGTTAGGAATTAGCATTTACAAAACCTTATTTTACTCACACAAAACCATTGAAATTCGCATATATAGTTAGTTGCACTAACTATATATCGAGCACCCGCAATCCACTGCTGATGATGTCACATATTACATCATTCATGACATGGTCAGTGACATCACTGATGACATCACTGATGACATCTCAAATGACATCACTGATGACATCACTGATGACAACATCCAGTGACTGTATGTTTCTGTAAAGTTAAAATATGTCTTACATATTGAAGAATGAGTGGATGTATAAGTGTCTGGATGAAGGATTTAGTAGGTGCATGACTGACTGTATGAGTGAGTGATTAAATGTGTCTCACTGAGTGCATGGGTTAGTGACTAAAGTGTCTTAATTTGTGCATCATTATGTCTGTTGTTCTGTCAACTGCTGCATGTGTTGATCAGTAGCTATATGAGTAACTATATGGGTTATTGATTGGTTGCCCAAGTATTTGTATGGGAGACTGAGTGTGTGTGTGGGTGGCTGGGAGGTGTATGACTCTGTGCATAGATGTGTGAGCAGTTGATTCACTAGATGTATGGGTTCAAAAGTGCATGTGGAAACAGCTGTATGGGCGGTTGACTGTGTGCATGAGTGTATTGGTGAGTGAATGGATATCTCAGTGCTACATGTCAAAGTAAGTACATATGTAAAACACAGTACATGTGAGAGTTGACATATATAAATAACTGTGCATAAGAGCCAGTGAATGTGTGAGTGGCTGTATGGATCATTGTGAACTTGTATCAGGGATTGTATAAGAGAGTAAATATGTGTTAGTATATGTTTGAATAAGTAAGGTGTGTATAACTGTATAGTTGAGGAAATGGAGGTGTGATTGATTCCTTGCATGACTGACTAGGTGTGTGAGTAACTCCATGGATGAGTGACAGTCTGTGAGTGTCTGTTTACACTGATTGTATCTAAGGTTATATTAGAGTCTGAAGATGTTCATCGTATTATCACATGAATGATATCATCAGTGATGTGATCAGTAATGTCAAATGAGATGTCATCAGTGATGTCATCAGTGATGTCATTTGAGATGTCATCAGTGATGTCATCAGTGATGTCACTGACCATGTCATCAATGATGTAATATGTGACTTCATCAGCAGTGGATTGCGGGTGCGCGATATATAGTTAGTGCAACTAACTATATATGCGAATTTCAATGGTTTTGTGTGAGTAAAATAAGGTTTTGTAAATGCTAATTCCTAACTATATATGGTCTATAACCTATGTTTTTTTTCAGTGAATATATATATATATATATATATATATATATATATATATATATATATATATATATATATATATATATATATATTCACTGAAAAAACCATAGGTTTCACACCAGTTATAGTTAGGAATTAGCATTTAAAAAACCTATTAAATTCACTGAAAAAACCATAGGTTTCACACCAGTTATAGTTAGCAGGAAGTTTTACTCGCATAAAACCATTGAAATTCCCACGTTATAGTTAGTTGGACTTGCGCATGCAATGCACTGCTGATGACGTCACATATTATATCACTAATGACATGGTCAGTGACATCACTGATGACATCACTGATGACACCATCCAGTAAATGTGTGTCTTTTTGAAAAAAAAATTGTTTTATATATGTATATGTAAAAGTTGATGGAAGAATAAATGTTTAAATAAGTGTCTAAATGGATGTTTTTTTTAATAAAAATTGATTAGTTAACTGGCTTATTAAGTGTTTCTTAGTGAATACATATATTAGTGAGTAATGTTTAAATATTTATATATATGTATTAGTGTTTCACTTTGTGTCTAAGTGGCTGCATGGGTTGGTGAGTAGGTACATGTGTAGGTATATGGGTTATTAGATGTTTTTTTAGTATCAGTATGAGTGTTTATATGGTTTCGTGGGGGTATTACTCATCACATAGATGCATGAATGACTAGCTCTCTCTTTGTATGTGCTTTGAAGACAGCATATGTGCAGGACTGTATGGGTGGCTGAGTGTGTATATGTGTGTGTTAGTGAGTGAATGACTGTCTCACTAGTGTCTTTATCAGTAACTACATATGTTTTAATCTAGTATATGTGAGTATTGATGTATATAAGTGAGCATATGTGAGAGTGAGATATTGAAAGAGTTCCTGTTTAAATAATTATGTGTTTCTATAAGTGATTGTTTAAGAGAGTAAGTATGTGTAAGTTTCCTTAGAAGTAAGGTGGTAGTGTGTGTATAGCTGTATATGCAAATAAATGGATGTTCAATAGTTTACTTGCATGTGTGAGTATGTGTGAGAGTAACTTTTGGATGATTGTCGGTGTGTAACAGGATGTATAGGTGAATCACTACATATGATGAGTGAGTATATGTGTGAGTGACTATATAGAACTGTTGGTGAATGAGTGGATGTGTATACAGATGGTGGAATTATTGAATTGGTTGTTGTAACTGGTATGGGTATCTCCATTTAAAAAAAAATGTATTTATATTTTTCAATATGTGTTTCATGGGTTACATTACAGTGAAAGGAGGTCTGTCACTCTGTCACAAGGATGGTGTCATGAGTGATGTCATGAGTGATGTCACTGACCATGTCATGAGTGATTTAATATGTGACGTCATCAGCAGTGCATTGCATGTGCAAGTTATAGTGAGTCCAACTAACTATAACGTGGGAATTTCAATGGTTTTATGCGAGTAAAACTTCCTGCTAACTATAACTGGTGTGAAACCTATGGTTTTTTCAGTGAATTTAATAGGTTTTTTAAATGCTAATTCCTAACTATAACTGGTGTGAAACCTATGTTTTTTTCAGTGAATTTCATAGTTTTTTTAAATGCTAATTCCTAACTATATATAGGGCCTCAAACCTATGAAATGTTATATTTGTTATAATGAATCCTATATAGTATATTTATATAAGACTTTTTTTTTTTTTTGCCCTGGTGCGCTCCCGGTGCGCGCCCCGGTGTGCGCACTGAAAAGCGCATTTTTTCGGAGCGCCCCGGGTCGCGCACCGGTGAGCGTCCCGTTAGCGCTATTGCCGCGAACGAAAACATCATGACGTATCACGTAGCCGCGTCCGCGTGATACGCACGGCGTAAGCGCACCCGGAAATACTCGAGCGAATACGATCGCGCAACGTAATCATCTGACGCGCTTACGCGACGCGCCCCGTGGCGTGCCCCCGGGCGCGCCCGGGGGCGCGTCGCGTAAGCGCGTCGGGTACCTCATGTGACATGATGAACTGACATGAGTAAAATTGAAAAAGAAGTTGAAACATAAGGAATAAACCAATATGAAACAAAGATAAAATGTGTGGAATCTTCTGTAAGAAGTCTTTGATTCAGCTGTGCGTCCGGCATTGGAGTGAAACTTCACTCCAAAGTTGTTTGAATGTCTACACGTGGTAACAGGGCAGATCATGAACTGGGCTGCACGCTAAAAGGATTAAATTGAGCAAATTTTGTGAAATCTCGAAAGATAGGTGTGCACTTGGACACTCTCTCTTTTGTGAAAAGTATCACTTACTTGCCCTACGGACAAGTTGCACCCACCCAGGAAGCTTGTTTGGTTACCAGGTTGCGTATAATCACGTAATTAGAGGGATAACGGTGCTCATGTGGTAAAGTCATAATCAGCAAAAGGGGTTAGGAGTAAAAAAGTTGCTTGTAAATATCACGTTTTGGATACACAATCTAAATGTTAAATGTTGTTTTTATTTTTAGTGAAACCCCTGACGAAGGGCAAAAAAATATGCCCGAAGTGCATTGGGAAGAACTTTTTTCACTTAGGATGATTTGCGTATTTATTCTGGCTTCAGAAAAAGGCCTGGATTGGCATATCTGACGTATTAGATGTTAAAAATATGCTTTGTCCCTCATGTGACATGATGAACTGACATGAGTAAAATTGAAAAAGAAGTTGAAACATAAGGAATAAACCAATATGAAACAAAGATAAAATGTGTGGAATCTTCTGTAAGAAGTCATTGATTCAGCTGTGCGTCCGGCATTGGAGTGAAACTTCACTCCAAAGTTGTTTGAATGTCATCAGTGATGTCATCAGTGATGTCACTGACCATGTCATGAATGATGTAATATGTGACATCATCAGCAGTGGATTGCGGGTGCGCGAAATATAGTTAGTACAACTGTTATTTACAGGCCACATGACCCGACGCGTAAGTGCGTCGGGTCATGTGACCTAAAAATAACACTTTTCATTGGTGCAGAAGAGTTTTGGTTTCTAAATGATGAAAGCCCGGGTCATGTGACCTGAAAATAACACTTTTCATTGGTTCAGGACAGGTTTTTTTTCCAAATGATGAAAGACCCCACCTTTTTTCCTTATTCTGACTTTGTCCTTTGACTGAGGAAGACCTGTTTGAACATCTTTGAGAAAAAATGTGTACTTTAAAATGGCTACGGTAGCAGCAGCAGCTGGAGCATCTGCACCACCACCACCACCACCACCGCCAAGAGGACCACCACAACATTACATTGGTGGTCAAGAAGAGGAGGAGGAGGAGGAGGAAGGGAGAAGGTGGCTGCCAGAAGACAATACCCCATACAAGCCAAGGCAGCACATTGTATGGGAGTTTTTTTCAATCCCAGAGGGCAAGAAAAAAGTCAATGCGCCCAAGGTGACTTGCCTAATCTGTGGCATGGAACTTTCAAGGGGGAACCCTAACAAAAAATATTCTTTCGGTAATAATACCATGATTAGGCACATGCAGCGCAAGCATCCAAATAACTACTCCTTGCTGGTGACAACCACAATTGCCCCAAAAAACCCTAATTTTTTCCTGATTTTTTTTGCTCCAGTTGAGCCATTTTCAATTCCCTGTTTTTTGTTTCTCCCCATAAAAATAACAAAAAAAATATAAAATAGTTAATAAAAGCCAAAAAAAGTACAAAATGTTCAAAAAAACATTAAAAAAATATAAAACAACAAAAAGAAGAAAAAAAAACAGTTCTTTTTAGAACTACCTCCAAATTACAAATAAAGGCTACATTTTTTAAAAACTCTATCTTTCTTTTTCCCATGGAACGCTTCCCGGTACGCTCCGCGGTGCGCGTACCGGGCGCTCTCCCCGCTGGGCCCTTTTATAGCCCCCACATCAAACCTAGGGGGTCAGGAGGGGTCTACTCTGCCCCCTTATGGTCATTTCCCCCTTTGTTTTTGCCACCTCTTGTGTCTCGATCACACAAGATGGCGGCAGCTCCGGACTGTTTGGAATGTTTACAGACACCCGAGAGCCAATCAGGTTTCCGCGCGCGAACTCACGTAGCGCAATGGTTAGCGCCCTGGTGCGCGTACCGGGGCGCGGCCATAGATATATATATTTTTTTGAACCTAAATTACTCAAAATTCACTGGAGCACATATCTTGAGACATAGCAAAGGCACATCGGGCTACCAGTCCCTACAATTTTGCCAAGTTTGGTGGAAATCCATTCAGCCGTTCGGGCTAAAAGTGAGGTCGACCGCCCTATGGTAATTAACATGGGGAAAACACGTTTTGGGACCCCCATTTTATCTCAGCCCCCGCTTGACAAATCCCCCCAAACTGACAGGGAAGGACCGGGGCGCCGCGAGGCAAATTTGAGGAAATTTTCAGGCAGATTCCTCAACCGGCGCCAAAGTTATTCACAATAGAATGTTGAGATTTTGCATTGAAAATAATCCTAACTATAACTACCTACTGGCGACTGCCAGTAGGTAATATATATATATATATATATATATATATACATATATATATATATATATATATATATATATATATATATATATATATATATATATATCCTACTGGCGGTTGCCAGTATGTAGTTATAGATAGGACCTAGTTTCCATAGGAAATCCGCAACATTCTATTTGGAATAACTTTGGTGCCGGTGGATTCCTGAAGCAGGGGCCGAGAAAAAAGGAGGGTCGCAAAACGTGTTTTCCCCAAGCAATTTTTCATAGGACCTTTAGCCAGGGCTACAGCCCGAACGGCTGAACGGAATGACACCAAATTTGGCAAAAAGGTAGAGTTTGGTTCGCAAATCACGCTATTTGTTAAATGGCGTAAATCCGTTCAGTAGTTCCTGAGAAAATCATAAGTAAAATCATAAGTATATCTATAGGCGCGTACCGTACGCCTACTGTCCGATAACAGGTCCGCGTATGTACGCGGACCTTCCCGAGCACGAGCTGCATGCTAATTGGCTGGCAACTGCCTGTCAACACTCCAAACCAGAAAGTGTTGGCAGAAATCTACGATGGATCGCCACCGCTAGCCTCTCCTCCGAATCGCCCATGAGCACTCTGGTATATGAAGTGCATGTAGTTTGAAGAGTTGAAACAAAAGTTCATGAGTGGTTCACCAAAGTTGGTGCAAGTAAGTACTTGTGGTTCCCAGGATCTCTAGACCCAGGGCATGGCCCGGGATGGATGAGAAGGCCGCCAAGTAACCGTCACAGGCCTCGATGCCTGTGACGGTGCGTCTCCACAAGCTCGTCAGCTTATGGGCTCATGGGAGCCCTTTAACAGAAATCTACGATGGATCGCACACCGCTAGCCTCTCCTCCGGATCGCCCCTGAGCACTCTGGTATATGAAGTGCATGTAGTTTGAAGAGTTGAAACAAAAGTTCATGAGTGGTTCACCAAAGTTGGTGCAAGTAAGTACTTGTGGTTCCCAGGATCTCTAGACCCGAGGCATGGCGGGTTTCGGGATAGTTTCCCTCATCAGTAGAGGCAGGATTTGGGGTGGATGAGAAGGCCGCCAAGTAACGGTCACAGGCCTCGATGCCTCTCCGGCGGCAGGTGCGTCTCCAAAAGCTTGTCAGCTTATGGGCTCATGGGAGCCCTTTAACAGAAATCTACGATGGATCGCACACCGCTAGCCTCTTCTCCGGATCGCCACTGAGCACTCTGGTATATGAAGTGCATGTAGTTTGAAGAGTTGAAACAAGTGTTCATGAGTGGTTCACCTAAGTTGGTGCAAGTAAGTACTTATGGATGACGCACCTGCGTGCCAATTAGGCATTGAGGCCTGTGACGGTTACTTGGCGGCCTTCTTTTCCACCCCAACTACGTTCTCTACTGATGAGGGAAGATATCCCGAAACCCGGGCCATGTCTCGGGTCTAGAGATCTTGAGAACAACAAGTACTTACTTGCACCTACTTAGGTGAACCACTTACAAACTATATGTACCAGAACCCTCAGGGGCGATCCGGAGGAGGGGCTAGCGGTGTGTGATCCATTGCGGTTGATTCCAGAAAGTGTTGGCAGCCATTTTTTCTCAAAAAATCGTGGGGTACGTGTACGTACGCGTACCTTTCAGAGCACGAGCTGCATGCTGATTGGCTGTGAACACTCCAAACCAGGAAGTGTTGGCAGCCATCTTGTGCTCGGTAGACCGAGGCACAATAAAGCAGAAAAACAAACGTGTAGAACGCAAAAAGGGGGCAGGGTAGAAACACCCTGACCCCCTAGGCCTGCTCAGGTGGTCCCACAAGGACTCCAAAGCCCAAAATTGCTTTTTTTTTAAACCCGGTCTGCTTTTTTTTCAAATTACCCCCGGGGGGACCAAATCTCGGGGGCATAGTGAAAAAGAAGTGTGGGGGGGCCCCAATCCACCCCACACTGCCCCGGGGACCGCCACCTACGGGGCAAAGCAACGCAGCCCCCTGGCGCATACTGGAGGCTCCTGGTGGGCTAGTTGGCTCCCAGGGACCTCTAGTATGCAAGGGTAATTAGTTCCCCCTCTGAAAAAGCACCAGGGAGCTGCATTGCAGAGAGGTGTAAAAAGGGGCATGGCCTCATTACACCTCTCTGCAACGCAGCTTCCTGGCATATACTGGAGGTTCCTGATGGGCTAGTTGGCCCCCAGGGACCCCCAGTATGCAAGGGGAATTAGTTCCCCCTCTGCAAACGTGCCAGTGGGCTGCGTGCAGAGAGGTGTAAAAAGGGGCGTGACCTAATTACACCTATCTGCAATGCAGCCCCCTCGCGCATACTGGAGGTTCCAGGTGGGCTAGTTGGCCCCCATGAACCCCCAGTATGCAAGGGGAATTAGTTCCCCCTCTGCAAATGCGCCAGGGGGCTGCGTTGCAGAGAGGTGTAAAAAGGGGAGTGGCCTCATTACACCTCTCTGCAATGCAGCCACTTGGCGCATACTGGAGTTTCCTGTTGGGATAGTAGGCCCCCATGGACCCTCAGTATGCAAGGGGAATTAGTTCCCCCTCTGCAAACACGCCCTGGGGCTGCGTTGCAAAGAGGTGTAAAAATGGGCGTGGCCTAATTACACCTCTTTGCAATGCAGCCCCCTGGCGCATACTGGAGATTCCTGGTGGGCTAGTTGGCCCCGAGGGACCCCCAGTATGCAAGGGGAATTAGTTCCCCCTCTGCAAACGCGCCCGGGGGCTGCGTTGCAGAGAGGTGTCAAAAGGGGCGTGGCCTCATTAGTTTCTAGCTTTGAATGTGTGTATCAAGGGTTATATTACGCTGAGAGGAGGTCTGCCACTCTTTCACAAGGATGATGTCATCAGTGATGTAATCAGTGATGTCATTTGAGATGTCATCAGTGATGTCATGAGTGATGTCACTGACCATGTCATGAGTGATGTAATATGTGACGTCATCAGCAGTGCATTGCGGGCGCGCAAGTTATAGTTAGCTGAACTAACTATAACGTTTGAATTTCAATGGTTTTGTATGAGTGAAATGTCCAGCTAACTATAACATGTGTGAAACCTATTGTTTTTTTGTGAATTTCTACGTTTTTTTAAATGCTAATTCCTAACTATAACGTGTGTGAAACCTATGGTTTTTTCAGTGAATATATATATATACATATATATTCACTGAAAAAACCATAGGTTATAGACCATATATAGTTAGGGATTCGCATTTACAAAACCTTAATTTACTTGCACAAAACCATAGAAATTCGCATATATAGTTAGTTGCAATAACTATATATCGCGCACCCGCAATCCACTGCTGATGATGTCACATATTACATCATTCATGACATGGTCAGTGACATCACTGATGACATCACTGATGACATCATCCAGTGACTGTGTGTTTCTGTAAAGTTTAAATATGTTTTACATATTGAAGAATGAGTGGATGTATAAGTTTCTGGATGAAGGATTTAGTAGGTGCATGACTGACTGTATGAGAGAGTGATTAAATGTGTCTCACTGAGTGCATGGGTTAGTGACTAAACTGTCTTAATTTGTGCATCATTATGTCTGTTGTTCTGTAAACTGCTGCATGTGTTAATCAGTAGCTATATGAGTAACTATATGGGTTATTGATTGGTTGCCCAAGTATTTGTATGGGAGACTGAGTATGTGTGTGGGTGGCTGGGAGGTGTATGACTCTGTGCATAGATGTGTGAGCAGTTGATTCACTAGATGTATGGGTTCAAACGTGCATGTGGAAACAGCTGTATGGGTAGTTGACTGTGTGCATGAGTGTATTGGTGAGTGAATGGATATCTCAGTGCTACATGTCAAAGTAAGTACATATGTAAAACACAGTACATGTGAGAGTTGACATATATAAATAACTGTGCATAAGAGCCAGTGAATGCGAGAGTGGCTGTATGAATCATTGTGAACTTGTATCAGGGATTGTATAAGAGAGTAAATATGTGTTAGAATATGTTTGAATTAGTAAGGTGTGTATAACTGTATAGTTGAGGAAATGGAGGAGTGATTGATTCTTTTCATGACTGACTAGATGTATGAGTAACTCCATGGATGAGTGACAATCTGTGAGTGTCTGTTTACACTGATTGTATCTAAGGTTATATTAGAGTCTGAAGAGGTTCATCGTATTATCACATGAATGATATTATCAGTGATGTGATCAGTAATGTCAAATGAGATATCATCAGTGATGTCATCAGTGATGTCATTTGAGATGTCATCAGTGATGTCATCAGTGATGTCATTTGAGATGTCATCAGTGATGTCATTTGAGATGTCATCAGTGATGTCATCAGTGATGTCACTGACCATGTCATGAATGATGTAATATGTGACATCATCAGCAGTGGATTGCGGGTGCGCGATATATAGTTATTGCAACTAACTATCTATGCGAATTTCTATGGTTTTGTGCGAGTAAATTAAGGTTTTGTAAATGCGAATCCCTAACTATATATGGTCTATAACCTATGGTTTTTTCAGTGAATTTCAATGGTTTTTTAATAGCAAATATCAAAAGCTGTAAAATGTCAAGTACGTGGTAGGTAAAAACATTTTCGTATTTATGCACGCTGATGTGCTTTGAACGCTGCCCCCTCCTCCCCTCCCCCCCCTCCTCTTTTCTTTTAGGAGTATTCTCTCTTTGCAGATAGTGAAGGGTAGGTAACGTAAGCCTTTGCCCCCGTTGTAACCCGTCGTGCCTGCTTCCCTCTACATTTGATTGATTGTTATCCAAGCATTTACTGTTTTAGAATTGGGTGCTCTCATGCTGACGCCAGCTTCAATCTGAAACATCCAGAAACACTGTAGACTACCAATTCGATCAGTTCCGGTGGAGCCCCAACGTGACCCGGTAGAGAAGAACTTGCCCTCCCCTCTTTGACTGATTGTTCTTGTTGCCTGTCCCTTCTCTTGTCATTTAACAGAACTTTTTGGACTGCTGAAAGGGGTTGTATTCCGACCGCTGGTTGGTGGAGACATTTTGACTATATTCTGGACCTGCGTTGTCGCGTAATGCGTCATATGACGCTCCGCGTTAGCGCACCCGGAAGTGCTCCGGTGCGTAAGGCGCAGCTTCCCGGAAACGATCCAGAGCGCGGCGCGCAGGGGGTAACGTAAGCATAACAGGTCATGTGACTTGTTAATAAAACTTTTCATTGGTTCATTTTACTTTGGTTATTCTAATGATGAAAGGCTTGGTCATATGACCTAAAAATAACGCTTTTCATTGCTTTCAAACATTTTTTTTCTCCCAAATGATGAAAGCCCCACCTTTCTTTTTCTCACTCTGACTTGTAAAGCAAAGGACCCAGATGCATTTACAGTTTATCACTAACAATGTTCCAGGCTAATGTATTTTCCCGTGAAATTTACAACTGTCCTGCAAGTAAAATATTCCTTTTTCGAGAAAAAGGGCGTTTCTTCATCCCATGAGGGAGCCGTTGAGCAAAAGAGGCTCGGCCTGCTGTCTTAGTAGCTGATAGGCATGAATATCAGATTCTTATCGATCACTTTATGTTGCAGGAGTAGAAAACACAACAGCCCTTGACCATTTATCTTTACTGCGTTCCTGCGTATTATACCTTTTAACAGTCATGTAATTGGACTGCTTTATTTCACTTGCATTTTACTGATTCGAAAACAGTGACTATTATTCAAAACTTTACCAATGTAGGTACTACTACCATGTTTTTTTTTAAAAACCTTTATTGTGAAAATGTCAGTATACAAATACGGGCCTATAACCACGTGGGCCGGCCACGGAGCAAACTGGAATCGTATATGATGAGGGCACATTTACACTGTAGAAGAACGTAACGGGCGACCCATTAGATTGCAAGAACTAAGGTGTCTAACATTTGCGGAATCGGTGGACGTACATTTTATAATTAAAGTACGACAGGGCCAGTTACAATAAAATTATCTAGATATACATTTGCGGGCAAGTACCATGGGTGACGTTAATTCGAACTTTCAATAGTACAGTAATCAATAATACATCAGAACTTAATATCAATAGGGATGTCAAAATGTTCAATCAATTCTCGTCCCTGCCCGCCATGTGCTTCAAAACTGCATACGTATCTCGTGATATCAAGGTTGGGCAACCAGTACACAACAAGGAGTTACGAGTCCCATTTATACCGGCGCCATTTTGGGCGAGGCACGGCAGGTCCAGGATATAGTAAAAATGTCTCCACCAACCAGCGGTCGGACCAGAACAATTTTCGGCAGTCCAAAAATGTTCCGTTAAATGACAACAGAAGAAATAGGCAACAAGAACAATCAGTCAAAAGAGGGGACGCTTTCGTGAATGGGGCCCATGCCCTAGCAGGCAAGCGTTCGAGTTCCAAGGTGTCCCAGAGCCATTTTAGTGGACCAGGCCCAAATCCAAAGAGCTGGCCGCCATTTTGAGAGTCTTGTTGCAGCCGGCTATCGCTGCACCACAAGAATAGCCGCAATTCAGCTAGATGGCGGGTGAGTCACTGTACCGCAAAAGCGGGCGGAACTCAGCTGAAAGGCGAGTGAAACGCTAAGAGGCACCCCACTGTAGATGAGGTGCCTCCACCTGGGGAGGAGGGAGAGGCCCGTTTGCGCTGCCTCCCCCCCCCCCCCGGGCACCCCACGCCGTCTTTCGGCGCAGCATTGTAGGATTGCCACACCAGTGAAACTTGCTGGACACCACCTCGGTGCCATCCGGATCTCGGCGCGTTCGAGTCACTGTACCGCAAGAGCGGGAGAAACTCAGCTGGACACGCCGTCTTTCGGCGCAGCATTGTAGGATGGCCACACCAGTGCGGCAACTTGCTGGACACCATCTCGGTGCCATCCGGATCTCGTCGCGTTGTGCTGCCTTCGGCGTACTGTAGCAGCAAGAGTGACCGCAACTCAGCTGGACACGCCGTCTTTCGGCGCAGCATTGTAGGATGGCCACACCAGTGAAACTTGCTGGACACCACCTCGGTGCCATCCGGATCTCGTCGCGTTGTGCTGCCTTCGGCGTACTGTAGCAGCAAGAGTGACCGCAACTCAGCTGGACACGCCGTCTTTCGGCGCAGCATTGTAGGATGGCCACACCAGTGCGGCAACTTGCTGGACACCACCTCGGTGCCATCCGGATCTCGGCGCGTTCGAGTCACTGTACCGCAAGAGCGGGAGAAATTCAGCTGGACACGCCGTCTTTCGGCGCAGCATTGTAGGATGGCCACACCAGTGCGGGAACTTGCTGGACACCACCTCAGTGCCATCCGGATCTCGGCGCGTTGTGCTGCCTTTGGCCTACTGTAGCAGCAAGTGCGGGCGCAACTCGGCTGGACGGCGTGTGAAACGCTAAGGGGTGCCGCACTGCAGATGAGGTGCCTCCACCTGGGGAGGCGGAAGAGGGCCGTTCGCGCCGCCTCCCCCTGGGCACCCCACGCCGTCTTTCGGCGCAGCATTGTAGGATGGCCACACCAGTGCAACTTGCTGGACACCACCTCGGTGCCATCCGGATTTCGGCGCGTTGTGCTGCCTTCGGCCTATTCGCACATCGGTCCGCTACTGACGCCGCCTCACGGGCCAACGGGTTTTGTAGGCTTTTTATAGCCCAAAGCCGCATAACAGGTCATGTGACTTGTTTATAAAACTTTTCATTGGTTCATTTTACTTTTGGTTTCCTAATGATGAAATGCTTGATCATATGACCTAAAAATAACACTTTTCATTGGATTAAAACATCTTTTTTTCCCAAACGATGAAAGACCCACCTTTTTTTTTCTCACTCGGCAATCAAAAAAGGTTCCGTTAGATGACAACAGAGGGGACAGGCAACAAGAACCATCACTCAAAAAAGGGGAGGGCAAGTTCTTCCCTACCGGGTCACGTTGGGGCTCCACCGGAACTCATCGAATTGATAGTCTACAGTGTTTCTGGATGTTTCAGACTGAAGCTGGCGTCAGCATGAGAGCACCACCATCTCGTAGCTCCGTCGTGGCCATTCCGCAAGCAATCATGGCAGCCGCTCCCCACCGGAAGCCTGCGGGAGTCGGGGGCCCCCAAGACTTTTGTAGAATCTTCAAGGCTGAGGGGACGCTTTCGAGAATGGAGCCCAAGCCCTAGCAGACAAGCGTCCGAGTTCCAAGGTGTCCCAGGGCCATTTTAGTGGACCAGGCCCAAATCCGAAGAGCCGGCCGCCATTTTAAGAGTCCTGTGGCAGCCGCCTATCGCTGCACCGCAAGAGTGGGCGCAACTCAACTACATGGTGAGCGAGACGCTGTAGCCGCAATAGTGGGCGGTAAACAGCTGAATGGCGGATGAGGCACAGTGTAGCAAAAGCGGGCGGAATGGCAACTGAAACGGTAAAGGGGCACCCCACTACAGCAGACGAGCCTCTACCTGGGGAGGCCCGTTCACGCCGCCTCCCCCCCCCCCCCCCCCCCCACGGGGCGCCCCACGCCGTTTTTCGGCGCAGCATTGTAGGATACCAAAACCAGTGCAGCAACTTACTGGACATCACCTGGGTGCCTTCCAGATCTCAGCGCGTTCTGCTGCCTTGGGACTATTCGCACAACAGACCGCTACTGACGAGGCACAGTGCAGCAAAAGGGGGCGGAAAACCGCTGAATGGCAAGTGAAACGCTAAAGGGGCGCCCCACTACAACAGACGAGCCTCCACCTGGGGAGGCCCGTTCACGACGCCTCCCCCCCCCCCTCCGGGGCGCCCCACGCCGTTTTTCAGAGCAGCATTGTAGGATACCAAAACCAGTGCGGCACCCAGGTGACATCACCTGGGTGCCGTCGAGAACTCAGCACGTTGTGCTGCCTTGGGACTATTCGCACAACAGACCGCTACTGACCATTGTTGCTTCTGTTTTAATAAAAAAATGTTAACGTGTTTACTGTTTTTGTTGCGTTGTATATATTTATAAGTTATTAAAGTGTTATAATCCTACTACTTTGTTGGAGTGCTATATATTTTTAATGTGACACATAATTGTGAAGACTTTGATGTACAAAAAGGCATCCCTGGAATCTTCCGCTTCAGGCTCGGTCCCACACATCCTCACAGTGAGAATCCCCTCCCCAATCACAATACAGGATGGTTATCAGATAGTAGGAACGCGTGTGGTGTGACGGATTTCATCGGGTGGGGGCCTTGATCTACTGTAACTCCTTTGAAGAGGGGTGATTCTTTACAGTTGAGGCCATAAACTACATCTGCAGGGCTACGTGATAGCCTGGGACCGGCCTGGACAATCAGACACAGAGGAAGAGGAATGTCAGAGGGTGCGGTAGTGAATAGGGTGAAAGGGTGGTGTCGGGCGGGCACAGGGTGTGATTCTCAGGGAAGAGCAGCGCAGATGGGGGGAGGTTTATGGCCCATGCATAAGACAGAGAGCAGGGGTGACCAGTGCGTGGGGGAGATGCTTGCGAGGGTGGGGAGCCATGCTGAGGATCGGCGGCGTGCAGAGAGTGGGTCTGGTCAAGGCATCTAAAATGGCTGCCGTGCACGACAAAAGTGTGGCATTGGAAAAAAAGCAAGATGGCGCAGACAATGTTTATCAATACGAATTAATTTATAACAATTATTTTTAACAATATATTTACTCGCAGTGTCAAAATGGCGGTCAACACTTCCTGATTTCCTTCGAATCGAACGTTAACAGACGTCACGATCGGCGGCGTGCAGAGAGTGGGTCTGGTCAAGGCATCTAAAATGGCTGCCGTGCACGACAAAAGTGTGGCATTGGAAAAAAAGCAAGATGGCTCAGACAATGTTTATCAATACAGATTAATTTAAAACAATTATTTTTAACAATATATTTACTCGCAGTGTCAAAATGGCGGTCAACACTTCCTGATTTCCTTCGAATCGAATGTTAACAGACGTCACGCAGCAAAAAAAAAAAAAAAAACGCTCACGCGCAGCCGCTGGAAGACAAGTATCAACATATATGAGCCTCCTCAGCCACCCTCAGAAAACATAGGGGGTCAGGATACGTCTCCCGTACCCCCTTATACCCATTTCTCACATTGTTTTTCCTCCATCTTGTAATTTAATTAAATCGAAACACAAAATGGCGAATTCCCGTTTCGCGTCCCGGTTCACTACCCGGTTCGCGAACCGGAAAGCATTTCTACCGCAAAAAAACAATATTTTTTTATTTGCCCCACGGGACTCTTTAATAACCCCAACATCATTCCTAGGGGGTCAAGAAGGGTCTACCTTGCCCCCTTTCATTAAATTCCCCCTTCATTTTTCTCCTCCTCTTGTCTCTCGATCCTACCGAGAGACAAGATGGCGGCCGCTCCGGACTGTTTAGAATGTTGACAGACACTGGAGAGCCAATCAGCTTCGCTACGCAAAGTTCCGTTACGCGAAAAGTACGCGAACTGGTGCGCTACCTGGGACGCTGTCACAGATATATCTGTTTTTTTTAACGTTAATTTCTCAAAATCCACTTGAGCCCATATATTGAGACCCAGCAAAGGCACATCGGGCTAACAGTCCCTACAATTTTGCCAAGTTTCATGCAAATCCATTCAGCCGTTCGAGCTAAAAGTGAGGCCAAACGCCCTATGGAAAACTCAATGTTAAAAACGCGTTTTGGGACCCCCCTTTTTTCTCGGCCCCCCCCTTGATGAAACCCCCCCAAATTTTCAGGGGCAGCTCAAAAACAAAATGTGCCATTTTCCTGAAAATTTCAGCCGATTCCGTCCACAAACGCCAAAGTTATTAGACATAGAATTTTCAAAAGTTCCATAGAGAAAAAATCCTAACTATATATACCTACTGGCGACCGCCAGTAGGTAATATATACACACACTTAGCTGACAATATGAAAAAATAGGTATCAGTATATTGTTTTTACATCATTGTTACATAACAACTAGGAGGAGAGCCTGGTCCACTACCAGAATGCTGAAAGATGTAACAGAGACAGTCTTCAACTCCTCGCCTAAAATAAGCATCATCCGATAGAACGGCTTGTGCACCAGGTACAAACATCAGGAGTAGAGCTGTTGTCTAAAAGAAATTGCAATTGCAACTGCATTTATATAGCGCTTACTACCCTGACCATAAGAGAATGCTGCTATCCCACCTTACTAAAAGAAATAGCCATAGGAAGGTAGGCTTCTGCGTCCGAGGATCTGGCTTAATGGCCTGAGCTGCCGACTGTGGAACTGGTGAAGCAGATTTGAATCTGGTGTAGGTTCAACATCCTGCGATTCTGGGCAAATCACTTAATCACCCTTTGACTACAGAAATTAAGGTGTCCTTGTCTAATGTAACTGGTGCTCATGTAAAGTGCTCTAATACCTTCGGGTCAAGTATATAAAACTGCAACAAAAAAAATTACTCTGGAGCTGCTGTGTGGCAGGAAGCTGAAGGGAAGTAGCTACCGGGAGAAAAAGTCTTTGCCTTCCAGCACAAAGATCACTGTAAAAGGAAGCTCAGGGGTCTGCTAAATTTGAGTTCTGACAACAAAATATATTAAGTAGTTACTGAAAAGTATGCTGATAACAGGCTCCTCATTGAAGTTTGCATTTACCATTCAGGTCTGGCTAGGAGCTTCTCAAGCACCGTGAAAGCAATTAAGACCACAATAAATATGCAGCGCTGCAAGGACATGGTAATAATCAGTAAATGAGCTATATATAAAAAATGCAAGAATAATGTTTGTGTCTCATTGGAAAATCATCAGTCAATCCGCCTTCTATTTTTTTCCATAACTGTTGGACTTGTGATTTAGGATCAACGAGTGAGTCGCATTGTAACAAAGCCCAAATTATTATAGATTATTGGGTGAAAGGTGGCAGCACAGACCACATACTCTTCTGTTTCGTGTGAAAAAGGCTGCTTCATTGAAAACAGGTGCACACTACAAATGAAACCTTAGGCCTTTGCCTTAACAAAACTAAATCTCACTAGACACAAACCGCCTAAAGTCACTGACTCCCCCACCCCAAAAATACCCATTCCATTCACATGTTTATCCTACCGCTTTCTAATTCCTACCATGTTATTGATATTTTTACCTTTAACTCTCTTACAACTTAATCTACATCTCTAAACATCTAACTATCCATATTCCTACAGCGTAACGTTTAATTCCGTGTTTCATTCAGGTTTAATGTTTTGTTTACACCCTCCCAATTCTCCTGCTCACCTATGGCAACAACAGTAATCTTGCTCTAGAGCCATGCCAACTTAACACCCAATTGCCCTTCACCTGCCTCAAGCTAGCAACACATACACAAATGCAATGCTGAGCCCCTGAATCCACGTAAATCTAGCCGAACAGAAGGAGAAACCTGGGGATCAAAATGCCCATTGACCGGAAAGGGTGGGTGGGAAAAAATTCACTGGTTCCGACCACCGGGACACCTCTCAAAAGGGAAAGAGGTCAAGAGTCACAAAATGGCAGCCTAAATATATTGGGCTATAACCACAAAAGGGGTGAAGCCCTAAAATAGCCCATCTGTAGCCTAGGCTGAACCATTCCCTCAATCACCTAGGGGGGGGGGGGGGCAGTCCTACCTCCTGTTGGCTGCCCCCCAAAGCCCATTCTGTGTAAATTCTCTGCCCATTCTAATAAAACACAATGTCAGCATGCTATGTGTGGCAAGAAATCAGCATGCAAGTGAAAAGCGCCGAGATCTTCATACAGTAGAATAAAAGAATGCTGCCGTAGATGCTAAAAATAAGCACGTTTGTGTGCCTGGCAACAAGAGCACAGTGGAGCTGCAGTGTGAAAGACAGCATGGAGATCTTAACATAGAAGGATCCGTCATTTACACTTACGGAACACAGGGGCCTGGAGAAAGGCCGAGTGGGATGGAGAGGGGTGGAGCTATGGTTGGGAAACCATCACTGGTGAGAAAGCACCAGAGTCCATGAGATCAGGGGAAAGACCATAAGGGGTTATCTGGAAAACACATGCCCTTTTATGGAGAGCAAAGAACACCGGCAGAGTGATATTTTGTCTGACGTAAAACAGCATTACCACTGTTAGGAGGAAGTAGGCCTGCGTTCTCAGGACCGGTTTGTCTGGGTAAAACATGGTGCATGGCGGGTTTGCAAAGAGGGCTTTTAGTGCACTTGCCCACCGCACTGATGTTAAAGTGGTTCTCTG
Source organism: Lissotriton vulgaris (assembly GCF_964263255.1). Lineage (NCBI taxonomy): Eukaryota > Metazoa > Chordata > Amphibia > Caudata > Salamandridae > Lissotriton > Lissotriton vulgaris. The sequence goes on along the minus strand of NC_141689.1, from coordinate 1,228,908,779 downwards.
TCAAAATATTGCCTATGAAAATATCGCCATACCAAAATATCGTGACTAAAATATCATTGTCCAAATATTGTCATGCTATACTCATAATGGTAAATACATAAATATTGAAAAAGTAATATTGTTGTCATTAATATTGTTGTATTAAATATCGTTTTTTAGATATGTATAAATGTAAATATTAAAATTATTAAATTGTAACATTAACTTAATAAAAAATAAAATCGATGTAGTATATATTTCAACAAAAATAACAAAAACACATATTTAAAAAAGTTAAATATACATATATTAATATATATTTACATATATCTAGTTAAAATTAATTATTAAGCGAATCATTTTAATTTATATTATAATCTCAGAATTTTTTTAATACTGTAACAACATAACAAATATCTATCTATCTATCAAGCTATCTCTCTAGATATAAAATGTAACAAACATTTTCATTAAAATAAACAGTAAACAACATACATTTCTTACAATTAAAAAAAATATTTTACACATCAACTAGATTAATAATTATGAATATCATAACTAAAAAAAGCAAAAACAATAGTATAAATTGTAACAATATAAAATAAATGATAACATTTTACATTTAATACATATCATTAATGTACTTCACACTCTGTACCCCTATACACCCCACAACCCGCACCTAAAATCAAACATAAAGAAAATAATTACAGAATTAACATAATTATTTATCAATTAAATGATTACTATTAATTAACAGCTAATTAATAATTAATTAGAATTAATTTATTTCCCACCCTGTACCCTAACAAACCCCAAAACCGCACCTAAAATTAAAAAATATATATTTAGGGCGCTTGCACAACCATCATGGCTGGGTGGATGTAATCGACAGAGGCTCCGCAGTGAGGCTCTGATGGCATCCACCACTTGAAAAGCCACTATCATATTGTGCAAAGGAGGCAGATCACAGTGATACCCCAACAACACAGTTCTTGAGGCTTAGAAAGGAGAAAACTGTGTGTTCAGTGGGCAGAGATTGGGACATGTGAGACAATATGTGGGGTGCACTAGCTTGGACCTAGCCGTTGATTTTGCTGCCCTAACACCAGCCTTATTTTCCAGCGGTCGCAACCTGTACACCCCTGCTCTATGCTACGCTATAGGGGAAAGATGTTTCTTCATTTGGATCCGTTGCTCTTAACAGCTGTACCTTCTGCAAGATTAGACACGAGAGCGCTGCGGTAAGATGACGGCAGCCCTACTCTGGCCTGGGCGGGCTGGGGGGAACCCCTGAGGATTTGACTGTGCCTCTTGAATGCGTCGTTCATCTGAGGGAAGAGGATCTCCCATAGCTGAGGGGTATGGAAGTCGGCACTATTGCAAACAATGTACAGTTCCGAACGCTTTACCTTCAGATGACGACTACACCTCAGTGAGGAACAATGCATCCTGCCTTCACTGCCGAGGTCTGAATGGCAGGTAATTTTGAAAGCAAATCAAGGCAATAACCTAGCAGATACTTTTTTTCGACAAAGAGATAACGTTGCACACTTTAATCTCCTCCTCAATAAATGTTTGGCGCCAGCCAATATTAAAGCCTAATTAAAAGCTAAATATCCTACACTGCAAGATCGGTGAGCTTTGGAGGGGATCACTTTGATGTGGAGGCTGGGGGTACTTCCAGTGCCTATAGAGATGACTATCAGAGCTTGATTGAACTGTTCCCTTACTGTCCAAGGTGTGTGGATGGAAGATTCTGCTGGGGGGCCTGAAGGGCTGGATGTTATGACCCCTCCCAGAGAAATGCTACAAACCTGAACCCCGTTTGAGATTACCAGGGACCACTGCTATCTCTAGGTTCACATATCATTTTGTCAGTTGCTAGTATGTATGTCACATAGGAAGCTCCAGACCAACAGATTGTTGAGTTATTTTGTCCTAGCAGAGGTTAGTTCAGAGCTCCACAACTCATCCTCAGGAAAAAATATGGCACTAACGAAGGAAGACCTTCTCTACTCCCTACAAGAATTTAAGAAAGAGGTGCGAGAGGAACCCAAGGCCAATATTAAAGCTTTGTTTGACTCCTTCAAAGTGGAGGTTAATTCTCGCCTTGTCTCCCTTCAGGCAGATGTGGACTCAGACACCAATGGAAGGGAAGACGGAGCACCTTCATTCTCATCTACAGGCTGCCCTCCTTAAGTGTGAAGATTTGGAAAATCATTCCCAGTGTGATAATATAAGGGTGCGGGGCCTGGTGGAAGGAAGTGAGGGCCAATATCTTGCAGCTTTCATGGTTGGCCTTTTCTCTAACATCTTTGGCGATGATCATCCGGAGGTGCAGTTAAAATGTATGCATAGAGTGCAGCAGGCTCCTGATCTAGGGAAACAACCAGCCTAAAGGTATCTTAGCCAAGTTAAGTTCTATTAAAGTCAAAGAATTGATCCTTCAATCAGTCTGTAAATGTGACAATCTTTCAGGGAGCAACATGCTCCCTATATCAGGTCATTGCTCCGGCAACCTTGACCCGTAGATTACAATTCAGACCAGTCACTGCTGCGCTGATAGACTGCCACATTAAAAATAGATGGACTTATCCTTTTGCCTTTGAGTTCAACAACAAACATCACTTCACAGAGTTGGTGGGGCTGCTTCACTGTTGGGCATAATTCAAGTAGTGACTATAGGGAATGATGATCCTGGAGGTGACTCCCCAGTTTCAGCTGACACCGAATGCTCCTCTAGAATATGGCTCTCTCAGAGGAAGGGAGGTAAAGATATTAGGAAATGAGAGGGGATGATGCCCGTTTTCCCCTTTCTTAATGATTGTCTGTTGACATGTCTCAACTCTTCACCACATGATCACCCTTGTTGCTACCAGCTCCCTTCCTTGGCTGTGTGTCTGCATGTACTGATTTGCTGCCCTATGTTAGTGGGGGAACAGCAGAGCTTTGTCGAGAATCTCCTATATAAGAGAGGTTTCCATTTTGCCTGCAATGTTTTTTGCAGGTTTAACTTTGATTGTTAAGTACTTCTCCAGATATGCCTTGCTGCAGTTCATGTTAGAAATATGATAGTTGGGAGCGGTCTGTGGTATTCCAGATCAGGTTTATGTCCAATACCCGTTAAATTCTCAATCAGATGATACACGTTATTTGTCAAATTGTTACTAATTTGTATTTTAAACTTTTTTTTCTTTTATTGGGCTGTTTTTCCTTGCATGGAGAGGTTGATATTGAGGTGGGTGGGAAAGGGTGGGAAGATTGGGTAATTGGAGGAGAGGTGGGATGGGGGTGGAGTAATGAAAGATTTATGGAGCCTTTTTCCCCATTTATAGCGCAACTTATATTTACATGTTCATCTCTAATTCCCTTGCATGACGCTTAATACCTTGACGTGGAATGTTAGCAGTCTAAACTCTCTCAATAAACATAACCAGCTCTCGAAATCTCTCTCTCTCTAAGTTTTGTATAGCTCAAACTTGACCCAACATCAGGTATCAGAGCGCTTTACATGAGCACCACTTGCATTTCATGAGGACACATTCACTTTTGTTAGGCACGGGTAGATTAAGTGATTTGCCCAGAATCATAGGATGTTATGCGTCGTTGCCAAGACTCAAACCCAGTTCCCCAGATTGTGGTACTGAAAATTCTGGACCCGTGTTATAAACATCGTCACATCATGATGATTGTGGTGTCAACAGACCGGTAATGAGTCATATACCATACGTGAGCATTTCCGCCATGATCGAGTGACGAAATCACCCTGAAATCAGCATTTCCGTTCCGAACCCTCGGGTTCCATCTTGTGAACGGCATCCATTTTGTGATTGCCCTCACATAGCCAAATGACTAGAAGCCAAACCCTGGTCCGAAGGACACGTACACCTTAGCTGACTCCTCTGTGACCTGGGCAAGCTGACTCCACTGCCCAAAGCCAAACCTGTTCGGCCAGGTCCTCTACCAGCGGCCGAGCTAGATTCGTATCAAGGCACAACATATCATAAACCTTTCTTGCTTTATGACTTGCTTTACGAGGAGGAGGTGCCCGATTTTATTGGGGGTCCGTCGATATCTGATGGAAATAGTGGACCTTGACGGGTAATTAATTATGAGCTGGACGAACAGAAATGTGGGCTTGTTGTCATCATGACTCTGCTTTTCCTTTGTAGTGAAAATATTTGGATGATCAACTGTAAAATAAGGAATGTTTGCCTAAAGCACATTTTTTTGTATAAAAGAAAAGGGCTGGCTTCGTAAAGGAGAGCAGTCTCCTGAGAACATACATGCCGTTGTACTTCTAGGATACCTGTTACTGGCTGCAGCCAATAAATACGATCTTTGACCTCACCTAGAAGACTCTGTGTTTCTGTAGTCTGAAACAGGAAGGACTCGGAGTTTTCAGGTGTGTTCCCTGGCACCGCCGGGTCCATAAAAACCCGGTACTCCAGTTGGCGCCCAACGTCGGGCGGTATCAGCGGTACCGGTCCAAGCCAGAGGTTCTTGAGGAGCTTCGTGTGAAAATTCCGGAGGACGGCCAACCACTTCAGCGACCCCTGTATGTCGACGTGGTCCGAAGGTCTTTGCTGCGAGGTTCCCCGCGTCCCGACGGCTACGAAGGACTGCTGCCCTGACTATCGCCCTGTTTTGGACCCTTGATGATTGGTAGAGCGAAACGATAAACGAGTCTTCTGGTGACGTCATCGATACCTCAGTTAAGTATAAGTGGAGCGTCTCCCAGTCCTTAGTTTGGTTCTTAGTTTTTGGGTATCCTTCGGGACCGTTTTGTTTGGAACTTGCAAGTGCCAAAACCGAAGGACTTGTGTATTCACGAGACTATCGTATTCGATAATCCTTCGAAGTTTGAAGCTAGACTAGAGAGCGAAGATGCCTGGTCTTAGCAGACTTGGAAATTTGTTTTGTCTTGGTTGTAATAAGGATTCCCGATTGGAGGACTCGTGTCCAGTTCCTCCGATTGGAACTCCAACACATGAGCTCTATGTGAAACACGGCGTAGGCCCCATCACATATAATGAAGTATGGATCCGATACACCAGAAATGATGGTGTTTTAAAATGGCCCCAATATGGTAGTTTTGACACAGAGATTTTAGATAATCTAGAGGTAAAACGTTTTAAGAAGAAAGCCCGGCCGGCAATGTTTGACTCTTTTTGCCTATGGCGCAAAGAAGCAAAACAGAAAGAAATGAAATTAGCGAAGAAAAATAAACGAGGTATGTCAATGGTACAAGCTGCCGTTGCGTTCCGGGATAATGAGGAAGAGCGAGAGAGTGAACAAATTCTTAGAAGTAGGAAGTTAGCAGTAGATAAGTGCTACCCAGTTTTGCCACGTAAAGGACAAGAATCAAAGGAAAAACTTGATAAAGATCCTTTAATGTCTCATTTACTGAGCTCACCACCTCCTTATGCGCAGAGTGCTACAGCACCCCAGCAACCTTTGGTTGTGCAACCCCCCATTATTGGACCACAGGTTCTACCTCAATCACCAGCTCCTCTTCAGCTGGTTCCTACTCCTCCGGCGCAGCCCCCTCAAGGGCCGCCGCCTTTGCTACCTACTCCATCTGTGTTCCATACGACTTCGCCTACTGTTCTGACTGTTTATCCTAATACTCCCCCTGCTACTGCCTCCACCTCTGCTTTACCTCAGCATGTCTTTCCTGGTGTTTCTGTCCTTCCGTCAGTTTCTCCTTCTGTTCGACAGAGAATGGAAAACACTGTTACTGGTCTTTTCTCACCTTTCTTTGGGTCGCCTAATAAGACCCCTAGCGTAGAACGAAGACAGTTGCGGAGTCAACTGCCCGACTATCAAGAGAGAGAATTACTGAATCGGTTAGCACGTAAATGGGTCGTCGATACTGTGAGATATGATGTACAGTCTATCGTGGAAGTCTTCCGTCAATGGGAAGCATCGAAGCAAAGATATGTTTTTGAGCAAATGTGTGTATTTCTCTGTGAAGATTTGGAGGGAAATGATCCGGAACACGATATGCCTGAATTGTGCCCTGTGCGGTTTGAGTTCTCGGAGGGCATGATCGTAGGCACCGATGTTGAGAGAGCGGTTGCGACATTGTTGTCGTATCGGAGTAAAGGGGGCACTTCTCGATCACTATTTGAGTGTGACACATCCGGTAGGAAAACGGCGCGACAGTATCCCATGAGAGAGGTTCCCCCGGTTTGGTTGGAAGGGGACGCAAATGCTAATCCAGCCATTCCGCCGCATTTTCAGCGTGTATGGGTGCATGTTCCTTGGAAGAGATCTGAAGTTTTGGCTCTCAAACAGACATTGCCTGACCCCCATAACAACCCTGCAAGGTATTATAAGGAGTTATCACAGACTGTAAGCTCATGCATTATGAACTTAGCCGATATAGACATGTTGTTTGGGTACGTGGTTCCACAGCCTTTATGGGGAAAGATTCGCCACACCGATCACGATCAGGAGTTAGGTGATACATGGGTTAATATTGCTGCTGTAGATAGCAGACAAATTGGGGGTGCTAAACCCGAACCTTTAATTGCGGAACTCCCTGGTAGAATAATAACTTATATGAAGACTCTCATGCCTAAATTACGTGTCAACTGGGACAAGTTGTCTGCGTGTAAGCAGAAGACGGACGAGACTGTGTCTGACTTTTTCACACGGTTTGAAGAGACTTTTGTAGATCATAGCGGTCAGGATATGGCTACCGAAGATGGCCAGAGATTGTTCGTCGACAAATTTGTGCATATTTTACTTCCGGAGTTGTGTGCTAAGTTGAAGGATTCCGAGAGTGCTTGGGCTGTCTCAACGTCAGCACAGATTTTAGCTACAGCCCAATACTACAAAAATAGGCGCAAAGATGAGTTAGAGAAAGCGGATAAAAAGACTAAAGAATTAAAAACTAAAGTTCTGATGCAACAAGCGTATCCACCCTGCACTAATAATCAGCGCGATTATCAGCAGCCTCAGCGATATTCGAGAAACTCGCAGAGAAACAAGTCTTCTCAACAGCGTTTACCGTATGGCCCCAATCAGTGTGCGTATTGTAAAGAGGAAGGCCATTTTAAGAATAGTTGCCCGGTTTTGTTACAACGCACGAATGGTGCTTCCAGTGTGCGAGGCCGCGGTGTTCAACAAACGCCTAGAGGTAGGGGACGCGGTGCGTTCCCACAAAACGCACGTTCGTTTCCACCACAGAATTCGATGAACAGTTTTGACCAACAGAATAACGCATCTGGTAGGACGACTCAGTACTATGCTGATGACTACTATGCAGAGGATGTCAATATGGTAGGTAATGATTGCTAGGACAGCCATGGACAAAGAGAGGGAGTTGTTTCAGTTCCAGTAGATCAGAGTGGACATTATGTTGAGGTGATTACATCAGGTGTGTCAGAGCCTTTTCTGTTGGATACTGGTGCTACAAAGAGTTCTATTATGCACTCAAATCAAATCAAATCAAAAATAACTTTATTCGGTTTCAATATGAAAGCCACAAAAGTACAAATTTACACAATAAAAACCATTAAAAACGTTAAAAATTCATGATATGTTAAATTTAAGGTCTCTTATACTAAACAATGCGTTTACTAGAGTCCATGTTAAGGCAGATTCTGAGTTTTCTCATAAGTTCATACGGTGTTTAAGGCACATTCTAAGGTAGTGTGCCACAGATTTTGACACTAGGGTATTCTCCAAGAACTGCAATGCCAGGTATGCTGGGCGGCATCTTCTGACCTTCATTATTTTTAAAATTGGTAAGATCCACCTCTTACGGAATGGCGTATAAAAAGTACAAAAGAAAAGAACATGAATTGTGGACTGAGGAGAATTGAAGTCACAAGGGCACGCTGTTGTATTATGTGTCCAGTTGTTCTGAGTAGGAAATGAAACCATGATATGGAAAAGATTGAACCTGAAACGGGTGAGAAGTAATTTTTCAAATTGGGTCAGGTCTTCTTGCAGATATGGTTGTATAGATGGAACAGTTTGTATCATGAGGCAGTGTTGTACTGATGGTTTGCCTATTTCTGTCATCAGCCGTAATTGGGTTAAGTGAGACAGGCATATCTTTTTTAGTTCTTTTTTCGCTATGTCTGTTACTGACTGCGGATCGTTAAAGAACCTCAAGAGACCAATATCTGCAAGGAAAGATTTTACGTAGTGTAACCACTTTATCTTTTCCATATGCTCTAGGTTCATGCAGTCCTCAATAATTGCTCTTGTGAGTTTGCATTCATCCGTAGCCCATATTCTGCGCCATAACATTATGGGTTGGATCTTAATGAGATCGGAGATATGATCCACTCCAAGTTCTAGGTGGCATCCAAAGGTGGTCGTGCTCTTTGGGACTGCTAATAAAAATTTGAGGAAGGAATTTTCAATTTTTTGAATTTGTTCTACGTTTGCTATTCCCCAAACTCCTGCTCCGAAAATGGCCGTGCTGATGCATTTTGCATTATAGATCTTTAACATCTCTACCAGGGTTTTTTTTCCTAGGCGAAGAGAGAAGGCTTTTAGGGCGCCCACTGTTCGTATGAGCGATAGCTTACGGGAGTTGATTGCATCTTTCCATTTGAACTCCTCGTCGATGGTGATGCCAAGAAATGGATAAGTTTTTGTTGTTTCAAGTGGAAGATTGTCCACAAAGATTGTTTTCACCTTTTTCCCCTTACTGCCGGCGTGCATCACAAAGGTTTTCTTTATGTTGACTTTCAAGTTAAGATTAGTCATAAAAGTGCAGTAGTTGTTTAAGGCTCTCTGTAGCTGAATCGGAGTTCGGGCAAGAATCACCGCATCGTCGGCGTATAACAATGCTGGAATTGGTCGCCGACCTGCTGTTAGAAAGTCTTTTGTTCCCTGTAGCATTGCTGCCTCAAGTCCGTTAGTGTACAGCGTAAATAAGAAGGGGGCCAGCACGCACCCCTGCCTGACCCCCTTCTGTATTGGGAAGCTGTCTGTGAGTTGTCCTTCCAAACCGTATCTTACCTTGCCTGTGGCACCAGAGTATAACTCACGTAGAAAGTCCACTATTGCGGGATCAATCCCCATTTCCAACATTATTAGCCAGAGTTTTGAATGTTCCACACAGTCAAACGCTGCCGTAAGGTCAACGTAGACCAAGTGGATAGTAGATTTTTTTACAGTTGTATATTTTGCAGCCAGTAAGGTTAAATTCAGAACTTGGTCCACGGTACTCAGGCCCGCCCTGAACCCGTATTGAAGATCTGAGAGGACCCCGTGTTCTTTAGACCACTCCTGGAGACGATCAAGAAGTATCCTCCCTGCAATCTTTCCCACTGAGTCCAGAAGCGAGATGGGTCGGTAGCAGGAAGGACTGTCTCTGTTGCCTTTCTTGAAAATAGGGACCAAGATTGATGTTGACCATGAGTTAGGAAGATTGATTTCCTTGGCTGCATTCAGTACCTTTGCTAGAAGAGGGGACCAGAGATCGGGAAGAAATTTGTAGAGGTCCATTGGGACGGAGTCTGGACCTGGCGCTTTGCCATTTTTTGCTGACTTAATGGCTTTCTGTGTCTCATTAATGGTAAAGTGTATTTCTAGCGGGTATTTCACCAATGGAAGCACAGGTAGAGGGGCTGAGTCTCCAGTTTTTACCTCTCCAAAGACTCCTGAAAAATGCTGCACCCAGTCCTCCGCGTTTATTGCAATGTCTAAGGAAGGACCCTTGTTGTTCCCAGCTAAGAATGGGGTCTTGACTATTCTCCAGAATGCTAGACTATCTTTTTGCATACTGCTGTCTAGAAGCTGAGTCCAGAGGTTGCGTTGTATCTCTTTTTTCCTTTGTTTAAGTGCGTGCGCATATGATTTCCTTAGTTTCACTATCTCTTCTCTGTTTCGTTCTTTCTTTGCTAGGGCTTTCTTTAGGTTAGAATAGGCTTTTGTACACTGGGTATTGAACCATCCTTTTCTTAGTGTGTTATTTTGTTTTCTGGGTTTGGTTAGTTCGTTTCCTATAGTTTTCACTATTGTGTCATAATCGATCAGAATTTCAGCAGCAGTAGCAGTGGGATTTAAGCAATTATCGATGAGGGACCTGCATTTTTCAACTATTCTTTTACTGGTCAGTTCTTGGTCTAAAATACCCCATTTTAGGGTGAAGCCGTTCAACCTGTTTAGCGTGAGTTTTTCTTGATGCAGTAGAGCAAAATGATCCTTTACTGGATTCTTATTGTGATCAGGCTCTAGGTATGTTAATTTAAGCGGATAGTGGTCACTGAGTGCGTTGTTATTCACTTCAAAGTGCTTTATACGTTCTGCGTTAATGGTGGAAACCAAGATGTAGTCGATTAATGTTTGGGCACCTCTGCCATGAAAGGTTGACGTAAATTGGGTTGTCGGTGTCATTATCATATTCGCAAACCCTAAATCTAGCTCAAACATGACGGCTTGTATATTAGTTCCTTCCTCCGTGTGTGAAAAATGAGTTAGAGGATTGTCCTGTTCATCGGTAATCCCACAGGTGGATGCATTACTTTTGCTGCAGATGTGTAAGTTGAAATCTCCGCCCCAGATTATTGAGTGTGAAACTTTAGCATATTTGATTTTTTGCGCATTTGTTACTTCACTGATTTCGCTTAGTGCTTTAAGTAGGTCCGTCGGGCTCATATTGTTATAAAAGTTTATTATTGTATAGATGACTTGATTAGTTACTTTGATGTTGATCACTTGGTAGTTCTGATGGAGTACTATAGACGTTATTTCCTGATAGGGCCAAAGGTTCGAGATGTATGTTATCAGACCCCCTTTGCTTCTCCATGAGTGTGATTTTGTTGCTTGTGAGAAGTATGTTCTGTATCCCACCAGGTGGACTGGATCATTCAACCATGTCTCCTGAAGACATATTAAATCGTTTGTGTGGGCCAGGTCCAGGAAGACTTTCTCTTGATGCTTGGTTGCGAGACCCGCCACATTCCAGAATAACAGGTTCCTCTCAACGTTAGTTGTGTTGTCAGTAGGTTGGGTCGTAGGGGTGGGGAATGGTTCATGTACCGTTGAGATTGGTTCGTCTGCATTATGCACTCAAAACTCCCTGGCGCACCTTTGTCTGGCCAAATGAATGTTTCAGTAGGTTTTTCTGGCGCCCCGGTTAGGAACCCGATTTCTAGTCCTATGTCTCTTTCTGTTGGACCTTGTTAATTCGAAGCACCCCTTATTCTTACAACAGGTTGTGGCGAAAATTTGTTGGGATTGGATCTGTTGAAAAGACTATATGCAACTTTGTACTGTTCTCCTTCGGGAGTACAACTCACACTAGGTAAGAGAGTGGTTTCTCCAATGTATCTATCTAAGGATAAATTCCCGACAGAATTGTCTTCTCTTCCGGATACTCTTTGGGCTACTGGTCCTAATGATGTGGGTCTTCTGGATATATCACCATATGTTGTGACATTGAAAGCCAATGTTAGAATGCCGCGCATTCCCCAGTACAAAATCTCAAGCGAAGGTGAAAAGGCATTGTTAGCGATCATCTATGACCTGATTGATAAGGATGTGATTAAAGAGACAAGAGGCAACGTTTGTAATAGTCATGTGCTGCCTGTTTTGAAGCGTACTGATCCTTCCCAGCCACCTGTTTATAGGTTCATGATTGATCTTAGAGAGGTGAATAAGATCATTGTGCCACAGTTTCCAGTTGTCCCTGATATCACTGCCCTATTGACTATGATTCCAGCTTCAGCGGCTTGGTTCTCAGTGATTGACTTGAAGAACGCTTTCTTCAGCATCCCAATTGCCGAGGAGAGCAGAGATATTTTTGGCTTCAGTTTAGGAGGCCGAAGCTTCCGCTTCAAGCGCGCTCCTCAAGGCTACTGTGAAAGTCCATCAATATATAGCCAAGCTTTAAAAACACAGCTTGATACGATTGTTGTACCTGGTGGTGCTACCCTTATTCAGTACGTCGATGATTTATTAGTCGCCGCAGACACTGAGGAGATTTGTAAAGAGACTACCTTGTCATTGTTGCGTCATTTGTCTGATTTGCATCACAAAGTCTCTCTCTCGAAGTTGCAATATTGTCGACAAGAAATGACCTACTTAGGTCACCTCTTATCGAAGGAGGGAAGGAAACTGACCCCAGAAAGAATTCTGGCAATTGCAAAGTTGAGTGTGCCAAGAACACAGAGATAAGTACGTGCTTTCTTAGGTATTACATCCTATTGCAGACAATGGATACCAAATTTTTCCTTGCTAGCCAAACCCTTGGTAGCATTGACTTGTAAAGATACACCGAATCCCATCCCATGGTCTGAAGATTGTCTGAAAAGTTTTTCCGAATTGCGTGATGCATTGTGTTCGGCTCCTGTGTTGGGTACCCCCGACTACAGTAAGCCCTTTACACTATATGTCCATGAGAAGGAAGGTTGTGCATTATCAGTTTTGACACAGTCTTTTGGGGACAAGCAATGTCCATGCGCGTATTTCTCGTCGACTTTGGATCCGGTAGCTAGGGCGTTGCCGAGTTGTCTAAGAGCCACAGCAGCAGCAGCTGTTTCTATCTGACAGTCTGCTGGTTTAGTGATGAATAACATGTTGATTGTAATGGTCCCGCATGCGGTGGACACCTTATTAAATAGAACCAAGACACAGCATTTAACTAGTGTTCGATTGTCAGATTATGAGCTGACATTGTTAGCAAGTCATGTCCACATTAAAAGATGCAATGCATTAAACCCAGCCACGTTGTTGCCAATTCCAGTTGAGACAGAGAACGCTGAAAAGCAGCACAACTGTTTCTTTAAGACAGAAGAAGAAACGAAAGGGAGAGTAGATCTTAGGGACACTCCTCTTACTGAATGTGAAGGTACTTTGTGGGTTGATGGTTCATGTTTCAAACTTCCGAATGGTGACACGACTGCAGCATACGCTGTTACGACTTTGCATACGATTGTCGAAACTGAACGCATCCCACATAACTCAGCGCAAGCAGCAGAATTGATTGCACTTACGAGAGCATGTGTTTTATCGAAAGGAATGAAAGGGACCATATATACTGACAGCATGTATGCCTTTGGAGTGGCTCATAGTTTTGGGCGTTTGTGGCGTGAACGTGGGTTCCTGACTTCACATGGAGCTAAGATCCAGCATGGTCAGTTGGTGAATGAGCTTCTTGAGTCACTGACCTTGCCGTTGCAAGTGGCGATTGTGAAATGCAGTGCACACAAAAAGATTACAGATGATGTTGGTCGTGGAAATGCGTTTGCGGATGAAGTTGCGAAAGAAACAGCAAAGAATGTAATGAGTCGAATGTATGTTGCAGGCCCTGCACGATGGGTGGGTGACGTTGGTATGTGTGAAGATACGATTGAGAGTGTGAAGTCCATCCAAGCTGAAGCTACGGAGAAAGAACTGAAGGTGTGGAGAGGAAGCACGGGTAAATTGGACGCAAATGGTTGTTGGGTTGAATTGTCGGAGCATCAGCGTTGGTTGCCACCCAATGCGTATGTGCCTGCAGTGGTTACAATGGCGCATGGAATGGCACACATCAGTGTGAAAGGGATTTGCAAGTTACTGGCTCCAGTATGGCAGAACACCAGAATCCCTAAGTATGCAGAGAATATAGTCAAGAACTGTATGGTGTGTCTGAAATACAATCCTGGTAGGGGAACCCCAACTCCAGCTGGTCATTTTGCTCCTCCTACGTACCCGTTCGAGGTTTTGCAGCTAGATTTCATCCACATGGAGAGGTGCAACAATCTGAAATACGTACTCATTGTTGTTTGTGCCTTTTCAAGATGGATAGAAGCATATCCCCTGAAAGACAATAGTGCCTTATCAACAGCTAAAGCCCTTATCAAAGAATTCTTCCCCAGATTCGGAATGCCGAGAATGGTCTGGAGTGATAATGGGAGTGAATTTTTGGGTCGAGTGATGAAGAAAGTGTGTGAAGGGCAAGGCATTCATCAAAAATTCCACGCTGCAAATCACCCCCAATCAGCGGGATTAGTAGAGTGCTATAACGGTACGCTAAAACTAAAACTGGCCAAAATTCAAGCGAGTTCTGGTCTTACTTGGCCTGACACTCTGCCCTTGGCACTCCTATCAACAAGAATGACTGTGCACTCGAGGGTGGGACTTAGTCCCTCCGAAATAGTGTTCAGCCGTCCGGCCAACGTATGGGGAGTGCCAAGGCCAGCCAAATTCAGCGAGTTAGAGCACCCTGTACTACTTGATTATTTGTACGAATTACGGGCAAAATTGCGTGTTTTACACCAACAGGTACATGATACTCTACCTCAAGCTACTGAAGCTCCAGGACACCATATCGATCCTGGAACATATGTGCTCGTAAAGAATTTTCAGCGGACAAAGAATGATGAGCCCCGCTGGACCGGTCCCCACCTAGTACTTCTCTCCACAAGATCAGCTGTTCGAGTGGAAGGAAAGAAACACTGGATCCACGGGGTCCATTGCAAGAGGGTCCCTTTACCTCTGCCTCACGACCGGTGGGTCCAGGAGGGGATTGCTGATTCTGAGACTGAAACTTTGCCTCACTTCCTGCTCTTTAGTGATGCACAGGTAAAAGGAACAAACTCTGTACGCGAGAGTGACGACATTCTGCAAGGATCTGTGCCACCGTCAATGCGATTGAACATTACAGAACCTGAACTGTTGTTCGAAAAAAAAGACAGTACCTGGAAGAACACGTTACAATTTGAGGCCGAGAACTATGACTATGGACAAATAAAATATTGCTTTTTGACTATTTTTGAAAGTGCAGCGCTCTCATCTGAGAAACTTGCTTATTTTTGTTTTTCGAACCGCCATCCGGGTTCTGCTGCTAGGGTCGCGGTTGCCAAAGTCTTTGGGGTGCAGCCGAAGACGTAAGGTCGACGGTTCTGATTGGTCTAAGGGAGTTGTCCTGGACTGACAGAAGCATTCCTTAGCATAGAACACCCTACCGCCGCGGGCAGCAATTATAGAGGATGGAGTTTTCCGAGATGGAGAGTCCTGCCAAACCAATGAACTTTAAAGCCAGAATGTGTACATTAATGACGAAAACACGATTTCTGATATTATGTATTTGTATGTTGCTTAGTGTGATGACATTTTTTATAGGATATGTTTTATTCACTTTTCAAGTGGCGTTCGCACCTACTACACAGCCCATACCTCCTCCTACTGTTTCCTCACATTCTTTTCACCCTCTGCCTGAACACGAGACCGCTAGAAGATCAGAATTTACAAATAACTCATTCATCCAGCTTGTACACCAACACCAGTTAGTAATGAACACGACTAATTGTTGGGTGTGCGGCCTTATGCCACATACGACGGATAGAGGTATCCCATATTTTGTCTTGCCATTCAGCTACTATGGTTCTTTGTGGGCGTTTCAGACGATGTTCCTATTTGCAATCAAACCATATCCCCCACGTTCCACAAGAAGTAACTCGAGCAACAAGGCATTAGTGGTAGGAATCACGAATATGAGTAGAGACATTGACTCGTATAGAACCATTCCTGGAGATGAGTTGCAAGCATACACTAGATGGAACATAACCGGATATAGAGTTGCTCTGAATGAGAACGAGTGAGCAAAGAGATCCTCCCCGATTTGGATTGTTCCCCATAAGGGTCACCTAAGTCTGCAAGGTGATGGCAGGAATCCCGGAGCTCAGTTAGGGAAGAGTGTCTGTACTGAAACGTATGTCTTTTCGTCTCAGAACTCCCCTTCATTCCTAGCAGCTAAGGGCACCTACTTCATCTGCCATGATAAAGCGTATACATGGCTACCCCCCGACTTCTCGGGCACATGTTTCATTTCGTTCCTGTTGCCTCCCACCTACACGGCAGCGGCAGATTACCATAGGACAAGTACAGTTAGAGGTGTCGTGAGTAAAGACGACACTGCAGGACAAGAATTTGGAGACTTCGTAAAAGGTTTTCTGCCGTTTTGGGGGCCCATGGTGAACAGCAGGAACATTCGCCAATTGACGAGGGTAGTTGAATCTACCATAGTTGAAACTACCGGTGCCCTTAGTAACTTGACTGCAGAGCTCCAGTCGGACCGCCTTATGACTCTTCGGAACAGGGTCGCCTTAGACGTCATACTTGCAGACCGAGGTGGGGTATGTAAAGTGATCCAATCAAGTTGCTGCATTTTTATCCCAGATAACGCTCTGACAGTATACCAGGCCATATCCAAACTGCATAAAATCTCCTAATCTATTCACGTGGATAAAGGAGACTGGTCACTGATGGGGTGGTTCTGGGAACTGATATCCGCCAGGGGTTGGAAGATATTGATAGTCATTGGGATGGTCTTAGCCATTCTTTTCGTGCTCTGTCTGTGTGTACAGTGTGCTCCTGCAATATGTGGCCTCTGTGCTACATCGTGTATAAGGAAACCTGTGTCAAGAAACGAGCTAAGTAATAGGATGATGCTACAGCAACATCTCAATGACCTGGACTCAGATTAGCGTGAGTATAGGTTAAATTGCCTATGTAAGGGCAAAAGGAGGGTCTGTGGTACTGAAAATTCTGGACCCGTGTTATAAACATCGTCACATCATGATGATTGTGGTGTCAACAGACCAGTAATGAGTTATATACCATACGTGAGCATTTCCGCCATGATCGAGTGACGAAATCACCCTGAAATCAGCATTTCTGTTCCGAACCCTCGGGTTCCATCTTGTCAACGGCATCCATTTTGTGATTGCCCTCACATAGCCAAATGACTAGAAGCCAAAACCTGGTCCGAAGGACACGTACACCTTAGCTGACTCCTCTGTGACCTGGGCAAGCTGAATCCACTGCCCAAAGCCAAACCTGTTCGGCCAGGTCCTCTCCCAGTGGCCGAGCTAGATTCGTATCAAGGCACAACATATCATAAACCTTTCATCGCACACAAACCATGCCTAATCTTTCACACACCTGTCCCTGTTTCTTGCTTTATGACTTGCTTTACGAGGAGGAGGTGCCCGATTTTATTGGGGGTCCGTCGATATCTGATGGAAATACTGGACCTTGCCGGGTAATTAATTATGAGCTGGACGAACAGAAATGTGGGCTTGTCATCATGACTCTACTTTTCCTTTATAGTGAAAATATTTGGATGATCAACTGTAAAATAAGAAATGTTTGCCTAAAGCACATTATTTTGTATAAAAGAAAAGGGCTGGCTTCGTAAAGGAGAGCAGTCTCCTGAGAACATACATGCTGTTGTACTTCTAGGATACCTGTTACTGGCTGTAGCCAATAAATACGATCTTTGACCTCACCTAGAAGACTCTGTGTTTCTGTAGTCTGAAACAGGAAGGACTCGGAGTTTTCAGGTGTGTTCCCTGGCACCGCCGGGTCCATAAAAACCCGGTACTCCAAGATTTGAAGTCCACCACCCTTACCGTTAGGCTACATCCTTTCCCTGAAATACCTTTGAGATCACCATTTTGATATAGTAGCTCTTAAAGAAATGCATCTTAAACTGAGTGAAGAAAGAAGATTACATCACAAATCACACCCCCTTATATATAGATCTTCTGCTGTTACCAAGCATTAGGGGGTTGCGTTACTATTTCACTCCTCAGTCAAATTTCCATTTTGGGCAAATTGAAATTTTTTGGTTTTAATGGTTATAGGATAATCAGCTGTTGATTATGTACTATAGCTACAATCTATGCCCCTAACGTGAGGCAATCTAAATTTATTTTGACCTTCCTCTCTTTGCTGGGTGGATTTGCCGAAGGGCATATAATAGTGCTGGGAGATTTTAATTTGATTTGGGATCCTAAACGAGATATCACCCACCCACATAGATCACAGATCGGTACCTTGACATAAGCAGCCAAATCAGCAATTCATCAATTGGGTTTATTAGATTTTATATGCAGGGAGCTCCACACTACCACACATGATTACACATTTTTTGAAACTCCCATAGAACATATTCTAGGATTGATCACACTTTTCTCAGTCAGCAACTCTATCATGCCGTTACTTCAGCAGTGATACATCCAATCACTATATGAGACTGCGCTCTAGTACACATTATATTCTCATTGCCTTAGCCGAAATCTGGGTATCGCAGGCGGTACTTCCCTAATGTACTCACACATGATCATCTCAATTGAGATAAAATAATTCAGAAATCAATCAAAGACTTTTTTCAGATAAATGATCCCAGAGATACCGCATACTCCATAACCTGTGATGCGGCAAAGCGGTTCTCCGGGGTGAGTCCACTGTACACTAACAACAAATCAAGGAGAGACCGGCACTAGAGGATAACCTTCTTTTGGCAGAGAAAGCTCCTAATACCGATCACGTTCAGTCAACTTACCACAAATGTCTTCAGATTTGAAGGTTAGCTTGAATTTCGGGAGGAGGTACAGAATGCAAACCATTCTGTCAAGGTCCAAAAAACACCTGTTTATGATTGATTTATTGCTAATTTTTATAAGATTTTTAGTTCAGACCTTACCCCATATTTGACTGTCCTCTTTAACTATATAGTCGATTCTCAAGCGATGTTATCATCAATGGATGAATCCTTAATTGCTGTCATTCCTAAATCATAGAAAACACTCAATGATGTGCATCTTACAGATCAATTGCCCTACTTTATATTTATGCCAAATGATATAACAAATGTCTAGCTAATGGATTAGAGGAATTATGCCTGAGCGGATTCATCCTGACCAGTCAGGGTTTATCAAGGGCCGTCTGACCAATGATAATTTGTGGCGGGTAATTTACTTGATGGGTAAAGCAACTAAGAAGCATACCTGGAGGTCTTGGTAGTACTTGACGCCAAGAAGGCTTTTGACCGCGTGGACTGGTCATTCTTGGTTAACACTACATGTCGCTTTGGGTTTGTAGAATATTTTATTTCTATGATACGGGTTAACTATTCCCATCTTCGAGCTTGAGTCTTAATAATTGGCACAGCCTCAGATTTTTGGAGCTAACCAGGGGGACAAGACAGGGGTGTCCTCTTTCACCCTTACTATGTGCCCTCAGCATCAAACCCCTAGTGCCAAAGAAAATAGCTAATCTCACTATTGAAGGGCTTCAGTTTGGGTCTGCAGAACACAAGATATCTCCATTTGCAGACGTCTTGTTGGCTATTACTTCTCCTTGTTCGTCACTCCCGGCTCTTCAGATAGATCTTTGACACTTTGAGAGAGTAGTGATATTTTAGCGGACACCCGGAGAGGGTTTGAATTTATATGGGGACACTTAGTTCATTTTCTCTCACAGGGACGCCCACTCTTTTCATGCCCCACCAAGTATGGGTGCTTCATCTTTTCCAGACATATTAACCTCCATCTATCCCTTCACAAAGAATACTTCTACACTGATACCTGAGAACAATCCCTAGCCATACAATAACACCCATTCTTGTTTTTTTGTGCTTTCACCACACCCTCCATGCATGTCATGCTGGTTGATATCTTCGCTTTTTTCATTTTTGTTGACAGGTTCTATGAGCCTGAATCTTTTCATTTTTATAGGAAAGGTACCTCAATTTTTGAAGTCAATAGCACTGGGTGATTGTTATTTTGCCTTGGCTTCATATGTATACTTTGTAGTCTGTCAGCCAATGATTTGTTCTACACTGGAACTGTCATTAGCGTTCAATTGCTGTTGGCTTGCAATATATTGTCAGTGTTAATATTATTTATGTACCTTATAAAACCAATAAAGAAAGTTTGACCCAAAAATATTTACACAATTAACATAATTATCAACTAAATAAGTAATATTAAAATAATACCAACTAATTATTAATCAATTAAAGTCAGCCATGAATACTTTTATTTGATTTCAATAAAAAAATCATAAAAGGGTGGGGAACCACCATAGGTAAAAATACATTTTAAATTTAACAACAGGAGAATTTAAAACATTAAGACAATGCCGTTGAGGGATATGCTGGATCTTATTAAATTAGTGAATGATTTCCTTTTTTTCCAGCTCTCTTGCTGCCATTTTGAGAAATGTTATTGCTCTACAGGACAGTTGGATTGATGGCCCCTCGAGGCATTGGATGACAGCAGCTCTGCATGTCCATATTTGTTCCTTCCTAAAGGCTTCCCGGAGAACCGTTCTTCGGGTCACTGCCAGGGAAGGGGCATATGCATAACAGGTGTAGGAAAAACTCGTCCCAACCTCCACATAAGCGACATTCCTTGGATTGCCAGGGGTATTTCCATTTTGGTGTCAGATCTTTTGATGGAAATGACCCCAGCCGCAATAACGTTAAGTACTGTTTTCTCTCCTGGGAGAAATGATCAAGTAAATATGGTTGAGGTTTCAGCCGCTGATAGCCTTGAATCACGGTCCAGGCGTGTTTTGTTTTTGAGACAGCTGTTTTGTCCATTAATAGGGAGGTCCTTTTGATTGCGTCCTTCACTACGGTTTTGAAACTGGAGTAAGTGGGGAGGGTAAGCCAGGCCTCCTCGACTTGCAGTGCCGCGAGGGAGTCTTTCAGAACACTGAGCGTTGAGTTACTAAGCCTGGATTGGGTTTCAATTTCCTTCCAGCAGTAGTGTGCTAAGGTGTCTTCCTCTGCGTCCCTCATTCTCCAGTAGTATTTCGCTAATGCCCCTTGTCTGTCATGGGTCTGGTTTCTCAGGCCGTACTCTAGACGAATTTGGGATGGTGAAATGTGTCTGGGGATTGAGAACAGGGCCTTAAAGAGAGTTGATTGTGCTGATTTTAAGGAGATGACATCTTTCATGTTTGGAATTTCCGAGCCGTATGAAATTGAGGGTAAAAATGTTGCTGAAATTGCTTTAAGTAAATGGCCTGTAGAGCACCCTGTAAGATTTTTCTTTAAGACACTGAAGGTGAACTGAAGTTGTTTAGCTCTGGTATGGCCTTGCCCAAGTTGTAAATTGAATTTGAGGTTGCAGTCTATAGTGAAACCTAGATATTTATATGAGTCTACTGGGGACAGAGGTTGCCCGTCCAAGTACCAGGTAAATTTGCGATGAGCCTTGATTTTAACTTGTCTGGCAAAACACGTCACTTTTGTTTTTAGATGGTTAATGGTTAATTGGGCATTGGCGGTGTAAGCTGCTAGTTTGGTGATGGGTCGCTGCAGACCTACAGGTGTTAGAGCGAGGAGCACAATGTAGTCCGCGTATTGAAGACTGGGTGTAGGGACGTTACCAAGTTTTTGGGGGTGTGATGGAATTGACCGTAGTTGGTTATCTTGGTCGGCGATATAGATGTTAAAGAGGCAGGGTGCCAACACGCCCCCTTGTTTTAACCTATTAAGGGTTTGAATCTTTTTGCATATGCTGTGCCCGTCGCCTTTCCTGACCTGAACCCACGTCTGGGAATACAAGTTGATTATGGTGTTCAGGAGTTTGGTCGGAACACCCCAGTTGTGCATTTTTACCCATAGCTTGGCTCTTGGGACTTTGTCGAAGGCTGCTTTCAGGTTTATGAAGCATGCATAAAAAGGCCTGGACTTTGCGAAAGCTTGGTTGGCTAGCAGGGTAACCGCAGGGATGTTCGTGAGTGTGCCCATCCCTGCCCTGAATCCTGTTTGGGTGTAGGGTAATGAGGTTACTGCTTCCGACCCTAATCCTCCAGGTCAGCCAGCAAGTTTGATGCATACATTTTGGCCTCCACATCAATTAAGGCTACCAAACGGTAGTCGGAGGGGTCGGGCCGGCGACCCGACTTGTATATTGGATTTAAAATACTGCCCCTCCAAGAGTCTGGGATGGTGGAAGAAGCTAGAAAAAAAGTGGCGTGAGGAGATCAGACCAGAATGGGGGGTTGTGCCAAAACAATGCGTTTGGCAACCCGTTGGGTCCTGGGGCTCCGGGGGGTCTCAGTTTTTAAAAGATTTTTAATACTTGCTCCTTCCGGATTTGCAGAGAGTATTCGAATGCTTCAAAGTTGGGGGTGATTCTGGTATGGCCTGCAACAATTGGCTCGTCGCCTGATTCTGGGCCGTGAGTTACAGGACGAACCATTGACATGTCGTTGTATAGGTAATCAATGTGGGCACTCCAGGAGTCCTCCATGATGTCAGAGTTGTAGTGCCGGTTCTTGCCGTTTGTTAACTGGTTGATTATTGACCAGAACTGCCTCAAGTCCCTTTGTTTGGTAGAATGGTGGAGTTTGGCCCATAGTTGTTCTTGGAATGCTTTTTTAGCTGCCTTGATGTCTTTTTTTAGGTCTTTTCTGGCTTTGGCGATTAGTTGCAGGAGGTCCTGGGAGGATGCAGAGCACTGGGTGCGTAATCTCCTGAGGTGTTTGTTCAATTGTTCTTTTTGCTTCCTGAGGTGTTTTGTGAACCATTCAGCCCCTTGATGACTTTTGACTTTTTTTCCTATGGCCTGCTTGCAAAATTTTTGATTTAATTCTAGGATAAAGCACTCCCATGCCTGAGTGTTTATGGGTTCTGTTTGAAGTCTTTCTAAGAGGTTGGTGCATATCCCCATGATGTCGGTAATCAAATCTGATTTCCAAACCATACGTTTTAAGTTAAAGCATTAAATTTGGTGTAATAATACTCTGGATGGCACTGGGTAGTCTGTATTAATTAGTAACGTGAATGTTTGCGGTTAGTGGTCGCTTTCAGTCCTATCCAATATTTGGAAATTCGTGATAGAGGGGGAGAGCTTGTGATCCGTGAAAGTGTAGTCTATGTTGAAGCAGATTTGTGAGTAATCCTGAAGTGTGCAGCTCGGCAGTCTGTCGGGCTGCTCCCATTTAGCATTCTCATTGAAAGCTCCGCCAGACTGGCCGCACATCTCTTGCCGAGCGTATCTCGTAGTTTCGGTGCGTGTGTGCGTTCATTAATGGCTTTCAGTAAGTACATATTAAAGTCCCCTGACAAGATGATATTTGCTTCCCGATAGGCACGTTTTAGGGTTGTCATTGTTGCTAATAAATGGTCTACACATATCTTTTTCCGACTGAACAATGGGTGAATATAGATTTTGAGTATCAGCAAACAAGTTAGAGGCGGGGCTTCGAGTTTGACACATTGCAGCCAAGAAGACTCGATTTCTATTGTTGAAGCTTGCCATATAGTATCAGTTGAGACAAACGTTGAAAGACCTCCTTTGGCTCTCCCTTGTTTTCCTGCCTTTTCGGCGGGGCACTGAAATTCCTTGTATCCAGTTATGGGAGTAGGGTTAATCATCCAAGTCTCCTGGAAGAGAAAAATGTTATACTTTAAAATGAATTCCATGAAGCCTGGATCTTCAAGTTTTGTGCTAAGACCGAACACATTCCAGGAGCAGATGTTGCAGCCTTGGAGACGATTGGAAGCTGCGTGAGTGTTGATTCATGCCATATCTTGAGATGGTCCGGCTGTGATTCGGTCCAGGGGACCAAGGGGCTTAATGGATTCGGGGTTGGCAAAAGTGATAGTAATGTTCTTGGACGTGCACTCTTTCTTTTTTGGGAAGTTTGATGGTCTGAGCCTTTTGCCCCCTTTAGCAGACCCACTGATTGGTAGACTGGTTGGAGCAGGTTGGGGTAGCAGGGGGGTGGATCTTTTTTACCTTGATGCCCCACGTTGCAAATTGATTCCTCTTCTGCCAAATTTGTTCAATAAAGGAGGTGGCTGAGAACGAGGCTGTGGTAATTTCTTGTCCCTTGAAGTACGTGTTCTGTTTAAATGCAATACTAACAATGTCGCTGGTAGTTATGTGACTCAGGGGGTGCAGAGCTTTAAAGAGTTTATGTAGAATACTTCTATTTAAAATGTCATGATTTCCCCTTGATACATAGTGGGGGATGAAGTCTAATTTGTTGGAATTTGAGGAAAAATCCTGGTGCGACGCTAGGTGTACTGCCCTTCCCAAGACGTTATCGGCCAGTGATGACGCTGTTGTTCTTATAGAAGTGGTCAAGGTTACGTCTGCATTGTTTTGGGTTGGATGTTTATGGACAATTGTCCGGGTTGCTTGATTGCTTCCCGCATTAGAGTTATTGCCTGAGTCGGTTTGATAGATATCTTCCCCTAGGCTTTCGGTAACTGAAAGTGCTTTGGGTGGACTTGATGAACTTGTGTCTATCGTAGGTTTCTTTAGTTTAATTGGTGAGATCACTGAGTGGATTGCCTTGGTGGATTTAAGGTGTTTTACTTTCGTTGGTGGCTTCAAAATACTATATACTTTCTCTGAATGCGGTAATTCCCTTTTGATGTTAGTTGGACGGTTTGCGTGGGTGAGTTGCGTGTATGGATGGTTCAATTGATCATTGTATGGGGGTGTTACCGGAGGAGTGAGGGCTTCATCGTGGTTGCTCTGATTCAGTCCCTGATTGGTTTGCACAGGAAATAAATTGGTTGCCTGTCTAGATTGCCTTTTGTTTCTTGTTTTTCTAAGGCATTTTCTCTCACTCTTGGTTAGTAACTTGGTAGGTGTGAGTGGCTCGGATAGTAGTTGCTCCACATTTTCAGTTGGTTGTAAGGCTGAGATGTTTGGGCTGGTAACAGTAGTTGCTGGACTAGGTGCTGTAAGGTCTGACTGTCTTTGATTTGAAAAGGGAACGGCGCCGCTTTGTATCTGTTCGCCCACGTGGCTGGGTGATTCGGGGTCAGTCATCCTTAGTGCATTATTATCTTTCACTCTTTGCATGGCGTCCTTTTCTGTGGCTACCCTACTTGAGACAAGTAGATCTGAGAGGATGGTGGGGAGTGGGACCTCCGCTAGTTTGTCTATTATTTGGGTGCAATGGCAGTTACATGTTTGATATGTAGTTTCCTGGTCTCGCTGCACCCTCGAGACCATCTTGTTGAAACTTTGCAGTTTCTGTTCCACCCCCGAACGAGGATTGCTAGGATGTTTAGAAGGTCCACTTGGGTATCCAGCTTGTCTGCATGGTAAGACATTGCTTTGGCAATTGTGCCTATTGCTTGTAGCAAGAGCTGCCAGGCTGATGGAGTTGAATTACTGCCTGGTTTGTTTGGGGAAGCCTGGGCGCCGTTTGTCCTTTGTATTGAGCATGCTGACCGAGAAGGGTGTAGAAAGGACGGGATCCTGCTAAGTGATTCCCTGGTTGGGGATGATGGCTGAAAAAGGTTTAAGTCCTGCATTGCTGGGAGGGGGATTGCACCTCCTGCTGGGTTGCCTGACGAGGGGACTGGGAGTGGTTCCGTTCTGCTTGTGCTTCAAACCAAAGTGGAGAAAAACAAGACTTGTTAATGGGGATGGGGTTGGCGAATCCCTGGGCCCCGATGTTCTTGACGCCCTGGGGTTTGGTCTGGATCCCTATTAAGTTCCCAGTTGAGTGTGAGATGTTTGTGGTTGTCTCCTCGGCGGGGGCCCCTTAGTTGTGACCTTGGGGTCCATCTATACGTGGGAAAAATTAGAATGAAAATGGTGTCCGATGTTTGGGAAAATCAACTGAAGTGGGAGTGTTGTGTATTTGTGCCTCGAAGACTTGGTTGTACTACTTATGTCTGAGTTCAGAAGAGATAAGGGCGTTTAACGATAGGAACTGGAGGCTTGGGATGACAGTGGGTGCTTCTTGGGGGGCTTCCAAACGTTGTGGTGACTGGAAACCTTTCCTGCCGCACTCCAGGTTCGAAGTTTTCCCGCTAGGGGTGCGTGTTGTGACCTCACTTGCTGGGGTAATACTGGTTTCGCCTCTTGTGTTGAGGACGCCGGAGTTGCTGGGCAGTCGGTTGGATGAGGTGGATTCTATTACAACTTTTAAAAAGTCCGTAATCAGTGCCCGTTTACTGTTATTTGGTACTGAGTGATGCCTTGGTGGGGCTATCGGAATGGTCTTGGTGCTGCCGCCCCATTTCGCTACAGGAGTTGCCACAATGGTTTTTTTTTTGTGCGGCAGTTAAGCAGTTGCTTGTAGTTGCTACGGTTGTTGCTTTTGTAAGCAGTGCCTGCTTATCTATTGAGACACCAAGTTCTGGCCCCTGATGTATGTCATTATTGGCAGGAGGACCGGGGCCGGGGGAGGTCGAAGATTGGAGTTCTTTGGCTGCTGCCGCTTTAGCTTTCTCCTATTCTTTGGTAGAGGTGTGCCTCTTACTGTACCTGACCGCATCCTCCGCTACACCGCCCCTAAGGGAGGGAGTGGGTGTGGGTGCGATTAGATAGGGGGAAATTAGGAGGTGATGCAAGTTGCACGGGATGTGCAAGGCAGCTGGGTTCTGTGTACTGGTGCGCAGTGGCAACGTGGCTGGTTCGCGGTTGCTTGCGGCGGCAGTGGGAGGTGGTGGGAGGGGGTTGAGGAAGCAGGTAGCTGGTCTCGCTGGGGATCGCTGGCAGGGCTGTTACCGCGACCCTACTGGCGCTTCAGTCTGGGGGCCTCCTCCTGCTCGCTGTTCTATACACTTTGGAAAATTCGCCAGTGACCCACCAATGCTCCTGCCCACTTGCCTGTGTCGTTGCTTGGACGCTTACTGCTTGGCTGCCACACCACTTGCTGCTTGGCTGCCACACCACTTGCTGCTTGCTGCTTGGCTGCCACACCTCGTACTGCTTGGCTGCCACACCACACGCACCTCCACCTCCTGAGGCACCTTTAACCCCGGCCCCCACTCACCCCTGTGCGGCCCTCTTGTGGCCCACAGGCTTCGGTACAGATCTTACTGGAGGGGGGGGGGCCGTTGTATGTTGTCTGTTGGCCGTGGAGGCAAAGGGCCACGGAGGGCGGCAAGTGGGGGGCTGATGAAGCGAGCCTGCAGGGGAGCGCTCAAACGCTTAAACGCTCATGGAATGCTCAGCGAATCCCCCTGGATCCCCCTGATAGAAAGTCCGGGGGTCGTGAGGTTGGGAAGTCGAAAAAAAGCTGCAGCCGATGTCGGCGTCCGTCCCCGCTGCGGGCTGCGAGCTGCGGGCAGCGTGAAAATGCGGCAACTCAATCAATTAAAATCAATTTACTTCCCACCATGTACCCCTATAAACTCCACCACCCGCACCTGAAACCTCCGCTTTGCCAACCTTGCGGAAACCTTGCGCATCCGCAGAGCCAGAACAGGGGGAAGAGCCTTATCCTATTTCTCGGCCAAAACCTGGAACGAGCTCCCTATCAATATCAGACGTGCCTCCTCCATGAACTCCTTCAGGAAGGTTCTCAAGACCTTGCTCTTCATCTGAACGGAACTGCTGCCCCCCCCCCCCCCCCCCCCCCCACCCCAGCGCTTTGAGTCCCTCACGGGTGAGTAGTGCGCTTACAATTCTCTGATTGATTGAAAACTTAAATTAAAAAAAACATTGCACAATTAACATAATAAACTATCAATTAAACAAATAATATTAAATACAAATGAATTACTCATTTATTATAATTAAATTACTTCCCACCCTGTACCTATAAACCCACAACCCGCTGCAGTACTGTCAAGGCCCAATTAGTATTCTCACTATCTTCGGGACACTCACAGGAGCAGAATGTTGCAAACTCCAAATTCCCCCCACACGAGCCCTTCAGTAACAAGCACTTGCGTGAACCCCGTCGGGGCAAAGGGGAAGGCGACAGAAAAGAGACTGCCTTGCTTCTGGATTCACTTCAGCACCATTAGGCACCTTCAGTTACTTCTTCTGCATATCACTTCAATATGAACTGCAATTAAAATGACATCATTTAAATTAAACTTCTACGAAGCCTTGTTTCTCTTACATTCTATTATTTCCTTTACATACGCTCTCTTACGCTCTTCAGTCAAGGACTTGCTTCTCTTCTATTTGTCTTGGAGTACTCTTAACTCTTAATACTGTGCTTTTATTTACAATTCTTAATTATGCAAAATTCTATTTAATCCTATTATTTTTTTTAACTAATTTTTAACTAATTTCTTTTGTTTCTTTCAGGTACTTGCGGTTTGGTCATCAGGAATTTCTTGTATGGCGCCGGATTTCCGGAAGATGAACAGGTGAGTGAACATAGGACCACTAGGAAAGAAATTCAACACTCTCTGTCTCTCTGAAAAAATATTGTTCTAATTCTTTTTTAATTATTAAAGAATTAATCCTAACTAACCTAGTCTAGTTCTACTAAAGAGACATTAACTATACTAACCCCTATCTGAAGAACAAATTTGTTGGTTAAGTGCGCGGCTCCGAACGCTGCCAACTCACTTCACTACTGGGACTGTCCTCGCGCCTTCAAAGGCTTGCAAAAGACTAGACCGGCAAACCTCAAAGTCTTTCTTGTGCTCCCGCAGTGCTCTCAGAACACTGTAGCGGGCGCGCTCAGCACCGGACATCGCACATCCCAATCTGCGTCCTCCGATCTGACTGCAGTAAATTACGACCGCACTGAGAGCCGAATGAGTAGTTGGACGGGGAACCTTGACAGTACCCCTCCGCGAGGTCAAGCCTCCTGGCTTGGGTTTGCGAGAATACTGACGATGAAAGGCTTGTATTAATCTAGGCGCATGGACATCAGATTGCTCCTCCCAAGATCTTTCTTCAGGTCCATAACCTTTCTAATGGATCAGATAATGTCTTACTTCTAACTATTTTTGAATCTAAAATCTTTTTTACCTCATATTATTCTTTTCCTTCATTCAGCAATGGTTTTGGAGGTTGAGATTCTTTAAAATAAGGTGACACCTTTTTTAACAGGGAAACATGAAAGACAACATGTATTCTGACCTGTGAAGGAAGTTTTAGTCTGTAAGTCACTGGATGTATTACCTGATCTACTGGGTATGGACCTACAAAATGGGGCTGAAACTTCCTATTTCCTCGGAGTCTCAGATTCTTAGTGCTCAACCAATCTCTATCACCCACCTGCAGATTTACCCGTGGTCTTCTCTTCTTATTCGCACTTAAGCTCTTACGTTTCTTAGCAAGAGCCAAATTTCTAGTTGCTGATTCTTGACCCTTTGTTAGATTTTGAACCAAATCCTGTACGGCAGGCACTGTAACCTCTTGAAAGGTTACAAAAAAGTTCAGGTGCCTCTCATAGTTTAAATAGAAAGGGGAAACCCAGTGGAAGAATTGCTTGCATTGTTGTGTGCGAACTCAGCTGTCCAAAGGAGATCTGGCCAATCACCTTCCAGACCTAACAAAAGCAACCTTGAGTATTTCTCTAACTCCTGATTGGTCCTTTCCGATTGACCATCGGTTTTTGGATGAAAACTCGTGGAATATCTGGTTTCTATGCCCAGTCTTTTAGTAAAGGCTTTCCAATTATGGGACAAGAATTGAGATCCTCGATCAATGATCAGGATCTTAGGAATTCTATGAATCTTAGTCAAATACTGATTGACCTGCATGGCTAACTGTTTGGGATTTGGGTTTCCTTTTAATGCAACAAAGTGTGCCATTTTTGAATACGCATCCACCATTAATAATATTGAACTGTACCTCTGACTGGAGGGCAATTCTACTAATCGATCCATGGTGACAGTATGACACCATGTTGGTAAAGGTTGTAACAGACCCTGAGGGGCTCCCCAATCCAACTTTCCTCATGCACAAGTCTCACATCCTCCTACATATTGTTGAACATCTTTTGTCAAGCTAGGCCACTGAAACTGTCTCTTCAGTAATCCTTCTGTACAATGAATTCCTGGCTGACCAGCTAAAGGACTATTATGGCAATCAAACATTGCTTGCTGTTGGAGTTCACGAGTAGGCAAATACAATGTTCCACGTGGTAAGGCACTTGCTGCTGAATCTCTCTAACTGTACTTTCTCCAACCCACCTTTGCATTTCCTCACCTGTATTTATTTTCTGATCTTTTCTTCAATTGATTTTTTTACGGTTGCCCAATTATTTTGTTTCCTAGAATAATTTGCAGCTCTTCTAATAATGTTTTCTTCCCTTCTATATCTATTTTGGACAGTGCATCTGCCTTTCCATTATTCTCGCCTGGTTGGTATGTGATGACAAAATCATAGTCGGCGAAGTGGAGGGACCATCGTAGTTGCCGAGGTGTCAGAGTTCTGGCTGATTTAGAAAAATTGTAAATTACTGTGATTCGTAAACACAATCACCACATGATTTGCCCCTAAAAGATAGTGTTGTCACTCCTGAAATGCATCCTTTATGGCCAATAATAATTTTTCCGTAACAGTGTAATTGATTTCCGCCGGGAGCAACTTCCTAGAACGATATGAGATTGGATGCAAGTGTCCGGTATCCATGTAACTTTGTGACAAAACTCCTCCAATAGCTTGTTCAGAGGTGCCGGTTTGTACGTAAAAGGGTTAACTAGGATCGGCTTGTAGTAGAACTGATGCTGAGGCTACACTTTTCTTTAGAGATTGAAAGGCTTCCTATGCCCCAGCTATCCACTGGAAAGGAGTTCCCTTTTTAAAAAGTTTTGTGATTGGTATGACCTTCTGGGAACAATCCTTTATAAACCTCCTGTAAAAATTGGCAAAGCCAATAAAGCTTTGTATTTCCTTCACAGTAGCCGGTGGAGGCCAGTCAAGTGCTGCTTCAATCTTTTTCTTGTCCATATTCACACCTACTGGAGGATGATGAACCCTGAGAAGTCCCCTGACCTTATGCCAAAGGCACATTTTTCCAACTTAGACTACAAACTGTTTTCTCTTAGTCGCTGTAAAATTCTTTTGAGTTGTAGTTGATGTTCTTCTTCAGAAGGAGATGAATAGATCAAGATATCGTTAATGTATACAACGGCAGATTGATCAATAAATAGCTTTCACACATCATTGATAAATTATTGGAATGCCGCTGGGGCGTTGCAGAGACCGTATGGCATTACATGATATTCGAATAATCCATATTTAGTTCTGAAGGCCGTTTTCCACTCGTCACCTTCAGGCACGCAGATAAGATGGTAGGCACCCCGCAGATCTAACTTTGTAAAGATCTTTGCACCTTTTAGTTGATCCAGTAAAACTGAAATCAAAGTTGAGGGGTAGCGATTCTTAGTGGTTATTCTGCTCAGTGCATGGTAGTCTATACAGGCCCTCAATTCGCCATCCTTTTTGGGAATGAAGAAGAGTAGCGAAGAGACTGGAGACTGTGAGGGTCGGATGAATCCATTTTCCAAACGGTTGTGCAAATAATCATTCAAATACTGATTCTCCTTTTCAGTGAGAGCGTAGATTCTACTGCAAGGTAAGTTGGCTCCTGGTTCCAGATCAATTTTACAATCATAAGACCAATGTGGCAGTGGTTTTTTTAGCCTCCGTTTCATTTAACACATCGGCAAATTCTTGATATTCCTCTAAAAGTTCCGCAGTTTGAACTGTGCATACCATCAAATTGTTCTTGCACAACCAAGTGGCTGGACTCACTTTCTTGTTCTCCATTCTTTCATGATAGCAATGCTCTGTGCAATATTTGGAGTCTAATACCACGGTTCTCTCACTCCAATTTATTGTAGGGTTATGTGCTGTCAACCATGGTAGCCCCAAAATGAGTTGTAATTGGGGGGGGGGGGCGTTGATAAGATTAAATTGTATTTCTTCACAATGGACCTCAGAAGTAATTAATTCTTCAGACTCAGTGTGGCTTACAATTGATCCAGACGAGAAATTTGTTCCATCAACTGCTTATACAGCTTCACTTTTGACTTTCTGAATTGCTTCTAAACCCACCTTGGAGGCAAACTTGATATCACAAAAATTCCCGGTAGCCCCAGAATCCAACTTCACGCTGAAAGGATATTTTCTCTAAATTTCATGGTCATAGTTAGGAGCAAATGTGGAGCAGAAGATTGTAACGCATTTGCGACTTGATGACCTTTTAGAGCTGTTTCCTCTTTCGCATCCACCAGTCCAACTCCTCCTACTGGTGGTGCTGTGAGTTTTCCTTCTAGTAGAGTTTGGGTTTCTTTGGGCAGCCTTTGACAAAATGCCCACTAGTACCACAATGGAGACAGAGATTATTTTGCCTTCCTTTTTTTCTTCTGCTCTGTGGAAAGGGGATCCCTGATTGTACCAATTTGCACTGGTTCGACTCCCGATGCTTTCGCTGACGTTTTCATGAAGTCAGTTTGTCCCCGATCGAATCTAGGAATACTCAGGCGTAATTCTCTTCTTTTCTCTCAGTGAGGCCATAGTCGATTTCCAGAACTAGATCAATCAAAACTGACACCTCAGTGGGACAATTTGGGATATGCGCAAAGGTGTCCTTCAATTCATCCTTCAAACCTCTATAGAATAAAGCGTCTCTCTTGCATTCGGGCCATTCAGTCTCTACCACTAATTTATTGAATTGCGCTAAATAAGTTAGCAGCTCACAATTTCCCTGTCTTAATTTTAGCAACTCAATATCAGATGCGTGAGCCACCTTCCTTCGATCAAAGATTCACAGAAATGTCTTTTTGAACTCTTCAAAATCATATAATATTGGATTATCTTGCATGACCAAAGGCATCGACCATGAAGCAGCATCTCCACTTAGATAGGAGAGGATAAAAGCTATTTGAGACTGTGCATCTGGAAAGACGGTTGGACGGCACATGAAATGTAATGAACACTAAATAAGGAAGATCTGAGCCTTTTGTGGGTCCCCACTAAAGCGTTTTAGTGGAGCTAGGGGAATGACGGGGCAAAAGAATGCACTACTTGTGTGGTACTGCCTGGACTATGGACTGCACTGGCACCTGAAGTAGCTGAACTAGAAGAGGATGGGTGAAATTTAGGCCATGAACTCTTGCTCCTCAACTTGATCGCCAACTCTAATGTTTCCCTTCTAGAGGCTTCCATTTCTTTCTTCAGGGCCTTCTTCTCCTCCCTAGCAGCCATTATCCCTTGCTGTATAACTTCTAGAATGTTCCCTAAGCTTTTCAAATAATAACCTTCAGCCATTCTGCTCAGGTGAGTTCATTATGTGGGCATTTCACTCTGTCAATGCCCAATTAGTATACTCACTATCTTATGGACACTCACAGGAGCAGAATGTTGCAAATTCCAAATTCCCCCCACAGACCTCCACACGAGCCCTTCACTAACAAGCACTCGCATGAACCCCGTTGGGGAAAGAGGAAGACGACAGAAAAGAGACTGCCTTGCTTCTGGGTTCATTTCAACACCACTAGGCACCTTGAGTTACTTCTTCTGCGTATCACTTCAATATGAACTGCAATTAAAATGACATCATTTAAAGAAAACTTCTACAATGTCTTTTTTCTCTTACATTCTATTATTTCCTTTAAATATGCTCTCTTACCCTCTTTAGTCAAGGCCTTGCCCCTCTTTTATTGGTCTTGGTGTACTCTTAAATCTTAATACTGTGGTTTTAAACAATTCTTAATTATGCAAAATTCTATTCAATCGTATTCTTTTTTGTTTTTACTAATTTATTTTTCTTTCTTTCAGTTACGTGCGGTTTGGTCATCAGGAATTTCTTCTATGGCGCCGGAACTTCCTAAAGATGAACATGTGAGTGTACACAGGACCACTAGGAAAGGAATTCAACACACTGTCTCTCTCAGAAAAATATTATTCTAATTATTTTTTAATTATTAAAGAATTCATCCTAACTACCTTCACTTCGCACAGGGAATGCAGACTAACCTAGTCTAGTCCTACTAAAGAGACATTAACTACACTGAGCTCTGTCTGACTAACAAATTCCAAAGCACGCTCTCTCTCTCACGAACGTTGGTGAAGAGCGCAGCTCCAAACGTTGCCAATGCACTTCATTATGAAGTCTATCCTCGCGCCTTCAAAGGCTTGCGAAAGACTAGACCGGCAAACCTCAAAGTCTTTCGCACACGCCTGCAGTACTCTCAGAACACTGCAGCGGGTGCGCTCAGCACCGGACATCGCACATCGCAATCTGTGTCTTCCGATCCAACTGCGGCAAATTACGGCCGCAGTCGGGCAGGGAACCTTGACAGGTACTAAATACCACAAAAATGTATTACATTAAATGTAATAATTCCTAAACATTTAACAACTATAGTAAGAAACAAAAAAATATTATACAAACAATTTACATCATATACATTTGAAATATATACTAAAATACATAACTTAAAAATGATTTTATAAGCAACTAAATTCTTGTGAACAATATTAATGACTTTGATATTTCAAACATCCCTATTACTTACCTTAAAATCGATATTATTGACAATGATATTCTTGCAGACGACATTTCCATATCACAATATTTTGGCCACGATATTTTGAGAGGATGACATTTTAATTCCAATATTTTGTCTGAATACCATAAAAGTGACAAGAAAGACTGTTTTGAGGGTAAGGCGCTGTAGGGAACAGTTTTGCAGCAGTTCAAAAGAAAGTACATGAGGAAAGTAAGGACCAAATTCAAGTTCTACTGGGGCATGATGAATGGGGCAGGTGGAACATATTTATAAACCTTTCAAGAAATGCATCATGACAGGTGACCTAAACAAAGAAGGCTGAGCCAGGAACTGCAAAAAAACAGACAGAGCCAACAAGTACCCTCTATCTGTACCCAAAGGAAGACCTTGTTCAGTCAAAGAGAACTCAATTCCATTGTGAAGGAGGCAATATTTTCTGTAGTAAGGATTAGTGAAGAAACAAGTCCAGTGTCTGGTGAGGTATCCAGGCCACTGGCATCTTGGAGGTCCTCATACCGATTATAGTTGTTATAAGGTTGGGAAATTTAATTCCCAGAATTATATGCATTGTTATCAGAATCTGTTTCAAATAAGGCATGTGGCATGTGGGCCCTTCCAGGAGGCAAGTTCAATGTATCGGAGTGTGATAGGACACCAAAAGGCTGCAGCATGTTGTACCAGGGCACCGCCTCATTGAGTCGAAGCGATGCTGACTTGGAGAGCAAAGTTCACTATGTTTCATCATCCGGCAATAGCATCAATGCTCTATGATCTGGCATCGGTTGTGGCACCAGGATTAGAGTCGGCATTGAAGCTGTAGTGAAGTTTGCTGCA
This sequence comes from Lissotriton vulgaris, assembly GCF_964263255.1. Lineage (NCBI taxonomy): Eukaryota > Metazoa > Chordata > Amphibia > Caudata > Salamandridae > Lissotriton > Lissotriton vulgaris. The sequence continues at coordinate 1,228,874,011 of NC_141689.1, read as the reverse complement.
GAGTAGCTGATGGGCCTGTAACTTTGGGTTGGCTCAGAACAAGGGTTAAAACCAGCTTCGAAGGCGATAGGCATCAGGAGCAAGACCAAGAGGCACACTGACACTCTTGCGTCTCAACAGGAGCAGATAATGGCAAGAGTCACACTTGGAATTTTATGTTTCTTCTTCGACTCACCTGAAGACCTTGAGTGTGACGAAGATTGGCCACAGAAATTACTTCGGGTGAGAGAACGGGTCTGGGGACTTGACATCGATGGGTCATTGCATGGAGTTTTCCGGTGCTTGATGACATAGAGTTTGGCTTCACATTACCAGATAGCCCTGGGGTTCACCAGGGCACAGTCATTGCTGCCTTGGAGTTGTGTTCCTACCTGAAGAACAGCAGACAAACCTGATGTGGATCTGGCACAGACAACTGCCTGTGATAGTCGTTACAAAGTCAAAATGCTGTCGTTTTTAGGAGTGACATTTTCTCTAGCACATTGGAATTTTAAGAAAAGTTTGTTAAAAATAGTCTCAAAGAAAGAATGGGTAGTTACAGGTCTGTGTATGGTGGTGCAGAAAGAAAGGAAGTGATATCAGTGCTCATCGGTGGTGCTTACATACAACTCTGCACCTCACTTCCGAAGTGAACAACGTTGACGTAAAGCCATACAATGTCACCTAACGGTGCACATGGATACTGCTAAAGATTTTCTGGATCCAGTTGGACTCCTGGTGAATATTCCAAAGGTCAGGCATCTGTGGTTAAGAGTATCTTTCAGAAACAGTCTGTAACACACTGTTTGACTATATGCCCCCACTCAATGGGAACACAAACATATTTGGATACATTTCAGTCTCAGTGGATTTCTTCAGTGAGGTACAGCTTGAGTTACTATAGAACAAGAATGCCAAAAACTGTATCTATGTATACTCTTGTAATTTAGGGCATGATGGTAAACAAAAACCTGATCAATTGAATGTTTGAATTAATCCTGACAGTTTAGGCACAGTGATCAATAAATGATGCAATGGAATGGGCCCAGAACAACTTTTAGTGCTTAATATTATTCTGAGGATTTCCTGTCATCCCCTTATGCCTTTCTCCGCGATTTGCCCGAAATGGCAATGGTAGGACTAGACCTGGGGTCCCTAACTAACTTGGCCATAGCACCACAAGATACACCTCAATGGGAGGAGGAGCTTCCCTGGCGTGAAGATGACTGCCTTCTAGGCGAGTTCCTTCTGCCAATACCGATCCTACAGAATCCTGATGCTGTTGCCTGCTTGGTGTTGCAGAACTAAATAGGGCATGAATAGCCAAAAATCCAGCTGCTGCTGCCGAAAACATTTTCAGCCCAATTTACCCACTAAAGGGTGAGCTGTAGCGAACTGCGTGGCCTAGCTGTCAAGGCGGTGCAACACAGAGACTGCTTGGTGGTGCCATGGCAGTGACTATCGCTTATTCCCGTGAGCTGAGGAGAGCCCAGGGAGGCTGGCAGAAAAGGCCTGACTGGAACGGACCGGCAAAGAGGCACTGTACTTATCGGTCTGACTGGTGGAGGTGAGTGACTGATTGCATGCTCCAAACCCCACCAAAAGTAAGAAAACGAGTGATGGGTCCTGCCCTGCACCTGTGAGGGCCGGCAACCCCTGTGCCTGATAATGCAACAGTTCTGCCCCAATGAGAGGCACACTTGGGAAGCCCTGCTTGCCTCACTCGCTCTCCTACTGACCACTCAAATGGGGTGTGAGGGCCCCAGGATCACTTCCCGACAGTTGGGGACCCTATGTGGGACCTACATCGACCGGCAAAGAGAGACATTGGGCTGCCTGGAAACCATCAGTGCTTATTAAGGGGTACACAAGTCTAATACAGCCGGTTCTGCTGACAGCCTGGGAGTGAGGTGAAATTGGGGCCTCTGGGGGAGCTTGGCCAATGAGGGCCCCCAGCACAACAAGGCCCTAAGCTTATGCCAGATACTCATCTGTTATACACCCTCCCCTCCGAGAGGAGTCGTTCTACACCTATGACTGTCAGTGGGGTAGCTGCAGCTGTCCTCCTGTGGTCTTGAGACTAGACGTAGTTCCCGTATTGAGTGTCAGGTTCATGTCAGGTTTCGTCAAGAGGCCTCTTTCAGTCCCTACGGTCAAAAGAAGATTTAACGCATTGCAGCAATTTCCAATTTGGGGCTCCATCTAGAAATTAGTTCATGTCCGCAGTCAGAGGGAGGGTTAGTTATCGCTTCCTGGTTGTGCCACTTAGTGGTAGGGTTAGCGTTCTAGTCTTTCCAATTCAGTCCGCCATTTCCTTATCCCGCGCGTTCTATGTGGCGCACTTCAACTGTTCGTTTCCGGCAGTTCGACGCCCTGATTTTGGCTCCCGTCAAGTCACTGCGTAATTCCAAGTTTTTTGCCCAATTCCAGTCAGAAACTCTTGTGACTTTAACTCTGGGCTTAGGGAGTTAGTTTCGCCTCTGTTCCAGTCTGTTTCCTGCATTCTGTATTCAGCCGCAGCTCCGCTATTCCAGTGTTCGGCGGAGTCGGCTCTATTCATGAAAGCGGCATTCTTCAGTGGACAATACCTGTTGGCAAGTAATTCTTCCGCATCTCCTCAGCACCATAGCGGTAAGAATACGTTTTCCTCAAAAGACCTTTTGTGGCGCAATTTCAGTCCAGCGCTATATTGAGCTATTCCTGAGTTAGAGACTTCATTGTCAGGAAGTGTAGCTCTGTGTCCGAGTTGATCTGAATATTAGAAAAGTAGTATTTGTGATTCAGAAAAGACTCTTCTGTGATTCAGCCTTTTCGAGAGTACCTGAGCCGTGGATGTCAAGTATAGAAATCCATCTACTGTCCAGCCTCAACGTAAATCTACAAGTAAACAAGAGTATATATTATATGCATATGGTAATACTGTTGTCTACCACCTCTACTCGATTAACAGCCTAATAGACACTAACATCAACAAGAGTCCTCAATTTTCCCATTAAGAACTTCTTTCGGGCTCTGCAAGAGAGAGGCAATTTCCACACAGAATCAGGTATAGATAATTGAGCTGAGAAAAGAGAGAGAGTGAGAGAGTTGATTTTCCCAAAAAAGGTTTGAACGTTAGTAATGATCTGTTAACTGTTTCAGGTGTTCACCAGCTACTCATCCCAGAGGTAGTGACGAAGACATCAGTGTGGAAGTCTCTCTTTGTTGTTTGTTATCCACTTCCCCTTTCCCTTCCATTCCTGGGCTTGGAGCAATCCGGGTGCAGGGGTGATTGGGAATGTGGAAATAATCATCATAGAAGCCTTGGTCACTCGCTCCCACGGAAATCAGGACAATTCAGGTACTGCTTCTGACATTGAGACCCAAATGGACCTGGTGCCATTGCTACAGCTTGGCAGTGAGGGGTTTGCTGAGTGTTGAAGGACTGAGCAGAAGTTGATCCCCATGATGGGCTGTAGAGGTGCCCAGGTGTGTGGTGAAACAGACAGAGAGAGTGGAGAGAATCTGGTGGACTTGCAGGGTCAGTCATGGCCTCTCTTAGTTGATGAGCTGGCCCAAGCCCCTGTGTCCTGCGAAGACAAGTCCTGTGAATGCACAATCTGATTTGAAATATGGAGAGTTGCGCAGGGTGTGCCCAGTAGACCCCCGCTACATGGTGGATGTGGCTGACTGACTCCCTTGGGACTCTTTGGGGTGCAAGTGGCACACACCCCCCCTGTATCTGCAAAACAGAGGGAAGCAGCAGGACATAACTGACAGTGTAAACAATGGGCAAGGACAAAGCACCTAGGGATGCGCAACAAACAAAAATGAACCAATTCACTACCCCTGGGTCAGGCGGTGGCCCACTGGCAGAGGACAGTGAGAGACTGCAGGACCTACAGGGCCAGATGGGGGCCCAGATCCTAGAAGCTATCGAGGCATCTAACACAGAGTTACAGATGGAGATTGAAGCCATAGCACTGAATCTTAACTTGCTGATGGATGTACGTAAGGTGGCTGAAAGATTATTCAAGACAAAACACCAGGTGTCCCACCTGCAGGAGTAAAGGTTAATGCTGAGGGCTACGGTGGCCACGCTCGAGACCTTGTCACAGAAATTGGTGATGTGAGCGGTAGACATGGAAGGTCAATCCCTCAGATCTAATCTGAGATTTGTTGGGTTCCCAGAGAAGGCCAAGGGTAATAGCCTGGAGTTGTTCCTGGAGGGGTGGATCAAAGCAATACTCCACAACACAGGGCTGGCACAGCTGTTTGTGGTGGGGAGGGCGCACAAGTCAATCGTCCTGCTGCTGCCACTCTGAGGCACCCCAAAAACCTTTAAAGTGAAGATCCTCAACTACAGAAACTGGAATGACAACTTACAACCGTTGCGTCGGAAGGGTGAACCATGCTTTGAGAATCATGTCATAAGTATCTTCCCAGACTAGACATGAACTGTTCAGCTACAAAGGCAGTCATTTAGTTATGTCAAGCAAAAACTGAAAGCTATGGGGCTCACTCATATGCTGCTTTACCAGGTTAAACTGAAAGTGATACATGATGTCGATCACACTTTTTCATGAAGCCAGAGGTTGTGTGGGATTGTTCACTGTCAAAATATCGAAACCACATATATTGTGGGACATAAATATTGTGTCAAAAACATTGAGCACAAAAATATCATTATACTATACTTATAATGTAAATGACAAAAATATCGGAAAACTATATCATTATTCACTAATATCTAACACAAAATAATCTTTTTTAATATAAACATAGTTAAACATAGTAAACATTAAATATATTAACATTAAACAGTTATATAATGTAATCTAAATATATTTAAATAATTTTAAATTATGTATACATTTTACACTTATTTTTTTTAAATCATACATATGCATATGTTTATTTAAACATATATAATTTAAAACAATCAGGAAAACAATAATTATAATTTATATTACAATTTACTCACTTTTTGTAAACTAAAAAACAAAACAAATAAATCTAAATATATATATATATATATATATATATATATATATATATATATATATATATATATATATATATATATATATATATATATATATATATATATATATATATATATATATATATATATATATATTACCTACTGGCGGTCGCCAGTACGTATATATAGTTAGGATTTTTTTCCTATGGGATTTCTGAAAATTCTATGTTGAATAACTTTGGCGTTTGTGGACGGAATTGGCTGAAATTTTCAGGAAAATGGCACATTTTGTTTCTGACCAAAAAAGGGGGTTGCTGTACTGTTCCTAAAGAAATCAGAGATAGGAAAGTTCTTGCTGGCATGACCAAGGAGAGGGGAAAGGAAGGGGATATTATTAATACCCTGGGGAATCCATTATGTTGGATATATTTGCCTCACACACCCCGAGGAGTGTCATGCTTCATCATCGGCGGTTGCTCCTCGTCGGGGAGGCGGTGCAATCCCCGACGGGCACACCTCAGAGAGGGGCTCTTTGGCGGAGATCTTTTTTCCAACTGCCTGTAGGTGAAGTGGGGGTATGTGGGCAGGGAGGTGTATACCTATGGTAAGGTAGCTAAAATGTAATTAGGGGTACCGGAATGGACTTTATTCTGGGGGTCCCCTAGCTACGGTTAAAAAGTGAAGCTAGTCCCCTAGGTGTCAACCAATTATGTTGTGTTACCCTAGAAGATACTAGTGGTGCATGTGGTCAACATGTTTCTCGCTCTTGGTATATTTACCGCGATTCTTCAGGACCAAAGTGAAGACAACAACATGCTTGTGCCGCTCGCAGTCGTGCTTGCTGCTTGAAAGTGTGGGGAGGCTCTTACACTGCTGCTGCTTACCGGATTGGGACTACTGCACTTCGACCCTGTGTGCTCCTTTGTGCTCTGGCCGTGATTGAGTGCTGGACTGTGCCTGAGCCCGTGTGCTCTTTCCTTCGCTGCCTCTGCCCAAGGGGAATTGATTTTGGCACCCTGCAGGAGTCAGCCGGCGCACTCCAGGCCGGACCTTTGCTTCAGCTGAGGGAGTGACTGTGGTAGCGGGAGCGGGACTGCGAGGCAACGAAAGGTGCTGCGCCAGGTAATCGCGCGCACCTGGGCCTCTTCCCGCCCCCTCCTCCCTGCAAGCACTTAACGACTCGCGGCCCCCGCTCTGCGGGTGCCGCTCGCAGTCGTGCTTGCTGCTTGAAAGTGTGGGGAGGCTCTTACACTGCTGCTGCTTACCGGATTGGGACTACTGCACTTCGACCCTGTGTGCTCCTTTGTGCTCTGGCCGTGATTGAGTGCTGGACTGTGCCTGAGCCCGTGTGCTCTTTCCTTCGCTGCCTCTGCCCAAGGGGAATTGATTTTGGCACCCTGCAGGAGTCAGCCGGCGCACTCCAGGCCGGACCTTTGCTTCAGCTGAGGGAGTGACTGTGGTAGCGGGAGCGGGACTGCGAGGCAACGAAAGGTGCTGCGCCAGGTAATCGCGCGCACCTGGGCCTCTTCCCGCCCCCTCCTCCTCCCACTTAGCCCAACTTTCGAACGCGCACGCGGGACGCGCGCGGGCAAAGACCGGGCCGTTGTGTGGCCGTTAGGTGGCTGGTGAGGCTGGGCTGGGCCCCGTCCCCGAGTCCCTCAGACACAAATTCTGAACTGGAATTCTTAATGTATGCTTCCTCACTGTGCTGTTCCACGAGGCTGAGCTGATTGTCAGTGACTGTTAAGCTCCCTTTACTTGTTGACTGGGTAACTACTACGACGGCTGCTTCTGGTTATTACCTATAGCTGATTATTTTTTGTACAATGGACATGGTTTCACCTGGGAAAGCGGGGGCTAATTCTAACAAGGGCACTTTGGACAATTATTTCAAGAAATCCACTTCTGAGATTGAAAGAGAAGAAGCTCTGGAAGAGAAAAGGATGGAGCGTCGTCGCTCCATCGAGGGTCATAAGGCTAGATCCACCCTGGGTACATCCCTGCCCATTCGATCACCTAGTATAGAACTGATCACTGAGGACCCCTTTTCATCTCAGGGTGTCCCCGAACTCTTAAGAGATATTTCGTCTACACCATCTTCTCTTGTGGATCACTTCAGTCCATCTCTTCCTGCCCCTCCACCACTTGGCATTTCTGATGTAGCCCCGAATCCCCCGCTAGCTTCCATCCAAACTGGAAAAACAATCCCCAAAAATCAGCAGAGGAAGGTTGTGGCTCAGATAAATCATGGCCCTCCGCCCAAAAAGAGAATGAGGAAGGGGGGCTCCACACATAAAGGCAAAATTAGTCACACTGAATTTGGTAAGGGCAAGGGGGGGGGGACAGTTACAGCTCCTGCCTCTGCTCCTAAATCAACTGAAGGCACAAGACTCGACACTCCATCAGTGACCATACAAGACACTCCACCTCCCTTAGCAGTCACTACCCCTCCAAATTCAAACTCTGAGGAGATCCTCCCGATTGCCCCCACCCTGGAGTTTCTTGGGCAAATGCTCAGGACGCTCACTTCCCCAATCATGGACAAACTACGGGCCATTGAAGAGCGGTTAGGGATTCTGGAGCAGACTATTCACAATAAACTTGACATCCAGATGGCTGTTCCCGTATCCACTACAGTGACAGCTTTAGCCAGCTCAGCAAACAGTTTAAAACCTTCTGTACCCAAGAAGCCCCTTCCAACTTCCTCTAACCTAGCTAAGGCGGCTCACATAACCTCTACCATTGCCACAACAGCCTCTCTCCCCGTGGATAATCTCCTTACCAAAAAAGTGGCCAATAACCCCTTGGGAACTTCATCTTCCAAAAATGATTTTAGATCTGACATGCACCTGACTGGTGCCATTCCCAAGGGTGGAAATAATATGATACCTAGACCACTCCAGACGGCGGAAGAGAGGGAACCCCCTAGTATAGTCCAAAAACGCAGGATCCCCCAGGTTGAACTGCCTCCGGAATCACTACCTTATGTAGTGGTGCTCACGGGTGTTCCCACCCTTGACCCTGACAAGCGAGAAGGCCCACAACAACTTAAAAATAAAACCATGTACTGGCTGTCTAAGAACAGACCACTCCCTGGGAACGTAAATGGGGACATAGTGCATGTGCGCCGACTCCCCTGGTTGGGGGGGCGGGTGAAAGACATAGATGGCGACCTGATTGTGATCAACTTCAGGGACCCGGAAGCTGTTAGGCACATTCTGAGCTGGATGCCAGGAAACCTTGGCAAATCCATCATGCCTTGTGATCTCACCTATTTTTATCCTAGAGCTCTAGTGGCCCCCCTGTCATGTCCATGGCCCTCTATGCCACCGACAGGCCTTAATGGCCCTAACCAAAACATCCACTATCTTCCCTTGCACCCTGACCCCCTGATCCAAAAGAATGCTCATAGGTGGGGATCTGTCCCTCAGAGGGGCTATGGTTCCAACTACAGGAGTTTAGACCACTCCTCCCAATTGGGGGGGATGGACCACTTGCTTCCTTTCACACCTTTGGAAGTCAGCAACAGATTCGAAGCATTCTCTGGATTAGACTCTTGTGATTGACTTGAGGGGTGCTTCCCTGGTCACTCTACTACTGAGGGGGTCTCAAGTGAACATCACGGTAATTCTGCTGCTCAAGCTTTTAACACTCCCCGGCAACTGCCTGGAGATGACTGTGGCCCAACCCTAACCCATCTAGTGGTAAGCAAACACAGTCTATCTCCCTCCACACGGCTCTCCAGCCCCCATGTACGCAGTGGTGGAGTTACTCCCGAGGGCCAAGGCCCTACACTCTATACTAAGTCCAGAGCCCTGAGGGTACTTTCATGGAATGTTGCAGGGATCCTCAATAAAGTACAAACTGAAGAATGGGATTCTCTGATAAATGATAACGAGATCTGCCTCTTTCAAGAGACATGGGCGAGGGAACCGGTCCACAAGACTGGCTATGCTGTGTTTGAAATCCCTGCTACCTGGAATGGAAGGGGAAGGCCTTCGGGTGGTCTGGCGGTGTGGATAGCATCTCACACTGGGTGTGTAGCGGAAAGTATAGCCACGCTTTCCCATGATATCCAGTGTGTTCTGCTGACCTGGACAGGCGCCCCGAAGTTGGCAATTGTAAATGTTTATTCCCGCCCAGTAGGACCTACGGCGGAGTCTACTACATTAGAAGACCTTGCATCTTTTTTGAGTCAGCTGCCGACAGACTATAAGGTGATCTTGGGTGGCGATCTCAACTGTCATTTTGAACCCTTAGAGGGCTTGAGGGAAGGGGCCCTCATGGCAGAAGACGATTACTGGGGTATACCACCGTGCCAATCCCCTCATCCCAGAGCCTGGACGCCACTTGCGGTTCAAATCATGTCGCTAACTCTCAACTATGCGCTGAGAGCTTGCAATGGCCGCACACCCTCAGACTCCCCTTCAAAATGCACATTTAATAGACCAAACCAGGAGTCAAGACTGGACTACATATTTGTTGATACCAGTCTGTGGCCAAAGGTTGAGGACTTTATTATAATCCCCCGCACTGACAGTGATCATAATGCCCTCTCACTCACCTTGCACTATCTTCCTGAGCCCATCGGACTTTCCTCCCCGGGGAAAGGAGATGAACGGGGAAACCTTGTATTAGCATCTAACAGGCGTAGGGTGAGATGGCAGAAATTCTCCAAGTCGGAGGAAAATATTGGGAAAATTTACAGCCTTGTTCTCCCAAGATTTGAGGCCTTGGAAGAAGTAATTAGTCGCTCCAGTGCTCAGGACCTATCCAAAACCTTACCCTCCATACACGAGGACTTAGTGGGAACTCTGGGAGAGGTCCTCTATCCAGAGGTACCCAAACCCAAGCATAAAACCAGAACTTCCACTTGGTACAACTCGGACTGCAGAAAGGCTAAATCCGATCTTATTGCTGCAGTCAAAGAGGGTGCCCCCCGTAATAGGGTGTCTGCCTTGCGACAATTCTACAAGGTCATTATGGCCCGCGCAAGGTCAGACTGGGATTGGGATAGATGGCATGATCTCTCAGCAGCATTAATAGCCAAGGACACCAGAAGATTTTGGTCCATAGTCTCCACTGGCTCAGGGGAACCCAAAGCTGCGGTCGAACCCAATATAGCTGCACATGTATGGGAAGACCATTTTGGGAAACTTTACGCAGATGATATAGAAAATACTGATGCCACCATTGCAACACTCCTATCCCTCCCTGGGGATACTCTGGAGTTCACGCTAGGGGAAGTGGCCAGTGCAATAGATGGCCTAGCAATGGGCAAGGCCCCCGGCCTTGACAAACTACCCGGTGACCTCTTTAGGTCCCATCCAGATATTTGGGCGCCTTATCTTCTCATCCTCTTCAACTCAATAGCATGTGGAATGGCGATCCCCCGCACTTGGCTGGGGGCAGAGATAGTGCCCATCTTCAAGAAGGGCTGTCCTCTGCTCCCATCCAACTACAGGCCGATCAGCCTGATAGATGTCCCCCAGAAGATTTTTTCGCGACTTTTACTGGACCAACTCATGGATTGGATGGAGGAAAATGAAATTTTAAGTCCTCTCCAGGCTGGCTTCAGGAAAAATACGTCCACCATGGACCAAATCTTCCGCCTTGTTCTCCTTTATTGGAAAACAGTGACCATCGAGGGCGGGAGATTATACATGGTGTTCGTAGACCTGAGGTCAGCCTTTGACCTTGTACCACGGAAAAAACTTTGGGAGGTCCTAAGGGAGATGGGAGTCCCCATTAACCTACTCCAGGCAATCATAAGACTCCATCAGGGCAATTTTGCCCAGGTACGTTGTGGGCGGGGTGGTGCTTTGACTCAAAGGTTCCCTATTTCCCGGGGGGTCAGGCAGGGGTGCGTACTTGCCCCAACTCTTTTTTGCCTTTATATGAACAGTGTCATCTCGCATCTAGCCAATGTCGGAGACAACGACGCCCCGGTTTTGGCAGGCAGGAGGGTACCGGCAATTATGTTTGCGGACGATACCCTCCTGCTTTCCAAATCGCCCATGGGTATTCAGAGAACCTTGGATGGCTTTGATCTCTTTTGTAGGCAGTTTGGCCTCGAGATCAACGCCGGGAAGACAAAGTATATGATCTTCAACCCCTCCTCCACAACTAGACCCAACCCGTCCCTAAACTCCACGGTTTTGGAGAGGGTCAAAACATTCCAATACCTGGGCGTAACCCTCCAAGAGAACCTTGCATGGGGTCCACAGATTGCAAGTTCGCGAATAAGGCTATCTCAACTGTCTGGGGCTATCCTGAGGATCACCAACACCTCAACATATAAACCTTTAGCCCCCGCAGTTGAGATGTACAAAACCCAAGCAAAACCTGCTGCACTATACGGCAGCGAACTCTGGGGACACCAAGCTGTAAATGAGTTGGTACGCGTTGAGAATAATTTTATGAGGCGCCTCCTGGCCCTTCCAGCTGCAACTCCCTTGCTTCCCCTACGTCTTGACATGGGCTTATCATCCATCAGGGAGGATGCCGAACTTAACCCCATAAGATTCTGGCATAGACTTTGGTCAACCAAGGAGCTTAACCATTACAGGAGTGATCTTGTGCATGTTATGAACCTAAATGTCAATGACAAGATCCCCTGGCTGACTTTTGTCAAAAAAGAACTGTTCCGGCTAGGCTTAAATGAATTGTGGTTGGCCCCCGAAACTGGTTGTATCAAGGTCCCTCGGAAAAGTCTAGTGAAAGCCTGCAGGCAACAAAATCTTGAGACCCAATTAACTGCACCCAGCACTGGCATTTTAACCCACTGTTTTACCCAATCCAAAAATACCTATAAATTTGAATCTTTTTTGGATTTTATCTACCCGGTAACTGCAAGGAAGCTTTTTTTACAGTGGCGGTTCGGAACCCTCCCCCTTAAATCCTTTACGAGTAAATGGACAAATGGAGGGGACAAACTATGCCCTGGTTGCAATTCCTGTGATGAGGAGGAAATCCATGTCCTGTTTTTCTGCCCCACCTATAGGTCTCCAAGGAAGTATTGGTTGGTGCCTTTATGCAGAAACATGGCAATAAGAAACTGTTCAACTTCCTACAGAATATTGAAATCTGATTCCTCACCTCACATTGTTTTTGCAGTCTCTAAATATCTGTTCGCCATGTGGCGTATTAGGTCCAAGTTGATTAAGGCTTTACCAACATAGGATGATAGTTCCGCCTACTGTCTTAAACCAAATTTTAGCCCCCTACGGCAAAGTTTTTACATCATGTTAGTTTAAAACTTAATCTATATAATTGTGATGTATCTTTTTTACTCATTTTTATCTCATTTAACTTTTACTTCCAAACTTGTACCCACTTGTATATCATGTACCAAATGTTGATTTAAATGTTGTATGTCTTTTTATGCATCTTTTATGGTCCTAATGACCGAAATAAAGATTTTTGGATTGGATTGGACATGCTTGTGTCATATGTGTTGAAATTATTTACCTTAGTGGATCCTCCTATGTCTATGTCTGGAGGAAGGATAAGGGAACAATAATTAAACAAAATTGCCAGTCACAATATTGCCAGGAAGAACATATAATGACATGCTGGTGGTATTTGACGCATGCCAAGTGTACTGAGCGTGCAGTGTAAAACTGTGAAGCACACGCTCTAACTAGTACTGTGACTCATACAGTGGAGAGTGAAGGTGAAAGTTTAAAAACAAGGGTGTAAAAATACAAGGTTAAAAATGCAGCAGTATAGATCTCAAAAACCTGCTTGTGGTATATCAGGTATTGTGCAGGGTTTTAAGTGAGGACACCACTATGTAGTATAAAAGGCATTACAGCACATTTTCACTGTGATCTTCAAAACCATAGAAAAGGAACATGTTAATATTACCCTACTCACCTAATGATCAGAACCTAGAGGCCACATGAGTGTTCGGCAGGGCTGAATCACAGCGCTAAGCCCAGGGTGTGGCTGGAGTAAGGGTAAGTAAGAGCGCGGTAAGTAACAGTAAAGTAAAATAAAATAAAATGCAACCCTGCAGAACAGGGCTCACAGCCTGTTTTAGTGCTAAGAATTCGCCTCCTCCGTCATGCGCTAAGCGCTCTCACCTGAAGTCTGCCGTGTTCGGGTGTAATGACCTACCCGTCCCCGCCGAGCTCGAGTAGATGTGTAAGCTCGGCGGCGGGGATTATTTCAATAGCACTGGCAGGTCAGCGTGACGCGTTGGGCAACCGCCCACAGCCCTAGGTCGCGTGTATGAACCCGAGAGCGTGGCGGCCATCTTGTAATGGTGTGATGAAAGCGGTAAAAGCTACTGCCCTGTGCAGTCACCCCGTTTGTAATATCACAGAGGCTTTACTAATTGGGTGACCAGGACCTCGGAACCGTCTGTTAGACCTACGTGTCCAGTAGACCCATAATCGCTCGTTGTGGAGGATGGGTTCACGAGTGGTGGAAAACGATTTTAAAGCCCAATAGTGAATGGCGGCCATGATGGAAGAGGTCCCTCGGGGTTGTCAGTGTGATTAGGAGAAAGTAATGAAAATTGTACAATTATCTTTGCGAGATGATCTGGGTTCACAAGTAGTGTAAAACCATGTGAGAGCCTAGTGGTGAATGGCGGCCATGATGGAACAGGTCCCCTGGGGGTATGATGGGAGATAAGTTATTACTAATGTGCAAATGCCATTGCGAGATAAACTCGCCCATTGGTCGTCCTGGTGTGTAGGACTAGCCTTAACTAGCCTCGGGTCTCTGGATGTCGAAGGATCTGATAACCAAGTGTAGGGGTTCGTGAGTACCCTGGGATCAGTGGTGGCGCTTGCAGGGTAGGGAGTGTATTTAGACTATGTACAAGCCCACATTCAGATCTCATGGCTTAGGAATGTGTCAGATCACTACCGCTCATGGGTGGCCACTATGGATATGGGGGTTCATAGTGAATGCCAGGGAATGTCTTCGTTGAGACCATGTTGGTCAGAAGACAACCGATGTACCCATCTCTGTTCCTTTCTGAACAGTACTTTCGTTGGGCAGTTAGGACTGGATTCCAGAACTACCCACTTCATCGAATTCTCATCGTGGTTTGCTTCCACATAATGTTTGCACATTTTGGTGTGGGTCTTTCTGCAGCGGAAGTTGCTGCGATGTTCTATTATTCGAGTCTTAATAGGGCGTGTTGTCATCCCTATGTACTGCAGGTTACATGGGCATATAAGCAAGTATATGCAGTGGGATGTATTGCAATTGGTGTGTTGCCTTATTTCCCATTTGAAGGTGTCTGAAAGTTGTATAGTTTTGAGAGTCAGGGTGTACCTACAGACACCACACATCCCGCAGGGGTAGTGCCCCGTCACTGGGGGTAGGTCCCATAGAGTTCTTTGGCTTGCTTTCCTTATTTGTTTAGGCCTAGTGCTAATCAAGATATCTTTCAGATTTTGTGATCTTTTAAAAGCAAACCTAGGCTCCTCCAGGGACATGTCACCTGTGTTGAGTATACCCCAGTGATGCTTTCCAGTAGGGCTTCTCTATTGTTGTTTCTGGCACGTTTACGAAACAACAATAGAGAAGCCCTACTGGAAAGGCAGGAGAGGGTCCCTATTGAGAACCAACCTATCACATGCGTGACCACCTTTACCCCCCTGTCCAATAAAATCAGGAGTACGATTAAGCATCACTGGGGTATACTCAACACAGGTGACATGTCCCTGGAGGAGCCTAGGTTTGCTTTTAAAAGATCACAAAATCTGAAAGATATCTTGATTAGCACTAGGCCTAAACAAATAAGGAAAGCAAGCCAAAGAACTCTATGGGACCTACCCCCAGTGACGGGGCACTACCCCTGCGGGATGTGTGGTGTCTGTAGGTACACCCTGACTCTCAAAACTATACAACTTTCAGACACCTTCAAATGGGAAATAAGGCAACACACCAATTGCAATACATCCCACTGCATATACTTGCTTATATGCCCATGTAACCTGCAGTACATAGGGATGACAACACGCCCTATTAAGACTCGAATAATAGAACATCGCAGCAACTTCCGCTGCAGAAAGACCCACACCAAAATGTGCAAACATTATGTGGAAGCAAACCACGATGAGAATTCGATGAAGTGGTTAGTTCTGGAATCCAGTCCTAACTGCCCAACGAAAGTACTGTTCAGAAAGGAACAGAGATGGGTACATCGGTTGTCTTCTGACCAACATGGTCTCAACGAAGACATTCCCTGGCATTCACTATGAACCCCCATATCCATAGTGGCCACCCATGAGCGGTAGTGATCTGACACATTCCTAAGCCATGAGATCTGAATGTGGGCTTGTACATAGTCTAAATACACTCCCTACCCTGCAAGCGCCACCACTGATCCCAGGGTGCTCACGAACCCCTACACTTGGTTATCAGATCCTTCGACATCCAGAGACCCGAGGCTAGTTAAGGCTAGTCCTACACACCAGGACGACCAATGGGCGAGTTTATCTCGCAATGGCATTTGCACATTAGTAATAACTTATCTCCCATCATACCCCCAGGGGACCTGTTCCATCATGGCCGCCATTCACCACTAGGCTCTCACATGGTTTTACACTACTTGTGAAACCAGATCATCTCGCAAAGATAATTGTACAATTTTCATTACTTTCTCCTAATCACACTGACAACCCCGAGGGACCTCTTCCATCATGGCCGCCATTCACTATTGGGCTTTAAAATCGTTTTCCACCACTCGTGAACCCATCCTCCACAACGAGCGATTATGGGTCTACTGGACACGTAGGTCTAACAGACGGTTCCGAGGTCCTGGTCACCCAATTAGTAAAGCCTCTGTGATATTACAAACGGGGTGACTGCACAGGGCAGTAGCTTTTACCGCTTTCATCACACCATTACAAGATGGCCGCCACGCTCTCGGGTTCATACACGCGACCTAGGGCTGTGGGCGGTTGCCCAACGCGTCACGCTGACCTGCCAGTGCTATTGAAATGATCCCCGCCGCCGAGCTTACACATCTACTCGAGCTCGGCGGGGACGGGTAGGTCATTACACCCGAACACGGCAGACTTCAGGTGAGAGCGCTTAGCGCATGACGGAGGAGGCGAATTCTTAGCACTAAAACAGGCTGTGAGCCCTGTTCTGCAGGGTTGCATTTTATTTTATTTTACTTTACTGTTACTTACCGCGCTCTTACTTACCCTTACTCCAGCCACACCCTGGGCTTAGCGCTGTGATTCAGCCCTGCCGAACACTCATGTGGCCTCTAGGTTCTGATCATTAGGTGAGTAGGGTAATATTAACATGTTCCTTTTCTATGGTTTTGAAGATCACAGTGAAAATGTGCTGTAATGCCTTTTATACTACATAGTGGTGTCCTCACTTAAAACCCTGCACAATACCTGATATACCACAAGCAGGTTTTTGAGATCTATACTGCTGCATTTTTAACCTTGTATTTTTACACCCTTGTTTTTAAACTTTCACCTTCACTCTCCACTGTATGAGTCACAGTACTAGTTAGAGCGTGTGCTTCACAGTTTTACACTGCACGCTCAGTACACTTGGCATGCGTCAAATACCACCAGCATGTCATTATATGTTCTTCCTGGCAATATTGTGACTGGCAATTTTGTTTAATTATTGTTCCCTTATCCTTCCTCCAGACATAGACATAGGAGGATCCACTAAGGTAAATAATTTCAACACATATGACACGAGCATGTTGTTGTCTTCACTTTGGTCCTGAAGAATCGCGGTAAATATACCAAGAGCGAGAAACATGTTGACCACATGCACCACTAGTATCTTCTAGGGTAACACAACATAATTGGTTGACACCTAGGGGACTAGCTTCACTTTTTAACCGTAGCTAGGGGACCCCCAGAATAAAGTCCATTCCGGTACCCCTAATTACATTTTAGCTACCTTACCATAGGTATACACCTCCCTGCCCACATACCCCCACTTCACCTACAGGCAGTTGGAAAAAAGATCTCCGCCAAAGAGCCCCTCTCTGAGGTGTGCCCGTCGGGGATTGCACCGCCTCCCCGACGAGGAGCAACCGCCGATGATGAAGCATGACACTCCTCGGGGTGTGTGAGGCAAATATATCCAACATAATGGATTCCCCAGGGTATTAATAATATCCCCTTCCTTTCCCCTCTCCTTGGTCATGCCAGCAAGAACTTTCCTATCTCTGATTTCTTTAGGAACAGTACAGCAACCCCCTTTTTTGGTTTGATTCTCTAGTACTTTGTACAGACACTAAGCTGTTACTGGACCTTCCACTATTTTGAGTGGTAAATAGTGTCCGTTTGCCTCCCTCCCTTTTTGGAACCTACATTTTGTTTCTGAGCAGCCCCTGAAAATTTGGGGGGGTTTCGTCAAGGGGGGGCTGGGAAAAAAGGGGGTCCCAAAACGCGTTTTTCCCATTCATTTTTCCATAGGGCGGTTGGAATCACTTTTAGCTCGAACGGCTGAATGGATTTACACGAAACTTGGCAAAATTGTAGATATGGTTTGCCCGACGTGCCTTTGCTATGTCTTAAAATACGTGCTCCAGTGGATTTTGAGAAATTAACGTTTTAAAAAACAGATATATCTGTGACAGCGTCCCGGTTAGCGCCCCGGTTCGCGTACCTGACGCGTAACGGAACTTCGCGAGGAGAAGCGGATTGGCTCCCCGGTGACTGTGAACATTCTAAACAGTCCGGAGCGGCCGCCATCTTGTGTCTCTGTAGGATCGAGACACAAGATGTGGCAAAAACAAAGGGGGAAATGAGCATAAGGGGGCAGAGTACATCCTCCCTGACCCCCTAGGTTTGATGAGGGGGCTTGAAAAGGGCCCCGCGGGGAAAAAAATAAATAATTTTTATTATCGTTTTTTTGCGGGGGAGCGCTCGGTACGCGCACCGGGAAGCGGTCCAGGGAGCGTAATATAGGGAAAATAGAATGAAAGAATGTTCAAATAATGTATGTATATTGATTGTTCTTTTTGTTGTATTTTTTTTTTTTTTTATTTAAGTACCAACATGTAGGTACCAATGCAGAGTCTAAAAATAAAAATACACCGTTTCCTTTGTAGATATCTTGCATGTTGTTTCAGAAGTTATTGTGGTATATGGAATTCATAGCATAGCCTGTTAGGAAAGCAGAAACACCATGGAGGCAGGAGATGATAAAGCGATGTTAAATACACATTGGAGATAATATAGTGGGAGAAAGGAAGTAACTATGAGCAAACTTACTATGTTACACAAAAAAGTTGCACAGTATATTTAAAGTCTGATTTTACATTATAATCAATTTGGTACTAGTTTAAAAAATACATATAAAAATGAATAATGTCTCAAACAATTTTTGAATTATTAAATATAAATTTATTTCTCTGATTCGATTTCAAAATTTAAAAGAACTTCTAATATTTGATTGTCAGAAATGTCCTCATTTTCAATCAGGAAATCTACTGATTCTACACATTGAAGAAGTTCATAGTCCCGTGATTCATCAAAGAATTCAGAGTCATTGGGTTCAATATCTGTATCTTTGTTGCTTTCCAGAACAATTTTGATGGTATTTCTTTGCTCTCCTTCCATTTTTGTGCTGTAATTTGAATTTAAAAAAAATATATCAGTAGAGATAGGGCACTGTTGGGTTTAAGTTTAGACAGGTAGTTTGGTTTTTTTAACAGTGATTTTATCTTTGGGCAGTGTATGGTATCAGACTGGAAGTAGAAATATAAAAAATGTATGTGATAAAGCCTAAGTAAATTCATAATTATACAAGACAAGCCTAACTCCATCCATAACTAAAACAGAGAAGTCTATCTTATTCTATAACTATTACAGAGGGATAGTATATAACTATCAGAAAATGTTTTCCTAATTAACTTAAAGTGCACAACATACTTCAGTTTTTAAAATAACATCTTACCTTTTAAAAAGAAGTTTAAGTTCTCAGTTGAAATGCACTTGAAATTTACTTCAGGAAGTAGTAGTCAAAATGGTTGTGTTTCTCTCTCTTTCTTTATATATATTCAGGTACATAACCAATCAAATGTCATGAAATAATAGAAGATAATGAAAGTAGCATTTTAATTGGTGTCAATTCCAACACTTCATAAGTGTTTTTGTTAGGTAATTTACCTCAGGATATTTAGTCAGGCTTCCAGCATAATTTTCTCAATGGAATTCCATCAAATTTGGGTAAATGGTAGGGACTGCTATGTAGTAGGACCTATTCTATATTTGATGAAAGTGTCTCTAGTGGTTTTTCTGTAAATTACTTTCCCACCTTTTTTTATCGAGCACTCACCGGTGCGCTCCCCGGTACGCGAACCGGCAGCGTTACGGGAGTCCTCCATTTTGTGTATCGGTAGAATTGAGACACAAGATGGAGGACAAACAATGTTCGGAATGGGTAGAAGGGGGCACGGTAGACACTTTGTGACCGTCTAGGTTTTCTGAGGGGGGCTTAGGACGCTGATATATGCAAAAATAAAAAATAAAAAATTGAAAAATTTCCCGGGGGGAGAGCCCGGTACGCGCACCAGTAAGCGAACCGGGGAGCGTACTTTGGTGAAAAAAAAAAGTTAGAAAAAGATAAACGTTTTGAATGATCAGAGGTAGGGTAGCTCTGAAAAGAGCTATTGGGTTCTTTGGCTAATTTAGGTACCTACAAGTAGGTTCCAATGCACAGTTTTAAATTCAGGAAGAATATTCTATTTCCCTCATCGGAGAAGTGCACACCATCTCCTCTGTAGATGTCTTGCATGTTGTAACACAAGGTATTGTTGTATATTAAACCCATTCTAAAGTCTCTCATGTAAGCACAAACAGATTTATTCACATGTTTCCGTGCTTTCTCAAATTGTGGAAAAAATTGGGTGGACCACTTCCATTTCTGTCTTTGGCATATATTGGAATATACCAAGGCAGTTTGGGAAAAAGTGTCATCAATTGATGAAAGGTGTCCTTTAAAAGCATTTCCAGACCAACCCCAGTCATAGCCCAAAATCATTTCCACCACAGTGCACTATTAAGAGGTCAGGGTTTGGCAGATGCATAAACAAATTATATTAAAAACATATAAAATATATTTTTCCTTTAAAAGAATAATACATTTTACAGCTTTTGATATTTGCTATAAAAAAAACATTGAAATTCACTGAAAAAACCATAGGTTATAGACCATATATAGTTAGGAATTAGCATTTACAAAACCTTGAAAATTCACTGAAAAAACCATAGGTTACACACCATATATAGTTAGGGATTAGCATTTACAAAACCTTATTTTACTCGCACAAAACCATTGAAATTCGCATATATAGTTAGTTGCACTGACATTCATGAATGATGTAATATGTGACATCATCAGCAGTGGATTGCGGGTGCGCGATATATAGTTAGTGCAACTAACTATATATGCGAATTTCAATGTTTTTGTGTGAGTAAAATAAGGTTTTGTAAATGCTAATCCCTAACTATATATGGTCTATAACCTATGGTTTTTTCAGTGAATTTTCAAGGTTTTGTAAATGCTAATTCCTAACTATATATGGTCTATAACCTATGGTTTTTTCAGTGAATATATATATATTTGTATATATATTTCTTCTATGTCTATTAACCACATGTTCGATGTTATCCGTAATGAACACAGTATTTAAACACTCCCATTTGTAATTTGAGGCCATGTGATCAAGGCTGTTGTGATACAGCCGAAAGGCGTCATGCTGATGGTGAGGAGAGAATAAAGACACGTTATTGCACACATTTTGGTGTTTGAGAGATCTGTACCTGGAGGAGGAGACCGGCGTTGAGAGCCAAACTCACAGGACTTTGCTTGTATATATATATATTTATATATATATATATATATATATATATATATATATATATATATATATATATATATATATATATATATATATTCACTGAAAAAACCATAGGTTATAGACCATATATAGTTAGGGATTAGCATTTACAAAACCTTAATTTACTCGCACAAAACCATTGAAATTCGCATATATAGTTAGTTGCACTAACTATATATCGCGCACCCGCAATCCACTGCTGATGATGTCACATATTACATCATTCATGACATGGTCAGTGACATCACTGATGACATCACTGATTACATCATCCAGTGACTGTATGTTTCTGTAAAGTTAAAATATGTCTTACATATTGAAGAATGAGTGGATGTATAAGTGTCTGGATGAAGGATTTAGTAGATGCATGACAGACTGTATGAGAGAGTGATTAAATGTATCTCACTGAGTGCATGAGTTAGTGACTAAACTGTCTTAATTTGTGCATCATTATGTCTGTTGTTCTGTAAACTGCTGCATGTGTTGATCAGTAGCTATATGATTAACTGAATGGGTTATTGATTGGTTGCCCAAGTATTTGTATGGGAGAGTGAGTGTGTGTGTGTGGGTGGCTGGGAGGTGTGTGACTCTCTGCATAGATGTGTGAGCAGTTGATTCACTAGATGTATGGGTTCAAAAGTGCATGTGGAACAGCTGTATGGGTGGTTGACTGTGTGCATAAGTGTATTGGTGAGTGAATGGATATCTCAGTGCTACATGTCAAAGTAAGTACATATGTAAAACACAGTACATGTGAGATTGACATATATAAATAACTGTGCATAAGAGCCAGTGAATGTGTGAGTGGCTGTATGGATCATTGTAAACTTGTATCAGTGATTGTATAAGAGAGTAAATATGTGTTACAATATGTTTGAATAAGTAAGGTGTGTATAACTGTATATTTGAGGAAATGGAGGTGTGATTGATTCTTTGCATGACTGACTAGGTGTATGAGTAACTCCATGGATGAGTGACAGTCTGTGAGTATCTGTTTACACTGAGTGTATCTAAGGTTATATTAGAGTCTGAAGAGGTTCATCGTATTATCACATGAATGATGTCATCAGTGATGTTGTCAGTGATGTCATTTGAGTTGTCATCAATGATGTCATCAGTGATGTCACTGACCATGTCATGAATGATGTAATATGTGACATCATCAGCAGTGGATTGCGGGTGCGCGATATATAGTTAGTGCAACTAACTATATATGCGAATTTCAATGGTTTTGTGCGAGTAAATTAAGGTTTTGTAAATGCTAATCCCTAACTATATATGGTCTATAACCTATGGTTTTTTCAGTGAATTTTCAAGGTTTTGTAAATGCTAATTCCTAACTATATATGGTCTATAACCTATGGTTTTTTCAGTGAATTTCAATGGTTTTTTAATAGCAAATATGAAAAGCTTTAAAATGTCAAGTGCGTGATAGATAAAAACATTTTCGTGTTTATGCACGCTGATGTGCTTTAAACGCTGCCCCCCCCCTCTTTTCTTTTAGGAGTATTCTCTCTTTGCAGATAGTGAAGGGTAGGTAACGCAGGCCTTTGCCCCCGTTGTAATCCGTCGTGCCTGCTTCTCTCTCCATTTCATTGATTGTTATCCAAGCAATTACTGTTTTAGAATTGGTTCTCTTTGGTTCATTCTCTATTTACAAACAAGCACAGAGTCGCAATACTCTGTTTAGTCTTTGCAGATAGTGAAAAATCGTTTAAAAAAACAAAAGGAATCGAGCAAAATCAGTAGGCCACTAATGGGATCTCTTTTTGACCTCGCTAAAATAGAAACATTAGGAACAACCCCTCATGAGAAATACGAAACTAGTGACATGAACTGAGCTCGACACCATGATGGCTGCAAGACAGCTCGGCTCCGCCACCCACCCCGCCCAAAATAACGACAAACCCTATGCAAATATTATAAATATATACAACACACCAGCAAAGTAACAGGGTAAAACGTTTTATTAAATAACTATTTACATGGCAGCCTGCTGCAACATCCATCACTATTCCTGTCGAGGTAGCATAGCTGGCGGCCTAGGGGTGGAGAATCGTTGTGCAAATTGCCCGGGGACGACACCATGCGCCAAGACTCGTCCCCAGTACATCCAGAGCTGATGTCCGACAAGTTGTGTGTGAGGATGCCTTGCTGATGCCGCCACCCCCACCACCACCTTTTTGTTGCCTGATCCGGCTAGCTCAATCGATCGAGCATGAGACTCATGCACTCTGATCTCCTTGGCCTCAGTCAAGCATCAATAGTAAGATTTTCATACGTGAGTGTAGGTTCATGGTTTTCCATCCACAGACTAAAAGCCTGGAGTGGGAGTAAAAGAACCATAACTAGGTAAGAAGGAAGGCAGATGCTGTGGGAAGGACTCTGGATATGGTATGTTCCTTGGTCCCTGAGTTACTTCGATGTCACTGCCTTGCACAAATGGCATAAATCCTGGATGTTGGGTGCCATAGTTGAGGGTTACGAGCAGCGCTTGTAACACTGTCTGAAGTTTATTTGCACCTGCTGCAGCATCACTATTCTCAAAGTAAGTGGGGGCTATTTGTGGACCTGACTGCATTGGAAATCAATGTGATGCGGTGCCTCCCTGAACCGCTTGATGGAGGCCCCCGAGGGGCGGTGTGATGGCGCGGACTCAGAGTGGGCGATTGGCTCCGACCCCCTCCCCAAGTCTTGTTGCCCTGGTGTGGCCTGAGATCGCCCCCGACATAGGCGGCCGGCTCCCGGGGTCAAGCGAAACTTTTTGCCTTTTGGTGACTCTTCCATTCTGAACATTGTCCCACAATCCGTTTGACCTGAAGACACGCCCTGCGGTGCCCTGGTCCAACCATCACATATTCCTGCGCCAGGAGACGGAGTGGGATGCACTAGAAGGGAGAGGCGGCGCGAACGAGCCTCCCCCACCTCCCCAGGTGGAGGTTTCTCAGGTACACCCCAGCGCTTCACGCAACCAGCTGAGTTGCGCCCGCTCTTGCGGCTACAGCGTCTCACCCACCATCCACTTGAATTGCGCCCACTCTTGCGGTGCAGCGATAGGCGGCTGCAACAGGACTCTCAAAATGGCGGCCGGCTCTTCGGATTTAGGCCTAGTCCACTAAAATGGCCCTGGGACACCTTGGAACTCGGACGCTTGACTGCTAGGGCATGGACCCCATTCCCAAAAGCGTCCCCTCAGCCTTGAAGATTTTATAAAAGTCACCGGGGCCCCCGACTCCCGCAGACTTCCGGTGGCGAGCGACTGCCATGATTGCTCGCGGAATGGCCACGACGTAGCCACGGGGTGCTCTCATGCTGACAACAGCTTCAATCTGAAACATCCAGAAACACTGTAGACTACCAATTCGATCAGTTCCGGTGGAGCCCCAACGTGACCCGGTAGAGAAGAACTTGCCCTCCCCTCTTTGACTGATTGTTCTTGTTGCCTGTCCCTTCTCTTGTCATTTAACAGAACATTTTGGACTGCTGAAAGGGGTTGTGTTCCGACCGCTGGTTGGTGGAGACATTTTGACTATATTCTGGACCTGCGTTGTCGCGTAATGCGTCATATGACGCGCCGCGTTAGCGCACCCGGAAGTGCTCCGGTGCGCAAGGCGCAGCTTCCCGGAAACGATCCAGAGCGCGGCGCGCAGCGCGTAAAGTAAGCATAACAGGTCATGTGACTTGTTTATAAAACTTTTCATTGGTTCATTTTACTTTTGGTTTCCTAATGATGGAAGGCTTGGTCATATGACCTAAAAATAACACTTTTCATTGGTTTAGAACATTTTTTTTTCCCAAATGATGAAAGCCCCACCTTTTTTTTTCTCACTCTGACTTGTAAAGCAAAGGACCCAGATGCATTTACAGTTTATCACTAACAATGTTCCAGGCTAATGTATTTTCCCGGGAAATTTACAACTGTCCTGCAAGTAAAATATTCCTATTTCGAGAAAAAGGGCGTTTCTTCGTCCCATGAGGGAGCCGTTGAGCAAAAGAGGCTCGGCCTGCTGTCTTAGTCGCTGATAGGCATGAATATCAGATTCTTATCGATCACTTTATGTTGCAGGAGTAGAAAACACAACAGCCCTTGACCATTTATCTTTACTGCGTTCCTGCGTATTATACCTTTTAACCGTCATGTAATTGGACTGCTTTATTTCACTTGCCTTTTACTGATTCGAAAACAGTGGCTATTATTCAAAACTTTACCAATGTACGTACTACTACCATGTTTTGTTTTAAAAACCTTTATTGTGAAAATGTCAGTATACAAATACGGGCCTATAACCACGTGGGCCGGCCACGGAGCAAACTGGAATCGTATATGATGAGGGAACAATTAAACTGTAGAATAACGTAACGGGCGACTCATTAGGTTGCAAGAACTAAGGTGTCTAACATTTGCGGAATCGGTGGACGTACATTTTATAATTAAAGTACGACAGGGCCAATTACAATAAAATTATCTAGATATACATTTGCGGGCAAGTACCATGGGTGATGTTAATTCGAACTTTCAATAGTACAGTAATCAATAACACATCAGAACTTAATATCAATAGGGATGTCAAAATGTTCAATCAATTCTCGTCCCCGCCCGCCATGTGCTTCAAAACTGCATACGTATCTCGTGATATCAAGGTTGGGCAACAAGTACACAACAAGGAGTTACGAGTCCCATTTATACCGGCGCCATTTTGGGCGAGGCCGGGCAGGTCCAGGATATAGTCAAAATGTCTCCACCAACCAGCGGTCGGACCAGAACCCTTTTCGGCAGTCCAAAAAGGTTCCGTTAAATGACAACAGAAGAAATAGGCAACAAGAACAATCAGTCAAAAGAGGGGACGCTTTCGTGAATGGGGCCCATGCCCTAGCAGGCAAGCGTCCGAGTTCCAAGGTGTCCCAGAGCCATTTTAGTGTACCAGGCCCAAATCCAAAGAGCTGGCCACCATTTTAAGAGTCCTGTTGCAGCCGGCTATCGCTGCAGCACAAGAGTAGCCGCAATTCAGCTAGATGGCGGGTGAGTCACTGTACCGCAAAAGCGGGCGGAACTCAACTGGAAGGCGAGTGAAACGCTAAGAGGCGCCCCACTGCAGATGAGGTGCCTCCACCTGGGAAGGAGGGAGAGGCCCGTTTGCGCTGCCTCCTCCCCCCCCCCGAGCACCCCACGCCGTCTTTCGGCGCAGCATTGTAGGATGGCCACACCAGTGAAACTTGCTGGACACCACCTCGGTGCCATCCGGATCTCGGCGCGTTGTGCTGCCTTCGGCGTACTGTAGCAGCAAGAGTGACTGCAACTCAGCTGGACGGCGAGTGAAAAGATAAGGGGCGCCCCACTGCAGATGAGGTGCCTTCACCTGGGGAGGCGGAAGAGGTCCGTTTACGCCGCCTCCCCCCCCCCCCCGGGCACCCCACGCCGTCTTTTGGCGCAGCATTGTAGGATGGCCACACCAGTGAAACTTGCTGGACACCACCTCGGTGCCATCCGGATCTCGACGCGTTGTGCTGCCTTTGGCGTACTGTAGCAGCAAAAGTAACCGCAACTCAGCTGGACACGCCGTCTTTCTGCGCAGCATTGTAGGATGGCCACACCAGTGCGGCAACTTGCTGGACGCCACCTCAGTGCCATCCGGATCTCGGCGCGTTGTGCTGCCTTCGGCCTATTTGCACATCGGTCCGCTACTGACACCGCCTCACAGGCCAACGGATTTTGTAGGCTTTTTATAGCCCAAAGACGCATAACAGGTCATGTGACTTGTTTATAAAACTTTTCATTGGTTCATTTTACTTTTGGTTTCCTAATGATGAAATGCTTGATCATATGACCTAAAAATAACACTTTTCATTGGATTAAAACATTTTTTTTTCCCAAACGATGAAAGCCCCACCTTTTTTTTTCTCACTCGGCAATCCAAAAAGGTTCCGTTAGATGACAACAGAGGGGACAGACAACAAGAACCATCACTTAAAAAAGGGGAGGGCAAGTTCTTCCCTACCGGGTCACGTTGGTGCTCCACCGGAACTCATCGAATTGATAGTCTACAGTGTTTCTGGATGTTTCAGACTGAAGCTGGCGTCAGCATGAGAGCACCACCATCTCGTAGCTCCGTCGTGGCCATTCCGCAAGCAATCATGGCAGCCGCTCCCCACCGGAAGCCTGCGGGAGTCGGGGGCCACCAAGACTTTTGTAGAATCTTCAAGGCTGAGGGAACGCTTTCGAGAATGGGGCCCAAGCCCTAGCAGACAAGCGTCCGAGTTCCAAGGTGTCCCAGGGCCATTTTAGTGGACCAGGCCCAAATCCGAAGAGCCGGCCGCCATTTTAAGAGTCCTGTGGCAGCCGCCTATCGCTGCACCGCAAGAGTGGGCGCAATTCAACTAGATGGTGAGCGAGACGCTGTAGCCGCAAGAGCGGGCGGTAAACAGCTGAATGGCGGATGAGGCCCAGTGTAGCAAAAGCGGGCGGAATGGCAACTGAAACGGTAAAGGGGCGCCCCACTACAGCCGATGAGCCTCTACCTGGGGAGGCCCATTCACGCCGCCTCCCCCCCCCCCCCCGGGGCGCCCTACGCCGTTTTTCGGCGCAGCATTGTAGGATGCCAG
The DNA here is from genome assembly GCF_964263255.1 of Lissotriton vulgaris. Lineage (NCBI taxonomy): Eukaryota > Metazoa > Chordata > Amphibia > Caudata > Salamandridae > Lissotriton > Lissotriton vulgaris. The sequence continues at coordinate 1,228,846,613 of NC_141689.1, read as the reverse complement.
GACCAGTGCGGCAAGTAAAGGACATCACCTGGGTGCCGTCCAGATCTCAGCGCGTTGTGCTGCCTTCGGACTATTCGCACAACAGACCGCTACTGACGAGGCACAGTGCAGCAAAAGTGGGCGGAAAACAGCTGAATGGCAAGTGAAACGCTAAAGGGGCGCCCCACTACAGCAGACGAGCCTCTACCTGGGGAGGCCCATTCACGCCGCCTCCCCCCCCCCCCCGGGGCGCCCCACGCCGTTTTCGGAGCAGCATTGTAGGATGCCAAAACCAGTGCGGCAAGTAAAGGACATCACCTGGGTGCCGTCCAGATCTCAGCGCGTTGTGCTGCCTTCGGACTATTCGCACAACAGACCGCTACTGACCATTGTTGCTTCTGTTTAAAAAAAATTTTTTTAACGTGTTTACTGTTTATGGTGCGTTGTATATATTTATAAGCTATTAAAGTGTTATAATCCTACTACTTTGTTGGAGTGCTATATATTTTTTATGTGACATATAATTGTGAAGACTTTGATGTACAAAAAGGCATCCCTGGAATCTTCCGCTTCAGGCTCGGTCCCACACACCCTCACAGTGAGAATCCCCTCCCCAATCACAATACAGGATCGTTATCAGATAGTAGGAACGCGTGTGGTGTGACGGATCTCATCGGGTGGGGGCCTTGATCTACTGTAACTCCTTTGAAGAGGGGTGATTCTTTACAGTTGAGGCCATAAACTACCTCCGCAGGGCTAGGTGATAGCCTGGGACCGGCCTGGACAATCAGACACAGAGGAAGAGGAGTGTCAGAGGGTGCGGTAGTGAATAAGGTGAAAGGGAGGTGTCGGGCGGGCACAGGGTGTGATTCTCAGGGAAGAGCAGCGCAGATGGGGGGAGGTTTATGGCCCATGCATAAGACAGAGAGCGGGGGTGACCAGTGCGTGGGGGAGATGCTTGCGAGGGTGGGGAGCCATGCTGAGGATCGGCGGCGTGCAGAGAGTGGGTCTGGTCAAGGCATCTAAAATGGCTGCTGTGCACGACAAAAGTGTGGCATTGGAAAAAAAGCAAGATGGCGCAGACAATGTTTATCAATACGAATTAATTTATAACAATTATTTTTAACAATATATTTACTCGCAGTGTCAAAATGGCGGTCAACACTTCCTGATTTCCTTCTAATCGAACGTTAACAGACGTCACGATCGGCGGCGTGCAGAGAGTGGGTCTGGTCAAGGCATCTAAAATGGCTGCCGTGCACGACAAAAGTGTGCCATTGGAAAAAAAGCAAGATGGCGCAGACAATGTTTATCAATACGGATTAATTTATAACAATTATTTTTAACAATATATTTACTCGCAGTGTCAAAATGGCGGTCAACACTTCCTGATTTCCTTCGAATCGAACGTTAACAGACATCACGCAGCAAAAAAAAAAAAAAAAAACGCTCACGCGCAGCCGCTGGAAGACAAGTATCAACATATATGAGCATCCTCAGCCACCCTCGGAAAACATAGGGGGTCAGGATACGTCTCCCGTACCCCCTTATACCCATTTCTCACATTGTTTTTCCTCCATCTTGTAATTAAATTAAAACGAAACACAAAATGGCGAATTCCCGTTTCGCATCCCGGTTCACTACCCGGTTCGCGAACCGGAAAGCGCTTCTACCGCAAAAAAACTATATTTTTGTATTTGCCCCACAGGACCCTTTAATAACCCCAACATCATTCCTAGGGGGTCAAGAAGGGTCTACCTTGCCCCCTTTCATTAAATTCCCCCTTCGTTTTTCTCCTCCTCTTGTCTCTCGATCCTACCGAGAAACAAGATGGCGGCCGCTCCGGACTGTTTAGAATGTTGACAGACACCGGAGAGCCAATCAGCTTCGCTTCGCAAAGTTCCGTTACGCGAAAAGTACGCGAACCGGAGCGCTACCCGGGACGCTGTCACAGATATATCTGTTTTTTAAAACGTTAATTTCTCAAAATCCACTGGAGCACATATATTGAGACCCAGCAAAGGCACATCGGGCTAACAGTCCCTACAATTTTGCCAAGTTTCGTGCAAATCCATTCAGGCGTTCGAGCTAAAAGTGAGGCCAAACGCCCTATGGAAAACTCAATGTTAAAAACGCGTTTTGGGACCCCCCTTTTTTCTCGGCCCCCCCTTGACGAAACCCCCCAAATTTTCAGGGGTTGCTCAGAAACAAAATGTGCCATTTTCCTGAAAATTTCAGCCGATTCCGTCCACAAACGCCAAAGTTATTAGACATAGAATTTTCAAAAGTTCCATAGAGAAAAAATCCTAACTATATATACCTACTGGCGCCCGCCAGTAGGTAATATATATATATATATATATATATATATATATATATATATATATATATATACACACACAAACACACACACACACACACACACACACACACATATGTCCCAAAGATGCCTCTGATCTTGAAAACGCACTCCACAAGGCTGCAGGTTTCCAATCTTCTGTATTTCGCAAGCTGCGCACTACAGCTGTTATGATAGAAAGTCCCGACGTGTTTCGAAGCTCATGTTTCTTCCTTATGGGATGACAATTGCTGAAATTGACGAAAAAGGCGACAGCTATTTTTATCCATTGCGCATGCGCTCCCCAGTGAGCAGTATGCTGGTAGTTGCAGTGAATTGATTCCCCTTTGGTGGAGTCCGTTCATTTTAGCCCAATTCATGTTGTCTTTAAAATATTCAAAACCCTTCAGTGGGTTACAGACGTAGTGTTCAGCTTGATTCTCTGGCTTCCTAAAGCTGTAAGTAACTGCCTGATGACAGTCACACAGACCCGCTTTCTCATTTCCAGCGGGCGGTACGTTTCCCGCGGCTGAAGCCGCCGCGTCAAAACATGTCCCAAAGATGCCTCTGATCTTGAAAACACACTCTAAAAAGCTGCAGGTTTCCAACCTTCTTTATTTCGCAAGCTGTACACTACAGCTGTTATGATAGAAAGTCCTGACACGTTTCGAAGCTCATGCTTCTTCCTCATGGGACAACAGTTGCTGAAATTGACGAAAGGCTGCAGCTATTTTTATCCATTGCGCATGCGCTCCCCAGTGAGCGGCATGCTGGTAGTTTCATTGAATTGATTCCCCTTTGGTTGAGTCCGTTCGTTTCAGCCCAATTCATGCATATATGATAGGCATTCCAAAATAGGGGTGTACGGCGGCTTTGGAGAAGAATGAGGCATGCAGAATGGCAGATTTCTTGAATGGGGTTGTGGTCTCCAAACTGTCGCTGGCCCAGAGGGAGGACCTACAGGAGGAGTTACAGGCTTTGGAGGCGGACAGGCAATGGGGAAGATAAGAATCGATACTTGGAGGCTATGACCACTTACTATAAAAATATAAAAAAAGCAAGGAAAATAAGCCTCACCTCCCAAATTGCAGAGGCGGGCAACTCTACAAGAGAACTATTTAAAATCATACAGACCTTCACTAATCCTGTGATGTGTGAGAGCCCAGATACTTTCACTCAAGATCTTTGTAATGAAATATCAAAGTTTTTCGAGGATAAAATAGAAGGGATATACAAGAAAATTATCTCAGTCTCAGGTCCCTTGGACGTTGAGGTCCCTGAAATCTCCCCAATGGTGACTTCTGGGAAAACCCTTCATGTAATCCCTGAAATAACCATCAAAGATCTGACTGCACTTATCAATCAAATGAAGACCGGCTCTCCTACTGACCTGATACCCGCTAAACTAATCCCCTCTCTGAACAAGATATTAGGACCCTCCATTCAGAAATTGCTGAACCTCTCCTTTGCCGAGGGACAACTCCCACAATCCTGGAAGGAAGCAGTAGTGAACCCTATACGCAAAAATTCCACCTTGCCCTGGTCAGAACTCTCCAACCTTCGCCCAATTTCTCTCCTCCCTTTTATCAGCAAACTGGCAGAGAAACACGTTAACACCATCATCTCCAGCTTTATCGAGGCGACAGGGGGCCTGGACCAATCTCAATCTGGGTTCAGGCCCAACCACAGCACTGAGTCGGCCCTTCTCTCTGTGACAGATAAGATCAAAATGTCACAGGATAGAGGCGGTTCCATGATCCTAGTGCTGTTGGACCTGTCCGCAGCCTTTGATACCGTGTCCCATAACATCCTTCTCAGCCGTTTGCAGGGAGTAGGAATTGGAGGTTTAGCTTTATCATGGTTGGAGAGCTTCCTCTCCGGGAGATCACAATCTATCAGCTTGGGCCCCTTTCGTTCCATCTCAAGGGTGCTCACGAAGGGGGTGCCACAGGGCTCATGCCTTAGCCCTACATTGTTTAATGTATATGTGGCCCCCCTTGCTGAGATTGTGCGGAAGTATGGGTTCATACCGGTCTCCTACGCTGATGACACCCAGCTCCTCTACCCTTTCAGCTCCCTTGACCCTAAAGTCAAGGAGAACTTTGCTGAGGGTATGAGGGCAGTGTCACATTGGATGGCTGTGAATTGCCTCCAATGCAATGTGGGAAAAACAGAGCTTATGCTCTTTGGCAAGGCGAGTCTCCTCTGGTCCCCAGACTGGTGGCCATTAGATCTGGGCCCAATACCCACATCCAAACCTCATGTTAAGAATCTAGGGGTGAAGTTGGACCAAAAACTGACCTTAAACGAACACACCAATTACATCGCAGGGCTGTGTTTCCACACCATCGGCCTTCTCAGACGTGTCTTCCCGTATCTCCCTGCCACCTATAGGAAGACACTTGTACAGGCCTTGGTCACCAGCCGCCTGGACTACTGCAACGGCCTGCTGACATTAGCAAATGCAGATGCAGTAGGTCGTTTGCAGGTAGTCCAGAACACAGCGGCGAGATTGGTCATGAGTGTACCGGCCAGGACTCCCTCTAGGCCCTTGCTGGAAGAGCTACATTGGCTCCATATACGGCAGCGCATCAACTTTAAAATATGCTGTACGGTCCACAAGTGTCTATACGGAGCAAGCCCTAAATACCTGTCACAATCTCTTGAGCTGTATCAGCCTAGCAGGTCTCTCCGCTCAAGCAATCAAGCCCTCCTAAAACCCCCTGCTACAAAGAAATCCAGACAAGGAGACTGTGCTTTCTCCTCGGTTGGACCTGCCTTATGGAACAAGCTCCCCACCGATGTAAGAATGACCACCAACCACCTGTCTTTTAGAAAGACATTAAAGACCCTTCTTTATCAAAAAGCATTCCTGTCCTCTTAACTCCTTGTGTCACACTACCTGATGATCCTATGGCTGGCAAAGCGCAGAGATACCCTTACGGGATTGATTCCAGCGCTATATAAGAAATTAAAATAAATAAAACAGGGGTACTCGCTGTCTCTTTTTCGTGGCCATGGAGCCATTGGCAATTCACCTGAGAGACAAGCTTAAGGATTTGGGTGTACGATTGGGGGACACAATGCATATTGTGTCAATGTACGGTGCAGACACCCTGATATACGGGACCGACCCAGAACGCCTCCTGTGCCTTATGGCCAACTTAGGTAGAGTGTCGGACCTGCCTTTTAACGGCCATAAAACTGTACTTTTTTCCCTGGCGTCCTTGGTTGATAGATGAGTGACCATCCTCCTCGAGGTGGAACTGCCCTGGGAAAAGCAGTAGTTCCGTTATTTGGGAATGCAGATAATGCATGACCAACAACAATATGAGTTAAATATTGGTAGGGTGGTAGGCGGTCTCACAGCCTCCATTAAATTTTGTAACACGCCACGCTGTCTGCTATGGGCATAGTGGCACTCAGTAGAATGGTGCTTCTGCCCAGGTTTCTCAACACTATGCAAAACTTGTTTCACAACCTACTGGACTCCTTATTTCGACAGCTTAATGGGTTGTTGCTGTCCTTGGCATGGGCAGGAAAACAAAGCAGAGTCCGACTAGAGGTCCTAAAATGACCCTACAGAGCGTAGACTGTGCCTCCCGGACCGTAAATGTTACTATTTGGCTGGTCTTCCCCAATTTGCTGCATTGGACGAAGGAACTTCTGGACGGATTGGAAGACCTCCCCAAGATACTCATGAGGGCAGCAAAATGCCAGCAGTCACCCCTTCACAAAGTCCCTGGTCATACAAGCATGGGAAAAGGCGGTCACCCAGGTTTTGAGGTATGCACCCTTTCATGCACATTTGCAACTCCATGGATGTTTCGCACTGGGTAGAGGGAGGTTGTCAGAGGACAAGAGACCTGTTTCTAAATGTCACCTTCATGACACCAGCGGGAGCGGGCACACATTTCGGGGTATGACTGGGGCAGTTTCCGCAGTATGCATGTGTGTCCTGCATAGTTTGAGAGTTATTGAAGACGTTCCCGGATGAACCCAGTTACTCCCACATCCTGACTGTGGTGTTAGACCTGGGTTCAACTAGGAGTGTCATCTCCCGGTTGTATGCTGCCCTAAAGAATTAAATGCAGAGATATGTAATGTCCGCTCCTGACAATTGTGATGGACACCTTGAGTCCCCTGCCTCTTGGATGGAGAGTGGAGGTGTGCTATGGCACAGGTGAAAGAAGTGGACAGCAACACTAGATTTAAGCAGACACCATTTTTTTTTACCTAAATAGGGTTTACCTGATGCCACAGCAACTACACGGGGTCTACCCAACGTGTTTTGATGGGTGTTTGAGCTTTTGTGGGCTCGAGCCAAATTCAGCCATGTCACGTGGAACTTATGTTATGTTATGTTATATGTGGATTTATAACGCGCTCCGATAGTCAGGACTGTCCTGGCGCGGGAATGAAACTGGATCAGAATGGTAAAAGGGAATCAGCTATTCATGAACTTGAAAGAGGTGAGTTTTAAGCAGTTTTTTAAAATTGGTCAAATTGGGAGCGTGTCTAAGAGCGTCATGCGGTGAGACCCTTTTGGGAGGAGATATTATTGGAGGTGCAGCGGGTAATGGGAGTTAGGGCTGAAATGACAATAGGCCATTGCCTATTAGGACTATTGCCACTCCCTAATGAAGGTAGGAAGATAAGAAATAGTTTTGCCCAACTGGGACCGGTGCTGGCCAGACAACACATAGCCATTTACTGGGCCAGCCTGATATCACTGAAGCAGGGTAAATGAAGAACTGATCTATTGGAGTGGGCAGTAGCTGAAGAATGTAGGCTCCGAAATGTCCACACAGAGGACAATGCAGAGAGAATCTAGAGATATGGGTTGCAATGGTAGAACTCCTGGGGAGCACGGAGGGGAGGTGGTTAAGGATTACGCTCCAGGCTTGCCAGCAGAAGATCCTCAGTAGATAGTGGGGGACCAAGACGAGCTCTAGCTCAGTCTGATGGCTACCCACACTGCCCAAGGGAGGTTGGATGGCCTCTGTAGCGGGGTTGATATAGGGTGTGAATGAGAAGTGTGACTGATGAATAATGGAGCGCTGTTTACCCCCTCCCGCCATGTGCTCCCAATGAACTGTTGATTAGTAGCCTTCTAGTTAGCGCATGTACTTGCACACGACACCCCAATCCCAGGTAAGAGTAAACTACTCATAATGGAAAACCCTGAGGTATAGGGGACTACTATGCTGCGTAAATGTTTAGATGTTGATATGTTATGATAACAGGCGTCAACCTAGGACTTTTTTTATTATGCTGTTTGCACATTTACAATGCGAATAAAGAAATGTAAAAAAAAGTTACGAGGTTGTTTCTCCTCAGGAGGAGACTGGGGCAGATCCTTTAATAGACCTCCTTCCTCCATCTGGGAAATGGAAAATAGGGAGTGGACCGCCCCTAAAGTGAACTCCTGCTCGAGCTTGCAGGCGAAGGAGATTTATTTAGTAGAATCACTTGTGTCCTTTCTCGAAAACAAGGCTCAAGACTGTGTGGCCAAACACTACTTAAAACTAGAGTCCCTCATTAAGGGGCTATTTGAGACTTTTGATCAACTCTTTAGTAATATTGAACAGTCCATCAAGGAAATCAGAGCGATCATATAAACCTGTCCAATTTCAGCCAGGTTTGCCGACCAAAACTCCGGATGCTGCCTCTCTTTTTGCTGGTGTCAATCCTGTGAGAGAAGTGTTAAGGTCATCGGGTAAGGACGGTCATCTTGGCGATGATAAGGTGTTGGTTTTGACTTCTGACTTGAATGCTTCTCTCAATATTCCTGGTGACATGGGGAACAGTATACAACTGTGCACTCCCCAGGGCTATACCATCAGGTCAGAAATCTCAGCCTCGCAGGGAGACTTTCTGTTTAGGCACTTTGCTCCCTAACCTCAGCCCTCAATATTCTAACCTGGAACACCTATCATGTCCAAATACTGGGGTCATTATCGACTAATCTCCTGAAGCCACTCCATACGTGGTGCTTTTAGGTAATGTGCTGGACTTGAAAGGAAATATGTTATAAACCTTTGCTCAACTTAAAAATAAGGCTACCCTTTCGATAGGATCGCAGTCCAACCTGGGCCCCACGCATATGAAAGGATTAATATGGTAAGAAGAGTGAGTTGACAGGGGTAAGCTATGAAAAATCTGGCGGATACTGTTGTGATTAATTTTAACCATCCTGCTGAAGTGGCACACATTCTGTCCGCCATTAGTTCCTCAAGAGCCAGCAAACCTTCAACAATACAGGCCTCCTACCAGGATACTTTTATAGGCATGAGGTGGTACGTCCTCCACCCTGGAAACAAGTTAATCATCAAGGAAGTTCCCCTTGTATGGAGCCTCCTATGCTTCCTGTTTTGAAGACCACTAATAGGTATTCTCCCTTGAGCTTCTTGGATTTATGCAATTGACTTGATTAGTCTGCATCTCAGTAGACCTCTGATTTTTCCTCCCTTGAACCTATTGGTCCTGTTGTTTGTAATCATCATGATAGTAAATTGTTAAGCTGGAAAATTGCTGGCCTTGCTTCCAAATTTAATAACTTGAACTGGAATCATGTTACTAAGAATTATCAAGTGATTTGTTTGCAAGAAACCTGGGAGATAACAAACTGCTGTTTAATAGAAGGGTATAAAACCGATTTTATTCCAGCAGTTGATTCGATTCCTAGTAGGACCCAGGGAGGTTTGGAACATTTTATCTGGTTAGCAGTTAATGCAAAGGTTAAGGAACGTTATTCAGGTTTGCACATACTACAGGCATTAAGAATAACCCTCTTTAGTTTTACTGCGATAATTCTGTTGATTTTTTTATCAAAAACTTGGTCCCAGGAGTCTACTTACTTGAATACTTTGGGCTCTTTATTGGTACATTGGTAGGAAAAAGGAAAGCCTGACTAATTTAATTATCACAGTTGACTTCAATATCCATTTATGTGAGAGTCTCATTGATGTTGCAAGAAAATCCCCTAGGTGTAGAATTATAGATGGTTTACATAAGGAACATACCAGAGAGGGGACAGAGTTAAATGCTATTCTAAATGATAACAATCTTGTTTTTTCTTTTGGACAAGTTAGTTAACTTTATGTCACTGAAAATTCTTCCAACTTTTTCCGGTAGTGGCTGCGCTTCAATTATAAACTATATCTTTGTATCTACCCCTATTTTTTTTTTTCTTTTCAAAACCGTATTTATTGAGAGTTCAAGCAAGATTCGGTACAGCCCTCCACAGTCAGGAGGAGACTGTCAATAACATACACATAAAAGGCATGGCAGTGAACCCAGAGTTTTAGAAAAACAGACCCCAATCCCCTCCCATCCCACCCAACCCCAAAAACGCCCTCCACTACCCCTCCAACTACCCACCCCTTATCCCACCCTAACCCAGTGCACGTGATCACTGTACAGCAACATGAGATGGAAAGCAAAGGCGGTGTTGGCCAACAGCCTAAGGTACGGGATCCACATCAGGGGGCAGCACATCATCGATATCAGCCGGGGGATCAAGGGCCAGGCCCCTGTAGTCCGCCCACCGTTTCCAGATTTTGTAATGTTTCCGGGGACACCCCCTGGCTTCAAAAACAGGTAGTTCCAGGCCCATGAGAAAGTCCAATCCCGCCTTCCATGTACTAAGCGGGGGGGCACGTTCACTCTTCCAGGCCTGGGCCAGATCTCGCTTGGCCACCACCAGTCCCAACAGCAGCAAATGTCGTTTGTAGATGTTACCCCCAACGTTTTCCAGGACATGAAGGAGACCCAGCCTAGGGGTACTGGGAAGGTCCCACCCCAACACTTCCGACAGGCAGTCCCAAACCCCCGCCCAGAATCTAGTCAGTCTCCCACAGGACCACACTGTATGGAAAAGCGTCCCCCTTTCAGTACCGCACCTCAGGCACTCCGGAGCGGCTATAAGGCCCGCTCGCCACAGTCGTTCTCTAGTATAATATGCCCTGTGAAGGTATTTGAATTGGATGAATCTAAGACGGACTGCTATAGCAGCTCCACGGGGGGATTCAAGGGCCTCACGCCAGTCATCATCATCCAAGGGGCCAATATCATTCTCCCAGGAGGCCTTCAATGTCGAGAGAGAAGGGGAGCAGTGTGTAACCAAGGAACGGTAGATCTGAGAGACCTTCTTGTCACCCAGGTCGCCCATGAACAGTTTTGCCTCGATGGGACTAAAGTCGGGGAGTTGCTCTAAGCCCACCAGGCTAGGGCCGAGGGCATGGCGGAACTGGAGGTACCGAAAGAATTGGGACTTAGGCATATTAAATTCAGAGCTAAGGTCATGAAAGGACCTAAGTGTAGTTCCAGTGAGAACGTGACCAAGAGACGAAATCCCGATCGCGTCCCAGCCGCCAAACCCGGACAGGGAAGCCAGCGCCGGAAGCAAGCCATTATGCCACAACGGCATCTCGGCCGTCAGCCTGCCCCACCACCCCACACGGTGCAAAGCCTGCCGCCAGACTGCAAAGACCACCTGAGTGACCTTCGGCAACAGCCTCCTCCGTCTGGCCGAGTACAGCAACGTGTGGAGTGTGGCACCACCCATCAACGAACGTTCCAGAGCATAGGCCGGATCACTACGGTCCCCATACCACCACTCGTTGAGCACTAGGAGGTGGGAGGCCTGGTAATAAGACAGTAGATCTGCGGACGCCAAGCCGCCACAGTATGTAGAGAGAAAGCATGTGCGGAGCGCCACCCTAGAGGCACCCCCGGCCCACAGAAACCTACCCAGCACCGAGTTGACACTACGGAACCATTGCGGGTCAATTTTATGTGGATGATTCTGCAGTTGGTAGAGGAGCCGAGGCAGGGCTACCATTTTGAAAATGGCCGACCGGCCATAGATATTAAGGGGCATACGCGTCCAGGTCTTGACGTCCATCTGAACCCTGTCCCACACTGGCTGAATGTTTCGATCCCACGCCACCGTGGCCGAGGCCGAGAGGAAAACGCCCAAGTATTTCACGCCATCGACCGCCACCTGAAGGGACGCAGCCCACGGACAGCGCACCGGGTCACCCCCCAACACCCACAGGGTTGACTTGCGTGGATTAAGATAGAGCCCCGACGCCTGACCAAACTCCTGCATTATCTCAAGAATGCGAGGGCCCGTACGATGTAGATCGGTCATAAAGAAAAGCACGTCATCCGCATACAAGGCTATGCGGTCCGAGTGGCCCGTCCCCCACACAAAGCCCCGATAAAGCGCGTCCTGGCGCACCCGGGCGGCCATAGGCTCCATAGCCAGCGCGAAGATGTACGGGGAGAGGGGACACCCCTGACGAGTGCCCCTGGTCACAGGAAACCGCGTGGAGATCGCCCCGGAAACACGCACCGAGGCGGTGACCTCCGTATAGAGCAATTTTACATAAGAGACGAAAACCGGACCTAGATTCAGTATCGGCAGAAGGGCAAAGAGATAGGTCCCGCTGACCAAGTCAAAAGCACTATCAATGTCTGCCAGCAATAGTGCCGCCTGATCCCCGGTTATCCCGATCGCGTCTATCGCGGCCTGTGCCCGCCGAATGTTGTGTCGCGTCGCCCGGTGCGGCATGAAGCCCGCCTGATCCGGGTGGACCAGGGCCGAGATATGCGGAAGCAAGCGGTTCGCGAGCGCTTTGGCCAGGAGCTTGGCTTCAAAATTAATGAGGGATATAGGGCGGTACGACTCATGGCGTTCAGGAGGTCTGCCCGGCTTTTGGAAGACCACAATTTCGGCATGGCGCCAGTCCGGGGGGAGGCTGCCACGCTTCCGCGCCAGTTCTCACGCCCGCCTGTAATGTGGCCCGAGCTGCAGGTGAAATTTCCGATAGAATTCGCTGGGGAACCCGCTCGGCCCCGGTGCTTTACCTACATTTAGTTGGCCGAGTGCGTCGCCCAATTCCTCCGCCGTCAGGGGGAGATCCAAAGCGTCACGCACGTCGTCGGAGACTGCATGCGGGTGGATCGCTGCGAGGTATTCCTCGATGCCATCGGAGGAAATACTCTCCCGAGAGGCGTACTGATGCTCATAATAGCGTGCAAAGCTCGCCGCAAGGATCGTGGGGTCCGTAATTGCCACCCCCGCGTCGTCAACAAGCCCTGGCAAAGTGATTGGTTGTAAAGTTTGCTGACAAAGCCTGTGGAGCATGGTGCAAGACTTGTCACCCCACTGGTACACCCTGCTATGCGTAGCCAACCACGCCTGATGAGCCTCATCTAATAAGACCGAGGAGTAAGACTGTTGCGCCTGCAGAAGCAACCGCAGTGTCACATCATCAGCCGCCTCCCTGTGTCGCGCCTCCAGCACCTCCACCTGCACCGCCGCGGTAACAATACTCTCTTGTCGAGTCCGGCGAGCAGAAGCGCACCAGGCTATATCAACACTCCTCAGGGCGGGCTTCATAGCCTCCCATACCGTCACTGCGTCCATCCCCACCGTAAGGTTGTCCTGCCAATAGCGGGCAATCGCACTGCGCAGATGCTGGGAGTAATCCGGTCGCTGCAGGTGCCATGTAGACATCCGCCACCGGAACAGCTGGCGTGCCTTACAGAGATCAATGTGAACCGCCACAGGGGAGTGTTCAGACAGCCCGCAAGGCCGGATCGCCACCCCCTTTACCCTGTCAAGGAAGGCCCCCGGCACAAACACACAATCTAGGCGCGAGAGAGAGCCATGCACAGCAGAGACATACGTGTATTCCCGCCTCTCCGCATGCAGATGCCTCCAAACATCCACCCATCCAAGACCATCAATCATGGCACTCAGCCGTGTAGGGGAGGCTACAGCCGCGACCCCTCGTCCCCTCTGCCTGTCTAAAGTCATGTCCACTACAGCATTCCAGTCGCCTCCAATCACAGCCAGGGAACGGGGAAGCTCGGTCCACAAGGCAAACAGTCGCTCTGCAAGGGCCCACTGCAGCGGGGGAGGGTCATACACACTACCAAATACTACAGGCTCCACACCAATCTTCCCCTGCACAAACACAAACCGGCCCTGAGGATCGAGCCATTGACGCTCATGAGTATAGGCCAACCGTCTGTGGACAAGAATGGCCACCCCCCTCGAACCCCTAGTGAACCCGGCATGAAACACCTGATGAAAGCCAAGCCTCTGCAGACTCAGTGCCTTAGTGCCCAACATGTGTGTTTCCTGGAGAAAGAGCACATCTGCCAAGTCCCTTTTCGCCCAGCGAAGCACAGCCCCCCCGCTTGATCTTGTCCAGGAGCCCCCGAACATTCCAGCTCAGTATACGCATGGAGGTGCCAGGAGACACGAGCCGTGGAGCATCAGCCATTGTCACGATGAGCCAGTTCCTGCGACCCCCGGTACCCGACCCAGGCCCCCAACACCCCAGTTGCCAACATCATAAGAAGCACGTGCACCCCACAGAACATAACCCTGAACCCCACTACCCCTTTTAAGCCGGCCCCACCCCTATACCTCAATGAACGAAGAAGTAGAACCCCCAACTGCCCACCACCCCCCCCATACCTCAAAGAACACTGAAGTACCTGTCGCGGCATGGGCGACCTCGGGCCCAAAACAGAGTGCCCAAAGCCCACCATGCCAATGGATCCCAAACCCCCCACAAAACCAAAGCTCCCCCCTTCCCCCCTTAAACTCGCCCAACCACTTAGGCGGCAGGAGGCCCCCCCAAATAGTGTCCCGAACCCCAGCCCCACAATTATCTGGCCATGGAAAGGGCGCAGCCGCTACCCAACAGCCCACTGAGGACCCACAGTTCCAGTAAAATGGAAGTTCATACTACACCAGCACATGTCCGCTCCACCACCAAGGTCCGGCCCACCATAGAGTATATCCACAGGCCAAATGCAACCGACAGACGCCAAGGGTATAGAACAATCAGGATTCTTTGCCAGAGTGGTCCGTGTCGGGCTGTGAATCCCCCAGAAGGGGGTCCCGGGACAGGGACCTCCGTCGTGAGCGGGATTTCCGATGGCGTTTCCCTTTACCGGCGGGGTCGTCTCTCTCCTGGGATGAACTCCGTGTGTGTCCAGATCCCAGTCCCGGCTGGGCGTGAGGTCGAATCCGGACCGTCTCATCCGTCCATCTGAAGACGTCCTCCGGGGAGTCGAAGAAGTGGGTCTTGGAATTGAAGATGACCCGGAGGCGAGCCGGATACAGCAGCGAGTATTGAATTTTAAGGCCGCGCAACTTGGCCTTCGCCGCCATGAAGGAGTGACGCTGCTGCTACCCCTATTTTTTTTGATGATCTCAAATTTTGAAATATCTTCTAGTCTTAATGGTGATCATAACCAGGTTTCCCTTTCATTGAGTTGGTCACATTCCCTTATTACGAGAACACAAGGGGCCCAGGGCGGGGGTCTTCCATCTAACAAAGGAAGGTAGTTAAGATGATCTTTAGTGAAACCGGAGCGTTTTAGAGAATCATTGTTTTCTAGTTGTCCACAGGACTTTTCTATCTGCTTAGCTGTACATGCCAAGCCACTAATCAGGCGATATTAGACGCTTTTCGTAGAATTTCCAAAAAGGTATTAGAGTTACTATATCTTCCAGTAGCCAACTCTACTCTGTCTGCACCAAAATGGTTCGATCGTAGATGTTCGAAGGCATTACGAAGTCTAAAGCAAGACCTAAAAGTCACTCCCAGAGATGGTGAGCACATAGCACAATGTCGTTGTACTTACAAGTTCGTTAATAGGAGCCAAAAAAACATTAGGAGATATAGCCTGGGACGATTTTTATTTACGTAATTTTTATAGCGCAACAAATACCCTGGGGTGTCTCGGCGCTGTGGAGCTACTGGGGTCAGTCATATAGTCCTAGCAAGCACTTGGAAAAATAGCATTACCTTTTAGCGTATCATTAATCAACCCTGTTTTGTACAAGAAAACGCACCTGGTTTATTCCATCGCTTTACCATCAGCCAATGAGTTTCACACTTTGAAAGTATATACTAATTCATGTCCATCTCAGGAGATCACAGGACAGGGCCACTTATTGGAGGGAGGTTGAACTATATATTTACGTTAGAGGAAGTTAACCAGGGAATTTTAGGTCCCTTGAGGAATAAACCCTGGGCTCTGATGGAATGCCCCCAGATATTAACACTAGTGATGTTGAGATATAGAGTCTTGCATTGACCCTGATCTTGAACACTGCGGTCAGAGAGGGCCCTCCTCCCTCATGGGCCTCCTCAGTTATAGTCTGTGTATTTAAAAAAGGTGATAAAGACAATCCCAAATGTTATAGGCCTATATCGCTGATTGATTATGTTGTAAAGGTCCTGGGGCCGGTTTTGTTAAATAGATTATCTTCCTGGGTGGATGAGAATAGCATTATATCTGAATTGCAACACGGATCCAGGCTTGGCAAGTCCACTATTGATAAATGTTTGAATCTGCATATGGTTCATGATAAATACACAGTGGCCCAGTTTTAATCTGTCCATCTTGCCTTTATGGACCTCACATCTGTATTTGATAGAGTTAATCAAGATAAATTGTGGCGTATCCTTTTTTCGATAGGGGTGGACCCGGATATTGTTTACTTTTTGAGGGACCGCCACATCAATACAACAGCATCTGTTGGTTACGCTAATTACTCCCCATACACTATTCATTTTAAAACGGGCAGAGGGAGTTCACCAAGGGTGTATTCTTAACCCATTTTTATTTACCTTATATGTAAATGGGCTTGAACAGGCATTAGTATTAGCACCGGCAGACTGTCCTCAAATTATGCAGATGATGCTATTTTGATTGCTTGGACTGCAACTTGTTTACAAACCTTATTCAATACTTTTTTGGCCTTTATGAATACATTGGACTTGTCAATCATTTTCACTAAACAGTGCTTTGTTATGATGGTGAGCCCTCAGTCAACTAGGTGTAAAACTTTTAGGGTGAACAACCACATCCTATTGAATGTAAAGGCCTTCCCATACCTCGGTGTCTTGGTTGATTCTAATATGTATTGGAAACCCCTAATCACAGGCAAAAAGAGGAATTCACAAGGGCTAATGCAGTTGTGTTTAGCTTTGCATCAAGACTGGTGCGTAGACCGCTGAAGGAATTAGTGGAGAGTTACCAAGCAAAGTGCATTTCTAAGGTATCATACAACTGTGACATCTGGGGACATGTGGTAGTTAAACAACAGATTATAGAAAATACATTTCTGAGGCGGTTGTTATGTGCATCCCAAAATATCCTGCCATTATGTGTTCACAAAGAGTTGGGGGTTAAATACCTCAGTATTTTGATAGTGTTTCACCCCCTGCTCTGTTGTATTAAGGCATGGACAAAGGTGGAATTCATCTCAACAGGATTTTTGTTTGTCACTTGATCATGCTCTTAAAATTCCTTGGCTCAGTTAAACCAAGGAGTCGTTTCAAAGCATGGGGAGGGGGGACTTATTTTATAATCCTGAGGTTATGTTAAAGACAGATAGAAAATAGATGAGGGACCATTTTATAGAATGGAAAACATTGGAAAAAAACATAATGAATTGCTAAAACCAACTATATGGGGGGCCTGTCCTGTTAGCATGACCCGCCTTTCATCATTTAGCATGCAAACGGTCTCTCGTCTACATACTATACTTCCACCCTCAGTTTGTGAGGCCATACTAGTGGTGCTCCTAAAGCCAGGCAAGGACCCGCTTCAGATGGGATCGTACTGCCCTCTGTCCCACCTGAACACAGATTATAAAATATTGGCCAGGGTGCTGGCCAACAGATGGCTGGAAGTGACACAACTGCTGGTGTAATACACCAAAACGGTTTCATTCGCTGCAGGATCTCCAGCCTCAATCTACTGCGGCTCTTCCTGTTACTAGAATGAGGGGGAACCAACATGGATTGCTTCCCTAGATATAGAGAAGGCGTTCGATACCCTGGGATGGGAGTACCTGAGCGCGTCATTAGCGGGTTATTGTATAGGCCCTCAGCGCCCACTATGGATTAAGCTCTTATATAACGTGTGTCAAGACAGGCCGTACAATCTCGGGCTCCTTCAATATTGAGCAGGGCACGAGACAGAGGTGCCCTCTATCGCCAATTATTTTTGCATTAGCAATAGAGTCGCTGGCCTGTGCTTTACGTAGCCGGGTAATTGACTGGGGCATCAAAAAGCACAAACACTGGCACATTGTCTCACTCTACCCTGACGATGCACTGATATATCTCCGGGGCCATCAGACAGTATTACATGACCCAATGGAGCTGCAGGATCACTAGGGTTGCATTTCCTGCTTAAAAGTGAATTGAGGAAATCTCTCTTATTTCCAATGGCACCCCAGACTTTGGAACAAAGGGTGGGCCTACCACAAGCCCCACTCACCTGGTCTTGTGATTCCTTCAAGTACTTAGTTTACAAACATATCATTCACAGTCAGATTTAATAGATGGTAATCTGGGCAGGGCAATTGCCATCGCTCGATCTTCCTTGACGTTCTGGACGGAACTACCACTTTCCCCCATGGGGGTCATAGCCATATCTAAAATGTTGCTACTTCCCAGTCTGTTGTACTTCTTCGCAGTTCTTCCCTGCCTGTTGCCAGGTAAATTGTTTCATGACTTAAAATCAGTCCAAACGTCTTTAATCACGGGTAAAACCAGAATCAGAGTTGTCCTCACAAAGCTCTATGCCTCAATCACAGAGGGTGGCATGGGAGCTCCTAATTACAAGCATTATTATGTAGCAGCACAGCTACAATGGCCCATGCAGTGGCTGGCAGGCCTCAACACCACTGAACCAGGACGCTGGGCACCTGACCTACGCCAATCCCCAATGCTGGAGTGGCTGAATGGTTCTGAGACAGTGATCCAGAAGAAGCCAGGAAATATATTAATGTCGAAGGCTCGCAGCTGCTGGACCAGTTACTTACGGACAAAGCACTCCCCAACCTGCGCCTCCAACACTTGGGATACTGCCCGGCCCTAAAACTATGAGCTATGCGCCAGAAATGGTAGACTAGATCGTAGCTGGTCTAACAAACTGGGGTGATTTATTTGTCGACTCGTCTCTCAGCGAGTTCGAAATTAACTTGTAGACAATTGCAGCATCTCCCTGGGCTCATTCTTATTATATGTGTCACCCACACATCAACTATTCAGGACATGGGGCAATACACACAAAGAAGCGAAAACATTCAGCATAATCCAAATATTACTAATGCATGGTGCAGGTAAGAGGGAAATCACCATGATATATAAACCTTTAAGACCAGATACCGTACCCCTCCTAGCACCATGTAGAGAATACTGGGAAATGGCATTATCAACCTCACTAACTGACAAACATTGGATACAGTGCAAAGGGTTCCCGAAGATAATATCCACAAATGACAGAATTAAATGCACCCAATTTAATTACCTTCACCATACATACCTCACTCTGAATAGGCTGGCTTAAATGTATGCACATTCTCCTGATAAGCCTACAATGCCACAACTCCAAAGCCACATTTATACACATGTTGTGGGCACATCCTCAGCTGACAGTATACTGGAAAGAGGTGGCCTCCACAATCTCCGAGGCCACGGACATGGCGGTTACAGCGCAGGGCCTTCACTTTCTGATGGGCATAACTAAGTGTAACCCACAATGCAAAACCATCAACACATTTCTAGACCTAGCACTAGGCCTAGCCGAGCGCAAGATGGCTATGTCCTGGAAGTCGAACTCAGCTTCACATATACATGCGTGGATCATTGACCTTCGTGTGGCACTAGTGGCTGAACTCGAGCTGACACATGACAACATTCTAAATCACCCCACTGCTATTAATCCCCCAGACTGGCAAAAGTATCTAACACTTATAGAATTGAAACGGAACCGTGCTCCCTCTGACATGGGGCCTCCACAGGTCTAACTTAATGCTCAATGGTAGTCGCTGTCGTGTTCCGACAGTGTGGGCGACGGACAGTAGGGCGCTAGGACCCTGTGGGTCCTCAGGCAGAGTGACCAGGTCACCGGACACCAGATCCGGTGACGAGACAGGAAAGGGGACGGACAATAACCAGGACATGGACGGAGACGGATGTGCTGACCAGCAACTGCGCGAGGAGCTGACCAGCAACAATGAGAAATGCAAATAAAGAAATGTGAGACTAACCTGAGTCCCGTGTTTGGTGTAACCCCCGACACGCGCACAGAACATGACAACTGGCGACGAGGGTAAAGAAACGGATCGACGCGTGGATCGACGTGTGTCCAGCACGTGCACCATTGTGGAAAAGACCAGGTGCCCACCCTGGATGCGCCGCAAGTAACATGGAAGACGGCGGGAAGAGCGAAGCGGGAGCCCACCAGACGGCGAAAGCTGCAGCAGATCGCGGTAAGCGCTAAGAACAAGCGCAGGCCTTTGAATCAAGGCGCGAGGTCCCGCGAGAGCTTAGGAGTCTCGGCGGCCATCACTAAGTCAGGCGGCTGAGCCAATTAGAGAGGAGAATGAGTGAGGAGGCCATAATGAGGTCAGGAAAAGCGAGATTTCGATCGCGAAATCTCGCGAGATAACGGCGGCCATTTTAAATGGGACATTGGAGAAATAGGCCATAAGAAACAACGGGGCTGCCATTTCAAGGCCAGGCGAAGAAGAAAATAACTGAAAAGAACATTGAAAAAGAGATAATTAAAGGAAAGGAAGAGAAATAAAAGTAAACAGAGATGGAAAGGGACAAAAGATCCCCACAACAAAATAACAAAGAAGAAAAACAAGGGGGCAAAAGAAGAGAAAAGAGAAGAAACAAAGTACAAACACAATTTAGGCGCCAGAGAAAAGATAAAGAATAAAGAAAAAGGAGCACAACATAGCATACCAAAAGAAACAGAGACTCAAGAAAAGATCATAGGAAATAGCAGAACAGCGACTTCAAAAACAGGCAAAGGGCAAATAAGAAGAATAACATAAAAAAAAGTGAAGAATAAAGGATAAACAAAGCGCAAAAAGGGCGCACAAGTGAAAAAGGGCAACAAGAGAAAGAAAGAAGACAGTGCAATAAGAAAAAGGAAAACAATAAGTGAAAGGAAGAGAAAGAACATAAAGAAAAAGACAAATCGACAAAGAGAAAGAAGAAAAAGAAAGACAAAAGAAAGGAGCAGAAGAGAGTGGAAGAAGCCAGAGAAGGCTAAATAAAAGACAGAAAAGAGAAATAACACAGAAAAGAAAGGACATAAAGAAAAAAAAAGTAGAAAAGAAGAAAGAAGATAAAGAGAAAAGAAGAAAATAAAGAGGAAGAAAGAAGATAAAGAGATAAGAAGAAAATAAAGAGAAAAGAAGAAGAAAAGAAAAAAGAAGATAAAGAGATAAGAAGAAAATATAGAGAAAAGAAGAAAGAAGATAAAGAGAAAAGAAGGAAATAAAGAGGAAGAAAGAAGATAAAGAGATAAGAAGAAAATAAAGAGAAAAGAAGAAGAAAAGAAGAAAGAAGATAAAGAGATAAGAAGAAAATATAGAGAAAAGAGAAAAGAGAAAGAGAAAGGAAGAAAGTAAAGAGGAAAATAGAGATAAAAGAAAAGAGGATAAAGAGAAAGGACAAAAGGAAAGCAGAAAAGAAGAAGAAAAGAAGGAAGAATAAAGAGGAAAGAAAAGAGAACGAGAAAGGAAGAAAGAAAAGAGGAAAATAAAGAGAAAAGAGAATAAAGAGAAGAAAAAAAAAAAGGAGGGAAAGCAGAAAGAAGAAGAAAAGAAGAAAAATCAGGACCGACTAGAGGACAGACGTGATGAAGACCACTCCTGTGTAACTAATAAAACGAAGATTATAACAACAAACCTGTGTCCAGTGGTTGGTGTGTATTGCCGCCACGACGGACACAACATCTGCACAGGCCAGGCAAAGAAAAGAGAAAAGGAGTAACATGAGAGGACTTTGGCGCAGGAGAAACAGCAGCAAAGAGGCGCCACCCAGGAAATAAAGGCAAGAGGCACCGTATGGCCAGGACCAAATGGGTTGAGACAGAAACAATCTGGCTAATAAGAAAACAAGTTCTCCAAAGAATCACTGGCGGTGACGAAAGTGAAAGGGTCGATGATAACGGCTGCCTACGACCAACGACGAATAAAAAAAAGAGACAGATAGCATTTCAAGGACAAAGAAGGCGGAGAAAGAAGAAATGGCAGCGACAACTGCAGCCACATGGAAGGTAGAAGATAGAGGACAAAGAAGCGATGGAGACACTAGATTCACGAAGGACATGCAGCAAACAATAGAGACTAATTAAAGAAATGTAGAATGACAAGTACTCTCTCTCTCTCTCTCTCTCTCTCTCTCTCTCTCTCTCTCTCTCTCTCTCTCTCTCTCTCTCTCTCTCTCTCTCGTTCGTTCACCTCCATCAATATAACTGTGAATGAGGACGATGGTAAATGTGTCACGAACATTTGTTTGCAACAAAGGGGATATGTCGTGTTCCGACAGTGTGGGCGACGGACAGTAGGGCGCTAGGACCCTGTGGGTCCTCAGGCAGAGTGACCAGGTCACCGGACACCAGATCCGGTGACGAGACAGGAAAGGGGACGGACAATAACCAGGACATGGACGGAGACGGATGTGCTGACCAGCAACTGCGCGAGGAGCTGACCAGCAACAATGAGAAATGCAAATAAAGAAATGTGAGACTAACCTGAGTCCCGTGTTTGGTGTAACCCCCGACACGCGCACAGAACATGACAGTCGCTCCCCCATCAGCTTCACCCATGATGGTGCCAGCTCCTTCTTCTCCCCCCCACGCCACCTTCCCGCTATCCCAGGAAAAGGAAAAAGTTTTGTGGTAGGTGCTGCAAAGGCGTGGAACCAGCTTCCTTTGCATCTGAGGAACAGCACCGATTTGCTGTTATTCAGGAAAATGTTTAAGACCTGGTTGTTTAGTCTCTTCGTCAGTTTTTTTCTGCATCAGGATAGCAGTTAGCGCCAGGACACTCAAGGGTAACAGTCGCGCTTAATAAAATATTTAACATAACATAACATAACACACAGCCTCGTTACACCCATAAACTCCAGAGGTTAGACCGACTTTTAATCCTCCCCACGCGCAGGTGCAATCAGTTTGGAATCCACCCTCCACACATTGCTAAATTACATTAATGTGTACATAATACCATGGCCAGCTTTATCAGAACATCAAGGTATTTATTACTGCGCACGACAGACCCTAGATGCATCAACGTTGTCATTTGCGATTCCTTAATTGCGAAAAATAAGGAATCGCAATTAAGGATTCGCAAATGGCAATGCATCATTAAATTCGCAATTTTATTGGAATTCGGTAAAAATCGCAATTTTTACCGAATTCCAATAAAATTGCGAGTTCCAAATAGCGAATCCGATATTCCCATTCATTCCTATGGGCTGAAATGCCCATAGGAATGAATGGGAATTGCGAATTCGCAATTTCAATTCGGAATGCATCAAAGCCTTTCAAGGGTGGAGAGGGGGGTCCAAAGGACCCCCCCCTGCACTCATGAAATGCACTTTTACATGTGAGTTACATACACACATGTCCTAAGGACATGTGTGCCTGTAACGTACACGTTTAAAAAATGCATTTTCATGCGTTTTTAAACATTTTTGCAAATTACCACGAAGTTCAACTTCGTGGTAATTTGCATTTGCAATTTTGGAAATCGCAAATGTTTTGGGGATGATGCATTGCTGTTAAGGAATCGCAAATGTGCGATTCCTTAACAGCAATCGCATTTTTTGGAACTCGCAAAAAAAGCGATTTCCAAAAAATGCTTGATGCATCCCAGTAACCAATTTAGGAAGTGCAAAAGGCCGATTTATGCGAATCGCACCGTTTGCACTTCCTAAAAAGGTTGATGCATCTGGGCATTAATGTGTTAACATTTATGTTAATAGTGTTATATGGAACTACAGAAGATCGAAGGGGCTTCGCTACTAATCTTAAAATTATGTCAAATGCACCAGTTGTTACATTGTAGTAGGATGTCGTACAATAATATGTATAACTCCCATTGCCCTCAGGACTGTGTAAGCTAAATTGAAAATCAATAAACACTATTAAAAAAAAAACTATGAACCACCTGACGTAACCTTATTTAGTAATTGTGAAAAATAGCATGGTACTTTTCTTGCTAACCAGATTTAGATTTAATCTAGTGCACTTTGTGTTAGCTTCATCTAGAGGTTGGCATGAGACTGTGTCTCTGGGTCCTTGTGGCTGCAACAATGTGTCTCCGCAAGATACTATGCATTTTATTTTATTCTATAGGCTTTTTGATGTGTCCAGAAAAGCTTTAATTTTTCCACTATTGAAAGCTATGACATTTTCACAAGTTTGACCTGCTCTCATTTTTTACAGTTACCATTTGATGAATATGTCATTTTTAATGTTGCCTGTTTTTTAAAAGCCATGATGAGATTGAGGTATATTCTGAAAGATTAATTGTGCTATGTATTTCAAATGAATCTCTGCATATTGTATTGTATGTATGACTTCTTGATATATTATGCTTTTACGGTTTTAAATGCAACCAAATAAAGATTTCATTTGATTTGAACTCTTTGACTTTAGAGTCAACCCCTTCCTATCAACTGGATGGTGTCTTAGTATTTTAAGATAGGGAGTAAACAAGCCAACAGTGCATTATAACACTTTTTTTTTACTCTTGCCATTGTCATCTTTACTGTACCTTACTGCTGCAATCCTGCTTCAATGAACCTTGTAAGGAATCTGAGTTACCGAGTACCAGAGCAGACAAAGGGTACTTGGCAAGGGAAACTTCTCAGTTATGGCGGAGGAGTGTCGCCACACTACTGCTATCAAGCAGAGGCAACAGCGAAAAAGAAAATAATAAAATGATTTTATTATCATTTTCTTTTTCACCGTTGCCTCTGCTGCATAACTAATTTGCTGGTGGGGTGGGGCCATCCTCCTGAGTTTCAGGAGGAGCTGTTGTGGGCACTACAACGTGCGCATGGCGGTTTAGTCGACCGTTTTAGGCCGGCCAAACTGTCATGCGCACTTAGCATTTCTCCACCCGTCTGTGTTGTACAGCCTAGTGGAAAAAAGCCACAGGCACTGTCTGAGCAGCAAACCAGGCCCCTCAGACCAATCCCAGCGCTGCTCTTATACTGGGGATAGCATTTCCAGCGTTGGAGCAGCGCTGGGATTGGTATCTGGGAGCTTGCCCTGTGTGGGCTAGCCTGGGATCGGGAGAGGAGAAGGAAAACGCAGCGTAACTTAAGTCAATTATTAATTTTTTTTAATGCAAGCAGAATAATTAAATTAATCCAAAAGAGTAGTTTAAAACCTAAATCTCATTTAAGAATGACTCAGGAACACACTGCAAGACCCAATTTACATGAAGGAGTGTAAATATGACTGAAATAATGTTATGTTTGCTTTCTAGACTTTTTAAAACCCAAACAGACTTTTCTCCTGGATGAGCCAATCCAAAGTAAAAATTGGGATGCAGCTTTTACCTATAGTGTAAATGCAGTAAAGCCTACAGACTCACACTCTCACACTATTGTCAAAAAGAAATAAGAATACTTCTTGTTTGGATACCCAACTAATTAAACTTATTACAAGTCTGCTCTGCAACAAGCTACCTGTGCACATCTATCAGGGTGACTTTGACAATCATCTCACTTGCTCAGCCCGTACACAGGTGAACATGTGTTTGTGCACACATGTTCATGTGTAACCAGCACAGAGCCTTCTACATGTATGTATGTATGTATGTATAAACTATTTTGTAGCGCGCTCCGTTACTTGAGAGTATCCTGGCGCGAGAGGAAAGGCGGGAAACAGAACCACAGAGAAAACAACTTATAATAAACTCTTGAATAAGTGTGTTTTTAGATTTTTCTTAAATAACGCCACTGTTTGGGAGGAACGCAGATGAAGAGGTAGAGCGTTCCACGCCCTGGCCACAATCACAGAGATTGACTGGCCACCAAGTCTGGCACGTTTGAAACGGGGAAGGTACAGTTTCAGCTGCGTGGAAGATCTAAGAGAGCGGGTTGGCACAGAACAAATAAATCTCTTTCTCAAATAGATGGGGCCTTGGTTGTGAATGGCTCTGAACGCCAGCACCAGAGATTTAAACAAGATGCGCTGCGCAACCGGGAGCCAATGAATGGTGCTCATCTCAGCCCGTACGCTCTTCCATCTGGGGATGTTAAAAATCAGACGGACGGCCGTGTACTGGATGATTTGCAGGCGCTTCACCAGGTAGGCCGGAATACCGCTGAACAAAGCATTCGCGTAGTCCAGCCTTGCCAGTATAAGAGCTCGGGCAACCGTCTCCTTAGCCTCTTTAGGGAGCAGAGGAAAAAACTTGCGGAGCATTTTCAATGTGGCAAAGCAGGTGCCAGTCAGCTTTTTTATATGCTCCTCAAATCTGAGGTCCTCTGCAAACCAGATGCCCAGGTTTTTAGCCGGTCTTCCCATCTCTTTCGGGCTAGGGATGTTAGGGGGCCACAGTGTGTTCTTAAACAGAGGGGGGAAGGAACCGTAAAAAAGCACCTCCGACTTGTCCTCATTGCACTTCAGCTGGGCCTGAGTCAGCCAGCGAAATACAGAGGACAGACACCGATGAACTACTGATGGGTCCAATTTATCGTCAGGCCAGGTGAACAGCAGTTGGGTATCATCCGCATACCCAATTATCTTAGCCCCATACTGTTCCGCTAGATAAACCAGGGGGGTGATGTAAACATTGAACAGTAAGGGGCTAAGAGTGGAGCCCTGGGGGACCCCCGTGAGAAGTGGTTTAGGATTCGAAGCGTGGGGGGGCATCCAGACCTGCTGGGACCTGTCGGAGAGAAACGAAGACAGCCAGGACAGCACCGTTCCCCCAATGCCAATAGAGGACAGCCTAGCGAGAAGGAGATCGTAGGGGATGGTATCGAACGCGGCAGAGAGGTCCAATAAAATTAGGACCGCCCTACCGCCTCCGTCCAGACAGTCCCGGATCGCCTCAGTCATCTCCACTAGCGCTGTCTCAGTGCTATAAGTAGCTCTGAAACCCGATTGGGCAGGATGGAGGGCATTGGAAGATTCAACAAAATTCTCCAATTGTTGAAGCACCACCTTCTCACAAACTTTCGTAAGTGCTGGCAAAAGAGATATTGGACGATAGTTCCCAGGAACCGTCGCGTCCAGTCCTGGCTTCTTCAAAAGCGGCAGAAGTTTGGCTTGTTTCCACCCAAGCGGCACCGCCCCTGAAGCCAAGGAGAGGTTCACTATCTGAGTGATCTCAGAGCAAACCAAATCCGCCACCTCCGAAAGCACTCGAGCCGGGCACGGATCAGCGGGAGAACCCGATTTCAGAGATTGCAAGAGGGGCAGAATATCACCCTCAGTAACTTGGCTAAAGTTCAGAAGCTGTTGTCCAGAATGGGGACAGAGTATGGGACACATGTCAGTCACTGCACAGTCAGCAGACATAGCCGCCATAAGGTCCTGTTGGATCCTCGCTATTTTACTAATAAAAAAGGTGGACAAATCCTCGCACCATTGCGCAGAGGACGGAAGAGCAACTGCATCAGCTACAGGCGCAACAAAGCTCTTGACAATGGCGAAGATCTCTCTGCTATTGTTATCTGCTTTTGCAATACGCCCTGCGTAGTAGTTCCCCTTTGCTCCCTTGATGGCTGCATAATAACTTTTCTGTGCTAGACGTAGAGCAGCTTTAGCCTCTGGGCTATAGCTGCATCTCCACGCACGTTCTAATTTTTTACAGCCAAGTTTCATCACCCTCAGTTCAGGAGAGAACCATGGTTGGGAGGGAGAGTGTCGTACCCTAGACACAGTTGTACGTTTGATGGAAGCAGAGGCCGCCTGCCGCACCCACTCGTTAAATTCGCCGACCGCCTTGTCCAGAAGCATCATAGTTTTCGGGCGGGCTCTGGACAGGGCCTGTCTAAACACGGGCAAGTTAATCTTTTGGGCGTGACAGATGGTGGGCGTGGGACCAGGTTCCTCAGATAACCACTCAAACCTGACCAGGTCATGGTCAGACCAAGTTGTTTTTTCCACTGTCACAGATTGAATCGGGAAATTGGAGCAGACCAGATCAAGCAGATGACCTCCCTCATGAGTTGGGACAGTAACCCATTGATTGAGCTGCGCCAGGGTAAGAATTTCGCCGAGCCTGCGGGCATCCGGTGAGTCAGGGGTATCTACATGAATATTAAGGTCGCCGACCAAAAGGAACCTAGGGAAGCTTAAGGCCCGCGGCACTATATATTCTTCTAAGGAGTCAAGGAAATGATTGGCCTGGCCAGGGGGCCTATAGATCACGGAACCACCTAAGGTGAAGTGCGGGGATAATTTTATAGCAAAGTGAAGAACCTCGCCATCAACACCCGCAATCGGAGGCTCAGCAGCAAAGGACCACCCCTCCCTATAAATGACAGCCAGTCCGCCCCCTCTCCCCAAAGGTCTGTCTACCCTCGCAATCCTAAAGCCTCTGGGGACAGCAAGTTCCACACTCGGAGCGGAGGTGCTGGTCATCCACGTTTCCGTGACGAACAGCACATCCAGCTGGCCATCCACCAGAAGATCGAAAATATCCGCAGCATGTTTAACCATCGATCTGGCGTTAATCAGTCCCGCCCTAATGGTGGCAACACCGGCGTTCCTGACCAGGCGTGGGGGTAAGACAGGTTGGGGGAGGAAGCCACAGCTGGGGCACTCAGCCCAAGTTCCACCCAGATCTACACGTGGACATGGTAATCCTGCACAGGGGGGGGCAAGCTTCACAAGATCGTGGCGAGAATACATACGTTTCTCTAGGCTTGCCATCCCTGCAGGAAGTCGGGCAGAATGGCTGGCCCTGGGCCCGTCCGGGGCACAGACGGGCCCTCCTTTGGCGCTCCTTCGGCGCGAAGACGGCGCGCCCGCTGCGCGCCCTATGAGGTACCATTATTTAACCCCCAAGCCCCTCCCCGAGCTGGACCGCTACCTCCCGACCAGCCAGGGACCGGACCTCACTCAAGATGGCGCCGCCCGACCTGGCCCTCCACAACAATCGGCACAGAGCAGCCGCGGTGGAACGGGGCGCAGGGGAACCGGGAAAACAGCACAAAGGTTAAAAACGGGTCCAAATTATTAAAAATACATACATCAGAATTATCTAATCAATTAGATGTAAAAGTGCAAATTCGATTTTTAAAAGAGCTAAAAGATGAATGCAGGAGAGCGAGTAGGCAGAAGAGTAAACTCGCCGTCTGCCTTTCTTTCCCCAGCGGAATCTCTCAGTGCTGCCACCACTATGATCAGCCACGAGGGTCAGGGAAGCACAGATTCTATTTAACCCCCAAGCCCCTCCCCGAGCTGGACCGCTACCTCCCGACCAGCCAGGGACCGGACCTCACTCAAGATGGCGCCGCCCGACCTGGCCCTCCACAACAATCGGCACAGAGCAGCCGCGGTGGAACGGGGCGCAGGGGAACCGGGAAAACAGCACAAAGGTTAAAAACGGGTCCAAATTATTAAAAATACATACATCAGAATTATCTAATCAATTAGATGTAAAAGTGCAAATTCGATTTTTAAAAGCGCTAAAAGATGAATGCAGGAGAGCGAGTAGGCAGAAGAGTAAACTCGCAGTCTGCCTTTCTTTCCCCAGCGGAATCTCACAGTGCTGCCACCTCTATGATCAGCCACATAACTCTGCAGCTGTAGACCTTATTTAAAAGGTGGGCACTGTGGTTAACACTCGAAGTCAGTTTACCAAACTTTACAGTGAGTGTCTCTAAATTGGTGAGATTCATTCTCAGCTGAGATCCAAAAAAAGGTGCTCGAAAATAAAAAAATTGTTTGGGATTAATTTGGGTTAGGATCCACTTAATCTTAGTACTGCCTTTGTAATAGCTTTGCTGCCGTTAGTCTTGAAGCCACCACATCCCAGCTGCCACACTGGAACAGAATACCAGCAATTCCATGGAGAAGTCGTTTTAGCCTGTTTGACTTTTCTTTCTGGTATCATTAGCATCACATTCAGTAGTGGCATTCTTTCATACACCTGACACTTAGTTGCCTTGATGATCAGTTTTGCCTCCCGTATCCTAGCCATCACCTGGTTCAGGTTCCCCAGGTGGTCTTCCCATGAATTGCTGAATACCACAATGTCATCCAAATAGACTACAAAGAACTCTTCCAACCTATCGAGAACATGATTCACCAGGTGCTAAAAAGTGACACGAGCATTTTTCACCCAAAAGGGCATCCTCTTGAACTGATATAGCCCCTCTGGCATAGAAAATGCAGTCTTCTCCTTTGCATCTGATGCAAATGCAGTCTGCTAATAACCACTGGTCAGATCCATGGTGCTAAAGTATTTTGCAGCAGTTAATCGATCCACTAGCTCATCCGCTCTGGGGATTGGATGGGCATCGGTTTTAGTTACCTCATTGAAGGCTCGGCAGTTCACACAGAACCGCAAGTCAGTAGACCCTTGCTTTGGCACTGGAACCACAGGAATAGAACAAGGATTACAAGATCTTTCAATGACTCCCAGGTCCAACATTTTGACCATATTTGGCTTAATGCATCCGTGGACCAGGTCAGACGTTCTTTACATCCTGACCTTTACTGGCAGACTGTCATCTGTGTCTATTGTTGTATATGAATTTAGGACCCTAGTGTAATTTTCCCGATTCATGCCCATATATACAGGTATAAATCACCCTATCCTTATATAGGTATAGAAATCATAACCATATTTAGACTTAGCCTATGCAGTCCAAATACGTCATGGCTGCTTCCACTAGTTTCGAAAATCCACAACGATTTCTGGAAAAGCCCGCCTTCAGCAGTCAGGGACTTCCCCTTGCTTGAATATTGATATATCCAAGAACTCATGAAGTTTTCAAAGAAATGAGTCTTTGATGACGTTATTATGTCAACATTACCTCAAACTAGGCACCTTCAAGGTGTAAATATGCCCACACTTGCCCAGGCAAACACAAAGTAGTTTGGAGCAGTTCGAATATCTACCTACATGACACAGCTTGCCGCAGCAAGTGTCGAAGGAAGCCGACCCTCCAGCAGACGCACTGAGAGAGACGCTGTCTTTTCTCTCGCTGAGAAATTCAGCTCCAGTGTTTCCAAACTACCCTTGCGGGTTGTTGGGAAATCGAGTCCTGAGAGAGATATACCAGACCTTCTTCATTCTAAAACCAAGGTACGGACCTGATTAGACCTTTAGAGAATCTTAGATAGGTTCTTGACAAAAGAATACTGAAACTAAGCTACACCTCACTTACTTCTTCCCTTGTACTAGACCTAGGTTAGGTACACTGGAGTAGGCGTATTTTAGAAGCACCAGCTGAGTATTTTTTAGTCTTTATTTATTAATGTATGTATTATATATATTTTATGGCTTAGAAACCATGTCATGCTTTTGCAGTATTATTTTATAATACTCTTCGTACTGTACGCAATGTACTTTGCAACCAGTATTACGATTGTAGCAGTTCATTTCCTCTGCATGAGAAAGAAGACTGTTCAATAAATACCTTTTTATTAAAAACGCCCGTCTCTCTATTTCTCTGCACCTCTGGTGAAACAAAGCATGCACGACTGACTGAGTGAAATAACTATCTATTGTTTCCGCGACTCTAGAGATACATTTCTTATTCTTGGGAAACAAAGTTGTCATGTTTATGCGGTTGTCAGAAACTAATCCCTTCTTGTTCATTCGAGAAAGTTTCTAGTGACCTCTGAGCTAGCTGGCACTCACAATTAAGTCTAATATATTCGATAGGGACCTAGTAGACCTCAGTCCTACGTCAAATCTATAGTATATATTATTCCAATGCGCAGAGCCTATTGGGATTATAGGCCCAGATGCATGAAGCTAAAAACCGCTCGCAAAGGGGCAGATTCTCAGAATCTGCCCCTTTGCGACCGGTATTTTTGCATTTGGGATGCATCCTCCCAAATGCAAAAATCGCAAATTAAGAATTCGCTAAATTGCGATTACTTGCATTTAAGGAATCTCAAATTGAGATTCCTTAAATGCAATGCATTAAAGTTTAAAAAATAGCGATTTAGCTAATAGGGCTTGCAAATTACCATGAAGTTCAACTTCATGGTAATTTGCAAAAACTTTGAAAAATGCACTAAAGTGCATTTTTCAAAGTTTCATGTTGCGCACACACATGCCCTAAGCGGTACAAAAGGGGGTGGTGATGGACGGATCATCTGAATCAATCAAACACTCAGACCCAGTCAAAAGATCTGGGTTTAATCCATCACCGTTCTTTAGCCCACTCTGCCACCCCAGTTCAGACAGGGCCAAATGCAAATCAGCCTGACCCTGTGCCTCATGGGAACAGTCCAGCCCAAACTGCCAAGCCATGTCTTCCCTGGACCGGAAACAAGCTTCCTAGGACCGGTTTCTGGCATTCCAGCCGTCTTCAGCCCCGCTTGCTTGAATCCAGTGGCAAAGTGAGCAAGGGACTCACGTCTGAGCATACCCTGCCCCACTTATGGCGTCCAAAAGCGGTACAAAAGGGGGTGGTGATGGACGGAGCATCTGAATCAATCAAACACTCACACCCAGTCAAAAGAGCTGGGTTTAATCCATCACCGTTCTTTAGCCCGCTCTGCCACCCCAGTTCAGACATGGCCATATGCAAATCAGTCTGACCCTGTGCCTCGTGGGAACAGTCCAGCCCGAACTGCCAAGCCATGTCTTCCCTGGACCGGAAACAAGCTTCCGAGGACCGGTTTCTGGCATTCCAGCCGTCTTCAGCCCGGCTTGCTTGAATCCAGTGGCAAAGTGAGCAAGGGACTCACGTCTGAGCATACTCTGCCACACTTATGGCGGCCAAAAGCGGTACAAAAGGGGGTAGTGATGGACGGAGCATCTGAATCAATCAAACACTCACACCCAGTCAAAAGATCTGGGTTTAATCCATCACCGTTCTTTAGCCCACTCTGCCACCCCAGTTCAGACATGGCCATATGCAAATCAGTCTGACCCTGTGCCTCATGGGAACAGTCCAGCCCGAACTGCCAAGCCATGTCTTCCCTGGACCGGAAACAAGCTCCGAGGACCGGTTTCTGGCATTCCAGCCGTCTTCAGCCCGGCTTGCTTGAATCCAGTGGCAAAGTGAGCAAGGGACTCACGTCTGAGCATACCCTGCCAAACTTATGGCGTCCAAAAGTGGTACAAAAGGGGGTGGTGATGGACGGAGCATCTGAATCAATCAAACACTCACACCCAGTCTAAAGATCTGGGTTTAATCCATCACCATTCTTTAGCCCACTCTGCCACCCCAGTTCAGACATGGCCATATGCAAATCAGTCTGACCCTGTGCCTCATGGGAACAGTCCAGCCCGAACTGCCAAGCCATGTCTTCCCTGGACCGGAAACAAGCTTCCGAGGACCGGTTTCTGGCATTCCAGCCGTCTTCAGCCCGGCTTGCTTGAATCCAGTGGCAAAGTGAGCAAGGGACTCACGTCTGAGCATACCCTGCCACATTTGTGGCGGCCAAAAGCGGTACAAAAGGGGGTGGTGATGGACGGAGCATCTGAATCAATCAAACACTCACACCCAGTCAAAAGATCTGGGTTTAATCCATCACCGTTCTATAGCCCACTCTGCGACTTCAGTTCAGACATGGCCATATGCAAATCAGTCTGACCCTGTGCCTCATGGGAACAGTCCAGCCCGAACTGCCAAGCCATGTCTTCCCTGGACCTAAAACAAGCTTCGAGGACTGGTTTCTGGCATTCCAGCCGTCTTCAGCCCAGCTTGCTTGAATCCAGTGGCAAAGTGAGCAAGGGACTTAAATCTGAGCATACCCTGCCACACTTATGGCGGCCAAAAGCGGTACAAAAGGGGGTGGTGATGG